>NC_046614.1:11217332-12417332 GCF_900324465.2 Anabas testudineus | reverse complement strand
GCGGATTTCCTCCATTCTACTCAAACACAGGTCAGGCCATCTCTCCAGGCATGAAACAGAGGATCCGGTTGGGCCAGTATGAGTTCCCCAACCCTGAGTGGGCTGATGTTTCCGAGGAAGGTCAGTAGGTGCAAAGAAGTGATGCATAGGACTGGTTGTATGTGTACTAGAGCAGTAAAAATGAAGAGAAAATGATTGCTTGATGGGTTTTGAGATTTAAACACCTTTTGAACCTTTGTAAATGCAAACATCTATTACAAAGATCTGTATCATGTATCATGTCCTCTGCAGCCAAACAGCTCATCATTCAGTTACTGAAGACAGATCCTACTGAGAGGATGACCATAGGACAGTTTATGAACCATCCCTGGATTAGTGTAAGTTATCACTTAACACTTTGTGTCTGTAGAACTGTTGTTGTGCTCTTGTGTATTTATTAATGTTCATGCTTTTTATACCACAGCAGTCAATGGTGGTCCCTCCAACGCCCCTCCACACATCGCGTGTTTTGACAGAGGACAAGGAGCTGTGGGACGACGTAAAGGTCAGTCACTTGTTTTAAATCTTTCATTTCTGAAGATGTCCACAAGGTGGCAGGAAAACATCAGATTTCCTTCAAAAAAATGTCTGCGTTTGAACAGGAGGAAATGACCAGCGCCCTGGCCACCATGAGAGTGGACTATGACCAGGTGAAGATCAAGGACCTGGACACCTCCAACAATCCCCTGCTGAATAAGAGACGCAAGCGGCCCATGCCTGGAGGAGCTGGCAGCAGTGGAGAAGCTGATGAAGGAGTGGTGTGTAACACTCACAAAGAAGTGACATTTTCTGAAGATGAAAACGATTATTGAGGAGAAGTAGCATAAAAGTCAGAGCGGGCCTTAGTGTCCCATCATCTATTGTAGCTGACTTAATTCTTCCTCCTTTTTAGAATCACTCCACTCAATAGTCTAATGAATGTCATTTATTTTGATTGTTACTACTCTAACAGTTTAAAGGTTAGGTTTTTTATGTTTAATAGATGTGTTACTTTTGTACATAAAAATATATTTTTCTCCTGTTTGTCTATGTAGTGATGCAGAAATCACTGGGCGAGTTATGGGTTCCTATAAACAAAGAAATGAAAAGACAAAATCTACATGCAAGTCATAAAAGATACTTATGGGAGGCAAGATTACATCTGACTGATAGATCATGTAGGAGACTTTTATGATGGCTAATTATGTGGGTATTGTAACATGGACAATCGAAGGATATTAAAATGGTGTTCACATGCCTCTTGCACAGCGTAATCTATCAACCCTACAAGATATTTCCGCTCATTCAAAATTTCTGCTAAGCCATTAATGCACCAGCTCATTAAACTTATGACTGCAAGAAAAATGGTTGGCAAAAATGTTCGCTAAAGTTAGGAAAATGAAAGCACAAGAGACATACATGGTTTTATAAGAATCAACAACCCACTTCAACAGAATCATAAGGGCAAATAAAAGTCTTGCATTTAAATTTTTACTTAAAAAGAAGACGAAGCAAAGAAGCAAATAGTTTAGAAGATTTAGCAGGACTGATTGCTGTGTCGGTAATATATGTTATTCTTAAATCTCAAAAATAACTTGAAAGTAACTTGAAACTTGTAACTTGAAAGTATTTTTTTCCCAAAATGTGGCAAAGCTGGCACAACAAGTAAAGTACTTCAAATTTGAACCTAAGCGTAGTCCCTGACAGCTATTTTCCATCACTGATTGTGTTTTATTTTTTTGTAAGTTTAAGAGTTTCATGCTGAAGCAGAACAGTGACAGGGTGAAGTAGACGTATCACAGCTCACTCTTACATGTGGAATCCTCTCTACACTACTCTACATTTGAAAGAGGTGATCTGTAACCTTTAAAAACACAAATTTGAACACATATGATTAACAAATGACTTCCTGTCATCCTGAAACTTGTTCCATTGACTATTCACTACACACCGTTCTTCATTTGGTTACTGACAGCCACAGTACAAACACTACATACAATAATTCAAATAAATTTGCATTATTACCTGCTGCACTGGACATTTGGAGATTCTACCTGGTTACAGTTGGGATCAGGTTATTTGGGTTGAGTCAGTTCAATGGAAAAGTCAAAACAAGGGTGTTGTGATGGCGTCCAGTCTGGTTCCCAGAGCTCAAGTAATGAGTGACCTCCTGACGATCCGTGAAAAAACTGTCCTCTTCACACTGCTCGAACCTCAGTGTAAGGTCAGTCCAATTCCTTCCTGTCATTTCAAAATAATATTTCTTCATCTATAAGCATTATATTGCCAAATTAAATAGATGTCTGCAACTGGTATAAAAGTGATGTTACCATAAATCAGCATCTTAAGAGTTAATGGAACTTGAACAATGCCAACAAATGATTTTTTATAAATATTATATGTAATAATATGTAATATGTAATAGGTGAAAGTAATATAGATGCCAAATGTAATATCGTGACTAAAATCAGAGGAGATGACACAATGTGTTGTTTCCAAGGTTTTACTTGCGTCAAAGTAGCTTCATGGTCAATTTAACAAGGTAGGTCAAACCAAAAATGTCAATAGTTACATTACATTTTGTTTTGTGCAGTATGAATAAGACACATATACTAAGCAGGGGAGATACGACTTCAACCAGCTCTGACACTAACCTAGTTTCACAAACGAAGTTATACAAAATGGTTTGATCTCCTGATACTCACATTGTCAGCTACTAAAAAAGAGGTCACCAGTCTCCCTGAGGAGCAGCCTCTCTCATATGTAGGGCTCCGAAACTAAACCAGAGTCTCACCGGCTCAGAGTCCAAGTCTTTGAATAAATGTATAAATTAAAAAAAAAACTTTTTCACAAATTAAAAGGACAAAATAGACTTAACTTAGCAATAAATGAAACCTGGAATACAACCATTCAGAAAAGAAAATGATTAAAGATAAAATCAACCAACTTTAAGAACGTTTTTGGGAACTTCAGAATGGCTCTTTCTTTTAGTTATGTACAAGTAATTTATTATTCTATTCAACTGAAAGAGAAAGACTGACTACTTGTATGACTACTGTATTTCAGCTGATCAAAACTACAGTAGCACAGGTGTTAGAGGCCAAAGACACTGACGGCGGCGGTCTAGGCTGGAGTTGTGTAGGTTGTGGCGTGGTGTCTCTCATTGAGGATGAGTCCATTCACTCCCACTTCCTGCGTCTCTACTGTGTCAAGGTAAGAGGAACTGCAGAAGTGATCAGAGATACTTCACCCACTCATTTGAGCGCACACGCTGAAACATGCACTCCACTTCCTTCTATGAAGTGACAGATCATGTTAACCTTCATTTTGCTGTATGTGTGAGACGGCTTTAATTTGCAGTTTCCTTTAGTAACAATAGAGACTTTTATCTTAATGGGTGTGCCTGATCTTTTCCTCACGTAACTTTTGTAATAGCTGTTCTTTACTGCTTTCCTTTCCCCCGGTCCTTTGTCCTTCCTTAAATACAGAGTGCCAAGTTATTGTGGGAGCAGGAGCTATACATCCCATTCCAGTACACTGCAACTCGCACATTCTTCCACACTTTCCCTGCAGATGTAAGTGACCCTGATTAGGTGCATGCAACATCTTTATGGAGGAGTTATATCACAGTATTTGTTGACTTCAGAGGGGTTTTTACTGTGTTTGCACAGGGCTACCAAGTAGGTTTCAATTTTGCTAATGAGACAGAGGCAGAGGAATTTCATCTCGAAGTGAAAGCTATCCAAAGAAAACAAGGTTAGAATAACAACAAAGGAGTCACGTGGTAACTTACACACCCTAAGTGTTGATATAGGCTGACCCTTATAAACACATACGTGAAAGCAGACCAAATGGTAAAACTCCTTACACCCCTTACATCTGCAGAAAAGATGAACGACATGATCGAAACGACAACAAGTGACCAACAGGATGAAGGGTAAGAGCAATGTTAGAGCTTCATGGTAGAAAGAGCTGAGTAATAAAGTGATGCGTTGTGTTTATTTCTGTTCTCTGAAGAGTGGAACCAGTCGACCATCATGAGAGCGTGGAGCAACATTTAACCATGGATGCATCTTTCACCACAGTTACACCAGCCAGCAATACAGTGAGTGGAAACGAGCACATGTAACACTAATATATTGATTAGTCTGTAATTATATTCCTTCTGTGCTGCTCTGTGAAGTTTAAGGATCTGGATCCTGCTATGAAGAGGTTACTGATGCAGGCAAAACTCACTGAGGAAGATCTGAAAGACAAGGACATTGCTGAGGCTGTTGACTGCATCATCAACAAATTTGGAGGACTTAAGGCTGTGCAGAGAGAGTTGAACAACAGAGGTACTTTTACCTTGACAAATGTTGTGCAGTGTCTGCTTCTTTTAAGTTGTCTTTAAAGCTCTTTTACCCATCAAAAGAAAGTTTTTGAAAGAAACACACAATCTTTCAAGATAGCATTTTGGCATATTCGAAAGGCTCAGTCTCTAAGACATTACCGAGAGCTGCAGGGGCATCCGTGTCCCTTGTGCTGAAGAAAGGGCCTTTGCCACCGGTCCCCGCCATCAAAAGCAGCACCGCGTCCCAGCAGACACCAGAGGGCACAGAGGGAGTACAGCAGAGTTCGGCCCCACCTGCTCCAGTTCCAGTTAATCCAGAAAGGCTCAGGAAGAGTGCAAGTTTCAAACACGTAAGACACTGGCATTGCCTACGTGTAGTTTCAGTTCTGTTACAAGCATTTGAATATGTAAAATGTGCACAGCGAATGATCTTAGCTTTTATTTTTCTTTAGGTGGGATCTTCAGCATCTGCAGAAAGAAGTGACCTCATCCTCACTGCACTGAAAGAAGTATTCAGACAGAGGCAGCTGCACCAGGAAGACATGAGTGCAGACGGAAGTCCAAAAGAGCTGGGACAGTGATGTGCAGCATCTTATTAAAGATTTGTGACACATCTGAGATGTTGCAGTTTGTCTCTGATTCTCACCCAACAAACAAACACAAACAAACAAACAAACAAACACAAACATACCTGGTGCTATTGGGGGCCACTCGGGGGTCTGTGGTCGTTGTGCCTGTGTCAGCTGACTGATCGGGGTTCATTCCCACATGAGAGGCGCGCGCGCACGGCTCAGCAGTGAGGTGTGGAAGTGCGCGTGCGCGCGCGCGCGCGCGGCGGCGGCGATAATGAGCGCGCGCCGCTCGTCGCTCGCTTCATTCATTTGCTGCCTGCGCTGCTGGGAACACACTCACTGCTCTGCACGCTGGGAACCAGGCGCTTTAAACCGGGACCATGAGGGGTTCCTGTCCCCCGAGAAACACGCAGGACAAGACAGGTAGTGTGCAAAGGACAGCTTATTTCACCCCCCCCCCTCCTCCTCCTCATTTTTCTTTCTCCCGTGGCTTTTGACACTCTTGTAAGTCGACGCGGTGTGAAATGAGGAGCTCAGCTAGTAGGCGGATGAAGTAAACAAGCCCGTGTCACGTACGCATGCTTCCGAGCTTTCTACAGAGGAGAGGCGGGACATGATGCGACATACAGCCGTAATATTTGACAAAAACGAGCTGTGGTGGTGGTGGTGGGGGGGGTCCAGCAGCAAATAAGTAGTTTGTGACTTTGCGAAGACCACAGGTGCACTTTGGTGTCTGGCATCTTTTAATCTGCTGCTTAGCCTGGCTGCAGCTGCTCGTTAGCTAGCCAGCATGCTAGCTGGTGGAGTGAGGATGTAAACCCGATGTTTTCAAACACTTATTATGCTGTTGTGATTCACCCCCCTCCCCCCAGGCAGATTGGCATTGCCTTATAGATCATATCGGACTAAATCGTAACTGGGAAATGTTGTGGAGGAGAAAGTGAAACTTGTGACCATAGGGTCATCTGTGCATACGCTGACCTCCTAGCCCCATTTTACTTTAACCTCCTCCCCCTTTACTACCAGGGGAAACATTGGTTCTCTCTGCAGCATCATTTTGTGAGACATGATTATACTTGTTATGCAGAGTTGTAAATCTCAAAGTTAAATTGTGAAGTAACATGTTTTTGCACAGAGCTTTTGAAGAGCTCTCATTGTTAATTTGAGTCCTACATCCTGCACAGGATTCACATGTCTGTCTGAACTGTGTGTTTATATTTACGTGCTGTCAGCTCTAACATTTAACCTGTGGGGGGGGGAGCAGCTTATTGAATACTTTGCATTCAAAAACATCTAAACCTAAAGGGCTTACATGTTCCAGTGACTCAGTGATTCATATACGTAAGGATAGCCTGTTATGTAACTGTATGGTATTAGTCATGTAGCCTGCGGTGGAGGGGGGGTCTGTGCTGTCATGCTGATAATCACCATGCTGAGATGACCATTTAGGTTGGTGAACGACTTTGGGTCCTCGGGAAAGAATTCTCCGCCGTTCCACGTACTAATATGGTCACAGTGGTTTAAATGTCTGCAGCCGAGCTGTTGTGGCAGCTGTGAGAGGGATAAACAGAGCTCAGGCTTTGTTGGTGAGTAGGAGATGTACTGCTGGCCGTGCCCTGTGTCTGCCTACACGCCGAGAGGTGGGGCTGAGCAGAAAAACTGGAAACACATACTAGGAAAGTGGCATAAATGTCCAACACAGTTACTTTGTATTTTAACATTCAGCATGGTGTTAATGATGTGGTGCATGATAAGCTGCCCTCACTTGCAGAAATAAAATGGGATGCTAATAAGAGGTGAATAAGAGACTGTTTTTGAAAGCATCAGGTTAGGTCTGTGCCCACAAAGCCACATGTGTTAACTGCAAACAGAAAGAAATGTGCTTCAGTGGTTGCAGAACAGCCAACGTAGGCTCTGTCCCTACATGCACTCCACAGTGTCAGACTGAAAGGCCTCTTCAGACATCGACTGCAGCGGTACATGTTCCTTTTCTAAACCCTTCTTTCAATTTCTCTATTTTTCCCTTTTATATCTGTCAAATCAGTTTGCTGAAATTCACAATAAACCCGTCCTTCCTCTTCTTCGCTGACACACTCTCCCTCTCTCTCTCTGCACCGCCCTCCCTCCCTGTGTCTGCTCTCTATCTAGGGGAAAGTTCACCCGCTCAGTCTGAATCTCATTATAGGCTTCAGGCAGAGCTCTAGCCTAGATGTGTAGTGGTGTACTGCGCCTATGCAGTAACTGCATGCCTGCCGAGTCCAGACTCGCTGCTGTTTGCATGCGGGGGCATTTGAGGATAGGGCTGTTATTTTTATTGTTTATAGCTGCATTTATGTGCAATGGAGACGTTACCATTGTTTGTTCTAGCGCAGATGAAACTGGCTCTTCTCTCTTCCTCTATTGCACGTGACACAATGGAAACCTGCAGACTGGTTTTGAATTATGCTGAATGCAAACTGATATTAAAATAGGAACGTACATAATTAATCAATAAATAGAAATTTAGATGTTGCATTGCATTGATTGAAAAAAGCTAAATGATTAATAGTAATATCTGGAGGGATGGAATTGAATTAGACAAACAGCACTAACACAGAGGCCAGAGAGAGTTTAGTGATGAGCTGAAACTAACCAGCACTGATGTGACAGGAGGTTGATAAATGCACTCACACTAACACACAACATATTTGTTGTGGTGCTTGCACTGTTACATAAGTCAAGTGTTTGTGTATTGCTTTAAGTGAACTCTAGCACACATTAGAAGAAGAGGTTTAAGCTTTTAACAAAGAGATTGAATCTGCCCTAAAGGAATATGTGTTATGTAGCTTTGGTGACTTATTGTTCAGAATCTCTGCGCTGGTTATAGTCTGGGAATAAATGGATGGTGGTGGTGAAGGGTAGGGTTATATTGACTCTCTAGGAATTATGATTAACTAATGATGTAGTGAAACATCCTCCTGGTGCCATGAAAACAGCTCTGACCCATCAGTGCTTGGACTCCATGAAAGTGTCCTCTGGTATCCTGCGCAGCGTGACACGGGGCCCCCATCGATCCGACTTGTTTTTCCATCCCCACAAAAGATCGATCGGATTGAGATTTGGAGGCAAAGGCAACACCTTGAACTCAGCATTTCTGCATCTACACAGCCAACATAGGCAGAAAACCGTGAGGCACTGTGAGTTCTCATCATAGCCATCGTTACATTTTTCAGTTTTTACTACAGTAGCTCTGCTGTGGGATCAGCAAGATGAGCCACCCGTTGCTCCCCACAAAATGAGCATTAGGAACCTCAACCCTGTCCCCAGGTGATTTACTTGCATTGTAATTTAGTGAACTCCTTACTTGAAGCCTTTTAAACATGAGCGTACAGTGCCACCTGGTGTTATAACTTTACCACTACATTAAATCTCATCAAGGCGGAGAAGAGAAACAGTGCAGTCAGGGTGTTTCTGAAATGACTGGATCAGTCTGTACTTGGAGAGTCATGTACCATAGTTGCTGTCGTGCTTCAGTATTGTACTTCTCTTTTCTTGTTTGCTGCCATCACCATTTTCTCACGTTTTCATCTATTGATGATTGGACAGATTTTTGTTGCA
The DNA here is from genome assembly GCF_900324465.2 of Anabas testudineus. Taxonomy (NCBI): domain Eukaryota; kingdom Metazoa; phylum Chordata; class Actinopteri; order Anabantiformes; family Anabantidae; genus Anabas; species Anabas testudineus. The sequence continues at coordinate 12,408,812 of NC_046614.1, read as the reverse complement.
CACGTGAGGGTGTTAATACAAATACATTTCATTCAGGGTCTTGTGCCTTTCTTTAAAGATGATTATTTTCACCTCATTTTTCATCAGGGTTAAACTTTGGGGGTTGCATTTTCAATGAACTTGATCTAATATCATCATCTTCAGCTTAAAAATAATACAATAATTGTGGGATGATACAAATTTGACATCAGGGGTGTACAAATTATCTAACAATAAATTTGATACAGTAAAAAAATCAAGCACACTTGATAATACATTTCTGTAACTAACTTAATAGTTATTATTTAATAGTTGTGACCTTTACATTACATTACAGTCATTTAGCAGGCGCTTTTATCCAAAGCGACTTACAAGTCATTACAAGTTACAAGGGTAGGCAGGGCGTGAGGAGGTCTTGCCTAAGGACCCCTACTGGAGGTAGCCATAGCTGGGATTTGAACCCCAGTCTCCTACATGGGAGGCGGTGATGTTACCACTACACTAACCAGCCGACCTAATTCTAATATGAATTAATATTACTACAATTACTCTTCAGTTACTAATTTTCTTGTTTGATATACATTTTTAACATGTTAAAATAAGGAAACCTATGTTATATGTTCAGTGTGTGGTTTGTTAAAAACAGCCCTAATCAGTCTAGTACTTAACTTATTATTAAAGTCACTGGACCCAGTTTGAACCTGTTTTTCCCACTCAGAGCTGGTTTAAAACCCTCGGTGAACAAACTATCATCATTGTAACACACTGATGTTCTGTAAGATCCTAGACTTGTTGGTGACTTTTGTCACAAAGAGGATGTGTGGCCTTCACTCTGGGGGGGCCGTGGCTGGGTCGTGTAAAACTTGAGGCTGCAGTAGTTTTCATGGTGATGTTTATCAGAGGTCCCAGCTGTCAGCAATGTCTCAGATCCGCCTCTCCCATTGGCTGCCGGTGAGCACGTCTCTTCTGTGATTGGTTGAGTTCTCAGCTGCATTCACTGCCCATGTGTGCTTCATGTGGAGGCTCAGCACTTGTTTTTCTTCCAGCATCTGCTTTCCCTCTTCCTCCTGCTCACTTCATGCCTTATTACGGTAACCTACTGCTCATTGCTGTTACTTCTGGAAATGTTTGTGCAAAAGATTCGTGGAGGATCCCACCAGTCATAATGTCCAGTAAAACATAAAGCATACTGGGACAACTGGTACAGTTAAAAGATGACGATAAAACACTCGTTGTTTCCTATTTGTTTTCCCAGCCAATATCTTTTTTGAGTAATTGTACACTTGTTAATATGGTTATGTGAACTGAGAAATATGTGCTTCTCAGGATTCATGTTTCCTACTTAGATTTCCACAGTACGAGGCCAGTACAGTCCTTGAAAAAGGTTTCTTTGGTAACACATTTTTCTTTTGCGTAACTTTGTCATTACTAACACAGTTCTGTTATAGTTTTATTATTATTAAGTGCAGTTGTTATTATTAGCTAGTAGTAGTTGCATTTCTTGGCGTTGTACAGTAAGACACTGTATTATACTGATTTTAAACAAGTGTTTGATAAGTACAACTGCATATAAAACTCATGGTACATGATAATTAAGAAATAACATATCTAAAATACAGTTTAAGTAAAATGCAGTGCTTCATGTATGGGTATTATTATCATTATAATAATAATGATGGTAATAATAATGATAATGAATATAATAATGATAATTATTATAATTAGTAGTAGTAGTAGTAGTAGTAGTAGTAGTAGTAGTTGTTGTTGTTGTTGTTGTTGTTGTTGTAGTAGTCGTAGTACTGGTAGTACTGTTTTGTTGTTGCCAGTATTAGTTGTTGACTATTGCTTTTCCATGTATTTTACTGTAACAATGGAATAGTCGTAAATATTAAACGTGTATAATAAATACCACGGTAAATAAAACTGAAAAGTAACAGAGCATTAATTGAGGCTAAGATATAAAATAACACGTCCGGTTAAAGTAAAGTACAGTACGTCCTGTACGGGGGCTTGGTTTTGCCCCCTCAATTTGTTGTGCGCTCACTGTCCAGTCGTTACGGTAACTCAGCCTATACGTGACACCCACCCCCCCGCAGCCTGCTGAAAACACTGTCGGGGCTCCAGCCCTCCACCAGTTCGCTGTTAGGAGAGAAACATTAATGATCCAGCATCCAGGATGTTAGATAACGACGACTTTAACATGGACACTTCTTCGCGGGAGCTCACCCAGAACCCGCTCCGGAAGATCTGGTTACCGTACAGAAACGGACACATAGCTCAGAGACGGGGTAAGATGCAGCTGGCCGCCAGGGATGCGACTGGGAAGTGATGTGGAGCATCATCTCATATTGTTTCTGTTTTTATTCTGTATTTTTCATCATCATATTTTATTGATTCGAGTTTCTCTATTCAGTCTATTGAGTCTATTCAGGCCGCGCTGGGTGTCCCTGCTTTTCGTTCCCGGCAGTGTTGCATCAGGATCCGCTGCATCTTAATATCAGGCACATGGGGGCTCATTTGAATCGCGCCTGGCGGGGTGGGGACGTTTCAATCACCCTGACTTGAATTAAATGAGCCTCCACTCCCGATCTGCGTTATTCTGGATGTGAGCAGATGTTTTCAAGTCCAGCTGTTTTCAAGTCCAGCTGTTTTCATGTGGCTCTTGTCTGCTCAGCTCTCTCTGCAGCTCTGCTTGTTTTGCTGAGTCAACCTCTGCCTCCTTCAAGCTGCTTCTCCATTTAAAACGAGCTGCAGTCATGTCAGGCTTGTATGTGCAACTAAACACAGTCTTCTTTAAAAATTTACTCCAATCATTTTGTGCCAAGTAGTAGTAGGAGTCTCTTTGGACGTCAGTCCAAAATCTCTTGCCTCATATTATCTGTAACATGAGGGAGTGTCTCCGAGGAGGACAGTGTTGTGCAGTTGTATGTGGAGTTTCATGGTTAATGTTTTCTTTTTTTTATAGGCACTTTGACTCAATACTTTGTAAAAAGTGTGTTTTTACGTGTGACATGCTTGATTTAAAGTAAACTGAGTAAGAGAATAAAAATGTTGTTACAACTATAAATTAAATTTCTAATTTCTCAAATGTCATTTTCTGAGGTACAGCAACAAGCAGAGTGAAGGCTCAAGTTGCTAACAACAAACTGATCTTTGTTGTTCCTCAGGGAGCCAGTGTGTGCCCCCGGTCAGCCTTTCAGGGTTTATATCAGAGTAGACAAAATAAAGGTTTGTGCTTCTCTCTTTCCTTTTCTTTCAGTGTGTATGACAAACTGCCCGACCCTCATTGTGACTGTAGGACTTCCAGCCCGAGGGAAAACGTACATATCAAAGAAGCTCACTCGCTACTTAAACTGGATAGGTGTGCCAACCAAAGGTACACACAGATATTTCTGTATTACCTTACCAGAGAAACCAGCTGCACTCCAGTCGTAATCATCCAATATTTCTGTGTCTGTAACAGAGTTCAATGTTGGCCAGTACCGCAGGGAGTGTCTGAAGATCTACAAGTCCTTTGAGTTTTTCCGTCCAGACAATGAAGAAGGCTTGAAAATCAGACGGTAAGTCTTCCCTCCAATCCTCAGGAGGGTGATCTTTGTCTTGTTTGCAGTAAACTAACTATGCGTCTGTTGTCTTTTAACAGTCAGTGTGCGATTTCAGCACTTAATGATGTCCGACAGTACCTGAGTGTTGAAGGGGGACAGGTGGCGGTGAGTCTTTAATATGGTCTTGGAGGTCTGCATGACAAATACTCATGTAATAAATAAGAAGGTGTCAGGGCAGCATAAAGAAGTTTTTATACTGCTGTTTCAGGTCTTTGATGCCACAAACACAACAAGAGAAAGAAGAGGGACCATTGTCAAATTTGCTGAGCAGAATGGTTTCAAGGTATGTCAACAAAGCTTTTATTAAATTCAGCCACACTTCTTGATTTGATGACTCCAAGTTTAATCCTCTGTCTTATCGATGCAGGTATTTTTTGTGGAGTCTGTGTGTGAGGACGCAGATGTAATTGCACAAAATATAGTGGTAAGGTTTGTCTCTTTTTATTCTATCCAGTAAAAATTATTTTTTAAAAAGCCCAAGAAAAACATTTACAACAAACTGTTTGACAAATTCACTTGGCCTTGTGTATGTGTAAAGAAATGGTTGAACCAGTTTGGGAAATAGTTTCTTTTACTCTTATGTAGAGAGAGAGATGAAAATTGGTACCTTTAAATATTTAACCTTGGGTAGAAACAGGCTAGTTGCCTCCATTGTTTTCAATAAGCTAATTTTTAGTGCAGGTTGGGCACTTTCACACTGATAGCATTCACATCCAGGAGCACATCCAAGAGGTGGTTTAAGTTCACATTCAAACCAACGTAGTGTGAAAAAAGGCTGATACAGTGTCAGACAGCTAACTTCCTCTTTTCCCTGCTCACATGCTCTCGTGTTTCCTCTCTTGTAGCAAGTTAAGTTGGACAGCCCAGACTACATTCACTGCAACACAGAGGAGGCCATTGAGGACTTCATGAAGAGAATCAAGTGTTATGAATCCTCCTACCAGTCTCTGGATGAGGTTTTGGACAGGTGAAGACCAACAGAAGTAAGAATAGATTGAATCAACACCTCACATCGCAGATTGCTAACTGACTTTCTTCCTGCAGGGATCTGTCCTACATAAAGATCATGGACGTGGGCCGCCGTTACTTGGTGAACCGTGTACTTGACCACATCCAGAGCCGTATCGTCTACTATCTGATGAACATTCATATTACACCGCGCTCAATCTACTTGTGTCGCCACGGTGAAAGCGACCTCAACATCAAGGGATGCATCGGAGGAGATTCTGGCTTATCTGGCCGAGGAAAAGAGGTGAGTATTTGTGTATGTGTGTGTGTAGCGTGTCTGCCTAACTACATGTGACTAGAAATGTAGTCTAACATGTCTGTGTGGATGACTGGTGTTATTAAATGGATTTGAAGTAGATTTTTCTCACCTTCCAGTTCGCCAAACGCCTGAGGAAATTCATCCAGGACCAGAACATCAAAGATCTGAAGGTGTGGACGAGCCAGATGAAGAGAACGATCCAGACAGCGGAGTGCCTTGGAGTGCCATACGAACAGTGGAAGTCTCTCAATGAAATAGATGCTGTACGTTGATTTCTGCTTGTCAGGAGTAACACACCAGCACTTTCTAAACTTTTGTGCACTCAAGCTTAACACATCCCCTCTCTTCTTTACAAAGGGTGTATGCGAGGAAATGATGTATGAGGAAATCCAAGAGCATTACCCTCTGGAGTTTGCATTGAGAGATCAAGACAAGTATCGCTACCGCTATCCTAAAGGCGAGGTGAGACTGGGATTCTGTCAAATGGTTTTCTTTTTTTTTTTTGTTATTTATGTATTTGTTTAGAGGGGGTTTGGTTCTGAAAACTGCGTGTTTGATGAAACTGTGATTCTCTCTCAGTCGTATGAAGACCTAGTGCAGCGACTAGAACCTGTGATCATGGAGCTGGAGAGACAGGAGAACATTCTGGTCATTTGTCATCAGGCCGTCATGCGCTGTCTTCTTGCATATTTCCTGGACAAGACTGCAGGTATGAAGGACTTACAGTCGGGAAATAGGGGGGACATTTTAAAGTGAATCTACATTTCTCATAAAAATGCACGTCAAAACATTTTCTGTGTGTGTCTCCACAGATGAGTTGCCTTATCTTAAGTGCCCTTTGCACACTGTGTTGAAGTTGACCCCCATTGCATATGGTAAGTTATTTAGTTCTTTAAAGGCTATAGAAGTATACTTACTGTGCATTGATTGTCATTGATTATCACCTTTATTCCTGTACATTACATTACCCACAAAGGCATCCATATTTATATAAAGGATCAGTCAGCCATTTGTTTTAAAGAGTGTTGTGTGAATTTTGATGTAAACTCGACACCTGCAGTTAAATATTATGACCTCAGAAAAGTCATCTCAACCTGGGTGAACTAGAAATGATCCTTGTTCTGTTTGCTCTCCTTCAGGATGTAAAGTGGAGCCTTTCTGCTTAGGTGTTGAAGCCGTGAACACACACAGAGACAAACCACAGGTGGGTATGTGGGGGAGAACACAGAAAACAAGTAGACATCACAACTTGAATCCACTTCAGGGGTGATTCCCCTCATTGTGTTTTCTGTCCAATCTAATCTCAGTAAACATCTACAACTCAATCAGCAACCCCTAACAGATAATATAGTGTATATATAGAATGTGTGTGACTTTGCATCTCGCTACTTGAGGGGTACATTGCATGTCTTCCTGTCTGGATCTGCCTCCTGAAACAGGCCTTACAGTCAGTGTTGATCCATCTATTTCTTCTTATCGCGCAGAGAATGTACCAGTGATCCCTGACAGCAACTAAGACAACTATGACTTATCATTGACACTCCTACCTCCGCCCTCTCAGCAAAAATCAATGACTGACTTTTTCTCTCATTTCATTTTTGTCTGTTGGTGAAGACATTAGATTTTTTTTTTTGCTGTTTTTTTCATTTATGTTTGTAGGAAATGCATACCTGGAATCAAGTTACAGGATAAATCAGTGATGCTATTATCACAATCAGGTTAAAGGACAAGAAAAATGTTTGTGTGTGGTGTTATGGAGTTGTGAATAAAAAAGACAACATGAGATGCTCATTAAAATAGATACATAGATATGTTAAAATAGCTTTGAAACATCTTTAAACATAATCTAGAATGTAAGAATATGCATGTTTTTATACTCAATAATGTAAACACATTTAACCTAAACTGAAAGTTAGTTCATAGCATAGGACTTCCTTCTCGTTAAGTCAAAACGTTTCACAACCCAGATTCCTCAGACTGAAGAAGATACATGGATGAGTAGCGACATGTTTCACGTTTCAAAAAGGAAGTCCAGATGCCATGAATCAACTTTCACATAACTTCACTGACATTCAACCTTAACTTCAATTTTTGCTGCATATAAAATGACGCACAATATATTTTTATTCAGCTAAATCCAAGTTAGAGTTTCTCTGTTTAAATGTGAAGGGTAATCCGCAATGCCAAGCAACATGTGGTGTGATTTTTAATAGCTAAACCTCTACTTTTCTAATTAATTTACTAATGAAATGTAAATGTTGCATTAATCATTTTTTTATTTATTCATATGCAGTATTTATATGCAAATATACATGTTTATTCTTTTTTGTCAAGATTTAATTGTTGTAAATGTAAAAGTCCAAAATGAAAATATGTCATTGTTACTTGTTCATCTGGTGGAAACATCAGTTGTTTTGTCAAAGATGCACTGGCTGAATGAATGTTTGTCTAGAAAGACTGTTCACACATCCACAAAACATTTAGTGAGGCTTTGAGTAGGACACTCAATGATTTGTCTCAAATATAGATTCAGAGTTTAGCTCATCTGTTTTTGAACAATTGGGAGTTCGTATGTACGTTGGAATATCCTAAAGGCCACTTTGAGTCCTTGTTTTATGCAGTAAGATACTAAATGTACATAGTCATAGCACTGTTTGTACAAATTCTCTTTTTGTTACACTGTAGCTCAAAAACGTGAACATTGAGCGTGAACACGTTGCATTATGGGGGCCTTTAGCTGAAAAAACAAGGAAGGGAACATGAAGCACGATAACGGCAAACTGATCATATCTCATGGTTTATATTATATATTTTAAATAAAGGATGTTGAAACAAATCCATTGTCTCAATCACACCCACGGGTTCCATTCATTTTTTTTTTCAACTGTGGTCGAGCAAAAGTATCAGAATATTAGATGCAAGCATTGAAAGTTGTTACTTTATAGTTAAAGTTAAAGATATGGATATGAAGAGGTGACTCAGTAAACAAAGGTTGTTGGTAAATGTCAGAAAATGAACGTGGGACTATAACTCAGCCCTCTCTTCTCTTCACTGTCACAGAATGTGAATGTGCAGCGCAGCACAGAAGACGCTCTGCAGACAGTCCCGGCTCACTTCTGAATCTCCTGAACCTGTTCCATGTGAGACCTTAACCGACTTCCTGTTCGGACCTCTGAACAACATTATGGGAAATGGTGCTGTTCAGCTGCCCAGCATGGCAGCTTCTTCACAGACCTGGAGACGTTAGCATCTTTCAAACTGTAAGGCACTTTCACTAAATCCATGTTATTTTTATACACCTCTTCTTGTGTGTGAATGTTACTGTACTGTTACTGTAGCTCACTTCCCAGTGAAGAAAATGCCAATATTTTTGATATTTGTCTCTACAGCATTGTTATTGTTGCAATAATATTCCCTTAGTTTTTTTCCCCATGATTATATACTGTAATGTCCACTGGGTACACTTCCACATACTTCCAGTGTTTCTTAAGATGTGTTTATTGTATGAAAAACACTCCAGTCTTGTTTTGGGTGTCTAAAAACCCAAAGACTGAGGAGACATCAACTACTCTCTACTGCTCTTGATCAAAGTACTTCATTCCTGATTGAGAGAAACTTTTCAAAAGACAAAAAATATTAATTTTAAAAGTTTTTTTAAGAGTATTTCACTTGTTTTCATATAAAACAGTATCCATTGTGTTGTGTCCAAAATATAGTTTTGGACTTAGTAGGGATTCAGTTTCAGAGATGCAGTCAAATGCTTTGAGAAATTTCCAGCCTTACCTGTGACACTTTAAAAAACGCTGTATGGCCGATCATTTAAATACCTGTTTTTATTTGGGAGTATAAAAAAAGGTACTGCGCAAACTGCACACACACTTTTGTTTGATGTATTTCTTGTGTGCAACATGTAATATATTTTGTGTACATTTTTTTTTTTTTTTAGAACTGTAAAATTGTGTAATATTATACATTTGATTTTATATATAACTGTACTGAGAATATAATTCAAAATGCCTTGCTTGTCAATCTCAATAAATCAGTGTTTGGGTGAGAGGCCGCTGCTGTTTGTGCTTTATAAGGTCATACTTCATTACAATAGATTTAAAGAAAAAAAGAAATCACTAAAATACAAAGGATAATGTTTTTTATTGATCTTCACTTCCAGCAAGTATATTTATTTTAATATTTCCATCTATAATAGGGTCTACTCTGTGTACTGAAACGAAAGGTGCACAAATTGATTGCCCTCGTGGTTTAATGTTGAAACAAAACATAGCAATATGAAATGTATGTGCACATATATATTAAAAGTAACATTTAAATTATCTGAAAAAGAAAATACCCTGTGCTCATTAATATTGGTTACAGGACCTATGCTGACTTCTGATGTTCTAAAGGCAAAAATTTAAATCGTATGAATATTCATTATGTACAAATATCAATATTTTTGAGCACAGGGGCATTTTAAGGTTAAAGGGCGAAACCCCACTGCCAGAACACCGTTACCGTACGTCTTATATTTGTCAGCTTCTCTTGGTTGGTCATATTTTGCTCTGTGATGTGAAAGCTCCACAGTGATGGCAAAGATTGTGAATGTATCCTTGGGTTTTCTCTTAGAACTGCAAGGGTAAAGATAAAAAAAAGTCTAAGGTACGGTCTATGTACATGTTTTACATTAATATAACCATAATAACTTATGCATAGTATTAAAAGCTGATTTTGTAGCATTAAACTAAAGAAGCTGTTATAATCTAATACTTAACCCAAAACTCCTCTAATCCTAATTTTAAAGTAATGCAAAAACAAACTGCCAATAAAAAAAAAAAAAAAGGAAGTAGAAAAACTACTACTCACATTTTTGAGGAACTCTTCAGCAACAATACGAGCTCTGGCGTTGACAGACAGCTTCATTTCACTGATCTCTTTGTCAATTTCCTCCATAAAATGAATGACGAAGTCCACTAGTTTATGTTTGTACATCTGCTCTGTGTGGAAGTTAGTGATGAGAAAACTGATGTCATAGCCCTATAAAAAAAAGAAATTCAGATTTTGTTTCAGTTGCCTCCACTGACAAACTCAAACAATTTAATCACAGCTTTTTGTTAATCACAGAGGTTTTTAACACTTGAACACCCATTTACCTCCACTGGTTTCCTCCTCAGGATGAAGAAGTTTTCTGCTCTCATCATCATGAAGCGCATGAATTTATGGCACAGAATCTTCTCAATCTCATCCGCCTGCAGCAGCAGAGGGAAAAATACAAACATTTTTTTTTATTAGTTATATTAATCAGCAGTTCCTATGTTACCAAATGTTTTGAATCTGACTGACCTGCTTGACAGCGATGCTAACTCTGACAGAGTTGATGGAGCCCTCGATCAGAACCTTCTCCTTTTCGTTACGGCTGATGATCACAGGCTGGAGGAGCAGCTCTTTACTACTCCTAGAAATGGGCAGAAACACACACAATTCATTCTGATTTAACTTGGTTTCAATCACGCCACTGTGGCACTCAAAGGTGCATCAACAGACTCACCGTACTTCCACTTCTGGCTTGTTGTGTCTCTCTACCACTTGTGAGGAGAAATTCTCCAGGCAGAGGGCGGCCTGCAGAGTGGCACGGACCGCATTGAGATATGGACGCAACGTTGCCGTCTGAGGACGCAAAGTGAATGTTTAAGGTCTTTAGCTGTTTTGAATCATGGTATGCTACTTCATCCCCAGAACCGTTAAGATGAGCCTTGCACAAAGTTATCTCTGTTGTGTCATAAATGACGACACCTGGTTCTGCAGATGTCTTGGAAATTACACATAACGACAATATTAAACTCAATGTGCACAGTAAAAAATCTTCAAGGTGATTTTTAATGATATCTCAACAGTGCTTTTGTGTCTTGTCAATTAGGCATCTTAAAAATAAAAAGACTAATTTACATTTTACCATAACATAAGCTCCCACCACCTCAGAGGGAACACAAATTCTAGCTCTTTCCCATCTGATGTACCTGCTAATCATGATCACTGCTTCACAGATTCAGCCTTTTATTGCTAACAACTGAGTTGTTATGAATTTGGTTTGACAGCCTCACACAAAACGCACAGTTTTGCATCACAGCGCATTGCTGTCAGTCTCTGTACTAACTTATCAGACCTTTTTAAGGAAATGCAACAACAGCACATCTCTGGGTTCATCCTCAGTGTCAGCTGCTGCTGCTGCAGCCAGATGTTATCATCATGTCCACAACTGTAGCCAGAATCCTACGTTACTTAGCAACAAAGCACTGCTACAACGTTGCACGTCACAACATAAGACATTCTGTCACGGATTCTGTGACGACACAGTAAAGTAGGATTCTATTATTTTACTTGAATCTAAGGAGACCGACCAGCTAGCATTAGCCTGTTAGCTAACTACCTGCTTAGCTAGATCAAATAAGAGCAAAGAAAAAACCGAGCCACGGCCGCTTTTATGTTATTTTAGTCCAGGAGCATTAACAACCTAAGTGTGTCGCCGTCTAATGTTATTTCACTGCTAAACTCAGCCAGGTTATCAAGTCTTATGTCAAGTTCTCTTACCATCTCTGTGTATCAGGAAAAGCTGCTAAAGGCGGAAATAGCTGTTTTCCGTGAACACACCGGAACTGAAGTCTGCTGCTGCCGTAAGAAGAGAAATAAAACACACATTACAAAATAATGGTGTAGCAGTAACGTGACATATTACAAAACGACTAATGAAACAATCTGTGTGTTCTTCATCGTCAGATGGAGAGAGCTCTTAGTATACTCCACCATGACCAAAGCACGGTTATTTAATGTACTAGTGATCTCACTATTTCTAATTGTCTCCCATCCTATTTTTAGACCAGGTGCAAAGTAGCAGTGAAGGAAAAACCCAATGTTTTTGTACTGTGGCTTTCACATGTGTACTTCTCCTATCTTACATCTAAATGTGGGTTAGATCACATCTTTCATGGTAACCAGTCATCTCTGTAGATGTTCCAGTTCCTACTAGTGTACCAGTATGGTACATGTTGGACATGTAGTCACTGTTTTAGTAACACCTGTGTGTTTTATTTTCAGATTTAACCTTTTTATATTTATAATACACAGAACATTAGGTTTAATATGTCTAAATTATCCATTTCTGCCTGGCAGTGTATGAACACAGTTCAGGTCACCACATCTAAGAGCCACATAGTTCTGAGAAGATGTAAAGTCTTGAAAACCTTGAAAACACCTGTGTTTACCAAACTTTTTTAAATACTGCATCTCATAAAAGCATATCATCGCTTCAAGTCAGACTTAAAAATGGCAATAATAACATCTAACAGTCGACGGTCTGTATGCATTAAGAACAGTTAAATATATATTGAGACACATGATACCAGACCATTGATATATTAAAGAGTTTTATTATTCGACATCCCAATTTTCTTTGATAACATCATTGGCATTGCAGTAATTGTTTTCTATAAGGAGAAGGAGTAATACCAGGGCAAAAGTTGGATCATTTCTTCAAATGGAAAGAGAGAACATCCATTTCAGTTCAATCCTTTAGCCTTTTACCTTTACCATCTATACACCGTAATACACAATCTGTTAAAAATATTAAGTACTTAGCCAACCTGAGCTACAAGCAGATAGGGAGAACAGCAATAACAGAGACATGACAGAAGACAGGTGTGTGCTGTGTCGATGAGACGTATTGTAATTCCACAGCCTTGAAAGATGTGTGATGAAGTATATAACACATACAGCAGTAATAGTATCAATCAGTACAAGTAATGTTACATAAAAGGCAAATATTAATATATCAAGGAATGAATCCCCTGTTTTACACATGACTGTGTTATCAGCTTTTAATTGATGTCTACTTATGAACTTTTCTTCTGCAGTGTGATGCATTAACACACAGCTTTGAATGGAAAAGGCAATACAATCACTAAAGTGTTGAACTAATTCTCAGGTGATATTAGATAGGGGAAAAAATGCAAAAAGGTGTAATCTGAAGATTACCAAAAGGCATGTGGTAGCAGACGTTGCCCAATATCAGTCATCCCTATATAACGTTTCAAGGCAAAAACATAAAAAGTGCCAAAAAAACAAAACAAAAAACAAGTGTGTTTCAGAATGTCTTGAGAAAAATCACATAAGCCAATTAAAATATTTATATATATTTATATATATCTCTATATAGTTCAACTTGATTACTTCTTGACAGATAACAAGTGAAACAAAGAGGATAAGATACTTGGGATGCTGACGTTAGCCAACATTATCTCACATTACAGAGCATCAGCCAGTCTACCAAGAGCTCCCAATTGCACTCTTTAAACATGGCTCTATCTTGCCCACTTGGTGTGACGGTCATATGCCACAGTCAGACTATTAGGTGAGCAGGACAGAAGATCATTCACTATTGTTTCAGGGACTGTAAGGTCAGAATGGGTGGCATTCTCCCGTGTGATCTTTGGGCACTGGATTTGTCAGCATATTTTACAAAAGTACACTAGTGTATCGATTTGTGTACTAAGTGGGGGTTACATACATCCATGTGCAGCGTACTGTGTGAGGAGCTGTGTCCATGGAATGAAAAAAATGATGTGAAGGAGGAAGACCAGTAGGGAAGTCCTTTCCCTGGGAGTGAGGTGCAGGTGATGTAAAAGGTGACAGGGTGTTTCAGAAAGCCAAGGGAGGAGATGGTCCAAGTTGTCCTTTAGCAGCTGCAGCTTTCAGCTGAAGGTTTAGCTCTGTCATTCCTATCCAATTTTATGGGTTCTGGGAATTCATTATACAACTCCACCTCTGTCTCCTGTGACACATCCAAAGGACAAAAATTAATCAGTGTTGGGAAAAGTGAAACCAACAGATATGACATAATTCATCTATGTTATTCTACACTGAAATAATGACAATCACAAAGCTGTCTGATTTTTTTTTTATTTTAAGCAACCTTAACTCACCTGTTTAAGGGCGTTACGTGCAATTGTCTGGAATGCCTGTTCTACATTAATGGCTTCTTTTGCGCTGGTCTCAAAGTAGGGGATGTTGTTCTTACTCTGACACCAAGCCTGTGCCCTTTTGGTGGTTACCTGTGTGTATTAAGAGAAGGCGTTTCATTAATATGATGAGTACGTGTTCAAGAAAAAAAAAAGGTCTATTACATAAACATTAAGGGATATAAAACCTTTTTTTGTAGTATAAGGGGTTAGGACAACAACAAAAACACCATCAAAAGCAAAAAAGCAGGCAAGTACACAATGACATGTAGTTTGCTTCATTGTTCTAGGAAGACAATCTAGTCATTCGTTGGCTTTGGTCAGATCAAGCAATTTTAGTAATGATGATATTTTTAAGCCACATTCACAGTGTGAGCAGCAAGTGTTGTGCATATCATGAAGGTGGTGTCAATTTAGGTCTTTGCGGGCTAACTTATGAAAGCTTTGCAATGCAGGATGGAAAAAAATGAATGTGCGGTAATGACCCACTCATACCAACCTGTCTATTCTCCAAGTCAATCTTGTTGCCTAGAACCACAAAGGGGAAGTTCTCAGGATCTCGAGGACTGGCCTGGATCAAAAACTCATCCCTCCAGCTGTCGAGCGTCTTGAAAGTATTGGGTGCAGTCACATCAAACACTAGCACACAGCAGTCTGCACCACGGTAGAACGCAACACCCAAAGATTGGAACCGTTCCTGGCCTGCTGTGTCCCAGATCTAGACAACCAAAAGAGCAAAAACGTTTGATAAAGCTGGTTTAGAGATAATGTAGATTGATAATGTAGAAGATTAATTCTCTGGTAGGGAAACACCACATTGTCTTCTACTGTATATTGTGCACTTGAACCATGGGAGGGCTGACACTCCTCATGACATGAGAGCCTTCCTGTTGTTATTGTGCCACACCTGCATTGTAACGAGTCGATCGTCCACCATCACCTCCTTGGTCAGGAAATCTGCTCCTATTGTAGCTTTGTACTGGTTACTAAATTTCTTGTTCACATACTGGTTCATTAGGGAGGTCTTTCCAACACTGAGGAAGAAGAAAACAGACAGCAGATAATGTAAAGCTGACTGATAGCTAGTATGAAATATGCCGTGATCACATTACCTACACTCATATACAGCTGGGTGATGTATACTAATGTAATCAGAACCCCATTTACACTTTGTATGACTCAAGAGTCATACAAACAAGATCAGATAGCAACCTAATATCAAATGAGCCAAATGTAAATGCAACCAAGAAGCATTACAGATCTAAAATCTGATTAATACTATTCAAAATTTAACTTAACATATTTCAATTTTTAACATTTCTAATTAACTGGCATTGGCTGTTGGCATGTGCGACCATGATGGACAACTAATAAATGTCTGAAAACACATCAGTAGCCTACTTCACATGCACTGAAAATTACAGTGTACAAATGTGAGACATTATTTAGATGCACCAGTGAGTGACTCACTGGGATGAATTATATTAGCACTTGAAGAGAGCAGTGATCTCTGCTTCAGCAGATCTGAAGATACAGTTTTGGTATTTGCTGCAGCTTCTTCTCTCTGAGTCTCTGACTGAGGGCAGAAGCTTAGCTTAGAACAGAGGGAGCCAAGGTGAGGTGGTTTACGACTGTATGAGCGACAAAAGCGACTAATAACCCAATAAAAATAGTTGATGAAAATACCTGTTAAACATACAAGTGGAAACATCCCATCTCTCCAGGAAGTTCCAAGAGTGTCGCACATTTTAATAGCAGCTATCTTAATCCTGCAAATTATATAAAATCTCCTGGATATCAGATATTACCTTTTCATTAGTGGAGTACACCATGTAGTATTCCTCACAGCAGGTGAAGTGTACTGGGACAGTACACAGTGTAAATCATCTGTGTTCCCTAAACTCATTCTATTTGAAATTATTAACTATATGTTCATTTAAGTTCTGTATATTTGTCTCCTTTATAATGATTAAATTGTCAAAAAGAAACAAAACAAAACAACATATTATATTATATTACATCAGCCTTCATGCTCGCCCACTATCAGTCGACCACTGGAAGTTGCAGCCTTTTTACTACAAAATGTGTCATGGTTTTGTACTCGACTGTCGTAATGTCACAACACGAGACTGTGGACATCGGTCAGTTTTAGTCTCAGTTTCAGAACTGTTAACACTCCTATTAAAGACTTGAAAAACTAGGAACCTATACTTAAATGTTCTTTTTCCCTCTCAGAAAGGCTGCAGAAGAGATGCGATTTTCTGACCTTGTTTTGACTAAATGAACAGCGACTGTTTCCACCTGCCTGGCTTTCACAGTTTCATAACTGATAATTTTTTTCAAGCTCAGACACAATATCACTTGGCCATCGTTTGACAGCATATTGCACAAATTTAGGAAACCACCACCAGTTTTAGAAAAAAAATGAAATGTTGTAACGTCACGTAATCAAGAGATATTTTTTTAATGAGAAAATATTAGTTTTCCAAATTGACCAGATTTCACTTATCACAATGCTTAATAAATACTTTAATTAACTTTAATTGTATTTAAATAACCGAGTACAGGTATTACTTTTAATAAAATATGCCAGTGCAGTACTGATTGTAGATGATGGCAGAGATGACAAACAGCAGAGCTGCTTTTGCTTTTACTCTGCCTGGAGACAGCTTATGGAAGTAAGTGGTCTTGCCAACAAGGAAGCAACACTAACTGATCAAAAGATACAATCACCTCAAAGCAAAACCAAACCATTCAGTTATTTTCCATTGAACTATTTTTAGAACATAAGTGACTAATGATTTGGTGCGTTGCAGTGTTTGACATGAAATATAAATATCTTGACTCACCCAGAATCTCCCAGGATGATGACTTTCAAGAGCACTTTCTTCCTGGATGTCATTTTTTCTCTGCAGAAAGACACAAACACAATTTTAGAAAGTTCAGCATCCACAGAAAACTTGCCAGTGCCCTCCTAATGATGTCATTGTAGGGCACAACCTAATCACAGAGTGTCTATTGTATCAGGAAGAATAAAACCAATAAAGAAGTAAACCTGTTTCTATACAGACAAATTCCACACAAAGTCCACAAATCAGTATGTAGTGTTTTGTGCCCCTAGACCAATCAGATTTGTCTACCATTCATTCCAGTCATGTGTTTTAAATGCCGTTAGGCAAATCACGAGGAACACATCATTCCTTCTCTCTTACACACCACAGGAAGTTACCTCAGAGGACTGAGTCTGTCTCCTTACTGCAAGTCCAAACCAAGTGACAATATTGTCACTGAGCCGACCTGTTTCTACTGCTGCTAAGGTTGTTCTTTGTTGTAACAGAACAATTTACAACACCATAAACAACACAGGCTAATTGGTGTTGTACACAGTTTTATTTCAGGGCATCGCCGATACAGGACTATGTAATTATTATGTTAAAATGTGCAAATACGTCACAAAGCGTTGAACATACAACAGTTCCTGGCTGCATACTGGGACAATTTTCGAAACAGCATCTGTGAAGTCCCATGAACAGACAAAAACATTACTCATGTCTGTTGGCTGGTCTGTAACTGTACCCATTAGGTTTTTGTTGTTCCGTCTTTAGGATGATAATTTTACTTCACAACTTCAGAAAAGCATATATGTAACATCAGAACACACATACATAATGCAAAAATGCTATTTCCCTACAAATTAATGTTTGTGAGGAAAATATGTTCTCCCCACATTGGCTAATGTGACAAACTTAAAAATTTGGAAAATGCAGTGGGGGAAATGTTCAACTAGATTACCACATGAGTGAGGAAGTTGAAACTGTAATTTTAGAAATGCCAGTTAGCAGCAATGAGATAGTTTAAACAATTATTTAATGTTAAAATCATATAAGACACTAGGTTGGTTACTGGGATCATAACAATGCTGCAATGAATCAAATTAATCCCTAAACTACTGTGATGATCAAGGAAACATGGAGACTATTTTAAGACACCCCTTCTATTATTCTTTGCACCTTCTATCTCTTTGTATTCTTCCTGCTGTACCAGGATTACATAATGAAATGAACACAGTAGAAATTAAGTGCTGAAAAGCAAAACAAACCAAAAATGAATATATTCTCAGATTAGAGGGTTATGTGTAAACTTTATCAAGGCCCAGCAGACTAAAATAAACCCAGACATTCACAAATGTATCTTATCTATGTCAAGTAAACACCTGAGCTATTGACTAGAGGAAAAACTTGCATACTGTCAGTGAGAACACCAGCAGCAGCCATATGTCTGAGGAGAACATGTAGGCTCCTAAGTAATACTGACAGGACCTCTGCACTTGTGACAAGTGTATATACATAAAATCCATACACTGGAAACGCGGGACCAACATTTTGGTTTTAAAATAGACAAATAGTTGTAGTAGTAGTTGCCAATCGTTTTTCTATCAACTGACTAATTGGTTAATAGATTAATTATTGCAGTCGTACAGTATTTTCTATTTTTAACATTGAAGCACAATAACCTGTTAGACAGCAGTTTAAGAAAAAATTACTTCCCTAAACTACTTCCCATCAATGAGGGAAAACACAAGACATTTCTGACATGCCAATCCACCAACCCAAACAGGTTTTTATGTAACTTGACTACAGTACATAAACAACACTTACAATTCTTTTTACATTTAAAAAAATGTTGAGCGATGCACACTGACAAAACCAAGCTTATAAATTACATATACTTCACTTCCCATCAGGAATTGGAAAGCACACTTGAATTCTTTCTGAAAGGAAAGAGCACTGCACTCGAGCGACTACCGCACTGTGAAGCATAGATTAGCTGACAGACACATGAACAACAGCACATCACTGATGTCTAGGTATGCTCAGACCAATCACATGATTACAGAAGACAAAGCTCATATCTTTAACTTGAACAAACAGCAGAGTGTTACACATTGATCCCTAAATACTGATGACAGTCTCATTTCAATCTGTATTTATCTGCGAAATTTCATTGACGCTGGCGTCAAAACTTTGTGACAAACTCCATCTATCTTAACATAGATAAAGAAAAAATGTTTAGCCTAGTATCTACCTCTGTGCTGTTGAAATGGTCCTTAGAATATTTATGTGAAATTATTTGGTGTGTCTGGAAAAAAATATTTGCCACTACTCTGAGCTGACAAAAGACTGTTAGTGTTTTTATGGGCAGTTTAGTCGATTTCTTGCTGTTTGCATTAGATCAAATAATTGTGCAAAAGTTTATGAGATCATTTCACATGAGAATTCTCAAAAAGTGTTGCACAGAGCACTGGCACTAAAATGTACTAAAAGGTGGAGTGAAGTTTCATAAAACTGAAAACTTACATTAGCAACACAAAACTAGCTATCAATATATTAGTGAAGGTTGTAACTAAAATGTTAATATTTTAAACTCATTTTAGGTTCTGGTGTTTACTTATGTTTTTATCAATTTATTGATTGATTGACATTTATCTATGCACATTATTAAGACAGCAATGAACAGCTGGGAAAGATTCTGAAGCATACTAAAACAAGGAGTTATGAGAATAGTTATAATTAGGTTTTGTTAAAGAGGCAACTGACCATCAGTGCACTCACAGTTATTTAAATCTCACTGCTCATTATTGAGAAATGTGTCACAACACATTTCTCCCTGTTTGTAAATCAATGACCCAAGCTTTTGGATGCACAGTCAACCTCTGATTTGGACTAACAGGCAACAAACTAAACTAAATATAGATTTGAAAGCTCAGTTTAGATGTTTATCAAAGCTCAATTCCTGATTAACTAGTTGTCATGTGATAAACAGATACTTGAGTGCCCCAAGGCTATCAAAAATCATGACAGTACACCAGTAAGTTTAAAACCTAAACTTTGACTTCTTTAATCACAAGTTAAAGAAGTCAAAGATTTCTTTAAAACAATACAGATAAAGGAAGTTTATTTCCTCTAAGAGTACACATACTACCTTATAACCCTCAGATATTGTATTTCATAACCATATCAAATGGGGAAAAAAATATTTTGTACACGTTGCTTTTTTTGCCAACTAAACTTGCATGTATATTATATTATTAACTCTATAGTAATCCAGTCCAGTAAAATGAATTGGAAGGTATATTCTGCAATGTAAAATGAAAAGCAGTGTGAAAACACTAATGGTGTTTGAATGGTGTAGAGAATAGACCATAGGACTCATGTTTGGATGGCAACAAATTTCAAGCATACGTGTTGGCTCAAGTATTAGGCGCTGTAGCCATGTCAGATTACAAAATAAAGTAACTATGATCAGACAAAACCATGTGTACCTGCGTGACCCGTGAGTCACAAACGAAACAAAAACCTTTTCATGAAAAACAGAGCATACGACCTTCTGTCTGGGAGCAATGTGACAGACACATTCAATATTTTTTCCCAGCATGTCGACAGAGGAGGTCGACACTTTCCAGCATTAAGACATACTACCTAAACTTGAGATTTGATTATTCTCATCTAAAACTGTATACCACTGTCCTCTACGCAAACACCGAATAAAATAAAAGCAAATGAAAAATCAATATCCCAGCGTTTGACAGCACGACAGATGTCGCCTTTTGTTTCGGATTTCATCATCCGACCGACCTCGTCTCCCCGGCTTTCCTTCCTCTTGGAGTCGACCCAAAGGAGCCACAGGCCGGCCTTGTTTTTGCCAACCAGCCTCTTGACAAACATTGCACCACCATTAACGTTAGCAGGACAGTGGGCGCATGATGACTTCAATGAGCAAATCTTACATATTTAAAAAGACTTGATATCTCATATGCTCACCCGAAACTGTAACACAGTGGAGACTTCTTGGCGTGTCAGACCTGTTTGCGACCTAACTAGCTGTTATTGTTCAGGGCAGCTAGCGTTAGGAGCTAACTAGGCGTTACGTTAGCTAGCTGGAGCGCTGCTACCCTATTCGTTAGCTAGCGTTAATTTGGCAGCGCTTCACTTCGACTTCTTGTGAAAGCGGTTCTCCTTTACGTGGGTTTTTAACAAAAACTGTCTAAATTGGCGAGGCAGATTAACTACAACCAGTAAGTAAATTTGGCACTTTGCTTGTAAGCCTGCCTGCCACCGAGCTAACTACCTTCTGCCTGCTACCTCCAGCGTCTCTCTTCCCCTTTCACTTCCTCCCCCAAACAGCGGCTGCACCTACGTCAGACGCAACTGACTGTAATCCCCGCCCACTTAGGACGTCGTTTATTTCATGTTTACCTGAGGCCAAGTTACACTTCACACTGTCCAGAGCCAGTTCACATGTTCACTAAAAGATTTTAGTGCAGAAATGTTACAAAATGTGTTAACTGTACTTTATTTTTTATGACTCAGTGATATACATGTCATAATGTAATGACACTATTTTTCCAGAGGTGTACAGAGCTGTGTCTCATCATGCTGTGACAATCAGCTGGAGCTTAATACCAGGAAAACCAGTGAGCTTTTGGTGCACTGTGAGAGGAACAAGAGGCCCTTTGTCATGGCTCTCAGCCTCTTCAAAGGTACTGAAGAGGCTGGATTCCTGCTGGTAATTTGTTTTTTGCCAAATATGAAGAAATTCCATACAGGTGATCTTGAAATCCTGTGTTCATGTGAATTGGGCCGAATCGGTTTGTCCTCGCATCAGTGTGGATGTTTGTAAAGGAAGAAATCCCCTGAAGTCGTGACATGAAATATAATTTCTGTTAAAACTGAGATCTTGAATTGAGATACATCCCCAGTTGGTAGTAACGTTAACTGTTTTACAGGTCAAAGCAGGTTTGTATAAGACAAAGCACCAGAACGATTCAAATTCTAATTTACATTACATAGTCAGTAAAATCAGAAATATTATGACATCAATAGGGCTAGGTAATCTAAAATAATTTTTACAAAATACAGTAGGCTTGCGGGCGGGCATAGATTAAAGGACTTTTAACATCTTGAAGTCAAGCATCACACAATAATAGTACCGTCCACACAACTCAATGCTCAAGATGTTCTCCGTGTGTTCACTGACAAAGGGGAGTGCTGTGATGATTTACCACTAGAGGACAGTGTCATCTTATAATAAATGAATAAGCTTAGTGACCTGGCCTTCCCACATATCACTCTTTCCATAGCACTTGATGTTTATTATGGTATGTAGTGCGAAGGTCAAAGATAGGTAGGTGGACTATACTTCTGTGACACTTTTTTTCAAGGTCTATTGGAAAAGACATATTATGTTGTGTATTATATTTATTGTGTTCTATGTATTCACGTTATGGGACATGGGACATGGGACATGTCTTTTAAACATATGGTCTGAGATCACAGATCAAACTTACTCCCACACTAACACTCTGTCATACTTGTATTTCCTTATTCTGTTGATAAAACAATTAAACAATAAAATAGTTCTTGGAGAATGTCAGAACTGTAGCATCTTTTTATTCAAAACTAATATGTTACATTGACCAGAGATAAACGTAATATAGTACTGTAACATTGATATCTGTCTTGATTTTCTTTTGCTTCTCTAATATCTTAAAGTAAAAGTAAATTCTCATAATTTTTTTTTTTTTTTTTGAAAAACATTCGTACTGTGCGTTTCTTTCTTCTGTTCTGTGTTCATGTGTCAGTACGTAACACGTTTGTTCTCCTTGTTAGTGCGAGCGTGCCTCTGCAGGGTCCTGATGACTGGGATGACTCTGGTGTTTATAGAGGAATTCCTGCCTTCTTGCACCTATTGAATGTAGAGTTTTTATGGCTTTCTTTGGAACTCAGTTTGTAAACAAACACTGCAGTACAAAAGGATGTGACTGAGAAAAGGGTACATAGAAGGGAAGAAGCTACATACCTGAAGCATCTGCTGCAATTTCATCTCTACAAACAATGTATGTAAAATGATGAGATGTGGACAGGGTGTTAAATGTCTGTCTAGAATGAATTGAGATACAGGACGTGAGACAGATATGATCACAGAGGAAGGCGAGCACTTCACTGCAGTCAAAAAGGTGTGTTAATCTGCGGAATTTCCATTCATCGTTTTGGGTGCATGTGTGTCTGTGTGTGGTTGTGTGGGAGTCTAACAGAGAGAATGGGATGAGTTGAGGAGATGGGCAGATTGTGTGTGTGTGTGTGGGTGTGTGCGCGTGTGTGTGTGTTCCAGGGGGTGGGTGCATTAGTCTGTGTGAGAGCAACCTCACTAACAGAACGGGAGCAGTAGAGAGAGGAGGACTCGGCATGAGGTGAACTGAAAAAAAGGGAAGAAGAAGAAGAAGAGGATGAAAGAAGAACAGAGCAGAAAACAAGACAGATGAGGTTGATGACAGAATGATCTAAAAGGACGGCTCAGAAAAACACTTTTTACTTATGGAGACATTTTTGGACATTTAACGAAAAGTGAAAGTTTGCAGAGGATAATCAACTTCAAAAGGACAAACAACGTAGAACTCAAAGGGAAGGAGCTGGACCACTGCTCAAGAGTTTAAAACAAAGTTTAGGACAGGACTGCATTTTCCCATGATTCGTTTTTGTTCTTTCAATATGCTTCCTCTGCTATCTCTGTATGTGGGAGTGCTAATGTCCTCAGATCCATGCTTGGCCTGCAAACACCCTCCCTGCAGGGAGAGTCTGGTGGCTGCACCCAACCCGCCTGGGACTGGGGCTGGAGTGGGTTCTGGGGCCTGTGAGGGTCCAACTGGGTCAACAGGCTGCAGAATTGGGTTTTCACTTCCTGCCATCTCAGATGATCCTCGGAAGGTGGAGCACAGGCACGATAAGGTGAGTGACAACATTTACAGTGTAACATGCTGTACTTTCCAGGATGGGATGGAATTTTTCTCTACCTGAAAATGTTACTGGCCCAATTATTTCTTTGCGTGAAATTGTTTTGAAACACTGTGAGTGACAAGTTGTGAGTGACAAGTTGAAGCAGAGCTAATTCTGTGTGTGCCTTACATACACCAGTACAACTGTGCATCATCCTATCAGGTGCAGGACATCAGGTTCTTTCTCATGGGACAGTCTGCACATGGATCATGGCACAATCCAACAGCCATGACGTCAACGGCATTTAACAATCAAAGAAGGGATAAAATTAGGTCTGCTTTAAAAATGTCCTGATCATATGGTTGTGTTGAGCTCATGCACCAACAGGTGTGTGATGGCTGATGTAAGTGTAAGAGACGGGCTGAGAGTTGCACAAAACGTGTCATCGAGCTGTGTGTTTTGTGATTTGATTAGCCTTTGAGATGTCATTTTTCAAATAAAAGGATGCATGAGCTGTGCATGATGAATATATTTACAAATACTTTTTTCAGTCAATGATTGATTATTGTCTAACACAATGTCTTATCAACTAATACCCATGGGTATTGTCTTTACAGACTGGAAGTGTCAAAGAACGTCTAGTTCAGCTGCAGCACTGCATGCGCTCTCTCCAGGAAACAGGGGGCTCCTGGAGTCATGGGGGCCAGGAGAGCAGCTCTCTAGGGGCCATCCTGGCACTAATGGCAGCTGTGCTGACAGAGTGTGACCTCCACTGTCACAGCCAGGCCCTTGGGGCGATGGCTAAACGACTGGGTGAGTAGTTTATATCCCCCAGCTCTGCAATACACAGACAAAATGCACACACACACACAAATGCCAGTGTAGTTACTCCCCCACACATAGTAAACAGACCCTCAGTGAGGCCTGCTAAGCGTCGGTCATAGGTGAGTGCATAGGAATTTAACTGCACAGACACGGATTAGAAAAAACTCTGTGTACATGCACACACAGACACACCTACTGTAGGGCTCATGATGTGAGGAAGCTTGAAAGAATTATCATACAATCTGGAACCTCTCTGTGCAGTAAATAAAGACAAAGCTTCTATTTTCAGACCCCGACAACAGCGTGATGTCTCACTGATAACTTAATATTTCTCTGGGCTGACAGAGAGTGCAGCTGTGGGAAGAGAAGGGGAAAAAGACCTGCTGCTTTTCCTGAAGAGCATCACACAGCACCCACCCACAGGTGAGGACATCAGGAGTGACCACAAGATACAAGTGCTGTTGATAAAGAGGTTTAATAAAAATGTACCGTGTGGTTGTTAGTTGGCCCCTTGGAGAGGTTACATCCTCAGGACTGTGCTGAGATTTACAGGCTCGGGATCAAAGAGAACGGAATCTACACCATCCAGCCAGACTTGAACAGGCCACCGCTGGAGGTATTTCAGATTCACCACATACATAAAACACTCAGACAGAGCGCCACCTTAGTCCTCTTCTTTTAGAGTTGAGTATGCTATCTGTGGATCAGCAAAATCTAGGCTTTATAATGCCAAAGTCTTTGTTTTGGTTCAGGCTAAATGTGACATGGAGACAGCAGGTGGTGGGTGGACTGTGATCCAGAATCGTCAGGATGGTACGCTGGACTTCAACAGGACATGGCAGGAATACCGGGAAGGCTTTGGCAGTCCACTGGGAGAGCACTGGCTGGGGAACGCAGCGCTGCACGCCCTCACCCACACTGGCCAACACCAACTCCGAATCGAGCTGGAGGACTGGCACCAACAGAGGCGCTATGCCACCTACAACAACTTCAAAGTAGCCTCAGAGGCACAGAGGTGTGTATACACGTTCCATAGTAGCCAGAGCCCCCTGAAACCTGTCTTTAAGTCTCTTTAGTCATTCATGATAAAAAGGGCAACTTAATAAAGAAATGCTTATTGTTTACGTTAAACACTAGTAGTACTGGCTACATAAGCAAACAACATATTACTAAAATCTGACTGGTGCATGGGAGTATGTGATATCACATTTTCCAAACATGCATGCTACCCAGTTTAAAATCAGAAAGTAATATGTCCTTGAAGAATCCCATCATGCATGGTAAATGTGAGAGTTGATATAATAGTTGTTTCTCTTTTCTTCCAGGTATCGTCTGACGGCGCGGGAGTTCTCTGGTGATGCAGGTAATGCCTTGAGCTACAGCAAACGTTACAACCACGATGGCCGATCCTTTAGTACGGCTGATCGGGATCACGACCGTTATTCAACTGGAAATTGTGGTCAGTACTATGGTGCAGGCTGGTGGTTTGATGCCTGCCTGGCAGCCAACCTGAATGGGCGGTACTACCGTGGGTGCTACACTGGGGTGACTGATGGTATCTACTGGGGAACATGGTATATCCTGACAGACGTACGGACTGGAGAACGCTACTCCTTCAAGAGGGTGGAGATGAAGACAAGACCCAGGAACTTTGTTGGGACATCCTAGATAATGAAAGCAATAGTCAATGGAAAATATGCTTCACTGTAACTCACTGTAATAATCATGCCAGTCTCAGATGAGAAGCAGATGTTAGATGTTTAAGGAACTGTATGGACATCACTCTGTTTAAATCCTGTCACTTATCAGTTACATGAAGATGGCAGCTAATAGATTTAATAAAAAATATACAAAAGTAATGTTTAAACGTTCACTAGCTTAAACTGTACATATATATATATATATATATATATATATATATATATATATATATATATATATATATATATATATATATATATATATACACACATTAAACACACTACTTCTATAAGAGACTGATTCATACATTTACATAATCTATATTGTACATTTACAATAACTTTATGTACTAATTAAATTAATCATATGTCCATAGTCATATATATAAAGGGTGACTTTACTGTAAGGACACTTAAAACCTATATGAGAAAGATGAAACTTAACCCAAACTGTGATCCTACAAGAATGTATGGATTAACCCTGGAAGATTAACCTTGTGCCACTACCTGCCTAAGCACCGTGACCCATTAAAACTCAAAGTGTCTGAAACAGCTCACATGTATTTTAGGTCAGGTGATGTCATGAGAGAAAATGTCCAACTTGCTAAAGTCAAAAGGTCGTCAAGTCCCTCCAGAGAGAGGCTCTAACAGTTGGGTGAAACACAGGCCCTCAAGTTCAAGGGCATTCACGCGACAGAGAGCTGATAGAGATAAAAAAATTAAATAAAATCTGTCTACCCACAAGCCCCTGTGTTCTGCCTCCAACTGAGTTAACATAGAGCCAAACCCAAAGACGATGGCTTGACAGTAAACAGAGAGAAGCTCAGTTTTGGAGAAGCCATTTTTCTCACCTCCTGTCGCTCATACTTTCCCAGGAGCAAGCCTGGCACACTGACGCTGACCATTAAGAGGTTTGTCCTGCTGTCACACTCGAAACCCGCCCTCTGCCCATGAAGTCAAACACACACAGATACACACATACAGACACACACACACACACACACACACACACACACACTCAGCCTCACCTGCTTTTTTGAGTTGGCGTCAGGCGGGGGCTCTCTGGCTCTCTGGCTGTGCTTCACAAAGGCTTTTCTAGAGTCGGTGTGTGAGAGCTGCGTTTGGAAATGCATGACACTTGTCTGTGTATGTGTGTCAAGGTGGTGTGTAGGATGGTCAGTGAGCAAGAGCATATGTGTGTATGTGCATGTGTAAACGACTGCACCTATTTTAACAGTGTCCTGCCGTCAGCCTTTCCAGCATGCTGAGTGTCTAAAAATTAACCAGTGACAGGCTCATCAAGCTCTGTATCTATACACACAGAGATAGTGTGGGCACACTCCTGACCACATATACCACTTATACACACAATGGGACGTTTAGTACCTGTATTGGGGCGCGCACACACACACACACACACACACACACACACACACACACACACAAAACTGCTTATCTTAGCAGATAGGGAGGTGCATGATGTGCTTGACTTCATGGCTTCCACTGAAGACAGTTTGATCATACCGCCTTAATTATTGTAATGCAACCACAAGCTCCTTTTCCCACTGTCTCTGTCTTCCTGCACACACACAGCAATTAACCATAAGTAATCAAGGTCAATCAACCATGTAAGACATTAAACATATCAGCTTTCTCTTTGACTTTACCTGTGTGTCCTTGTTTGTGTGTTTCCTTGTGCTACTAGAAAAAATTGTTGGCTGAAAGGTGAAAGACTCCATGTCCTGCCCCCTGGTGGATTCTGTTTATAGTGGACAAACTGAGCAAAGTTTATTTCAGCTGAAGGTAGCTGGTAAAATGTGCAGTGTACCAACTTAGACAATTGAATCAGATGTCTTGTTTGTTTAAATAAGGTTTTTCCTCTTTGCAGGACACTTCTCAAATGTACTATAATAAATCTCTCAAATGCAGCCACGTATTTAAAAAAGATTTTACTGGCCTTATCTCACGTTGTCTTTTATATAGAAACAAGTCAGTATTAGGTTTATGTTGCTACTTTCTACTCATCTTCACTGTCCTGATTTGCTGTCATTCACTTAATCATTCTAACATGTTTTATTTTATTTATTCATTCATTCATGCCTTTATTTCATTCTCAAACCTGTAGTCACTTTAAATATCAATCAGTCCTTCTGTCCTCTTCTTCTCTTCTCTCCTCCTCTCTTCATCCATCAGTCTTCTTGACAAGGGAGGAACAGTGGCCCAGGGTTGTGTCACCACAGTATCCTGGCACAGTGTCTGGAGTTGGGTGATAGTGACTGTGCTGCAGGGTGTGAGGGGTACCGGCAGGCTCTGCTGCCCCAGGGCCGGAAGCCCAGCCTGGGCAGCGGTTAGCCAGCACATCTCTCTGAGAACCACTGTGCTCCTCAGAGGGAAGTTCCCTTGTGACCTGTGGCATTTCAGTGTGCCACAAGAACATAATCAGATTGAAAACATACTACTGTGTTGGACCTTTTATAACATGCCATCAATCTCTACCTCTCCAGACATTATGAATGTCTTATCTGGACGGATCATGTGATACACAATTTGATTTGAATAGTCATGATGGCCATAGAAATATAAAAAGGTAGTATTAAAAATAATCTGACACCCAAATGGCCACTGTAAGTATGTCTGCTTTGCTTACTTGGTTGAATCATCTATTTATTCAGGCAATGTCAACCCATCAATTCATTCAGAGTTGTGATCAGTGATCAGCTTTACTGTTTATCTAGTAATCCACAGCACTCTGCAGGATAAAATCATGTGGAAAGCCAGATTAATGCTTCACTATACACTGTATAATATCACACTTGTAAAAATTAAGTTCCACATATTCCTCTTATGTAGCTGTGTTACAAACTGAATCTACTTTGTGTTAGCAAAATAGATGTAAAAAGAAAAACTGTAAATATTTAGGCAGGCTTTTTATGCAGGGTTAGAGTTTGTCCAGCTGTACAAGTCTGCTCTTCAAAACCCAGCAGCTGCAATTTGGGTACTTACAGCATAGTAAATGACATTGTGGGCATAAGCCAGTTTATCTGGTTGACAGCAGGTGGCAATGTTGCTTAGCAAAGAGGAAATCTGACTGAAATCTGACTCTGAGATGTGAAGTAACATGAGAAAGTGCACTACAAAATAGGCACAATCACCATCAATAGAAATTGCAGAACATATATATACAAACAAATATATATATTATATAATATTATGTTTGAATATATATGTTGTTCTGCAATTTCTACTGCTGAATTTTTTACAAACTGCTGCTGGGTCAGAATATAAATTAAGTCATGTGGGTATACATTAAAGCTATATTTTTTAGTTTTGATGTTTCAGTATACATTCCTTTAAGTGGCATTACAGAGCCATTGCAAAGATGTTGGCCTTGATATATAAAACATGAAAACATCAGACCAAAAACACCCCAAAAATTATTGTGGTATGTATGTTTTCGAGCACTAGGGACATCACTTTGAGACTGGAGGTCAAAGGACAACGAGTTTATGTTGAAAGTAGTTATATAATATGTAGACTGTGCTTATATCATTACAAAACCAGTTTAATGTGCAAAATACAGAGAAAATTCACCTTTGAGTGAACAGCAGCATGTCAGCAGTAGAAAGGGATTTGGTGATGTGATAGTGTGAAAAAGGCAGAAGGAGGTAAAGAAGTTAGTGGCTTTCATTCTTTAACCTGCTCTCAGGGTGATAAGGGTGTGCATGGGGGATGTCAGGGGTGATGTCAGGGGAGGAAGCGGCAGCGGGTGAGGTTTGAAAGGTGTGTGAGTATAACAGGCCGTTAGAGGCTCCCCCTCCCTGACCACAGGGCCACTGAGAGACATGTGCCTGCTTTTAATACTGGTCCTGCACAAAACCAGTGAAAGGCAGCGTTCCGTTTGAAACCGGAATTCACCAGAACAAGTGTATCCTGATGTGGTGAGGAGCTGGGGTGAGGAGGGGAGAGGAGGGAGGGGAGGGAGGGAAGACACACAAGGCACCATGTGGCAGGCCTCACTCCATCTTTTGTCATTTCTAAATCTGCACAAGAAAGTTGGGGTAGGAAGGTTTTAGAGGGAGGGGGAGGAAGCACTAGAAGCTGTTCTGTGTGTGTAGTTTTGTAACACTGAAAAACATTTAAATGAATTAAAATACAACCCATAACGTGTGATTAAGCATTTGTAGCATCTCTCTGTTGTTTGTGTGACTGTGATATATTAAGTTCCATTTGGTTACAAATATTGATTATCCACATTTACATTTATTCATTTGGCAGATGCTTTTATCCAAAAGCGACTTACGGGTGAGCTACAAGGTACAAAGGCAGGTATGGTAAGCGTAAGGAGGTCTTGCCTTAGGACCCCTACTGGAGGTAGGCCACAAATCCCAGACACATTATTAAATGTTCACTGCAGAAATAAAGCTGGGTTAGTTGGAGGGTCATTGCATTGGTATTGGGCTAATGCGAAAGTGAAATAAGGTAACCAGGTTATGGCAGAAGGTCTGTGTGTGGCAGAGATCAGTCATATTTCAGTGTCTATATTCACAACTTTTCATACACACACTAAACCATTCAATACTGTAAATGAGCAAAACAAGCAATTCAAACCATTCTGCAACATGTTTCATTGGAGTAAAGAAAGCCAAAATCAGTGTCGGTTACTTCCTACAGCACATCCTGGTTGAACACCTCTTCATCTTTTTGGGTATTTCCATCTAAATATAGAATATATTACATAAATCTCATTTATGCTTTACACAATCAGTTTTGTTAAAAGCTCTGCAGAGACAAACTACTTGTTTACAGGTGGTTATGGTGCAATATGGGAGCTCCACTTGATTTATGAACTCAAACATTACTTAAAGCTTGGTGAATAGCTTGTGTATGTAGTTTAACAGCTTGTGAGTCTCTTAAAGATATACACTAAGATCAACAGAGCTGAAAGGACGAGTTAGTACTGTGTTCCTGATGCCCCAATCGGTCTAAGTGGTCCATTTTTTTTAGTGTTAAGGAAGCAGCTCGAAGCTGCTTGTCATCATTGCTTCATATATACAATATGTGCATACATGAATTGTGAGACAATGCACCCCTGCACACAGACCCTCATCTGTTACCAACTTTTAATTGGTAACAGATGAGGGTATCATGAGTGTTGGAGTCTTGCTCCAACATAGGAGCGAGACTGCCAAAGTGAAAGAGAGAAAAACAAATAACAATAATAATGTGGCTGTGTCACTGCTGGTTGTATTGTGTTTCTTTTGGTTATTTTTCTTGTCTTTGTAGTTCATGTCAAGCTTTTTTGTCATGTGTTAATGACAAAAATCTGTTTGTATCAATAAAAAAAAGATTAAAACCTGCATGCCTACTTTTGAACCAGAGTCTCTGGTGTTGACTGTTTCCATTATAATCCACCTCACTGTCACTCTGAGGGAAAGAAGCAGAAAATACAGGAAAGGTGATGAGATTGAGAATGCTGATCAGGCAGACTGTATTTATCAAATCAAAGGATTATCTAATCTGATAATACCTACTGACACAAACGCACATGAAAGGAAACCATTGCGAGGTCAGAAGCAGCTCATCATAATCCACATGAAAAACCTGAGGAACGTTTGACAATTAATTAACACACCAACACACACAAGCACACGCAGTAGACACAATTATGAAACATGGAGACAATGACTCTGTGTGTGTGTGTGTGTGCACGCATGTGCTGAGGAAGAACTGAAGTGCAGTGTGAAGGATGTGGTAAAGCAGCCCTAATGGTCAGCTGGGTTTCTCTTCTTTTCTCAGTTGTGGCAGAGTGATAAAGATACACACACACACACACACATACACACACACAGGTTTTGTAACTGCAACCTCATGACTTTCATTTGAATGCTATGACGTGTGTGTGTGTGTGTGTGTGTGTGTGTGTGTAAGGCGACACATTTTAATACAGTGTAACACAGAGACAGACAGAGAAACATAGGAGAGAGGAAGACATGGATCAGACCTTGTGTATTTGTTGTCTGTGTGCATGTGACTGTGTGTGTGTGTGTGTGTGTGTGTGTGCAGGACGGTTAGCTCTGTGGAATCAGCTTAAGCAAAGCAGCAAACATTTCTTCACAGGAGCAGGAGAAAAGTCAGAGGATTTAGCTCACAACTGCTTAGGATGAGGCAGAGAAGCACAAAAACATGAAACAAAACATGAATACAAATAAATCAACACACATTTATGATTGAATGTATGTACAGCAATCTTAAGGCAATTTAAACATGTTTACATTTTCGCCTTGTTCTTAAATAAAGTAACGCTTAGGTCATATAGACACGCTGACTCTGACTTACACTGATTCTGAAGGGTCGAGGTCACTGCTGTTGTCGAAGTTTGAAAAGCGAAAAGTCCCTGAAAACACGAACATAAGGAAAACAAACATTTTAAGCATTTGTCCAGATTGAATCAACAACCACTGGATGGGGTCCCATGACTTTGACTACAGAGACTGAATCCACTTCCTTTTGCCTCGTCACAGGATTGACTATTTAGTAAGCAAAATACTTTATATTATATAATTTAGTACAGATATTTGTAGCTTCCAGAGGATGTGCCCAGGGGTGGAACATGCCATATCTAAAATCTGACTGCAATAAAAAATAAATGTAGAGCCTTTAGCACAGGGCAAATTTGAGGCTGACATGAATCACTATCATTATACATTTTATTAAATAAAATGAGTTTAGTTTAGTAATGGTCTCAAGTTGAAATAGGCAGATTATCTCCATGGGGATAATCTGCCTGCTTCACCAAACAAAAACATTTAAATGTAAATTATTGATTGAGGAGTTTGTTATCTGATTTTCATTCCAAACAACAATAAATGGATATCCACTGTCCTCTACTAGAAAAATACAGAAAACTACAATAGATACTACACAGACTACAACTGAAAATAATTACAACCAATTTTATACTAATCAAAAGTGTCTATATATACTGTATATACACATAAATCCTCTATATATGTATGTTAGTGTTGCTGAGAAACTAAAACATTTAAACACACTATTATGATCATTTGAAGAGTAAAATTACATGTCAACCTCAAAGCCACAGGAGTTATATTGGAATTTCTTCCATTAGCTTTCCAAAGACATTAAATACATACCGTAGTAGCCAACTGAATGGAAATGTGTTTTACTTAACTGTGTTGTAATGTCAGTACCATAAAATTAGTCAGTCTCCAATCAAACATTTAAATTAGTGTGTAATACAGCTTGAAACCTCCGAATGTGATGTAAACTCTGTAAATACTTGTTTATTTAAACGTTGGGCCATTTGTGTCAAACTGAGTGAAAATGCAGAAACATTTAAATTCGTCTGAATATTTCCTGACCAGTAGGTGCACTCCCCCCCCCCCCCCCCAGGCCCCTTAAAACACACATTTGAACGCGTACACACATGAACTTGACTCACATGGAGACAAAATAAAGGCACAGTAACTGATAACCACTCACATGTTGAGGTGAAGAAAAGAGTTTTGAATTCTAAAACTCCCTGGACAACTCCAGTGAAACAGAGTTTGATTGACAGGTTGTTAGTGACAAGGTGTTGTAAACTTTCACTTCCTGCTGCTCTCCAGGCAGGAAGTGAAGCAGTGAACCTCTGACCTCTAATGACTCAGTAATGATGCTTCTCAGGACTACACACAGTGACACAAGAGAGGTTTCAGTGAGATGAGTGTAAATCAGCTGTAGTAGTACTGTAGTAGTACAGTACTGTAGTACTCATACAGTACTGTACTACTGCAGTACTGTACTCATACAGTACTGTACAGTACTGTATGAGTACAGTACTTTGCATTGATTTAGCTACTTTGCTTTGTATTAACCCGTCACAATGCAGAATACGAAATTGAATAATAGGATAAAAGCTGCAAGTAAAACCACATCATCAGATTTTTCTTAAAGTACTTAAAGCAGGAAATTTGAAAGTACTCGGACTCCATACAAAGGCTGGATGAAATACATTCAGAAGTTCATATTTTCAGCTTTGATTAGAAGGTATTCACACCTAGATATGTTAAACAATATAACATTTGAAGTGAGCAAACGTATTGGGACATGTGACTGACGGTTGCTTCTTGTCACCCAAGGGTGTCAGCAATAAATAAAAAGCTCTAAATGAATAGAAAACAAATGCTGTTCAGTGGTAACTGGAGTCAAGTCCAGTGGAAGATATTTATATTATGTAATCCAGTTTCATCACACCAAGCCTTCTGAAAATGTCTTTAACAACCTTAAGTCCAGTTGCCACTGAGCAGCGTTTATTTTTCAGGAGTTTCAACTGCTCATTTTTATTTGTGTTTTCACAATCGTGGAAACACAGCAGCAGCACTGGAAACATAACTCAGTCCAAATAAACAAGTGAGTTCCTAAAGTTCAAATTCAAAAACATGCTGGAGAAATAAGTGAGTAAAGTGAGGAGGGATGTGTGTCTTTTCCACCAGGGAGTGAGACTGACGAGGCCAGCTCCTCCTCTCTAGGTGTCGCTGTGTGTCTGATTATCCCACCATGCAGCGTTTCTTATGTCACCATTGGGAGTCCTCCAACACGAGGCTTCAAGACATCGTCTGAGTGAGTTTACTTGGTTGACAGAAGACTCTGCTGTGTCAGTGAGTGAGAAATCAAGTATTCAGTAACATGAAAGAGTGAAGAGGACCAACTGGATTAGATCAGATAGACAAAAAAAAAAAAACATATATATTACTATTATTTAATAATAATAATTTGAATTGTATTATTATCACCGATCATTTAATAATAATAATAATAATAATAATAATAATAATAATAATAATAATAATAATAATAATATACTAGTGAGTGAAGAAGTATTAAACCGTTTAATCTTTGTTTTCATCACCAGCTTTGAGACTTATAGGAGGCAAAAACAAATAAAATCAATGAACGGCTCAAATTCCTTATGAGAATATTATAGAAAATTTAAGGGAGGTTTGTTGTCTGCTGTGGGAGGTTTGCATCTATCAAAGCATGTCAGCAAAGGTCATCACACTGGTTTAACTAGATAAAGTGGGGGGAAAAAAGAAAAACGAGAAATGCTCCGTCACTGTAGGAGAAAGGAGGAGCACTCCTGGCTGGCTTGACTTTATGTTTGACCTTTTCGGGAAGGAGAACTAATCCTTGAATATAATAGACTGTAAGATATGGAAAATGACTGCGCTGTTATCTCCGTTACCCTGGAGACCATCAGCAGCATCCAGAGCTGCTGCAGCCGCCAAGTTATTAAGCATCCAGTTTGTATATGTTGGAAAAATACCTTTCCTGCCATAACTGCTAATTCAACACGAACAGTTCTTCAACAGCACAATAAACGGGCTCCTCTCTGTTCTTTGCATGAAGTATGAAACTGCTGTGATGGAGAAAGGGTCATTTGTATGTATACTTGTTTTATCCATTTTGGTTTTTTTTTTTTTTTTTTTGTTTTTTTTTTACTCTTCAGTGTTTTTCTTAGTAACTCAAGTCAAAATAGAAATTAAATTTTCCTTCATATTTACTTTATTTAATTCAGATGAATACACGTCAGGCAGAATTTATGAAATGGCTATTGTCTAATAATAACATCACTGTGGTGAACGATCCAATCAGTTTTTCCTTATTTAAAACAAATGAACCAAATAAAGACCTGTAGAATTTGATAGAATAATAAATAAAATAAAATAAAATAAAATAAATTGCTAACAATCCCCCCGCTCTGGCCTATGGATTTCAAATATTAACTATAAAAGGGGGCCTATTTGTAACCTTTTGATACTATTATATGATATAGCTGGATTTGCTGTTTGCAAAATCTCCAACACATGATTAATATTATTTAAATATTCTATTTTTTCCTTGGGTGCGTCTGTTTAACTCCCACCCACTAAAATCCAACATAAAAGAAATAAGACACCACAACAAAGAACCGGAACCTCAGATGGCTCACGCAGATAACCTAAAAATAATGGAAAACCAGCTGTATTTATGCAGTCTAAATACACCGAATAAAGACTTTGCACATGCAAGAACATTAAACTTGTAAATAATATCCAACACCATTATCCCCGTGCAGCCACTATCCACTATCAATCTATCTATCTACATATCTATCAATCATTCACAGAGATCTGCTCCAGTAAATGATGCATCCCCTGCATTGGATGTATTTGTTGTGCGAGTCTGAAAAGGCAGCGATAATCTGGGAGAGAGAGATAAGAAATGCCATTTATTCCGCGGCACTTTGGAGCCTATTTCCCGGGCCGATCAGCCCCATTCTCCCCGACACCTCCAGCAGCTCGCTGATAACGATTAGGCTATTTATTATCTTCACAAAGAACAAAGATTAGCCAGCACCGATGAAAAATTACCTCGGGATGGGTTATAATCAGTGGGACCCAAGGATGCGACCACACTGGATTTGTCTCTCTACTGAAGTCAGACACACAAACACACACGCACTTAGTGCAGAACATAATTATTTTTGACTCAACATGAGTGTTAAAAACCACAGCATAATAAAACTACTACTAACAAACATAGAAAATCAACGTGTCTATCTGGGCTTTTAATTAAGATCAGTTCTAAAAAAAAAAAAAAAGGTGTCTCACCTCCTTTTTCACATCAGAGCAGCTCTAACAAGATATCATATTTATTTCTCTTCATTCTTAGGTAGTAACGCCACTTATTTTTCAGTGGTAGTCCTATAATGAGATTCTCCGAGTTGAATCGGGCTGCGACCTCTCCCTTTCTCCAGGGCTCATGTGAGAAAAAAGAGCAGTAAAAAAAGAGCGGATTGAATTAATGTCAAATCCTAAAATGGAACTGGATGTTCGCCGCCGATAAGGTTTTATCGCCACGCCAGATCAAAAGGGCTCACACTCAAAGCATGTGTATTTCCACATTATCATGCTGATGAGCTCTAATACTGCCACACTTGTCCCTCCGGTATGTTCTGCTTGCTTCAGTCTACACGGTAGATTTCCTCTTAATAATGAATTCTTGTCCTGTTTTTTTTTTTTTAACACAGTAAAAATAGATTTATCGAATTATATTAATGTTAAAATATTGTTGTTTCTGTCATTTTTGGTGATTTTGAAACAGGACTTTTAAGGGATGTTGCTATGGAATTGTTATTTTTTGGTTGGTGTTATATGTCCATAGATAGATAGATAGATAGATAGATAGATAGATAGATAGATAGATAGATAGATAGATAGATGCAAATAATAATTCATTTGTTCACTGCAATATGAGGAAATAAAATTTCTATTTGTGCGTTTGTTTCTGCAAAAATAGTTTCCTCACTGAGGACATTAAAGTTTAGTAATCTCATCTAATCTAATCTAATCCAGTGGGTTCAATGGTTCCAGTTTGCCATGCGGTGTCTGCTCTGTGAAATCACTGCAGGGTGAGGAGGATGTACTCGATGTATTATTAATGTTGTCACAGTGTAAATATCAGTTGCACTGTCCTTCCTCCGGTTCATCCTCTGGGACTGCAGCAGACTCCGGGCAACCCCGTCTCCCTCGGTGCTAGAAGAAGTTCACGTCCTGAATCTGTTTCTCCCTCTTTCTTTTTTTTTTTTTTTTTTTGCACTGACGTCAGGAAACGGCGTCAAGCAGGCGGCAGCGTCGGTCGGCCGGGGCTGCGTGCGCTCCCTCTCCAATTATTGTCTGTCAATCATGCGTGAGCAGAGAGAGGCGCAGCTTGGCTGAACTTTAGTGTTTGAACGACCAACATCGGACACGGAACGAGTCCAAATGATCAAAAGCTCGTTGTTATAAATACTAAAACAATGCACAGACTCAAATCAATTAGTAGTTTGTGATGATGGGGAGTCAGACAGCTCGTGTTTATCCCAAACGCTGTTCAGTTTATGTCGTTTCACCTTCCATCCAAAAGTCTCCACTCAATGACTCCCCAGGGTTATAAGTCTGCCCTCCAGCAGTCAGTCAGAGCTGATGGAGCCTTTTGGATGGAAGGTGAAACGTCTCCAAGAACTTAACGCACTGGACACACATTTCTGGGGAAAAACAATTAAACAACAATTAACAGTTGTTCGAGTTGAATCCAGCACGTTGCGTTTGCTCCACTGAGCTCCACTGGTGTGTTCAACCATCGCCTGTGTGAAATAAACAGCCACCAAATAAGATGGAAACCCAAAAAGACACCGACATGATGCATCACTACGCAGCAAAAGGTTCCGCTTGTGTTATTTGTTGTGTTACATAATTTGTCCACGGCTGCAGGGCCGTGCCCCCTGGTCAAAGCTGCACATTACCTTATTAAGTAAATCTATAAATGTGGTATTAGGATTGTGTTTCAGGGAAAATTGGAACATTGGTCAAACCTTAAATTCGATAAAGGAAAGTCATAACAACATAGCCCTGGCCTAAGTAGCCAGACTATATAGAAATAGCTCATATTCTAGTCGGTTATTGCCTCTGAGGTTGTGTAGAAGTGCTCCACAATTGGCTGAGTCAATGCTTTGCTGGAGACTCCGCCTATGAGCTTGACAAGCCTGGCCCCGCGCTGTCAGCCACAGTCGTACGTGTTGCTTTAAGTCCCAGTGGACGGAGTTGCCTCTGACAAACACCGCCCTAAACCTGGAGAGACCTGCAGCATCGAAAAGGGGGGACAGGGGACAGCTTTCCAAAGTGGTGGGAACAGATCGAGCGGTGGATGAACCAGAAGAGAAGGTGCGACAGCCTCACTCTGCCACAGCCACTGAGTGAAAGTGTGAGACTGGAGAGGCGCAGTGTGCTGTGGAGCAGCAGCATAAAAGGTGATGAGACAGTGAATATTATGTGCAGAGGTGATTTTTTTTTTCATCATCTTAAAATGCACTGATCCGTTCAGAGGACTGATGGATGCACAGCACATTTAAAATATTAACATGTGATGTTTGCTTGTTGCAGGTTTCCAGTGTCAGTGGACTCGATTTGTAGGAGAAGAGAGGACTTTAATTCAGGAGAACAGAAACACAGCGACAGGCTTCTGCTGTAAATGGACACGGTAGCTACATGTCCGCGTAAAGGGCAGATATTTTAAACCTTTCTTTGTCCTGTCCCTGGATATTAATTGACTTTAAATCGCGCTACTAAGACTGACAGACATGGATGTGGCGGCTGATCAGCCCCGCTGGATGCATCACCATGCCGTGCTGAACGGACAGCACCCGGACTCTCACCACCCCGGCCTGGGGCACAACTACATGGAGCCCACGGC
Source organism: Anabas testudineus (assembly GCF_900324465.2). Taxonomy (NCBI): domain Eukaryota; kingdom Metazoa; phylum Chordata; class Actinopteri; order Anabantiformes; family Anabantidae; genus Anabas; species Anabas testudineus. Next base: position 12,369,389 of record NC_046614.1, on the reverse strand, counting down.
TCAGCTCCTGCCCCCAGATGAGGTGGATGTTTTCTTTAATCACTTGGACTCACAAGGAAACCCGTACTACCACAACTCCGCAAGGGCCAGAGTGTCCTACAGCCAAGCGCACGGTGAGATGGAGCGAATAACACTCGAGGGCAACTTTAATTTAATAAATGCTGTAGGATACATTTAAGACAGGAACTTATATTTAAGTTTATTATATAAAAAGTTTGAGCTGTAAAGAAAAATATTTTTTTCTCTAAAAAAAAAAAACCTACACTGTTTAATGGTTGTTTGCTGCCTGATAACTGTAATAATCACATCAGTGTGACAGTAGACTGTTAAACATCAGCACAGCATCTGCGGTATTCTGCAGTAAAACATCGATTAGATTAATGTGTGTGTGGTAAAACTGTTTATTTGAAACCAATTTTCCATTAGCTTCCAATTTTTGTGATTCAGTATTTTATATAATACGTCTAGAAAAGATGAAAAAGGCCTAAGAACCAGGCGTTTTTAAATATATATTTTGCAGAAAATACGGGTTAAGTCTGTTTATTTGTCACTATTTTGGCTGCATGTTTGAATCAGGTCTGTGTGAATCAACAAGTCTCAGTTGTTTCTCCATCCAAACTTGCACGATTCACAAAATACCAAGAGTCTGTCGTCTTCAACCTAACACATTGCGTCTGTTTCCACAGCTCGGCTGACGGGGACTCAGGTCTGCCGGCCTCATCTCATCCACAGCCCGGGGATCTCATGGCTGGACGGAGGGAAAACAGCCCTGTCTGCTCACCACCACAACGCGTGGGCCGTCAGCCCCTTCAGCAAGCCCAGCCTGCACCACCCCGGCTCCGCGTCCCCCGGTGGCCTCTCCGCCGTCTACCCGTGCAGCAGCAATTCAAACACGGTCTCAGCGACCTCGCTGACCCCGCCGTCCCACTCCAGCCCCCATCTGTACACTTTCCCCCCTACACCGCCAAAGGACGTATCACCGGACCCGGGGGCCGCGTCATCCCCGTCCTCCGCCACCAGGATGGACGAGAAGGAATCTATCAAGTACCAAGTGTCGTTAGCGGAGGGGATGAAGATGGAGGGATCCAGTCCGCTGAGGAGCAGCCTGGCCTCCATGAACGCGCAGACCCCCTCCACCCACCATCCCATACCGACATATCCTGCCTATTCCCTCCCAGCGGCACATGAGTACAGCAGCAGTCTGTTTCACCCAGGCAGTCTGCTCGGAGCATCCTCCAGCTTCACCCCCAAGAACAAAGGCAAAACACGGTCCTGCACCGGTGAGTCCCCCGGAAACACAAGACACTACTTCTTAAATTTGACTGAATAAAATAAATCTGAAACTAGCCGCATTTTAATCTACAGCGAGTCTGTAAAACTAAAATTAAGAAGATGATAAAGCCAAGCACTGTGTTAATATTTCTATAAGAGGGTTATTTCAAGAATACACAAACACAATTCAACTCCAAGTTATTTACAAATGGAAGCCTATAAATAAGATAATGATCAAATAATCTTTGATGACATAATAAAATGATTAAGGAGGAGAAACTGTTTATTTAAATAAAAATACGTTTTTAAAAACTATCCTTTTTTAACAAATGCAGCTTTGTCAGGAATAATTCTCACCTCTTATATTAAGATATTTAAATTATAAGAGCTTCATAAAAGTCATGCCTCAAATTAGTAAAGTCACCAGATTAATTTCTCTGGAGTCACTGTGAGTTACCCTAAACACAGAGGGCAGGCGGTGATTTGAGCTTTGTTCATAATTTAGAAAATGAGTTTAAAATAGCAAATGAAAACAATGGGTATGTCTAATATATGGTATCAGAGGCCTAAGCCTGCATACGACTGCTCTCCAGCACAGACCTAGACAATCCTCTTTTGTTATCCGTGACTCTGTAATTACTCCTGAGATTGGCTGCAGCAGAACACTGAGCTGGATGCAGCCCAGAGGTGTGAAAGGTAGATCGACAGGCGCACAGAGCCAAAACCTCAGTATTTAGGCTAGAGTTGCTCCTCTGTTACATTAGACATTAATACACTGTCCTGATTGTTATTGGATTACTGACCAGGAGACTCCCAACTATAAACCTGCCTGATTGTGTTTAACCAGGTTAGTAGCAGGAAGGGAAACGTCCAGTAAACTCACTTTAAGTAACTTGTTTTCTACCAAAGACGGATCTTACCTGTAAAAAAACAAACAAATGTTTTTTAAAACTACAGGTCCAAAATTGTATTTTCTTTCTTTAGTGTGTTATTTCTATGTACAGTGAAATTAAATGCTGTGCTGATTTATAAAAGTACACGTTCTTCATTGTGAGATTATCAAACAAGGTTTTGAAATAGGGTGTACAAGCACAGAGGAAGTTGCTGCTAATGAAAACTGTAAGAGTCACTTTATTTTCCAGTACCTGCAAAAAGAGAGTTTGTGGAAATGTATTGTCCACACACACACACACGTGTTCGGAAACTTGTGTGAAGAAACAAATTCAAGCCAAAACAGCTAATAAAAATGAACTTTGACACTTGACACTAATACACTCGCTGATATTTTTAAAGCCACTGTAAGTTATCGTGTTCAAACATCAGCGTGTTTTTCTTCAGAGGGCCGGGAGTGTGTAAACTGTGGAGCCACCTCTACACCTCTGTGGAGACGTGACAGCACCGGACACTATCTGTGCAATGCCTGCGGGCTGTACCACAAAATGAACGGCCAGAACAGACCACTCATCAAACCCAAGCGCAGGCTGGTAAGTCCCATCTTGGTGCTGAACGTGTGTGAGAGTGTTGGGAAGGGGCGATAAAGAAAACGAGTGCAAGGTGGGGGGAGAAGGGGGAGGAGGTACAATGCCAGGAAAGTTATATTTTCCCAATCGGTTTCCAGGAATTGTGCTTCTCACTCACCTCTTGCTCCTTCGGTTCAGGCTTGAAGCAGAGTGGGACTATCTGTGTTGTTTCTGTTATCATTATTACTGCTACTTCTGATACTGTCAGTGATAGTGGGGCCAACACGCCGTCCTTCAAAACAACACAATGTGTCGCTGACACTCAGTGGCTTATAATGCTGCTGTGTGCCACGGAGAGGGAAATTTGTACAGCAAACATTTATTTTTAATTTGGCATCTATTGATCTATTGTAGTGTTTCGTTTTTGGGTTGAGAAAATCCTCTTACTTCAAAATAAACCATTAAAATGGGAGTGTGTGAACACACATTGTCATAAAGCAGAAGACAGTAAACATCAACAAAGATGTGGAGAAACCACACTGTCTTACTGCAGAGGATCAGAGCAAACCACTGCCTTTTGACATCAGTGGTGCTCAGGTAGCTCCAACATCTTGTCACACTCATCCAACTGAGAACTGGAAAACTGTTTAAATATATCTAGTCACGTTATTGAACTTTAAACCCAGACAAAAAAACAATAATGAATAAATAAAGAATAAGTTAAGAATTTAACTGCATGACTATTATGACATTTTCATATTAGCAACAACTTGGACTGCTAAAATAACAGTCGACATGCTCCTAGATTGATCCTAAATGATCAGTACCTGTGCAGGCTGCATGTAGGGACTGAAGCCTCTGCAGCAGGTGTGTTTGTGGTGCTGTCCTGCAGCAGCAGCAGCGAGCGGCTGTGAAACGAACACAGGTTATTTGCAGAGTCAACAAAAGCTGCTCATGTAATCAGAGCATCATTTTAAACCTGGGCTGCGACGAGGTGGCTTAAAAACGAGAGCATCTTAAACATGTTCAACCTGGATTGGCTCTAATAATGGAAACAGTTCATTTGGACACGCACGGCGGCAGCGCGCAACTTAACTCCGAGTGATGGACAAGAGGACGACACTAACACTGGAGACACTAATCTGCAATAGTTATGATTATAAGTCAAAACAAGTAGCTTAGTTTGAGCAACGCATATTTTTTTTTCCACCTGCATTTGAGCTGCTCTGAGTTTACAATGCTGCGTCAAACACACCTAAATCTATTCGCCGTCAACCTGCAGCTGTCTGCTCCGCACAAAATATACGAGCATGTCTTTGAGCGCCTTTTAATGCACTCGCAGTCATATATCAGCCTGGTTTCCGTGTGGCTCGGCCTGCGCTCAGCTGCAGCAGCCTTCCAGTTGTTTCCTATGCGGATATCTGACCGGTCCAGATAAAGCAGCGGGGCCAGCGCCTGCTTCCTCCTGCGGCCTCCTAACTATAGACTCCGAGCTCATTCTGTGGTGGTCAAGCTCTGCGACCACGACGGAGAAAGTACAGTGAAAAGAAAGAAAGAAAGAAAGAAAGAAAGAAAGAGGACTGGAAAAGCTATGGAAGCTGATGAATGACTAACAAGCAAGGTTAATGTCAGAAGCTGTTTTCTTAACTTCACACAAAAAGCCTTGGGAAAACTATTAACTATTAAGTAGCCTACCAAAACAAGGCATTTATGTTTATTAAAATAACACACCTATTGAAACATATTGAGGGAGTGTGCAAATTATTGTATCAATTTCCTGTATTGGAAATAAGCCTAACTGAGTTAAACATTCATGTGAAAAAAACCTCTTCAGGATTGACATAAAACCGCCTGCACTGCTCGAGTACAGAGCTCTGCACATGTGAATCCAGCATTAAGAAATAACAAATGTTCTTTTATAGATTTGTCATATTCCCCCGTGAGACATGCTGTTTATAAATTTGCAATTTCATGTCAAGATATTGTAGGAGGTAACTTCAAAAACAGCTGATTAACTGATTTGATTTAATTGTGCAACTAACCTTTAAATCAAATATAATTATCCTTATGTTAGTGACAGTTCATAGTAAGAAAAAACAAGGGTTTGGGGAACTAGTGAACTGAAATCTGCTGAGGTTTTATATAAAATAGTTTATAGGCAAAACAAATAAAATATTAATTGATAATAAAAATAATTATTAGCTGTGGGGCTAATGTCAACAACCCCGTTTTACCTTTTTCCAACTGGACTTCAAATACAAAATTTGAAATGTATTCCTCATCTGTGTTTTGCTGTCTGCTCGTAGTTTTGACCTCTCATTAACGTTTGGCCCATGTTTTTTCACAGTCTGCTGCCAGACGAGCAGGCACCTGTTGTGCTAACTGCCAGACGACCACCACCACACTTTGGCGGCGCAATGCAAATGGAGACCCAGTATGCAACGCCTGCGGCCTCTACTATAAACTGCATAACGTAAGTCTTCGACCGCCGATCACCAATACTGGGGCTGCACAAAGCTGGCAGGGTCAAGTAGATGGGAAGTAGGAAGGCAGGTTACGCTGACTGTTGAGGGACAAGAGGCAGAAAAGAGTGAGAGGAGAGAGTGGGGGTTGTTTTACTCCAGACAGTGTTAGACTCGTTGGTGTTTTCTTTCTTTGTGCTTTATTGTTTCCATGGTAGGCGTAATCCCCTTGAGAGTCACAATGGTGGGACTGTTGTTCAGTGGGACTGTTACACGGCCAGGCTCCATATGAATAGCATTAACACAGGAGGCATCAAAATATACTATTAGGACACTAGGGAAGTGTATGTTTAAAGGACAAGGCTGGTGATTTTTGTTATTGTCAACAAATCCAGTGAAAAGACCAAAACCAACAATGAATTGAATATGTTACAAAGTGTTGTCTGTGTAATCAGAGCCTGATGTAACTTAGAGTTCTGTGCCACAGAGAGCCTTTGTAGTCCCGAAACTATTGAAAACACATCAGCGAGCCGCACTTTTGCATGACAAATTCCTTTATTATGAGGAACACAGACATCATTTTTAGCTCACTTCACATACAGCTGTCTGGTGCCCAACACCCTCGCTGGTGCACCGATTATAGACTATTCTGCAGCAGAAAATAGTTCTCAGCTAGAGCCATGTCTACTGTTTGATTTTCATTTAAACATGAAACCATATTCATCCATGTCCTGATAAAACAAGAACATATGAACATGTTTTTGGTTTAGTTTTGTTTTGTTGTTTGAACTTCTGAACTCTATCTCCAAACCTTAGTCACGTCATTCACCTCCTCGCGTCTCTCTCGATCTGTACACAGGTGAACCGGCCTCTGACCATGAAAAAGGAGGGAATACAGACACGTAACCGCAAGATGTCCAACAAATCCAAAAAGAGCAAGAGGAGCAGCGACAGCTATGAGGAGTTTTCCAAAAGCCTGCATGACAAGAGCTCCCCGTTCAGCGCCGCCTCCCTGGCCGGACACATGTCCATGGGCCACTTGCCGCCTTTCAGCCATGCTGGACACATGCTCCCCACGCCCACACCGATACACCCATCTTTTGGCCACCCGCACCACTCCAACATGGTGACGGCCATGGGCTGAGAGGGTGAGCACAGAGCTACATCAGAAACCTGAGATGGTTTCATGAAGGGGGACCTCGCTAAAGGACAAAGTGTACAATGTTACAGACGCGCAGCTTGTGTGTCTTCGCCTTGATTGTCTCATGACCGATTCTGCCAATGGTATGTTGGAGAGAAGCTGTATGGAGGGGGAAAGGACCTTTTTTTTTTTACTCCTTATCTTTAGGTACCTATTTTGTTGGAGGACGATTCTGCTTCCTGTTGGCCAAGCACACACGTTAAACACAGAAATGTCATCGCACCTCAGTTTTGCTCCAGTGGTCCCCACTGTCAGCCTGACTGTGTGCAGTGTGGGCGGGTTTGTGCTGAACAGGTTTATATAACTGTGAATATTGTAAATGTGTGAAACTGAAGGGGACGTCCCAGACAGAGCTCCCCTCTTTACAACATTAAATGAAAATATGCTGGATTTCTTTGCTCATGGAGAATTTTTTTTTTTTTTAAAAAGCTTCCACTAAAGCAACAAACAAAAAAATGTATGATTGATAAATTGACACTGTTTATTATAATTATTGTTATTATAATTATTACTGTTATTCTGATAATTTATTTTCACTGCCTTTTTTTCTTTGTTTATATCACTTGAATCGTAATATGGATCCTGTTATCCCAGTTATGAATATATTTTTAGCTGAGGCGCTTTGTTTGAGCTGGTCGACATTTATACTCCTAACAAATAAAAAGGTCAAGTTCATTAATCAATCTGCTCCGTCTATTCAATTTCAAATATGTTGATCTGCAGTTACAGCAAATGATGGTGATGAGTGTGCTGTCCTACCGTGACAAAGTACAAAGCTGAATTTGAGAAATCCAAACGCAAGCATCAGACAAAAATCATCATGAAGGTACTGTTGCAATTTGACAATAACATAAATCAAAGCCACAATATTTGATTTTTTTTTACTATTATAATATAACTATTTTATGTAAATCATATATGCATCAGATGCTCTGTATCCGTTTCCTGTTCTTCTCTGCAGTGACAGATTAAGAGGTTTTTTTTGTGTCAACCATTTTATCTTCATGAGTTGCGACACAGTCGATGCTAATGTCACCAGAACGTCTCTTTCTACTACTGCCTGTGTCTTATATTCATCTAACAATTTTACCTTTCCACAAGAGTCCAACAGGAAACTCTTGCTCTTTGTTACTTGTCAAAAAAAAAAAAAAAAAGCTGAAAAATCTGGTGGCCAGTGCAAACTTGTTAATAAAAAAACATATAATCTTATCATTGATGACTCAGGAAAATTATTTCCCTTCTGGTAGGAATCTGTAGCTGCACAAATTAATATTTTAATGTTAACAATCGATCATGTGAATACTTGTATGTGAACTGGATCGCTCATAATGATGAACCCATGGAGACGTCGCCTCATCTTTACGCAGCGTTTTGCCATATTTCCACTCACTGTTTTGCTTTTGTGGGCCACAACAGTGAGGCCCTCAGAGCATCTCATCATTGTTGGTGGTTGGTTATTGATCATTATCTGATCAGATGTCCTGGTACTTCTATACCCATTAACCTATTTGGCTATACAGCATATATAATCATCCCTGTCCTCTCCTTCCAGTACGAGTTTTGCAGTAGATCTCAACAGTACAGTTACAGTATCAGTGTATTTGGGTAACCCCTCTCAGCCTTGTAAACATGATGCACCATGTTCTAATAAACAGGTTACTTCACAGAGCAGCAGAGATTAGTACTGTTGACAGAAAGTGAGTAGGTTGAGCCATATGTTCCCACAGTTACTTAACCAGGTGCATCTGTTCGTGGGATAATACTCTTATGAAATTGACCTTCTTATTGTCTCTGTTACATGAGGCGAATCCAACAGTGATATAACCTTTTTCAAAAGACCATATACAGTTAATAATGTTACACATTTCCACCAGCGGCCTATATTTTTAATATGCTTGTCATGGTTTCCCATCTGTAACGGCTTTTTAGTCCTACCTCCAAGTGAAAAAACTCGAGATTAAAATTAAAGACTTGAGATAGATAATTCATTATATTATCATGTATGCTTCACAGTAAATAAAATGAGCAGTTCTGTATTCAGTATTACAACTCCAACAAGCTTAAAGCCAGTACATGACTTTAATGCAAGGATAAAATACCTGGATATAACACGGCGGGGAATCTTGTGCGGTATAATTTGGAAAACGGAACAACAAGATCAACATTTCAAAAACCTTCTCTAGAATAAGATCATTTGGAAAATGATCAGCAGTAATGTAAACATGCATAAAACAACGTCCAGTGTCTGACTCAAAGTGGAGCTGTGAAGTGTTTCTCTGTGAGGGAAGGAAAATTGAAGGATGTCTCTGGCCTGAGGCTACAGCAGCAAGACATGGGATGACACACAGCTCAGGGTCAATCCAAGTTCAGCCCGCAGCCTCCACTCAAGACTTCCCTGAACTCTCACCCTGGAAGCACTTACTACGTCATTCCTTCAGACCTTCTCTCACAGTTACTCATAGACCCTTTTAAAACACCACGTCCTCCCTGAAAATCTGTCAGAGCACGCTGTGCGAGATGATCGACTCCAAAGACCTGTGTGGAGGAAGGGTTTGAGGACTGGGAATCCTAAATCAGTCAGCAAGTGAGATTTATAGCTCCCACCTTTGCACAAGCACCCATCTACTTGGACCATTTGTTTTTCTACCAAATTCAATTAAAGGAATCAAAAACAAAAAGGCCTGAATGAACTTAAGAGGAGAGAGTTAGCAGAAAGATGGTGAGAAAGGAGATGAAAGGGGGAAAGAGCAGAGTTGTGTCCGCTTTGGAGCCCATCTAATGGTAAAAGGACGGGGAAACCAACAAAAGTGGGACAAAAACAAGTCATCATTATGTCTGGATCCTTGGATACCAAAGTTAATGTCATGCACGTCAAAGACCATCAAACTAATTCAAAGACAAAAAGCAGTGAGATAGCGATTATACACAAATTCAGACATGATGTTTTACCATTAATATAGATTCTTTGGCTGGTCTCACAGAAAAACCTGATCCCTGCAAGTTGTACAAAAAAAAAAAAGTCCACGATAAACGTGACGCTGAAAGTTGTTCATATTGCAGAGATCCCTTGAGACTGTTGTACAGTAAATCATAGCAGTAGTTTGGAAGGAATCGACCTCTCTGTGTTTTGATTAATTATTACTTGTTGATAGTTGTGTAACAAAACGATCCCGCCCAGTTAAGAGTGTGAAAGTGTAATAAATCAGTTTCAGTGCAGGCTGCTGTGCCAACCATTATTTTAAAACCACTGTTAGAGTTACAGTGTGTCAGAGGTTATGGGAGGGTGGTGGTGTATAACAAATTTGACATGCATTTAGTGTTTCCTGTCACACGGGGGACAGCTGTGAGATATACAGGGTTACCCAATAAATCGTTAGCTAAACATTGTGAAATCTGTGTAAGGAATAATATATTTTTTTAATGTTTGTGGAGCCTCCGTGATTCATAACATAAATGTACGGTCAGGTGATTTTCTGTCTATTCATAATGAGTACGAAGAGACGTCTTGTATAGCATGATCAGTGTTACCTGGATGAAGCTACCCAAAATAAAAACCTTGACAAACTTCATGAAGGACATTTCTAAATAAATTACTTGGACTAGTCTTTTCAATAAATGAATGTTACCAGATAGAAAAAAAACTGTTGTTAGAAATTTACTAGGTATAAAAAAAAAGCAGTAGATTGGTCACGTATGTCCTCACACAAAAGACACACACATACTGGGCAGGCACACACTCTGTGACTGTCAAACCAGCCTCTGAAGAAAAGGCAGAACATGCTGATACACAGTGCATTCTCCCTGAAAAGTGGGACACCCTCCAACCACCTGATCCACACCGACTGACAAGTTCCTTTCAAACCGCTTTTCTTCTCCTGTCTGAGGCAGACAAATTCATCCCTCTTGTCTCCAAACAATCACCTCTTTTCTTCTGCCTGTTGCACCAATGAAAGATGGAAGGAGGGTCCAGGAGAGAGGGAGGGAGGGAGAAATACATCTGCCCCACAGAGCTACACTGTAGGCAATAGGCTAATGTCCTGTGTGTTAAGGCCCCTGGGACTGGGCGTCTGGGCCCCGCTATCTTATAACAGTTGACAAAAAGCCCAAGGCTCAGCCCTCAGGAAATCTGAGAGGCGGGGTATCTAGGCCGTCAGGGCAGGAATAAGGAAAAGAGGGACAAATTATCCAGGTAGGTGCACCTACACTGGCCCATATGTCTAAAGGGGAAGCTTGAAATGAACTAGCTTGTACAATGTGTTATTCAACCATGTCTGAAGGCCAAAGTGTTTGTAACTGTTCCAAGTGCTCACACTCAAGTCTGCAGTCAAACGTGTGCTGTTTCCATCCGAGTTGAGCACAAATTCGACCTGAATTTTTTAGAAAATAAAATGCAAATGGCAGTAGTTTACTCAGCTATCAGTAAACGGAAACATCAGAATAAACAGCCGATCATTGCCATGCATTTCCTGTCACACAGGTTTTATTATGTGCAAATTGAAACTAATTTAAAACCAAGAGGTTGTTAAAATGCATGCAATTGTAAAATGGGGCTAAAGGTGCACATTTGAGTCCACAGCCACATTAGCAGCTGTGCGAAGCCGTACTTCTAAGCACAGTGGTACTTTGATCTAAATGCTGATGTTGGCACAGACAATGTTTATGTGCTGATGTTAAGCTGATTCATGGTATTTACATGTTGGCTAACTTTTGTTACTGAGCTATGTAATTAACGCAAAGTACAGCTGTCTGGCTTTCAGCTGCCTGTATCTGCAATCCTTGAAATCCCAATGAGCATCATGTTGCCTGAGACCCTCTGTCATGGCCTCACTACTGGTTCAAAGATCTTGACTTGACCACCTACAGCACAAGGACCTCAACTGACCAGGATTACGTTTTTCTGCTTGAGGTCACTTCGGCACTGTACACGTGCACATACCAACAATGAACTTACTTTGCTAATCGCTGACCCTGAGGAGATTTGACAGGCAGACAACAATGTGACACTGGTGCACACTTATCAGTTACCTGAATGTCTCGCCTCTCATTCCTTCTAGCTTCAACTGTCTTTTAACTATTTTGCTGTTTTATCACATCATCTGTCAGTGGAGCATTCACCCCCTTTCTACAACCGTTCACTAGTCACCATGTTCAGTATGTACACACGGTTACATTTGACTACACTGTCACAAAAAAATGCCACGTGTTCGTGTCACAGCATGCCACCAACAGGTTCTTTGACTTGTGTCTTGGATCTTGAACAAATCACATGTGATGGCCGTGGGCAGGGATACTTAAGAGAGCGGAGAGAATCATTTCTAAGGGTTTATCTTGGTGAATGTTGACTCTCTGCTGACCTTCCAGCGACCTGCGGAGCATAAGGCTCAGAGCAGAGGCCCAGTTGGCCAGAGACCAAACACTGAAGAGAAACAAACGCAGAATGAGAGAACATGACAAAAAGGGAAATGAACTAAAAAGAGAACAAAATAACAAAACAGACAGAGAAGGGAAAGCGCGATGAAAGACGAAGACGAGAGGCTGCGAGAGGAAAATCACAGTGAGTTTCTAAAAGACGCAAGAGTGTGTTGGGGCTCGTGTTTGTTGATTTAAGTGATCAGGTTGTCTTGAGCAGAGCTGAAAAGCATTAGAGGCTGCAGCGCTGAACCCAGCCATAGCATACAGCTCATGTGATGCAACTCCAGCAATTTTTACAGCACTCACCTCCCCCAGGCAGATCACAGCTCTGATATCTCACTCAGTGCACTGGAAATGACTGCAGTCAGAACTGATAATGAGTTAAATATGCAAAACCGGACATGCATGCACTCCCACACGTACACAGGATTACACACATAAATTCATAAAGCTTTTATTCTCCGTCATAAGACTTAGATGGCAATGGTATCCTGATGTGACATGTGTGTCACAATCTTTCTTGTGTTCCTCACATCTCTCTTTCGTCTCATTTCATTTCTTCACTTTTCAAAATTGAGCTGATTGCCTTTTTGACAAGTGCACCCCGTATCGGCCTTCACCATCAAGCTGCTTTTCATTTCCTCTCGTTTTGATTGCTTTACTCTTTTTTTTTTTATCAGAATTTGTGTGGTGTGTCTTCTTAACCCTTCCACCACCCTGATGGGCACCACCATCTATGACATAGATCAATTAAATTTTGTTGTTTATCAATGTAAAAGTTAAAAACAAAAACACAAGTTGCATGTTTTAAAATACACACAAGAAGGTTTTATGTGTAGATTATGAGAAAACACAACAACTTTCACACACTGAGGTGGAGACACGTACTGAAAGAGGGGACATGGATCTACCTGTAGCTTCTCCTGCAGACTGTGTGCCATACACAATCCAGCAAACATCCTCTCCGCCCCCCCCCCCACCACAGCCCTCTGTAACCATTTCCACATGGCCTCCACCAGCTTCTTCACATCTTTAATTTCACTGCTATTGTTGCAGGGGCCAAAACACCCTCTTGCATTGTCCTTTATACAGCCCTGATATAATGAGGCTGTTTTATCACCTGCACAAGAGCCATTTGGTACACACAGAGAATACTTCAGGCATTTGCAGCTGCTGCAACTCATTGAGCCCATAGATAATATGTGTTTACTAAACAATATAATGCAGTTAAGGCCTGCAGACAACATGCACATCTATATGCACTCACACATTTAAGATCTGATGAGATTGTGTGAAAAAATAGATGATGACAGAAAAAAAACAAAAAAAAATGTCCATCTTAACTTTTTTTTTAAAGTAAACATCTTTAGACTTGTATTTGTAAGCACACAAGAAATGTTTGCATTTCAACTTTTTACTGGGGGCAGTTGTAAAACTCAAAGTACAAAATTCAGTTAGAGTAGTCAAAACATGTACGACACAGTATTTTAAATGTGTGTTCAGACAAACAAAACAAAGCAAAGTTATCAGTTTTCAGTTTTCTGGGCACAAAAGTGTTTGTAATCTCCAGTAGTCAACAGTTTACACATTTTATCAGAAAATAAAAGTAGGTAACAGTAAAATAATGTTTAAGTTCTACCAAAAACAACTAAGTGGGACTGAATTCCTGCCTACTCATTAAAAGCATTCATATGTTACACTGATAAGAAACTTAACTAAGTGTTTTAATATTGATACAAGACAAAAGTTCAGAATTTCTGGCTTTATTTGATGGTATTTAGACAACAAATAAACAACACAGATCATGGCACAAAGCAGCAAGAGCTGATGAAAGAAGCATCATGAGAGCTGCGAAGAAAATCCCAACACAACAGTCAGTGCAAAATCTAGCAATCACAAAAACTGGAGCGGAAATACAAACACCGTACGAGAAGATGGAAACTATTGAAGCTCATATGTGAAGCACGGTGGAGGTATTATCATGGCTTGAGTTTGCATGGCTGTTTCTGGAACAGGCTAATTACATCTTCATAGATGATATAACTCATAATAGAAGCAGCGCAATGAATTCAGAATCATACAGAAATATTTTCTATGCAAATTGTGATAAGCCTTATCATTGAGCAAGATAAAGATCCAAAACATACCATCAATTCAACATAGGACTTTGTCAGAGGGAGAAGGAGGAAGGTTATAGACTGGCAGAGTCAATACCAGACCTTAACCCATGTGAAAAACATCTGAAGAAGGCTGCAGAAAAGTCCTGGAAAAGCAAATCAAAGGAAGGAACCAACCATTTGGTGACATCAGTAAGTTGCAGGTTTGATACAAAAGGTGATATGTTCTGTGTAGTTTAACTTGTGCAGGTGTAAACATAAATCTCTTCAGTGTTCAGCAAAAACAAATGAATTAGCCTTGTCCCACCAAGATGTTTGCAGGGGACTGCAAATGTCATTTTCCAGGAGACAAACTGGGCGGGAAAAGGACGTCAACTACTGAACTATCAGGAGACTTTCTTACTCACTCTACCAACTCTTCATGCTGCTAGGGCCTTTTTTACATTCCTCTCTATTCATGTTCCTCTTCGAAATCTGTTCTGCTGACCTGCTGATGATCGAGTCAGATAGCGCCTGAGCAGCCTCCCTCCGCACTGTGCCACCACGACACAGGCAGAAATGGGTGGGGATTAGGAAACTGGTTTCAGTACAATGTTTTTTCTGTGTAGTGAGCAGACCTCGGCCATTGTGGGGGCTGGAGTCAATGTGGGCCCAAGCATAGCCGGTTACCTCAGTTTGAGCTGAGACACTCTGACCTTTACGTGCACAGAATCAGGAGTTACAGTGGCACTTGAACGTAGACATTCACACTTTCAGATTTTCACACAGTGATCCTGCTCATACTTAAGTACAAACAGTATAGGAAATCCAACTGTCTCATTTAAACTTGCTCTTCTGTGAAATAACCGCGATCAAGCTGCTCACTTACCCCCTCTTATTGTGCTTTTTTATAGTCATTTAAGAAAATACTTCCTTCATGAACCACTGCCCTGGGCCACATATGAGGACAATGCCACTCAGATTGCTGTGACAACGCAGCTGAGGAGCTCCTGCATAATCGCCCTGGATTGAGTGACACTGTGAGGTTATTAGTCCATGTTCTGAAACCTCACCCTGCTCAACTTCTCTGCTCCACTCTGCCTATAAATTACACCTTGTACTGCGCTGTACTCCTGTTCCACTTGCATGACTATGAGGATCTCAGATACCATGTCAGTGTCACTGTACTGTACTATAACATGTATTAAAACTTTTCATGAGATTTATTTGTCTTAAATATTTGATTAAATTTGCATTTTGTACAATAAAATAATAATAGTTAAGACAAATATAAAATACAGAAACCTGTTGTTCCACAGCAATTTTTATCAAATGACGTGTACAGAGTTATTAATGAAAGCTCTCTGCTTACTGCAATGCTGTAGATTTTATCATTCAGACACTTGTTCAGTAGAACAGTACTAGAACAATGACTGTAGTAGTCATTTACATTTACACTTAGTCATTTGGCAGACGCTTTTATCCAAAGCGACTTACAAGTAAGATACAGGTTCTCTAGGAAGAACTGTTTCCGTTTCATGAGGTGTAAGTGCAAGATTTACATTTTTTAAGATTTAAGAGAGAGAACATGTAATATAGTATTTACTATATTTAATAATAAAATCATTAATAATAAAAACAATCATTATGTCAGTAAAGATAATGTTCACTACAGAACAGAGCATTTTACCTGCAAACTTCACATTTGTCCAGTAAGATAATAACAGCACATTTACTGAAATGATATTTAGAGCACCATTACTACATTTTTGTCCACTTGGAGGCATCACAACAAGCTGTAAACACAATAATTGGCATATTATTACCATGTAAAACTGATATGGCAAAATATTATTACTATTCTGTAGTAATATTTCTCTTGTTTACTTGTCAATGTAAACAAGAGAAATATTGACAATTACTTGTCAAATGTACTTCCAATATCTGGCTCTTTGTTCAACAGCTAGTCTCACTATCAGAGTGTTGAGACCAAACTAAAACAGTAAAGTTACACGTTCGTGTTACAACGTGGAACTGATGATTCTCATCAGTCATTAGTCAATGTGAATAATAAACTGTTGATTAGTGCGGCTTTAGGTCAAGTGGCAGATGGACATACTTGACCCCTGACTGTATTGTACATTGTCATTAGCTGATTCATTGTCAGAAACGTGCTCATTTTTTTACTTTAAAACATTCCTGTGGAATAATTCAGACTGTTTATAAACCTAGGCGTTTTCTGGTGTGTCACATTACGATATCCCTTCTGACCACCTGAAAGAGCGTGTCATAGCATTAAGGCGCCCATTTCAACCTTTCGTTCTGCATTGTGTCTGGTAAAACTCTTTCTTGCGTGTGGACTCTATTGTGTGAGCAAGCAGCCCACATACATTATATCACACACACAAACACTCACCTACAGATGGCTCCTAGGCTGCCGAGGGGTGTGTGTGTCTGCGAAGGGAACACGGTTCCGCAAATTTCTATAACAGGAAGCTGGGCTGGAGTCAGCCCACACACCAAGGATGCTGGGACTCTGGAGGCACTGGGCCCCAACCAGGGGAGAGACGGCAAAGGTAAGAGGAAGTCAGCTATAGCGTGCTTAACTAATATTACATGGCAGTGCATTAAATTATATTGAACAGGCACGGAAATAAGTATTTCAACAACCAAAACACAGCAGAAGACTTTGATTCAAGTTGGGCATGAAGGAGAAGTGACATGATTGACAGAGGGCACACGTCTTCTGTTTACACATCAGCTCCACCTGAGGCCACCTCATCTGTCTCTCGCCCTGCTAATCCCTTAATGACAAACCGCTGAGTGTGAAAGTCAGTGCACAGAATGAGGGAGAGAGAAAGGAGTGAAGACAACAGTATGGGAAACCTAGAAATATTCCTGCAGTGTTGTGAAGCTTGTGGACGAAGAGTGAACAATTTTATGTACCGGGCAACAGAACACCTGGCACACCCTGCAAAAGAAGAAACAGATCGGGCTCTGACACAATCACTGAGCATAAAGGATGCATGAAGAGGATTATTTATATAACTGTCTGTAAAATATGAATTGTGCACCCTGTTGTTACAGTTGACCAACACTCACAAAGCACTGCACGTGGAGACAAAGGAAACATTTATCTGTGTGTGATTGCTGTTGTGTGTTACTCTTTTTGAGTAGCATATGTGTGTGTGTCTGTTTTGTTCACATTAATACACCATTGTGAATGGAGAGGGAGGGTAGCAGGGGATCATGTGACAAGAGTCAGACTGAACCCGGCGCCTACACGCTTCTCAGGGGTCACACAGGGGTCGTCATGTGGCTACTGTGCCCACTGCCAAATATATACGCATGCACACACACACACACACACACACAGATACAAAGCATAGGGTGTGTGCACAGAGACACATCAGCATTAACAGTTAACCAGCGTACATTGGAGGAAATGTAACACCCCTGGGCTAATACTCTCATGACGTGTACATTTTATTACATATTATTAAGACACATGTCTTGTTATTACCCTGACATGTATTAGTAACACTACTACCTTTACTTACTTCACTAGTCTTTATTGAATCAATTAATTTTTCTGTTTCCTTTACCCCCAACACACATATTTTCCCAGGTCATGTAACCCAGTATTCCCATGTTCGGTCCTTTCTGCCTTTTACACCGAGCCATTAGTGACATCAACTCAGCTCAGTAGGCACGCGGGCTTCAGGGAAAAGAGAGCCTGGGGAAATGACGGACAACGAGCCAGACAGAGGAGAAATATTCTCTGCAAAGTGAAGAGAGACAGTATAAAGATAGAGAGAGCAGGAGAGTGGCAGTGGATCAGGTTTCAGTGTGTTTTCATGTTCTTTCCCCATTACAGTAATGTGCCGGGGCCACTTAACTAATGCATAAAAGCACTGTGATACCCGCAATAAACAGCATTACACAATGAATTAGAGTATGAGAGGCAGAGAGGGCCACTGAAAAATGTAGACTGTGCATACTTAACCCCCCTCCTCTCTTCCTCTCTAAACACACACAGTAAGATGACTAACTTCATTACCCTCGCCATTCCTCTTAGTGAGCGCAGCGAATTGAAACCTAATTACCACACCAGAGCCAAATTAAAAGCTTTTCCTCTCAATGGCTGCAATCCATCTCCTGACAAATGAACAGCGTCACTTCCACTGTGTTGATGTTCACTTTCTCCCTCCCTGCATTCAAACAACTTCATTCATGCCAACATGCTTCCTTTCAGACAACACCGAAGCTACAGCTTTGATACAAGCAGCACATTATCTCACTTGCACTAATATCAATCAAACTTGTAACACACAATATTGGGAATAAAAACAAATCTGCCAGATTATATTTGCTATTCAATAGACTTGGTGTTGTGTTTGTAAATGTCTTTCCTATACCTCAGTGGGAGATCATAGTGGAATTTGATAAGATTTCAGAATTGCTGACATGCCGACATTCACAGACGTTCATGGTTCTCTGACAATAAATGCCACTATAGTTTTGTGATCCCTTAAATTGGTATCTGGTTTTTAACCAAAGACCTGCAAAACTAATGACATTCCCATTAACTTCAGTACCTCGTTTTCACTGCTAATTACCAAATATCATAATGCCAACACACAGGGACTGTGGTAAAAAAAAAAAAAAACTGTAAGTACCTGTAAAATATTAGTATGTTAGCACACCGATGTAGCTAAAAGCACTAATAATTGCATTGAGTAATTAATAATGGCATGTACTGTATCAGTCAGAGATCAGATGTTTTGTTGTGGGAGGGTATGCTTAATCCAATGATGTCTTCTTTTAACAGATAGCACAGGCTCCCAGACAGCAAGGTTATCAGACTGGCTCTCTGCTCACTGCCACTTAATGGAGATTGCAGGAGATTGCGTCTCACAAATTCACTATTACTCTTACATTTTGCTATCTTTCCTTGTCTGTGGTATTTCTGCTTTTTACAAGGGGATTTCTGGCCGTCTTATAGGAAACAGCGATTATTCTGGGAACAAAGCTACACAGCATGCTCCTCGCTGAACACATTCCAGTCAGTCAGTCACTTCTTATTGTGTTGCACACAAAGAAGATGGTCAATGGAAAGCTGGTTTACCACAAGATTTCATCTGATTGATTTACAGTGACGGAAACCATTACAAACAGCCAATGCTAATACACGTAGAGTGAACTCTTTGCGTCCTGCATGCCCCATCCTAAAATGTATGTTTATCACATGGAGGGCAAAGTGCTCTTCATTTTAAAGTCGTTATCACATCTTCATTTTAAAGTCTTATCAATAATCAGTCAATCATGGCCAAATGAGTTTGGATTGACAACGGATCACTAGTGCTCTGTGCACAGGTACTAATGCTATTATTTTCCTGCTGGTCCCATCTCTATCTGCCATCCTAATCCAGTTAGACACAATGAAACAGACCCAGAGCAGCACAGATGAGGACCCCTCCCAAACATGCAAAGCCAGTAACCTTTGTCTCTGACACCAAAATCTTTTTATTTACTATGCTATGTGCTAAGTGGGCATTACAATGTTAAAAAGTAATTGTGCCAACAAGTCATATTTTCAGCATGGCTGGGGGTTGACTGACACATAAATCATATCTTCCACTGACCCTGTGCATCCCATTACTCCCCCTTCCTGCTGAACCCTGGACTCTTATCTGTTGGCTCCCCCGGGAGCTGCTTGTAACGCCACTTTATAGCATCTGTCACATAGTGAATGACTGATAGAGGCTGCATTTAAATTACTCCGAAGACTTCAGCCACCAAAAAAGTGTTTTGCTAACTACAACAGTCTTTATCTCAAAGTTGTAACATGTAACAAGCACGTTTATAAAATATATAGTATAAATTGAGAGAGGCTTTGGCATTAACCAAACAGAAAAAAAATCTATCTACCTAACCTACAACGGCAATGTAGAAGATGCAACATGGAGAGAAATGTGATGATCATGCCAACAACACAAGCAGCAAAGAGGCTTGTGATGGTAATGGTGCAGAAGATGAAGAAGTTGGTGGGACATAACAACAAATAGAACAAAACAATATGTGAAGAGGTGGTGATGGTTTTTTTCAAACTAGTTTGTCTTGCTCGCTCTTTGTCGTGCCAACAAATCTGCAGGGATAAGGTGGGTAATCATAGACTGGAATAACAGGAGTGGGCGTAAGGAGTGACTAAACCCTTTTTAGTAAAAGGGAGGAAAAGACATATTAATGAAAATTATGTAGTAATCATGAAACAGTTACAGGTGGAAACACTAACCCTTCTCATTAAGTTATATTTGCTCTTTAACCCTCAGTTATATGTTTTCAATGTGATTTGTTAAACCAGAAATTACAGTGATAGATGGTGACTGAATGCAAGGATACTGCCTTTTCCTGTGGAAGGATGGTCATACATTTTTTAGCCATGTTGAAACTCCACTTACATTTTTCAAAGTGTAGATTGCTCAGTTGTCAAGGAAGAAGCCTTTTTAACATTTTTAAATCAGCTCCATCTTTCTTTACCAGCAGTCTTCTCTCTGCATGCTCATATATTTCTTGGCCACCAACAATAAATCAATGAAAAAGCCAGCAACTCAGGAACAAATTATGTCCTGCACATGGAATATATCAAAAGCACAAAGCCTCCAATACCTCCGTCTGGTGTTGTTGTAACGCTATCAATAAAGAAATTTGATGCTGAACCTCAAATATAAGATTTAGGTTTACCAGATGTGTCAAGTACAAAACCAACTTGAATTGAATGTTGCCATCAATAATGTCATTAGTGATGCCGCACTGGTTTCTGAAATAACTCAGTTCAATGTTACCACTTTTTACTTTGTGTGAACAAGGCCTGTGAGACTGGGTTGAGGCTCTGCCTTGATGTCACCCTTGCTAATGCATCCTAATGCATGTGCTGCTGTAGCATAGTTTAAGATTCAAACTATCTGGAAACCCCCTCATTAAAACACAGCTTCATAGTGCAACTGGTGGTCAAAAGCTGACCCTTTGTACTCTGCTCTGTTATTAGTAACAGCCTCTCTCTCAGACTGAGGGGAGGTGATGGAAACAGATAACCGGCAGTTGTACTGTATATCACCTTCATCCAGCATCACTAAGCAATGAGATGAGCCACCAGCAAAAGTCCAGGTCTTATATGGAGCTCCCCTGATTTGACCAGACAGCTCAAAACACTAAACCACGATCGCTTCCTCTCTCGTCTCTTCTCTGCAACTGTCCTTCATTGTGAGATAAGCGCTGAGTAACCTCCTGCTTTCCTTTCTCCTATCGCAGTTTCACATTTTCAGCTCTCCATCCCCCCGTTTCTACTTTTATTTCATTCATTCTCTTGCTCCATCGTCTTCTGAGACTCGCTCGGCCCCGGTTTCACCAAACAATCCAAGAAGCCTGAGCAAGAGGCCCGGCCTTGGCTGTGCTGCTGGGTGTAGAGCAGAAAAGAATAAACAGTCAAAGAGAGAGAAGAGTGTATAGAGGGTGTGTGAATCAGGTCTTTGTCCCTGGCTATAGACAGAGGTGTAAAAGGAGGAGGGATCTGCATGGCTTTGTCCTGGCAACATGATACAGCCAGCAGAGCAAAAAGGAAAGAGGCCTCGATTCAGAAATTTATACCGTCTAGTATGTATGTGCTGAGGCCGTGACGGAAGTTTTCATGACAGAAATAATTTAATTTGAAACTCTCGGCGATTGTTTTTTTAAGGCGGTTTAAGTGGAAGCAAAAGGACAATGGAGAGAGTGAAACTGTAGACTCTGGTTTTGTGTTTATCAACAGAGCACCTTTGATCAGCTGTTGTTAAAAGCCCAGGTGGAGGTCTGAGGTTCCCCTTCATGAATGCCCACCACAGAGGCCTGACAGAGGCACTTTGACACTGTAAAAAATGCCCCTTAAAGTGTTCATGTTTTCCTTTCATTTAAACTTAGTTATCTCCTGAGAGTAAAACAAATAAAGTCAAGTTGTTTCCTTTCAAGATATGATACCATGGTAAGTTTTGCTCATCGAGTTATGGTTGGAAGTTAATATCTGCTGATATACTTGTGTGCATGCCCAGTGAACAGTAAAGTAACCTCACCTTTAATATAATTAGTTGCTTAAATTGATTGTTGATGATTCAAACATTAATCACAGATTTCCGATACTTTTGTTAGGGAGCTGGCAGCACTCACCCTTCGTGTCCTTAGGGTCCTCAGACCACTAGAAAACTTGAGTTCACCACTTTTTTACCAGTGCACTTCACCTCGTCTTGGTTAACCACACACGATCTGGAACAAATCCTCCCCGCACACACAACACTTAACACTTGACCTTTAACTCAGCAAGCAGTACCACACACTGCGAGTCACAGGCTATTAGAGAGGGATATAAATAGTGAGAGGCAAGAATGAAAGAAGAGAAACAAGGAAGAGAGCAATGTGCATGCCTCTCTATATAATCTTGTCACATTCAATCACAGATCTCTCCCCTTTATGGTAATAATGACAGTGATAATCTGCTAAAGATCGTACTTTTCATTGTACTCTCTGTTCACGTCAGCCAAGTGCATATACACATAACCTTTTACAGACATTCAGATCATGAATTGGTATTAGCGCCTAAGAAGTCTCACTAGCAGAGAGATGACAGTTCTTTCTCGTCGTCTCGTTCGTGCTCTGTCTTTGTTAACCATTGTCCCGACTCTATTCACAGAGCCGCGACCTCGCTGCTCTCTGCTGTGTGACAGAGGAGTGACAAGTTGTCAATACAAATGAACTGAGAGAGAGGGGGTAAAAAAGCAATTACAATCTCCTTTTTAATCCCTAGCTGTTTCAAAAGTCAAAGATTTAGTCTTAGTTCACCTCGCCCTCACAATGTGTGCCTGTGTATGCGTGCTAGCCCTAATCAGGATCTATGAACAGGGATCAAGTCTCTCTTTCACTGATCAGGATAACATGTCTAATTAATCCAATCTCTCACTCTTGAATCTTCATTCAAACCGAAGCTGAGGTGTGAAAGATGAATCTTTGAAAAGCCCCACTCCTTTTAAAAACGGGGACCAAACAATTAGAGAGAGTGATTTGGCTGGTGAGAGGTGGTGAGCGGATGTGGGCAGTGACAGGATGGGTGAGGCGAGAGAGGCTGGTGGAGGGCTAGTCTGGATTAGTTTCCACCTATTCCTCACCTTGATCCAGAGGAATTAGACAGGGAGGACGGAGAAGAAGGCTGATAGTTTTAACAATTTGAAAGAAGCCAAGATAAGGGGCAGAGAGAAGCTGGGTGTGGAGGAGATCGAGATGGGAGGGAGAAGTTAATTACCTGAGCAGAGGGCATGGAGGGAGAGGTGATTGCAATGGGGGAGCGAGAGATATCTCACATGGGTACCCTCCAGAGTGCCTAGCCCATACTGAAAGAGGGAGGAGTGGGAAGGGAGGTTATTTAAGTGGCCGTATGGTCCCTCCAAGACCACAGACAACAGTGGAATATTAAACAGGAATCAAAGGGAGATGCTCATGTTTAGCCACAGGCTGGCAGCCCAGCAGCAAGAAAAAGCATGAAGGAATGTTTTAAGTAAGGGTTGTTCAGGCTCGCTGTGAGGCGCAAATGCAAAAGAGATGCACTTTATGCACTTGAATAGACATTTTTTAATACTTTATAAATATTTCGGACACATTTGTTACAGCCATATCAGCGCTAATATAAACAGTGTGATCTCTTAAACACTGCGCCTGGAAGAATCAGAGCGTTTCACCAGGCTCAAAGAGGAATGCAGGGACAAGAAGAATTAAAGGATATGAGAGGAAAAAGAAAAAGCAGAGTCCCATTAATAGAGCAAATTACTAAGGCGCCGCAGTGATAGTGATCAGAGTGCGGCCGTGCACCCTGGGTCTGTTAACACAGCACTGAGTGCATTTACATCACCATCATTACCATTCTTATCATTCAAATCGTTCAAAGTTACAAATGAAGCCCACATAATGCAGTAATGGAGTACATTAGTTCACATTGTGCAAGGTAAGCTCTTGATAGGGTCCAAAGTTGTCTCACAGAAAGGGGGAATAACAATAAAGGGTCAACATTTTGGAACGTCCACTCCTTTCAAAAGAGGAAGTGGTAGAGCCAAGGCCCTCTATGATTGGTCCCTACAGACCAGCCCCGCGGCTCATTCGCTGGCTGGACTGTAATTTTGTTAAAGGGCACGGGTTGCTTCCTGTGCTGGCTAAACATATCTGTGTAAATGAGGTTTGGGATGCCTGAGGGGAGCGGATTGGAGAGTTGGACAGGGGGGGTCCCAGTAATGGAGCCAGTTAAACAGAGCACCACAGGGAGACAGAAGTGGAGTGGGGTGTGGGGGGGTAGGGGGTGACAGGGACGTGGAATGAGGAAGCGAGGCCGAGGTAATGGAGGTTAAATAAAGTGGAGATAGAGGGAGAAATACGGCTGCATCAAACATGCATTAGCTTTGATTAACAGGCCTGGTTTGAGTTACCGCTCTAACATTTCCAGACGTCAAACAAAGTTGACCCAGCAAGCTGAGAGCTGTGTTCTCACTGACCTCCAGGGTCACTACCAGCCTAATGTCTCTCACAAAGCAGAACAAAAACAAACACGGAGCAGCCCTCGATGGCTGAAACTGCTCTGGCTCAAAGGGGTGTTACATGTCCTCAGTCTTAGAAGTGCCCAATAAAACCTTCAATCATCTTAAGCACTACGTTTAAGACAAACGTCTCAAATTTTTAAAAGGAAATATGGCAATCACTCATGCAGTGCTGCTCAGTAAGTGCTTTTGGAATCATTAATAAACAAAGGAGGAATCATTTTGAGACAGACTTGGAAAGTGAGGCACAGCTCAGGCCTGAGCTGTTTTACGTTTGTTAATAAAGACTGACCGAATCATATCACCTGCTTGAGTCTGGCTGGCAGAGGACACTCTACCCCATAGTCCACTCCAAATCCAATTACAACTAAACAGTGACAGTTAGCAGCCAAGGATCCAGGTACACTTCACTCCCCCGTCCCCTGAGGCCGACGCAGCCTTCTCTCCATCCCATTCCTCCCTCCCCAGGCTCCACTGAGCCCCTTGCAGGCCCGTAATTGGATTGGTCAGCAGTTAACTCCATTACAGCCATGCAGTCAGGCACTTGATATTTTGAAGTTGCTGGCAGTAATTTGCTCCTATTAACAGCTTTTACTGAGAATAAGAGTAACAGTGTAAACAATCAAGTAAGTAAGGTTTCAATGTCCAGCTTATGTGTGTTTGTGTGTACACTCGTGTCCATTATAGGGTCTTTGTTTCAGAGGGAGATTCAATTTGAGGAGTCAAATCTAATCAGAGGACACAAAAGTCCTACAGAACAGAGTGTGTTGAGGTGGGTGTCAGAGAGGCCTGGGTGGCTCTTGTTACCCCAAAAGTAATAAAGTAATGAGACTGCGAGGCTGGCGGCTGGTGCACTGTACTGTCGTGGGCGTGAGGAAGGATGTAGGCACAGTGATATTTGAATAATGTGTGTCTAACTATCTCGTGTAGGAACATTAAAATCTCAATGCAAATAGGCTCAAATGATGCTTTAAGGCAAAATATCACACACACTGTCAGTGTTTCTGTCAGGACAATGTAAAATGACTGATGGTTCTTTAAGCAAATATCCTATTAATCTTTTTACAATGCAATGTTACATGACTCACAAGTCAAAGACATATTTAAACTAGACTCTATGTGAATTTGCTGTTGCAAAAAAATAAACTTGCTACTGCACTGATTTATTTCTATAGCATCATCTCCCTATGCAAGTTCAAACTAATGTGAAAAGCATCATTGTAAGAGTGACTATTTATTTTAACACATTTGTAAAAGGTTTTCTTGTGTGTGGCGTTTATATTCGGGACCATCGGGAACATACAACTGAGAGCAGAGACAGCTCTAGGTCTCTACAGGAAGCAATAATCTAACTGACGATAACAATCTGAGTGAAGGGAAGAGGGCGGTGGGAGGATGGGGGATGAGGCATGAGGGAAGCTGACAGTAAAAGGTTTTTTTGGTTTTGTTTTGTTTTATCCAACTCCACTTCAAGTAGGTAATTTCTTCAGTTAAACCTGGTGAAAAGTGGACAAACCAGCACCAGGAAAAAGAGGCTCAGCTATTTCTGGAACATCCTGACAGTTCATCTGCAGGAGAAAAGGAATATCTATTGTGACAATTGTGTCTAAACTCAATCAATCAGACAAAGGAAGAAAATTGTCAAGAGGAAAGAAATAAAAGGAAATGCCTTGTGCTTGTGTTAAATCAGCCTTTTCTCTCCAGCTTGTCTATCGGTCTGTCTCTTCAGCTTACCATGTGCAGACAGAAAAGCGGAAAGCAGTGCTCTGAAATTCATTCTTTAGGCACAGAGCAATGGGAAGCTTAAAGGAAAGGGACCCAACGGTGTGCAGAGTGGTGGTGAACAGACCGGCAGAAGGAGAGAAAGAGGAGGAGAGAAGGAGAGGAAGGGCTTTTGGACTTGTATCGGAGTATCTTTTGCTGAGGAGAACCTCTCCACCTGTCGGAGACCACATTCCTGCACATTCCTGGGACCCCACAAACAAAGCGTGGTGAGAGGGTCAGGAACTGACCTTGGCTCTGCCTGTCAACAGCTGATCTCTCTGATAGAAATAGTAAGGAGCCCATACTCACATGTGCATTATACAAGAAGACACAAGAAATACATTCTTACGACCAGATGTGTGCAGGTGCATGTTAGAAAAAAGCTCTATTTAAAGGAGCAAAGCATCTGTACACTGGTTCTTGTGTTACTTCAATAAATACGTTAATTTTTGCTTAAGAAATGTTATTGGAAGATTGTATTAAGTTTAGACAGACAACCATTTCAGTATTTGATTAATTAACAGAAAATCTATCCAAATCTAAGTGTTTTGCACACAATATTGTAAATGTAATATTAGATGTTAACATGGTCATATATTTACACACAGTACAGTATATTCAAATCAGAAGAGCAGGAAACTAAAGCTGCAGTTGGAGAATATCCTGAGGCTAATCTATCATGTTGCTGTCTGTCCACCTCAGTTTCATACCACTGTGGGCTCTGAGCAGTCTAGCATTTCAGCTGTTAACAGAGTGGAGGGATGGCAGTGAAAGGTGGGGCCGGGAGTGTGGAGGGTGCAGCAGCTTATGAATGGCGCTCATTCTCCCCCAGAAGACTTCAAACGAGCCCGCATCAATCAGCCAGGTGGAGCACCGGTGGCTGAGCCATGCCCGCCGGCCGTCAGCCCAGAGGTTTCAGATGCACCCAGCGTGCCCTCTCACACGACAGGCTGACTGACACACTGACCGAGAATGAGCCAACTGGACTACAGGCGCACACAAACAGAGGAGGGAGAGTATCACAAACGTCTGCCCAAAACCTCAGCTCCTCTGGGATCCTAGCCCCCACACCAGCTTGTAGGGGCCAAGGCTGGATTGTTGACAACTTCACTCTCTCTCTCTCTTTCCCTCATCTCTTGTCTAATGTTTTTCAGTATTGTTGCTGTTGGACAATCCTCTATCCAATGTGATAGTTTTTGTCACTTTCTTTGTTATTATGTGAATTTAGACTGCAGCATAGCTAAGGTGAGAAAGAATTAGCTGATGGTTATGGAGAATAACATGTGGCTGAGGTATGGTTTAGGTTCAGCTCCTAAGATAAGTAAAAGATTGTGGACACAGTTGATAAAAATGCATTTTCTGCAGGTCTGTAATGCAAAACTTAAGTCTCCAACTAAACTGTAGGATATACAACCATCCACCACTCTAACCTGCACACTTTCCACCTTAATGAACATAAGTTACAACTCATATTGTGAAAATCACTCAACATGGACATAATTTGGAAAAATCTCAGCCCAAGATTTGTTCACTTTTCTTTGCTTGCAGGCTTTAAACATCAACTATACAGTAGATAAATGATCAAACAAATGTCCAAGTAAGAGGAAAATGGACAGACACAATACTGCATATCTGCAGCAGTTCTCAGTCCAGGCTGGCACCTTCTTTGAGGCTGAGCTGGCACGACGGCAGGGCCTCTCAGTGGGCTAACCTTTGTGTTTGTGCTACAATTATCCACTCTCTCTCATCTACCCCGCTCACACTATGACCTCTGGGTAAGGGTCAACATGCAAGATGTCTCCTCCAGCATACACAATGGACCTCCATTCACAAGCCACAGGAGGACAGAGAAGAAAAAGAGAAGCGTTCTCTCAGACATCAGACTACCACTCTATCTCTCCATCGTTTCCCCTCATCTGTCTGAGCAGAGCAGGCCATACAGACTCAGCCCACATCCTCCTCCAGCTATGAGAGCCCCTGTCTGCCGCCCCTTCTCTCAAACAAACCCACTCAGCCCACATCCCCCTGCTCTACAAGACCAGCTTGTACACTGTGTGTGAACCTGTGCCAAGGTACACTGGGAATGGCCTGCGGCACAAAGCATGTCGAATAAACTCCAACATGTGCCCTTGCATCATTAAAAACACACCATCTATCTTTTTCCTGAACAGCAGCTATTCCGAAGAATCCGTGTGTCACCTGCTGCCCTGTGTGAATTCAGCCTGATGCCACCATCACAGTCATACTAGAGGTGGGTGGGAGGGTGAGGAAGAAGAGAGAGGACCCTCAGGAGAAGAGGGAGTGGACGACAGCACAGGGTGGTGGTGGGTGTGTGGAGCTGGTGTTGATGGGTGGGCAGGGAGGCAGCAAGGATTTAAATGGAGATTGACGCCCCAGGGGTAACCTGGCAACAGGCAGGAGCTGCTGTCAGATTAGGATCTGAAAGAGAGAGATAACCACTTTACTGCCCCCTGGACTGAGGAGAGCTGGAGGGCTGCAGTGCCTGTGTGTGTGTGTGTGTGTGTGTGTGTGTGTGTGTGTGTGTGTGTGTGTGTGTGTGTGTGTGTGTGTGTGTGTGTGTGTGTGTGTGTGTGTGTGTGTGTGTGCCATGTAGCAGAAGGCAGCTGCAGAGTTGTTTCTAAAGACCTGGTTAAAATGCCACACAGCAAAGAACATCCATCGCTGACTGTATCACTTCAATCTCCTGAGACATAATGTATGAAGAGGACACACACACACACACACACACACATAGACTATAAACATGTAGAAATATCAACTGTACACGTCTGATACACACATCTCACATTTAAATATGTATAAATATAAAGAAATATAAGCAAAGACAATCTCTGTCTAGAATTAAAATTTCACCAGACACCAGGTACCTGTATTTAAATGGCAATAGTCTGTCCAGATAGTTTTCTACCATTATCATCAACAGTAATCGACTTTACTTTATGTGAAAGGGAAAATCTGATACACAAAGACCTGTTAAAAATAAAATGTAAGTAGATATGAGCCTCTGAGCAAAATGAACCAAATGTGGATTTAATGTCTATTAATTTATTTTCTATATATGTTTTATTCTTTAGTTTCTGTATGTGTTAGTCCACTAGTTTCTACTGAATACATTTCTTTTAATTTTGTACATACAGTACATGGTCCACAGAGGATGAACCCTTCTGACTTCTGCTTCCTACTTGAATTAAGGGCTAATTAAAAATAGCAAACATAAGCATACTATCACATTAAATTATTTGCATGTTAGAATTCCCATTATGCATATGTTAGCCCACGGACATTAGCATTATGTTTAATAGTTCCACCACTCCGCCTCCCACAGCAGCTAGTGGAACTGCAGAGTTAGCATAAAGGCAAGAGGATATTGGATTTTACAAAGGGGAGATTTGAACCTAATTTACTAAGTAAACACTGGTCTTTGGGGAAACTTTTTTTAAAATTACAATAAGAGATAAGATGGATTTATGGGAAGACTGGGAGACCAAATAGACACATTGATCAATGACGAGTGACAAACTGATCAGACGGAGGATTGATGAATACAACAAGCTGGCCCAAAACAAACTTGTATCTGATGTCCAATACACTGACTGGCTCTCGAAGTCAATCAATCGAGTGTTTAACCCTGTTTCACTTTTTAAAAGCAGTGATCAATTGATCTTCATTTTAATCCAGAAGACAAATAGTAATAAAATAATCATAAACTCCTGTAGGAGAAGCTGCACAGTTAAAGGGAAAACAGTAGTAGAAATCATGAGAGGCCAAAATACAAACACAGAGCCTCTAAAATACAAACAGGACAGTTTCAAAGACACGCACGAGCCCACTGAGGGCCTGCCTGCTGGTGAATTGAGGGGGATTTGTTGAGATGCCACGCGACTGTGTCATGGCAGCGCCTCCGCCTCCCATCAGCTGTGTTTGTGCAGTGACTGAATAGGGCGGGGGTGATGTCTACAGAGTAGGACACTCTCCGCATAAGCGATCCAGAAAGAAAAGAGCATGTAAATCTTTTCGACAAGGAACAGAGCTGGAGAGGGAGGAAAGGGGGGCCACGGGTGAAAGTGGAAACAATCACTTTTTTCTTTTGTTCTGGTGTTTTTTTGTGTGTTTGCATGTATGTTAAACAGAGAGACAGAAAAAACAGATGTGTTGTGTGGACAGGGAATGGCACTGACAGACTTAATGGCATTAACCAAATAAGCTGAGTTTGGATCTGTGCTCTCCACTGCTTTAACTTTCAAAAGATTTGAATTTGCCCTTTAGCGACAAGCCCTGAATGTGGGTGTGTCTAAAGGAAGCAGAAAGCAAGCCAGGTGAATCTTTCATGGACTTCATTTCATTCAAAAGCTCCATTTAAGAGATTATTTTTGTCGTTTTGCATGCACAAATTGCAAATGTATTAATGAAGTGTCTTTATTTGTATAATGTTATGTTATATCACTAAAAGAGCCTCAGATTTGCATTTCTTGTAATGTGATACCTGATTCACGTTTTGACCTGTAGCAAGTGTCTGATAAAATAAGGCTGCATTTAATGTCATCTCCATAAAAATGTCGCACAGGACTACAAACGGGAACAAAGACCTTCATTACAATAAAAAACCAAATCAAGTCACCACAGTGAGTGTTTTATTGTGGAACTATAAAACCTAATTTACGTTTTGACTATAAACCTAATCCACCATCGGAGCCACGAGTGTGGTCCCTGAGTCTTCAAAGCACATTTAACTGTAGTTAATGACAGTATTATTGTAACGTGTGTCTGTGTGCACTCTTACTATCAACCATTAATTTACAAAGGTATTTATGTGTTGACATATGTGCTAAACAAAAAGGTAATTTTTCAGAAAAAAAAAAGGTCAAACTTGCCTTTAAACTGTTCTGATATTTCTTAAAAGACACAGTGAGCATCTATTAATTGGCTTCAAGGACTTATAAAGGCTGATACAATTTTTGTTTTGTATTTTATTGCTATGTAAAAACAAAATAAAAGGACACTGGCTCTGGTTTCATAATATAATCAAACAATTTGACAATCATCTGTAAGAACTTACAGGCAAAAAAAAGACAGCTGTGCACATAGCTGATTTGCCTGTAACAGATGTACCGTTGTCATGGCCTGATTTGCATTGACAAATAATCTTTAAATAGCGCATATTCATATAGAAACTTCTTTGTTTCGGCTCGACTGTTTATGCACAAGAAATTTTACAAAAAAACCCAAATGCAAAAAAGCTTGGCATGGCAAAGTCAACATACACTGTCTTAATGTAAAGCACGCCGGCTTTAAAAGCCCTAAATGATGTGTTACATTCGTTGTTCTCCTAATGACACAAACAAATAATTAACTTTAACATGAATAGAGAGCAAAGACAAAACGTTCAGCCAGCATGCATCTGGATATTTAAACAAATGATGTTTTAATTTTGTAAACGTTGCATAAGAATGTTTGTATGAAGGTTATGAAATCGTGAATTAACAAATCTCGAAGGGGCTCGTACATTAAAAGTACAAACGACCTCATTAAAAAAATATGCAGTCAACACTAACTTGATACATGATCGTCTTCCTTCTTTCACGTTCAAGATTATTTTGTGATGTTTTGGCCTCTTCCACTTAAACGTAAAGGTCACACATACATTAAATGCAGTGAGTAACAGGTAGCATTCAGTTATTTGATGACTGATCAACACGAAGCAGGGGAATGAGAGAGCCATAAAGAAGAGGGGATAAAAGAAAAAGAGCCATCTCTGGTTCTCATTTCCAGCCCGTGGACATTACCGCTTCATTAGCAGGCAGCATGTGCTAAATATTATTCTGACTCTGATGGCTATCACACTCCTATGTAATGAGATACAGGCCCCCTGAACACACACACACACACACACACACACACACACACACACACACACACACACATCTTAGACATTTTCTCTTCCCTTCCAACACCTCCTGACCCTCCTTTTACCTCTGAACAAGTGTGTTTGTTAATGTGTCTGTGTGAGTGCATGTACATGTACGTGTACTACTGAAGGCTGTAAACACCAGAAAAAACGTAAAGTGTATGGAGAGGTGACAAAGAAGTAATAAAAGAGGGCAACACAGCAACACAGGTCCCTAAACTCTAATCCATATCATAGGCTACAACGTCTCCCTCTCTACGATACTCTGATCTCATTTCATTTCCAGGACTTTAGGACCTTACTCTTCACTCTCATATCTCCCTCTGGCCGATTTAGAGAATTATTCAAATGAAGGAGAAACTTTGTCTGATAAAGACCCTCAGATGTTCTTTTAAGGACCTTTGAAGGTTGCAGATGGAAAGGGGTTTCCTCTAGAGTCGTTCCCTCATTAAGAATGATAATTGAGATCTGGATGTGTTTGATATACACCATTAAACTAAAGGTCTGAGCTGGTTACTGAGGGAGAGAATAGTCAAATTTAGGGCAAAGGAAATTTTCCACTGTGGAAAATCTCCTGAATATTTCTGTTTGACAGTTCAACTTTGCTCAGCATTTTGCGACACTATTACATGAGATGACAGTATGAGTTTGTAATAATCAATGAAAAGCAAGATCTGTCCTAACACAAGTGATTAACTTGCTTTAACATACTTATGTGTGGTTTAAACATAATAATGCTGAGCTTTTAATATACTTTTTTCTGTATATAATATAATAAATCATTTTAAATATACCATTCTCAGTTTACAGTAGTAAAATCAAGAGTTATTAGTAGATGAGAGCAGACGATTGTGAGGGCTTTGAATCATTTAAATTGTTCTTTCTTTTCATCATTACCTTCTCTGTTCTTCCTTTTTAGAAAAAGAAAAGAGAAAACAAGTCAAGATTTATTAAAATATATTCACCTCTGTGTCTTTTGTACACACACACCCACACTAATCAGATACTGGACTAACCATTCTTGATTACTACCACCCCCTAGAGGTACACAATTCAGTACAGGAATATTTTGAAGATAAAAAATTAGGACTTGCAGGGTCGCTAAACAACACATGAATTCTCAGAAACATTTGACACAGAAATAGTTTCAGAACAGAAATATTTTAGATTTGGTGTGTTGGGATTTACAGTCCTAAATCTGTTTTAAGTTTCACTGTAATTTAATAAGTATAATACATAACTCATTTTGGCAAGATGGCAACTGGGAATGTGAGCTTGTTTATTTTAACTCCTATCAGCTGGAAATCAGGATATATAAAGATCACAGAACCAAGGATGAAGAATAATACATTGGAAAAGTCATCTTTACATACTAAAACCAAATTTAGAAATACAGTATAGTGAACTCTGGACGGAGAGCGATGAACTGATGGAAACAGAATGAGGGTCAGGATATAATTTGGAGTATTTTCAGTGTGTCGAGGTTGAACTCTGGTATCAGAACCTTATCGGGCTATTTATGCTCCATTGCAGTAAGGCGTTATGACCTCCCAATCAGAGCTGGGCTCAGAGATAAAAGCCAATCAGAGCTCAGAGGGCTGATAAAAGCGAATCAGTGAGTTACACAGTGATAAGAAAGCAGACCTGGCCCTGCAGGTGATGAACTGCAGCCTCAGCCACGCAATTCACATGCAAATACACACACACACACACACACACACACACACACACAGTCAAGTGTAGCATATGCACATAATTTCATAGAGCTAATGTGTTAATTCTGATTCTCACATAAAAGGGGATCCATAGAAAAGTTAACCCAATAGAGTGAATACTCTATTATATATATAAATAATAATAAATGGTTAACAAGTAAATATCAAACACATCAATAGAATCTTTTTGTTTATACAGTAATATACGGTGTGCTGTTTCTCTTTAATCCTACTTGTGTTTCATTTTAAAGTCTGCTTAAAGATCTCAGTGTGAAGTCTTGATACATTTGAGGAACTGAAACGGTACATGTAATATTTACTCATTGAATTAACCATTAGCAGAACTTTGGGAACATTAGTTGTAACATACATTTTGCATGTCGCTGCCTCACGCCAGTGCAAACTTACAGCAAAGCAAGTTTTCTTTGGAAAGCAGTATCTCTTGCCCCCCCCCACTTATTCAGTTATTAAAAACGTAGACAGAGCAAACGTCGCCAGAATAATGAAACGTCAGACTACAACAGAGTGCTTACGTGGTCTCAACACAGAGCTGATAAAGTTCAGCTAGTGTTCTCTCAATTTTCTCTTCAAGAATCTGAAGTGAAACGGTTGAAGGGTGACGCCAGGGTGAAAGAGAACATTTGAAAGACCTTCAAAAATCTCTGCTGACGTCCAGAAAGAGATCACAGGCTGCAATTACAACAGCGTGTTGCAGTGATGGAGGTGATAAGGTGCACTCCGGGGCAAACAGAAAGCTAGCAGTCTGAACCTCAGCTCACCCCGTCTTTCTCCACTTTGAGCCCAAAGTAGCAGAGCAGAAGTCCTTGACTCCTTTCAAAGGGGTCGCCCACAGGTCAGACAAAGGTCACGTACAGGAAAGTGGCTGGGAAGTACACAAAGTAATCAGGACTTCTCATCAGATGGTAAGTCTGCTATTGAGGATTTTCTTTATTTTTTTTTTTTTTGTCCTTTTCATTTTAGTTGATTTTTCTGTGTTTTTTGTGGCTCAGACTCTTTGGCAGAACTTTTTTCATGCAGGCGTGTACTGCACAGTAAGTCACCCCTGTTAAAAGAAAACTTTGCAGTATGAGAACTACATCTGGGTTTCATTCAAAGTGGAGATCAGTTGAAATTATCTATCGCAAAAAGCTGATTTTTTTTTTTCAGCCATTAAAAACTTGAAAAAGTGTTTGCATTCAAGCAGCTCTAAATGTGTGTGTGTGTAAAAAATAAAACATAATAAAATAAAGATCAACAACTAAATGAGGCAGGATAGGAGGACACTGACGCTCTGCTCTGCTGTCATGGCAACATCACCTATGAGTTTTGTTTTCATTTTGTTTTCAAGTTACAAAATGCACAACATATGAACTGAAGGTGCCCTGTGGTGTTTTTTTATCTAGACAGTTTATTTTCAGTGTTTCTCAAAATGATCCTGATATTCTAACAAATGCATTTGATGTAGAAATTTAAGATTAATTTACTTGCAAGTGTTCTTATCCTTCACCACCCAAATAATAATTAATTAGATATCAGGAAAACACTCTTAAAATTATTGCTGGCAGCCAAATATTTTACTTTTAAATACTGCATTACACCTTGTGTATGACAACACATCATGTATTTACAGGATGGTTTCATTTGCACACACACACACACACACATCTATGTACATGCACTCACAATTCACCTCCCTCTCACCCCTGTTCCCTGGGTGGGAGTCCATTTCCGTCTCCTGATACATAAATAAATAAAGGGTACATAGTGCCCCAGGACAGAGATGGGAGAGACGGAGTGTTAAAGCGAGAAAGAAGAAGAAAAGAATAGTGGTGGGCAGAAGGAGGAAAAATGAAGAGGAGGAGGAGGGTGACGAAGGGGGGAGCTGTAATTGTTTCCCAGCTCTAAAAAGTTCAGTCCCGATGCAACCGGGCCGCTTTTCCCTGCGGAACCCACCTCCCCTCTGTTCGAGACACGAGAGGGAGGCCTCAATCAAACACATGAGCCGCAGAACATGACCTGGCAAGTTCAGCAGGAAAAGAAGGGAGGAGGAGAGAGTTAGTGTGAATTGATTGAATTACACTCGGCCAAAAACACCATGTGGGCTGAAAGAGGAGACTGACAGGCTGCAGCTAATAATGACTTTACACACTGATTAAGACTGTTCTTATGACTGCTTATTCAACATTAATGCTACATTATTAGCACTACAGCACCGGTGTATGACAAGCTGTGTCTCACTCAGATCTGTATGTGTGTATATGTGCTGGATGGAGTCTTCTAGATTTAGGGGGTAGAAATTAGGTTAATTGAGTTTGTTTTGTTTGGAGCAAATCTAATGATGGGTGAAAGAAATAAAGTTATGCCTGTTGGGGACTGAAGGAGAGAAACAGAAGTAGTGGAAGAAAAGAGAGATTTTTGAGCTAATACGTCTGCATTTGTCTTCTAGGGATCATATATCCCTTCCCTTTTCTCATCCCTCACTTTTCCATAGAGCAAAATAATAGCTCAAAGCACCAAAAATAATTAAGCCTTCAAATTTATTCATCTAATTTAAAATGGCCGTCTGCACACAAGTATTGTGCAGGGTAGAAAGGGGTTTCCTTACACTAATTCTTGCCTTAAAGTGCTGTTTATTTTCATATCTCTCACTCTCGTATCAATGTGGACAACAGAAGCTTTACATGCCAATCACGAACAGCCCATCAGCTACATTAATTTCACCGGACACAAAATAAAAACAGTGGAAAACTTCACCTGTGTTATTACAACAGTGTTGCTAAAATGTCCACCCAGTGATGCTTGCTAAAGACATCAGCACATGTATCATAGGTGTATAAATATATAATATATATAATATAAATATATGTTTTTTTATTTTTTTCTCTAGTGATATTGTTCCCTATGTTAGCGTGATATTCCAGTAAAACTGAGGATGCTGGAGCTGTCATTTAATTGGTGCAATATCTGTGTGGTCAGCCACTAAAAATAGTTCATAAAACACTTTAGACAAATAGCGGAGGCCCGTCATTTGAACAGTCCCTGTGTTACTCTGTGATGATTTGAATCAAAGGGTGTAATACCCAAAAGAATTAAACAGTGGTAACTGTATAAGTCTGAGTGAGCAGGAGCTTCAATTCAAAACTCGGCAGCAGGTGAAATAAAATCCATGGAAATCTAACTCAGGTTTCCACTTACTTAAAAGAGTAATATTATGTTTTTTGGTATTTTTATTTGTATTTTTTCTGCTGTGATGACGAGCGTGCATATTAAACAGCCCCAAAGTTATGACCCATGCGCTGACGTCTCTGTCATGAAACTTTCCAGACGGCCCTCAGAGACTTTCTCTGGACCCTCCCAAAAGATTCCTGACAGTCCTCTACATAACATTGTCAGTCCATAAACAGAGCTCCATTTTAGGTCCACACACCCACAAAGTACACAGCCCACCCGCCCCAGTTGGATGGGATGTTTTCCCATCTCTGCTCAGTACACTAGCAGGCATCTGCAAGCTGGCCAACAAGAACAGAATGGGGGCCTGAAAAGAGATACTGCATAAAGAAGCATGAATAAGCAGCTATTGGTATTGTAATTCATGCAAAACTTATACTTAATAGAGAATAAAAATAAAAACCAAATAATAAGCCTAATTTAGCTTCTTTAACAGGAGTAGCAACAAGTGAGGAATTCATCATTTAATATGACCCAATGACAACCATTAACAAAAGATAACACTCCTATGATTGAGCAGACAGTGTTGGGTCATTTGGAGTGATGATGTAAGTTTACCAGTCACATCTGCTTTGATTACAGACAAAACCCTACTGATAACACACACATGGTGCATTTGCTTAAATTTGAATGGGCCCTATTTTTGCACCGGGACATCCAGGCTAGATGAAGCCCTCATTGTTCACAGTCTGCAATAAACACCTCAGGTCTTCTGGAAACACATTTTGTTGCAAAACAACTCACACATACATCCCTGAGTGTTTTCCACAAGATAAGATCACTGTGCAATATAAGAGATCATTTAGAAGTAAAATCCAAGATCACACTGTCTCACTGACCAATGAAAGGCCGAACTTCTTTCCACGCAGGGCGACATTAGTGGCAACGGCCTTGTTAAAAACTGGGCCATGAAAACATTTCTTGTCCTGTAAGATTCAGGAAAATCCAGCACAGCAACCATCTCCAAATCTTCAGCATCAGTGAGATATTGGGGTTTTAAAGTAATTACTGTACGATACTTAGCTCAGGCTGTCACTGCTAAGGTCACATGAATAAGCCTCCATATTTGTCTCTAATTGAGCCACTAATCTGAAACATCTAAGAGCCTGAATCCATTCTGCCTCTACTGATCTCATCTCCTCCGTCTCCCAGTTTCTCTCCCACTTTTTCATCTCGGTCTCCTCGCCGCCATGCTCTTTGCAGTAACGGATACTGAAGATGTCAGGCAGATTTAACATTTATTGCCTATTTAAAATGGATCCTAGCACACAATACCCTTCATCCGCATCTCTCCAGACACGCCTGAAAAAGAGAAAGCAGTGTATCTCGCCGGGGCACAGTTAACATTACGGAGCTGTCACTCTTATTGTTGCAGTGGCCAAGTTTCGCTAATGGCTGCCTTATCTCTGCTGCAGGCTTAATAATGGCTGCAAAGCTTCTCAGGTGGGAGTTACATATGCCGTTCAGCCTCAATATAACACTCAGCGCAATAACTATGTGGTCTGAGCAAGGAGCTGAACACATTAGGAGAACAGTGAACCACTAACACAGTACAGTAAATACAGAGAGACTGGATAGAGAATAAATCATAAAACAAAAGTTCTGATCACTGAGTTGTGTCAGCCGTAGAGCTTGAGACAAACATGTAAACTGGCTGAATCTCAAAAACAGAACAAACTGTTTCCACAAACTTACAGAGACTGTTTCGTTTGTGTGGCGAGGACTGAAAAGATTACAGAGGGTCCTGGACTAAGTGTGGACTTTGTAAATCGGAGCTCACTGTTGGTAAAGTTGTTTGTTTACCTTGCTAAAGAAATGTTGGTTGGTTGATTTGCACGTCCAAACTAATCCAGTTGAATTGAAAAACAAATCTCTGTCCCCTCCGTTTTGGCGTTTGAGTGTAAAAATCAGTAACAACAATGTTACTGTGATCATGGAGGACAAAGAGATGTTGTCATTATTCTACTGTTTTTTGTTTTACTGTAGGCGTCTTCTCTCTGTAAATCCAGAACCTGCTTTAGCTTATTTGTCTGTGCTGCAGTCCTCATTGTTTTACTATAAACTATTAGAAACAGTGAGAACAGTTGAGCCACAGCGTCACGTTGGGTGACTCGTTTCTTCACTGAAATAAATACGGGCACAGTGGTTCATCTACAAACAGCTCCACAGACCCAAAGCAGCCTCAGTTAGACAGACGCCGCCGGGAATCCAAAATATATCATAATCTACTGAGTACGACCTGGAGTATCAACAGATACATATACATCAACAGACTGGGAATGAGACGGCTGTTTAGAGATCAACTATTGTGCCCATATTTTCAGTATTTAAAAATGTATCAGTGTAACAGATGATTTTAATAGTAAGATATAACAGTCTTGACATTAGTGTGTAAATGCAGTACTCAAGCTTAGTGTTGTTGAAATGAAATGATTGAAGTTTGAAAACAGTTTTGGTTCATTAGGATCAAGCAAAGAAAAGCAAAGAGAAGAAAATGAATCAGTGAACCAAGAATTGTGTCTCCCGTGAGTCAAAACTACGTCCAGATGAACGAGCCAGGCAGCTAACCCTTTCAAAATGAAGTGTTTGGGATCTCCTGACTTCACACAGGTTTCAAATCAACCACAGTTTTTATCAAACGATCACGAGGATGGATAATAATTCACAGAGAGAACAGCAGATGATGAACGATCAGACCAGACGAATGCCGTCATGGTTGAGGTGATGGGGGTATTTACATGGATACATTGCTGCTGTTTACAGAAAGCAGAATCAGTAACAAAGCCTGTTGTTAGTGTTTTGAGATACATACGTGCTGCATGGAGGCACTCGCAAAAGTTTTTACTGTCCCATCACGTCTGGTTTGTTAGAGGTTAAGGGTCAAGTTACTACCTTATCCTGAAAAGTCTTCTGTCACTTTGACTAATAAGCTAAAACTCATCACTAACTTTACTCCATTGTATAGAGAAATGGGAAAAACTCAAAACGTCCTCCTCCTTCTAGATTTGCTGTGGCTGTGAGATGCTGTAGATTTGCTTGTTGTGGTTTCAGTTTGTTTTGATTTGTCTGCGTTGCTTATTTTTCGCCCAAACAAGGTCCCCTCTCGTCATCATTCCTCATCGGTGCTGTGCGGTATCTTACCTCCTGGCTGTCTGAATCAACAACTCACATCAAAGGTCTGCTCAGCACACCAATTCCGGCACCGTGCTGGCTGATAAGGCAACACCTAAACCATAACTTCAACCGCATCCCTCACGCCTGCGCTATCGTCCTCTATCTGGTTGCAACCTGCCTGCACATGTACAACTGGGGCTTGTTTTCAAAACAAATACAATGAAAAATGCATGAAAGTGCTGGAAAGTGGAAAAAACTACAGCAGAAAATGGAGGGCGAGAAAGAGAGTCAACATGTGCACACTGAACTTTACTGCAACGCTAGTTTGTGACGAGAAGAGATCCAGTTACACGCTCCAACTACTGTCTCGGAAAATCGGAAGCATTCAAGACGCCCAGCCCCCTCCGAGATATTGCTGATTAAATAATACAGCCATGATAATCGCAGCAACGTTTCCATTTATGAAATTTAACACACACACACTCACAGATGGGGCTGCTACGGGGGCTGCCTGTCCTGTCCCCCCAAATCATTCCCAAACATTCGGCCTGACTTCTGCACCCCATGCCAAATGCGGAGAAGGAAAAGGAGAAGGAGAAAAATAAATAAATCCTCAATTTTAATGGCTCATTTCCGTGGGACACTACCCTTAAGCCTCGGGTCTGACATCAGTAAAGAGACAACCCCTCCACCCCCACCCTTCCATTAAAGCTGCACGCTCTGTGTGGGAATAAGAGTCAGGGGTATGGCTAATCAGATTTTTCCGTTTGGTCCTTCTCTCCAAATAGCAGACAGACAGTCAAACCTGCTGGTGGTGAAGCAGGTGAAGCTACCAGCCCAAACTTTAGTTTAGTTATTTGTATGCTTGCTCACGTTTGTTTCTGACCCAAAACCCAATCAGAATTTATTTTGTCATATAAACTTTATTTTCGGACACTGGGACTTTTGATTGTTTGTTAATTGATCATAATTAAAATAACAGGCAAAAGACTTTTTCTTAAACATAATGTTAATAACACTGTAATTTAAATAATGACAGTAATTTGATAAGATTTAATAAGATCTGTGATTTTTAGAGATATAGATTAATTAGACATTAACACTAGATTACAGTGTTTAAAAAACAATTTACTGTTTACAGTATGTAACAGCTTATATTGTTATAATTACTTTTATTATAGTTTTATATTCAATCAACAAAAAAGTGCAGTATGTATGGTAAATTGCCAAGTGTATCACATTAACGTCCTACACACTGTTGTATCGAGAGTAAAAAACACTGTAGAGAACTGTAACATAATGAATGGACCAACTGATGCTTCAAAATACATGTGAAAAAAGAAAACACTATTTTATCAGTCACATCTGTCATTTAGTGTGTTACCCTCGAATGGTCTCTGCTCCTCCTTGTCTCCCCATGTACGCGGCTGTTATGCACACACACCTGATAATTAATATTCAGCAATGAAGCAGTGAAGAGATAGAAGAAAAACAGAGGGGAGAAAGGCCTGATGGGAATCTTTTCGGGACAGCAAACACCGCATGAATTAACCTATCAGAGCTCTGACGACGGGCGGCATGAGCAGAAAACAAATGAAGAGAGGCTGGAAAGAGAAACAGTGCACTACACATTATTACAGCCAAAAACAAAACAACTTTTTAGAGTTTCTATATTTCCTTTAACCACAGGTGACTCTCAGTGTGACAGATATGACAGGTCAAAGGTGCGTCGTATTGTTTTACAGAATGCTTGTGCCAGCATGTGTGTACAGTGTGAGTGGGTAGGGTGCATGTCAACGTCAATCAAGCCGGTTTCTAATTAAGAGTTGCTGTGCAAGGTTAGCGATTGTTGCTAAGAATGGAAATCACTATCAGCTACCCATTTTCATATGAATGAGGTCTTTTAATTAAATTGAGCAACTAATGAGAGCCTATATCAAAATAATAGAATGTTTTACCAGCTATGTAAGAAATGAACAAAAAAAACACACACACACACAGACACACACACACACACACACACACACAAAGATGATATATAGGACAAAAAAAGAGCTGAAGAGAGACAAACGGAGTGAAAGGCAAGGAGATTAACTGGTTCTGAACAGAAAACAGATATCTGTTGTCTTTGAACCTGTAATGTTATTTCTGCACTGACAGAAGTTCAAAGAATCCGTAGGCCGAGATTGAGTTAGACTTTGGTGCATAAAAGGAACGAGGAGGAGAGTGAGAGAGAATAAATGTCGACTTGCATGTTGTAAGTCTGGTACAAGTGTGTGAGTGTGTGTGAGAGAGAGAGAGAGAGAAAAGAAGAAGAAACTCTCCTCCATTGTTGGAGTCTGGGTTTAAGCATGTGTGTGTGTGGTTGTTGAGCGTGCTCGCATACTTGTGTGCCTGCTATAATTTCTCCATTTGAAGGTTAATTAACGCTTGGAGTGAAAGCTACAGGACTGTGAATCAAAGACAGTAAACAGTCTTTCAGCCGCCTCAAGGGATTATTAGAAAAATAAATGAAAGCTGCATAAAACAATTAAAATATTTGAAATGTGAACTTTGAGAAGCACTTTTCTCGCCGCTCTCCTTTGATAACACTAAAATGATCAAGGACGAAATGAAATAAACTTAGTACCGCTGCACAGTGTGGATGCTCTAGCTGCAATGCATCGACAGTAAAAAAAAAAAAAAAAACACAAGGGAATGTGTAAATTATTAAATCAAAGAGTTTTCATGATGAAGCCATACAGTGGAAATAAATGAAAGTGTCATTTCAAATATACCAAGTTAACTCAAATCGCAATATAATAAAAACTCAGCATCTGCCACTTCAAACCAAAAACAACAGATAACTGCAGCAGAACCAAAAACAAGATCCAATTTAGGCTCCTGGAAACAAGTCGAAGAAGTAAGAAAGTGTGAATGGGATGTTCGTAGGTTGGAAGGGCTTTATACTAGATATTTGATTTGGGGCTGTGCCATGTGCATGTCAACACCCTCAATCTGGCAAACCAGAGGGATATGAGCTAATTAAGGAGGAAGACAACCGAAGGGGCGAAACAGGGAAGAAATCAAATTAAAGTCAGGAGAGGATTAGAGGAAGAGGCAAAGTACTTTCTACTCTTGCTAGAGTTTAGCTCCAACACGTGAAACAAGAGCGGACAAGACAAAGTGGTTTATTAAATGGAAAATAAAAAGTTAGAGAGGCTTTTGCTAAAACTGATTTAGTTATTTCAGATAACAATGATCCCCGTCTCTGTCTTTTCACATGTTCAGTTTGTCTTGCCATCGCATTTTCTGGTCGTTTTCTCTCTGTCTTTGTTTGTTTTTCTGTCTCCTTTTCGTTCTCTCAGTGGAGTGATCCCTGTCCCATCCCCACAGCTCCTATCTGATGGGCATCTGGCCACTGTTTTCATAAACACGTTTTTTTGGAAGGATGAGAATACATACATAAACAGCAGCGCCACGGGCTGCAGTGTCAGATCTCCTCTAAACCCCAGTCACTCTCTCTGCTCTTCTTAAAGCCTCATCAGGCAGCGTTCGGGCCAGCCTGACAGTGCCGAGCAGGGTCAAGACGGGCCTCAGACAGAACCAGAGCCATAGTTTGGGTCGCCCCGCTGCCCCACAGTCGATCAGAATCCCACTGACCTTGCCTGTCAGTCCAAGATTAACTCTATATACACACTGACCCATTACAGTACATGCCATGTAGACCACAAGCCACAATAAATTTCCTTTAATCTGATAACCTTGTGTTTGCTTTTAGTGGGTTAAAAATGTTATTTATTGCTGCTATGTATTACTCTCAAGAACCTCTAAATCTTTTTCGCTGATAGCGCCATTTGTGGTTTCCTAAAGCTACAATCCAGAGGTTCTTAAGTGTGTTTTTAATAATCTATTTTCACCAAAACCCCCTCCAGTAACAGTTCCATCCAAATACATCTCATTTAAAGTAACTCAGTAATGAAGCATATCCATTAGTGAGAGCTGTTAG
The DNA here is from genome assembly GCF_900324465.2 of Anabas testudineus. Classification (NCBI taxonomy): domain Eukaryota; kingdom Metazoa; phylum Chordata; class Actinopteri; order Anabantiformes; family Anabantidae; genus Anabas; species Anabas testudineus. The sequence continues at coordinate 12,325,147 of NC_046614.1, read as the reverse complement.
CTAATCAACAATATAAAAAAAATATTTAAAGCTGCTATCACCATTTTATGTATGAACATTAGATAATGACAGTGTTTTTTTAAAAGGGGTTATTCCTAATGATTAACCTGCACAGTTAGATTTATTATGTGACTGTAGTTCAGCTCTTTGGAGCATTTTAATGATTTTTTAGCATGTTTACAGTTTGTTTATGCTGCCCCTATGTAAATGTAAATAATCCCTTAAAGCTGCAGTATGGCACAGTGTTTCTTAGCATAGTAAAACATATCTTAATGTGCATAGTTGATGTCAAAGGCTTTGGTCCATACTAATTAAAAATCCTGGCAGCATGCTGTCATTTAAAGCCTAACACCTGAAGGGCTGAGAAAAGCATAGCGAAGCAGGGAGACCCTCTGAAATGAATAGGATACTGTCTGCACTAGTTTTTGGAATCAAACCATTTGCTCACATATTTTACTCCATATTTTAGTCTTAGTGGATTAATAAATGACACAGAATGCGTGACACATAAGGAGTGAGTTACGGTTCTTTGTTTAGGACTATCATGTTTGGCGACTAATTTAAGCATAACATCCAACTCTCTGCAGTAGGGCAGAGCTCCCTGAAGACACTTCATTAGACAATAAAACAAGCATGGAAATCCAAGAATAGTTGGCATCCCTTTGACATCTTCTACAGGGTTATCCATAGAGAGGTGACTTTTCACATGACCCACCACATCACATGACTGCACCAGCAGCAATCGCAGTTGAAATTGACCCCTGTTTTAAACCTTCTTCCCCCGAAGCCTGAAGTCTCCTCAGCAGTAACACAATGCTTGAGAGGGAACAGCTTCAGGCCTTTCCTTCAAATTCATTACTGTGTTGTTTTAACATAATTATTGGGAACATTTTTGTGCCTACACAAGACTTCCAACAGAAATTCTGTAATCTAATAAGAGTTACTAGTCACTATACTGAGCTCATGGCAACAGTGGTGAGCATGATATTTAAAGAAGGTTGTCTTGACAAAAACTCAGATAAATACAGAACCGTAAGGTCAATATGAAAGAATACTGTTCTTCAGAGAAGGTAGAAGTGTGGAGTGAAGACACTATTTAGGCTTGTGGAGTCAGAGATGTAAATTTTCTTGCTCATTTCCATTTATCTCTTCTTGATTCGCATCTACATCGTGTGAATATTCATGTAATAGTTTAGGGACCTCAGATTCACTTCTCTGCTTTTTGCAGGTGATTTGGTTCTGCTGGCTCCATCTGAGCATAACCTTCAGTATGTACGGGGGTGGTTTGCAGCTGAGTGTGAAGCAGCTGGGATGAGGGTCAGCCCCTCTAAATCTAAAGTCATGGTTCTCTGCATTGCTCCCCGCAGCCTAGGAGTGAGTTGCACCAAATAAAGGGGTTAAAGTGTCTCTGTGTCATGTTCATGAGTGAAGGTGAAACGGAGCGTGAGACTCAGTGGTGGACTCGTGCAGTGTCAGCAGTAATGCACAAATTATACCGAACCATTGTGGTGAAGACAGAGCTGAGTGACAAGTCAAAACCTTCAAATTACCAGTCAGTCTACTGTACATTCCAGTCCTCATCTATGGTCATGAGTTTGTAATCTAAAAAATGTGACAGCGAATAGATGCGTCACAGAAGATCCCACCAGAGGAGCTGGAAAGGGTGGCTGAGGAGAATCTGGACTAACTCGCTGAACCAGCTGCTACCGCTACTTGACCTCTGATAAGAAAGATAATGGATGGATATTAATCAGCAGATGGTCTTTTTTTTTTTTTTTTTTACATAAATACAGCACAGACACTTTGATCAAGAACCAGTGTATAATAGTAACACTGTTATTTCAATCCCACAAAGTTATCTAAGGCATTTCTGTAATGTGGTTACTTATCAGTTGATTGTGATACGTTTGTAAAGCTAATATCATCCAGTATATCAGAATGGTGATTTACTGGATCAGCAATAATCCTAAATAGTGAACGGAGCTTAGAAAAGGTCTTCTACATTGTGTTGATCTTTTTCTGTGACAACTAGAGCGTATCACCGCAGTCTGTGAGTCTAAGGTCAGATGTGTTTACATGTATCTGTGCCTCCCCCTCTCCTCTCTTTGTGAAGGTGAATGACAGCACACAATATTGGCTGGCAGTTTTCAAGGTGATGCTACAGGTGACCTCTGACCTGGACGACTGGACACTGCTGAGCTCAGCTGTAATGATCGGCTGGTATTCTTCAGCCATCAGCCTCTGCCTCTCACTGACTGTCCCCTCGTCCTGAGGTGACGAGGTCGGAGATGAGAGGATGGCAGGAGCAAAAACTCTGTGTGTCAGAGGATGGAAACAGGATATCAATACGTTGCTTTAATGACGTGCCAGCTCTAATTTGTATGTTTTTTTTTTATAAGAGACAGGAATAGCTATGCAAATGAGTCAGTGGTGATGGAAAAACAATAGTGGTCCTAAAGGTTTTTCATTAGGGCATACTGCTTACACCTTGCAAAATGTTGCTAATGAGTCTCTTTAATTTGCAAAGAATAAAATAATTCAGCTGTAGCTGCTAGTCACAGGATTTCTGATCTGTTTTCAAACTGTCTGGAACCGCTAAAAATAATCATATAATTAATAATAATATATTTAATAAATATTATTTAAAAGTCATCAAGTCAGTTCTACAATATTATAGTTTAAACCATTTTGGGACCAGTTGAAGTTAATTTTACCCTTAACTTAAGATTTTTATGGCCACAATTTCCAACAGCATAAATCAAAAACAAAACAACTAAAAGGCAGATGTTGGGGGATGGGAGATAAGCAGTGGCGGAAATGGAGAAGTCGACTGGAAGAGGCTGTGCTGGTATTAATTAAACAATGCCCATTTTAATCATAGCTAATTATATTTGCAGGCGAGGGTTGAGAAGAGTGAGGGGGCTCAGGGTGATTGTATCTGTGCCCGTGCTCATTGGTCGAACGGATTGAATGGAGCAGCTGTGTCGTAATAACATGCAGCTCCTGTGACCAAATAATCTGTAATAAACATCATCTCTGTCACAAGGAGGGCGACGATGTTAAATCTGTGACTGCAGGTCTGATACGCCCAAATGAATTGAGTGTGAAAACCACACTTCTGATGCTGCTTCAGAACTAAAAGTAAACAACAACACTGACTGTCCTGATGTAAGCAAAGAAAATATTTAAGACGAGGACAGCCCAACAACCTCCCCACTGGTTAAATTGTTAATTAATGCTGCCCTCATTTATCAGTCAAATGGCTGCTAATTAGTCTTTTCAATCTCTGCCTTGAACCGCATTATAAACTCCTTCTTGCCCTCCTCCTCTGCCTTGTCAATAATCCAGCCACTGCACTCCTCTGTTTCTACCACTTACATGTCTGACAGTTATCGCTGCTCTTCTCTGACTATTTCCTTCCTTTAAACATTCAAAAGCTCAGATGCTGACCCTTGAGTCCTGGCTGACCTGGAAGACAGAAATAATCATGTGTTATCTCTACAAAGGAAGAGTAGAAAACCTTTAAGGGGGTCTTATGAAGATCTGTAATTTTAAGAACCAGGTCCCACAAAGAAGTCGTCATCAGATTGTCAGTACATGTGATCACTTTCCCATGTCAGGTCTCCATCTCTAGTCCTGCCTTGTCTTGGCGATGGTGTGTGTGTGTGTGTGAGTGATGAGCTGAGGCGAGAATACAGTCCCAGCTCCAGTCCCACAGCTTCCCTCTCAGTCTCCTCCTGCCTGCCAATCAGCGACAGCCCTAAAAGCAGATTATTCAGTTTACCTAAACCTCCTTACCTAAGATCAGAAGGGATACCACTGTCTCTCTCTCTCTCTCTCTCACACACACACACACATATGAACACAACAGGATTAGCATGCGTGTTAAAATATACTGAGGGAAACACTGTGCACCCACACTCCCGTGTCTGCATTAATGAAACGTAAGAGGATCTTTATCAAGAGGAGGAGGGTGAAAATAATCATCTTCTAACATGACAATGGAAAAGTGATTCAGTGTTTGCAATTATATTAGGGCATTAAATATTTTCCTTTTTTTTCAATTAAGCTGTAATTTTGTTATATCGATTAGTAGCTGTGGTTTTTTATTCCTATAATAAAAATACACATTGCATATTAGATACATTAGATATAAGTGTATTTGCTTTTAGAGTTAAAAGAAAAACTCTCCCCAATCCATCCAACGACACACATATGTGCCCTGTCAAGACCTGCCTTTGTTAATTATGGCATTTAGGGAAAATATTTAAGGTCCTAAAAGATGATTTCCATTACGGCCTCATGATGAGACAGATGAAAAAGTTCAATGAAAACTGGACTGGATGAAGAATGAAAGAGGGAGCGGAGCAAGAAAGAGAAACTGGAGAGACACCGGAGTAAAAAGCAGAGTTTTTTTTTTTTCCAGTCTGGCTTTCTATAAGAGGAATGGAGGAGATAAGACTAAAAGGACTGTCACTCAGAGGAACAATCCCTCCAGTGTCCCCTCTTGCTCCTGCTGCTCCTCGCTCCTCCCTTCCTCTCTCCAATTTCTACAGATTCCCGCTGAGATAAGAGTCTCTGTTCACAGGGACGGTTTGCTGACATCATCCGCTACATACGGAGCGTCTTGCACTCTGTCCCACAACACGTCTGTGACAGGGTGGACACATATAGATACAACCATTTCCAGCCTGTACAGTTCTCAATACCTGGCTGATTAATAGGACAATCCATCCACTACAGTACTTAAGTAATAGTTTTACTGTTTCCTACTTCTTTATTGATTCCATGAAGAAGTTTACGTTCAAAGAAAAACAACTGAAACATGCTGGATATAATCATAAGCTAGTGTTTAGAGCATCTTAACATTCAGGCTGTAGCATGATTACAGCCACAGTAGATGGCTATCTCCAAATACTCCAGGATGTGATTCTGTTTGTGCTTGTTCAATTAAAATAGAGAATTTCAAATATATTTTTGATGTTTAAAAATATGTATAAGTGCAAAACCAATGAAGTCACATAGGTATTTCTGTATGTTACACCTTGTATGGATCAAACTGAGAGCTACGGTCCAGCTACAGAATGGACTGTAAATGTTCCAAATAGATTACGGACAAAGCAAAACAATAGTGAAAGCTTTTTATGAAATTATAAGTTACGTATCGAGTTTGAATGTGAGTGTAATGTATAAGAATTGCACTAACAATAATTGCATTTAATTAATAATTTATACAACATTATTCAAAAACTGTTAAAATGAGCATCTCAATTTAATAGGGACTGTGTGAATTTATAAAAATTTCACAGTCCAAAACTCAAATATATCAATATGAATACAATACCACAACAAATTCTACAATATGCAATAAAATCTTAGAAGCTTAAGCAGGAGATTAGATTATTACAATCTAATTCATTATTAATTGTCCAAATAGTTGAACGGGTGAATTATATTCTGTTGTGCATCCATTGCTGCCACCAATGATCAAACGTAGAACAACAGGGAGAACAGGAGTTTCAGAATGGGTTTGTTTTTATACGTCTGTGATTAATGTTTGATTGAACCCAGGAAAACTTTGATCTAATTGCTCTTCACAATTAAAACAGAGCTCTACACCATACCAACACAGTAACTCAGAAAAATAAAGTGGACAAATTCCTATTTAATCACACAGCAACAGTCGCCAATGAATCAAAACCCCAAACATTACATGAACTTTATTCCAGCTATAAGAAGACGCAGGCAGTGAGTGTGGAAATCGCCTGGTTCAGCATTTCTATAATGCTACCTAATCTATTTATGCCAATTAAGGCTCAGCTGAGTTAGAAACAAAAGAACTGATTTAGACCTTATCAACAAAGAGAAAAATGTTTTTTGGGTTTTTTTTTAAAGCAAATCAAAAGCATCAAGAACAGTCGAGCAGATTCCACCCTTGTGATGGAGCAAATTGAATTAAGTGCATCTCCATAAAGGAAGATGAAATAATCCTGGCATCACATGTGTACGGCCTCGAGCAATCATTGCATTTCAACAGACTGTCTCTGTCCTCTAAAACAAGAGGATGAAGGTAATCATACCCCTGATGCAGAGGTTGATATTCCCTTCACCCCTACAAGACTTTGGCCTCCGCTCTCTCCACGTCTCCAGCGCTGTGACGGTGAAGTATGTGCAACAAAGGTCAAGACTGAACCATCTTTTTATGGGGATCAAAGACGTAACGTTTGAAATGCAAGTGAATGCTAACAGGCTGGGAATCTGCTTTAGGCTCTTCTTCATTTGCCGGGCCGCCTTTGCCTCCACCCTTCCCTTTCTTCTTAGAGGTGGAGTTTAACAACTGTTGGGTGTCTGAACGAAGACCCTCTGGAGAAAAGATAAACAGAAAGGTCAACCAATAGGGTCAATTCTGTCCTATGAAAAAATAACATTCAATCTGCATGGTATAGATAATGAAAAAATCTAGAGCATACTGCCCCAGGCTACATGCAGTTCTTAGATCAACTAGTCATCTCAGGGTATGTGTATCTGAAGCATGATAGAGATCTTTTACCCCTCTTATGTGCACAGTTAGTGCTGTATCAGTGTTGGAGCCTGTTCAATGTGCCGACCTCGAGGTTAACTCATGTCTTCATCCTTCTGATGTAACTGCAGAAAATGTCTTTGCTGCACTTTGAGTCTCTGCATTACTGTCTCATGCTGACCCTTAGACCCAGTATTGGGTCTCCTATATCTGCTTAGACACACTTGTTCCTTCATGACCTGGGTCTCATTCTCAGCCTCATGAGAACACTGACTTGTTCTCCTTGTGCATGGATCAAAAAAATCTATGCCATCATATCTGCCGCCTTGTTTTACTGTATGTGTTTTTTGAGGACAGAAACTGGCTGCTTGTTTGCGTTTATGGAAGGTAAAAAAATGTTCTGGGTTCACTGCTTTACACGCTGGCTGTCTGGCCTCATGTACAACGGCGCCAAGCATACTTCTTGTTATCATTATGCCAGTGTGAGGGTTGTTATGGTTGCAGTGCAGCCAAAATTCTCGTTTTGTTATCTATGATCAGCTGAAATTGTCCGTTTACCACCACAAAGGATTTGAGTACAGTAAAACTAAGGCATTACATTTTTACATATTAAATACATTTTTATAAACCACACTTGCTATATAATAAAAAAACTGAACAGACTTAAAGGGAAATATAACTATTTCAGTAGCTTAAGAATCAAGACAGGTGTAAAAAAAATTAAACAAAAAGGAATCAGATATGACAAAAGGTTTGGCTTTGGTGGACAAAAAAAATGAGTTACTATTTATCATATAATATAACTTAGTTGCAGCCTTAGAAAAAAGGTATAGGTGGTGAAAGTATCTATATATCCCATGTTCAATCATTCTATTCAACTTATGTTCTTATGACAAGACAGAAGGCAGATGAAAAGAAAGTCTAGAGAAACAGGTAATCAAACACACAACGTAATTTAAATGGAAAATACTGACAAGTGGCAGCCAGTCATACTAAACCATCAGACCCACGCCTATGTAAAGAGGGAAAACACTGACAACAATCTAAAGTAAACTTCAAAGAGGTTGTTCCTTTTATAAGTACACCAATGTGTTTGTGTGCACCGTCACAGCAACATACAGAGGAACCAAATGTGAAATGTCTGCGGTACAGGAAACATAGCGCTAAACCTGGTGACATTGATGCCAATGTACTGTATTATAACTGACTGTACTCAGGTATATTGTGGCAGCACTTATTTGACCTACTCCTCACAGTGCCATTGTTGCCCTAATGCCCACGGGGAGTCTCAGATAAAAACCACAGAATGTCTGTAAAATGTTCATCTATGAAGATGTGTGTGTCAGGGTATCTGAGACTTTCGAGTATGCAAGTGTGAGGCCGTGAAGAGGATGTAGGTGAGGTTCTCTTTCTAAATGTTTTTGTTTTCTCTTCCCTCCCGGTGTGGAGCCGTGGCTTTGGAGCAACAGAAGGTAAAATAAACATAGAACAGACTTCCCCCGGAACACAGGCAATCCCCAGAGGAATCTTGGGAATGTGGCTCGGGATGTCGAGACTACCGCTCTTACCACATCCTGAAAACTGTCCACTGAACCCCCAAATCCAACGAACGGTAGAGAAAGTGCTCTGTATGTATGTAATGATGAAGAGGTAAGCTTATCTGCTGCCAAAGTCTAACTACAGATTACTGAAAGAATCTGAATGCGTTTGATTGTTGCAGCATTAGTAGTCGTTCTCCTGTTGGACACATGTAACAAGAAACAATAACTTAATTTGAGAAAGTCCTTACCTGGCACACGAATCTTAAACTTCCCACTCTGTCCAAACCCACCCTCGATGACGCCACTCTCGCCTGTTGACAGCATGACCTTCAACCCCACAAACAGCTGGAGGTTGGTCTCCTTCTTGAACAGGTTGCGTCCAATCACAGTGTAATCATCAGTCACCTGAGCAGCACAGATTGGGAGAGACTTAAGGAGCCGCAGCACTTATGACAGATACAACGAAAGCACAAAATGTGACATGATTAGAAATACTTGTTAAATTGTGTGCATGTGATCTGATTATGGCTGTGAAAATGCCAGACTGCAGCTTCACTTTCATCTTCTGCTTTCTTGCTCTGATGTTCAGATCTTGTGAGTTGACATGATTTGGGGAAGAAGAGCCCTCTTCTGTGCCCTCATCAACCACGCTGCTCGTCGTCAGCCACATTCTTCGAGGCCTGTCGCCTAGCTGTCTAGTACTCTCTCTTTCATCCTCCTGCACATTTTATGCTATATTTGTTTATATTCCTTGCTTATCATCCATCACTAAGTCGATCTAACCCACCACTAATCTGATAACAAGAGGGCACCACTCTGTCTCCAACTTACCCCCACTGCAAGCTCTTCCTGTGTCTTCTGCCTTACCCGCATTCATTCTTGAACATTTGACCCTGGTGTCCAACAAGCGTGACTGATTCATTGATTAAAAAAAAAAAAATTACAATCACTACACGTGTCCGACAGACCGTATGAGTTGTGACTGGACAAAGCCGTCATATCTCAACAATGCCAGTTATGTGTTCTTTTATAAAGGAAATTCTTAAGTTTTTACATAACTGCAATGACACATGACCGCGGTCTGACATCTTGCACACGATGTTCTAATCCCAACTTAGTGACTGGAGCTGTCAACAGCCTGAGGTGCTAACTGCAGGAAACTAGTTCACACACTTGATCCCTGACATGAACTTGACCCTGCACAAGGGTGCACAGAAACAAACCAGTAACACACTAAATGACAAGAGTCATAGTGTCTTTGTGGCGCACACAGATGAAAATACAACCAGCAACAAGCGAAAGAAGATGTTAGCATTTTGGAAGAAAAAAAGTTATATCAGGTGCTGAGGTCCATAAGAAAACAACAGAATTAGATAAGATGAGATTCAGATCAGTATGAAGTGTGGCTAAAAATTGAGGACACAATGTAACACCAACCAAAACGACATGTGTGTGAGAGAGGAAGAGAACGAGAGAAGGGAAGGAACCAGAGAGAAGTGAGGGCAGAGTCTGATTAACTCCCACAGTCATGTCAGTATTCCTGAGCCATTCAGGTGTGTCCAAACAGCGCCAGCCTGTAACAGCTAGACAGGGCAAGTGGCGTCAGGCGGCCACCCACACACACCTCTGTGTCACAGCACATGCTAAGGCATGCATACCCACCCATGTCTCAAACACTGCTTAGCAGGGCTGCATATGCATGCTTGTTTGTGAGTTCATGTCTGTTTATGAATATACAATCGGGGCTCTGTCTGAGAGTCACACTTCGGTGCCACCAGGAATGAGAAACATCCAAAGAACCACAGCCAGAAGGTGTACAAGACGACAGAGGGGGCAGTAAAGAAATTAGAATCTCAAGAGTAAGAAGAAAGGTGGAAGGTCATGAAAAAAGACTACTTTAAATAACAGACAAACTAATAAGTACCCACTCACCCTCTCCACCTGTCCCTCCCTTTGTTTCATCTTGTAGATGTGCAGACGAGGCAGGGAAGTCTCACCGTAGTTTTTATCTTCAAACCCCTGTAACAGACGGCCTTGGAAGGCCAACCGACATGCATTGGCATGGATGTCTGTGTCCAGCTTGGACCCAATCACAAGGCAGAGTGAGGGACATGTGACAGGACGCTCAAACTCCAGCAAAGCCCACTGCTCTGGGTCAGCTCCTGAACTCAACTCTCCCTGACCAGTAACATATTCATCCTGGAAGATGTACTCTCTGTCGAAGGTGAAGGGTTGTTCCAGGGAGCAGGGCTGTGATGCAGGTGGTTTAGTGTCAGAGGGGGGCTCTGGGGATCCTACAGGGGGCAGGCCAAAGAAGGTCACCTTCGCCATGACTGTTTCGTGCCCCACAGTTATGTGAAACTTGGCACGGGTGGCAAGAGAGCCCTTGAAGTAGCCTATCTTTCTGACGGAGATGACGGCTGCATAAAGGGTGCGTAGAGACCCTGGGGTGCACACCACACCTCGCTCTAACAGTTTAGGGTCAAACTGCGTCACACACACACCCACGCGATCCCCCTGCATTGCCCCTGACACTGGCTTTCGAAACATCTGCACCGACTTTATCTTCTTGGTCACCTGATGTCAAAGAAAAGACAAGTACAAAAAACAACCAGTTAAAAAAAAGACATTTTAACTTAAACAATAGAGAGTACTAATATCAATTTAATACCAATGCTATAAAACCACAGCTTAAAGAAAAGCAGAAATATATGGTACACTGGATGTCTGCTGCTTAAAGTGCATAGCTGACTGAATGTTACGTTTTCACAAAATAGCAAACTGATTTTAAAACTCACGTATGTTTAAAAGCTTTTGTGAGCATTTTTAATGATTTCTTTAAGGCCAAGTTAAATTTTAAACTTAAAAACATTAAGTACAGTATGAAAACTGAATACAGGTGGAATATCAGAACAGAAATGTACATAACATATTTATAGTACAGAGTCTTTTCCCATTATTTAAGCGAAAATGCACTTTCTATCAATAAAACATGTACATGCATAATTTAATATGCACAACTTGAATGATTTTTAATTAAAATTTATTAAGGCTTTTATATAAATTACTGTCAAATAACCCTGGTGAAAACTGAGCGAAAACTATTGTATTGTACTTCTTCATGATAAAAATGCCTTTTTTGGTGGTCAGACTACTGCAACTAACAAATAAAATAAAGCACTAAAAAAAACTTGTCAGATGTTTAAAATTACAGATGTGTTTTAAATGAAACAATAACACAGATACAAATAGACGATCAAAATATATGTACAGTAAATACTGGGATGCTTATTTGTCTATCTATCTATGATCTAAGTCATCATGTGGTTGTTTTTGTTGTCCTGTAACAAACAGATTGCTTCATTAGCCATTAACTGTAATTTAGCCATTTGCTGCCACCAAGAGGTGAACAGGACAACTGCAGAGTCTTGCTGAAGGTATGCATCTGTTCTAAATTATACAGCTCTAGTGGTGCCAATCCACCCCCCAGTCCTTCCTTCTCTCACATTAAACTGGCAAATCCTCTGAAACCATCTGGCAACCCCCCACCTCCATTTTCTGGTTTGACAAATGTCACTTGCTTCTAAGAATTTACATTCTAGGGCATACCTTTAGCGCTGGGATTTCCACAGTGTCATTGATGGCCAGTGACCCCTGCAGGATAGTGCCGGTCATGACTGTTCCCTGTCCGCGGATGGAGAAGCAATGGTCTACAGCCATCAGAAGGTCACCCCCGGGGTCTCTCTGAGGGAGGTAGGTCTGTTTCTTCAAAAGCTGACACAGACAGCAAATAGGACAAGAAGGAAGACATGTTTATTTACAGACAGAGGATGAACGCTGTCAGCAAGGTCACACAAATACACATAAAAAGGCAGTTTAAAAAAGAGGGACAGCTTTTTATTAGATCAATATCTAGCTTGTGCCAAGTCTGCCTTTGATGTGGCTCAACAAACAGTGCATGGCACACTTAATGCTGTAAGTGCTGGACTGACCATAATGTGGTATTCATACTGTTTGACACAACCCAGCAAAAAGAACGATAATGAAATAAAATGAATAGAGAACAATCCAATTTAAACTATTTAAAGTAGACTGATATTAATTAGTAATTATACCAATACCTGTTTTGTGGGCAGAAAAGAAAAGAAGCAGCAGAGATAAGACAAAGATCTAAGTGAGGGCAATCTGCTGATACAGCATTACTCTATTTTTAGAATTTGTGTTGCTAAATTGGCGTCTTGTAGCACACCAAACACGCACGAGAAATAACAATTGTGACACCAACTTCTGTTTCAGTTTTTCAATACACTCTGACCAATAACACTTGTCTAAAGTGAATACTTGCTGCTGTTCTGAGCTTCATCAGTAAAAATGGAGGGGACTAGCGTGTTTCCAAACATTACCTCTATTAACTCTGGCACTCCCTGCGGCTCCTCTGTGTCAGGAGCCTCTGGACCCCCAGGCTTCGCTGCCACAGCAATCACTGGGCATTCCTTAAATCTGGCCAACAGAAAAAAAAAACAGGCTGCAATTATTTCATGTTTTGATGGTGAAGTAATTGTGTAGATTATTTGAAATGAAACACTTTTAAGTGGAAAAAAGAAGTGAGCCTGACAGACAGCTGGAATGCAGAGAGGGAAACTGAGTGGAGAGTGACAAAAGATCCTTGGCCACTGGAAGCAAATGGGATGTCCTAAACCACGTTCCCAGCAGCAACGTCTACACTTATCCCGATTGTTTCTTTTACTTATATTAAATACAGACCTGGTGCTCTCCAGTGTTTTGTGCAGTCTCTTTGTCATCTTCTCAATGGCACTCTGTCTCTTGTTTGGTGGCAACAGGTCAATCTTGTTCAGGACGACCACCATACGGGGACAGGTCAGTTCCCCAATCAGCAGACACTCCGCAGTTTGAGTCTGCACCCCTTTAACCACATCCACCACCAGCATCATTAGATCAATTATTTGGGCACCTAGAGAAGGCAGGAAACACAAACAGCAGTAAAGATGAGGGTTATTATGGATATTGAAGAGAATTAGTACAACACAGTAATTTAATGTTAAAGACTTTGCAGCCTTCCTCTTCTATAAAAAGATGGATAAACTCTTGAGCAGTGACGATGAAACCGACAACAGCAATACAAACAGGAATGCACACAGACACCCAAGAATAACAGCAGAACAAAAAATTAGGGGAGGGTGCATGGACGCAAAGAGAGAGTAAAGGGCTTGAGGGGTGAAACTAGAGCTGCGGCTCACTTGGTTGTCTTTCCTTTGCCGCTTTTCTTTTCCTGACTTTGGCAGTCTCACTTTCCTGTGCTCCCCTCTTTTCTCTCCTTCTATTTGGCTCCCTTTCTTTCCTGTGCTCTCCCCACTTGGGACAGGAGGGGAAGTTTAATACATACCCCAATCCCCACACTTTCCTTCCTCCTTAATCTACAGCATGTGCCATCCCACTGGCTCATAGTTTTCATTTAGAATGTTAAAACATAGCAGCATTCAATGTTTTAGTTCCTCTAATGTGTTTTAATAGCAAGACCATTACATCTAACAAAGTCTGCCTATGTCACACTGTTAAAAGTGGCATTGTGAAGGAAACCAACAGAAAACACATAATAAACATGATAGTGTCCCAATGTGCTTTCTTCTTTATTTCCCTCTCAGAACAGCAGCATCGCTGCATTTATTTCTCCTCATACGCACAACCATCAAAGTAGTATGACATGATCAACCTATAGCTGCATACAGAGAGAAGCCGCCCTCTGCTGGATAAGTCAGATTTGCAAATAATAACTAAGAATCCGAGTTATTTGTCCTAAGTTGTAGTTTGTAGCATTAGGACCACAAGGCGAGACGTGAACTGTTTAATCTTATCGCCTATTGTGAAGTGTTGAAAAAGTAATTAACACTTGAGTTCTCATACGCACAAGAACTAACAGTGGATGGTGTTGAATGTTGTGCTTTTTTGCAGCCTAGTCTTACTTCTAGACAGTTTGAGAACTGAGTCACTATTAAACAGCTGTTCTTCTTCTGTTATGACAACAACACTGTAAATAATAAAGCCTACTATGATGCGACTGAAGAGTTTCATGCACTCTTTCTCGTGGCCCTGCATTAAATCTTAGTTTCATAACGATTGGAAGACATCTGTAGTCTAGTATGATAGAGGAGGGTGGTGGAAATGATGAACCCTTTCTGACAGTTCAACTGCAACATTAACTACAGCCTCTCAGATCTGTTGGCTAACGATATGTAGACCTATTAAAGGGATAACTGATTATGTGTATGGTTGGTTAGTATGCCTAAATGACTCCTATGCCCCAAACCTGCACAGTATATATAAAGCTCACCCCCAATGATAGTCCGAATAAGAGAGGCGTGTCCCGGACAGTCTACCAGGGTGAATTGCAGGCTGTCATACTGCTGCTGCTTTCCAATGTCCCGCAGGTGATCAGGAAGATCCACCGTGAAAGAGGAGAAGCCGAGGTCCAGCGTGATGCCCCTCTCCCGGGACTGTGGGTTCTTGTCAAAGGCAGCCGTGGAGGCGGTGCTGCTCAGAGACCTGGCAAGCGACGTCTTCCCGCTGTCGACATGTCCGAGCACCCCAACATTGAAATTTAGCGTTTTAACGCGACTGTCTGCAGGCTGGGACATTTCGGAACAAGTCTGATGCAACGTTGGCTGGAGAGCGTGTTTCTCTGTCCGCCGTGCTGAACCTTGAACTCAGCCTCAGGATCTGTTGCTTAGTGTCCAAACTTTTCCTTCACTGCCATTCGTGGAGTAAAACCTCAATACATTTAGTAGAGCGTCGTCTAATTCTTTTTTAGCTTGTAAAATAAACTTAGTCATACATAAGAGGAATATTAGCATACAATCGGATGTGAAACACGTCTTCCTTGTTGTCATTACGGTCCATCCTCAGGACATGCTAAAGCGGAACGTATTTAAGTAGATAACAAAAGTACAAAGAGGGACATTTACTCCACAGTAATGATAACGCGATTTATACGTAATAGTAAATTGTAAATGTGATGATGAAAACGTCAATCTTATTTCCTCAGTCATTTACAACTATAATTTACAAAAACTAAAGTTTCTTACAGTTCCACTACGACACAGAAACGGGAACACAAGCGGAAATGAATCCCCTCGTAGGCGGGGTTTTGGGTGCTGTGAATGATTGACGTGATCATCCGCCAATACAAATGCTGCATCTGTCAACATGGTCGAATCATTTCACGTCCTTCTGAAGATGGGCGGTACTTCCGGGTATCATTTCCGCTGATTTTCCCTAGTTACCCACATGGTAACCGAGTTCCCTGTGTTTTGAGTTTCGGCGCCGATTACGGCGGGTAGAAAAAAGCAAAGGTATAGGGGACGTTATATTTACCTTTAACCCATCTTCCCTTTTTTTTTTAACAACACATTAGTACAGCTATCATAACTATGAAGATCGAGGAGGTTAAAAGCACCACGAAAACTCAGAGGATCGCCTCTCATAGTCATGTCAAAGGACTTGGGTTAGACGAGGCCGGGAATGCTAAACAGACAGCATGCGGTCTAGTCGGTCAAGAGGCTGCAAGAGAGGTAATATTCGTATTTTACTGCACTTACATTACTTTTGTATTGTTTAGAGAAACGATTTACAAAGCTGAGGGTTTTTACACTTAAAAACTTCGCACAGTTCAGCTAGCAGTAACTAGCTAGCTCGGTTCCGTTAGCACTGTGGTGTCGCTGTATCATACTTGGGACGCAGGTGAGTTAAAGGGAAAGTCGATCTAAAGTTAAATCATATTAATAGATTTTTAATTATTATTATTTAATTTTAATTATTAATAATGAGTTAGCTATTGTTTTTAACGTAGCATATGCAATATATTTTAGATGACAAAGTCTTGATAAGCAGATTTCCTGTGAAAGGTGACACAGTGGGTCGTAACTGTCTAAAGTCATGCGAATAATTGGAAAACCATACAGATAAAACAGATTTTTAATTTTTATTGCACTATTCCTACATAGTCGCACATATAGGCAGAGTGTCTAGAGGTTCAAATGTACTATGGGACATTGCAGAGATTGGAAATTGCAGGAGTTGTTGCCACTATTAAGTGTTTGCTCAATTTTAATAAAGTTGGAAAAGTTAGAGAAAAAGAAAAGAAGAATAACTCTGAGCTATTTATGTAACTGTTTCGCTGTTTGGTCAAATACTAATTTTACTATAATTACTATAAATACTCAAATGAAAATGATTTGTTTATTTTGTTTATTATACATCATTATTAACTGATTGTTTTTTAATTTGGATGTTTTGTCAGATAGAAAAATATATTTAAATACTGATTTATTTAATATAATATATCCATAATGCCAAAACAATGTCACAATAATCAATAATGAAAATAATTGCTGCATAGCTTTCAGGACACTCTCTGCTTTGAATTTAACGGTATGGTCAGCCGGGCCAGGCACAAACTCAGTGTAGCTCATTTCTTGCTGTGTCATTTTCTCATTGTGCTATTTAATTTTCGTCACCTCTCCAGGCTTGTGGCATTATAGCTGAGCTAATTCGCTCGAAAAAGATGGCAGGAAGGGCAGTGTTACTGGCTGGACCCCCTGGTACAGGAAAGGTAAGTCTGCACTGTTCACATACTCTTAGAACAGCTGTAGAAGTTAATTCAACGGGTCATCTGTTTCTGCATATTAAAACTCTTTTGTAAATCTCTTTTTTTACTTATCCCCCCTTCAGACTGCCCTCGCCTTGGCTATTGCACAGGAGCTGGGAAACAAGGTGCCTTTCTGTCCTATGGTTGGCAGTGAGGTCTACTCATCTGAGATTAAAAAAACAGAAGTACTGATGGAAAACTTCAGGAGGGCCATTGGTGAGTTCTACTTCATTAATCAAACCTAGATCGGAAAACGGATTCAAATACAAATATTGAGAGTCTCAACAGCAGCACTGTAAATTATTAACTGCAATATTGTTTCTGACAAAATACAAGGTGAACTGAGCCCTCAGTGGTTCTTGGGGTGCAATGAAATACTGAGAAACACTGAGATCTTTAAGAGTGGTTTTGAGAAGGATGGAATGCCTGAGAGGAGGGAAGCGGTTTGTCTGACTGTACCTGGAGGTTTAGGTGAAGGGAGAGGTGGTCATCACCACCTTCACTCCTCCCCTAGAACCGGATCTGCAGGGGGAGCGCATTTCATTAGAAGGTTGTCATCACCCTGTCGATAAAAGCACCATGACAGACAGTCCCTGACTTAAGCATTGCTCTCTGACTCTCACCACAGTGGATCAACCATGTGTAATGCTGATACTCAGGGCCATTGACTGCATGAAAGAGGAACAGGAGAGTGATCATGTTACACATGCGATGCTCAGACATTTCTTGGGCTCACGCCCACATGTTCTCTCTCCGCATGTAATAAAATGAACAGTATGGTAGACCGAAGCATGTGGTAGTTTAGTTGATAGAGGAATATAAAGGCCAGATTCAGTTGTCACTGCACTGTGTGTAACTATTATGTTGCCCACATTTAGGACTGCGTATCAAAGAGACAAAGGAAGTGTATGAAGGGGAGGTGACAGAGCTGACCCCCTGTGAGACTGAGAATCCCATGGGTGGCTATGGAAAAACCATCAGCCACGTCATCATCGGTCTGAAGACAGGCAAAGGCACAAAGCAGCTAAAGGTCAGACTAGGAACTTTATATTTTTAAAATCCTCTTTTTGTGTTTGTCCTGCAGCAACTTGTTCAGCACGTAAAGCTATTTTTTTTGTCATAACAGTGCAACAAAAATAGGGATTTCCAATGTTATCAATAATATCATTCTTGTAATAATTTCCATATTTCATGATTCTCTTTACACTTTATAATTTCACAAGTATCCTGATAAACTATTTCTGTTACATATTGTTGCTTCAAGTAGTCAAACACCTGGTATGCAATAAATTGGCCTTTTTTTCTTTGCTGTTGTACTTTTAAAATTTGTTTTAAAGAAGGTAATTCCTCTTACAATGTATTGTTTCGTTTCTTAAGCTGGATCCCAGTATTTACGAGAGTCTTCAGAAGGAGCGTGTGGAAGTGGGAGATGTCATCTACATTGAAGCAAACAGTGGAGCTGTCAAGGTAAAGTGATGCTAGTTTTGTATGTTACTCCCTCAGAAGTGTCACAATCTTTGATCAGCGGATCAGAGTAGAAGTAGATAATGGACTTTAATTTACCAACTCACAAATTAAATACTTGAAATAAAGAAAACTGGTTAGACTGAAGCTGAGTGTTTCCTGTCTTGTCTGTCCTCTCCTGTCCTTCACAGTGGACTACCTTCACATCTTGCTGCACTGCATGAAAGCTATACTGAATTTCTACTGTACTCTGGAATGAACCTCTCTCATTCCTGCAGCTCTCCATGCTCCCTTTATCTCTCCATCTCCCAGAATGCCTCTTTTTCAGCAGCAAGGCTTGTGGCCCGTGTTGACAGGCTGCAGTGAGGGTTCCTTTAATCAGTGCAGGTGGGCCAGGGGCTCAGGTCGTATCTAGTCAGAGGCCAAAGAAGGAGGGCTGAACGACACATTTGTTGCTGTTGACAGCCATGTCATGACCTGCCTCTCAAACCCTTTCATCCCTCAGCCACATGGACTGCTCACCTGCGGTCCCATATTCTGTCTTTGCTTCACTTTTATCTAGAAAAATGTTAAACATATATTTTTCATAAACAGTGGGGAGTTTTTTTGAATTCCTTAACACACTGTATTGTTGTTTTTGCAGAGACAAGGTCGTTGTGACACCTTTGCAACAGAGTTTGATCTGGAAGCAGAAGAATATGTGCCTCTACCCAAAGGTGATGTTCACAAAAAGAAGGAGATAGTCCAAGATGTTACACTGCACGACCTCGATGTCGCAAACGCCAGACCCCAGGTACATGACTGTAAATGTCCTATAACATTAAGTAAATATCAGTGCAGTTTATAAACCATTTTTAAAATTTATGCTCATCTGATGTTAGGGAGGTCAAGACATTCTCTCCATGATGGGACAGCTGATGAAGCCAAAAAAGACGGAGATCACAGGTGGGACAAACGACAGCTACCCTAATCTAAGCAAAACCAGTAGCTGACCTGTTGTTTATCAGTGCTTTTTATTTTTTCCCATTCCAGATAAGCTGCGTGCTGAAATTAACAAGGTGGTGAATCGCTACATTGACCAAGGTGTAGCTGAGCTTGTACCTGGAGTGCTCTTTGTTGACGAGGTTCACATGCTGGACATCGAATGCTTCACCTACCTCCACCGAGCACTCGAGAGCACCATCGCCCCTATCGTTGTGTTTGCCTCCAACAGGGGAAACTGTTTAATCAGGTAGGGCTCTAACATGAGAGAAACTCGATCTTTAAAACTACACAGAACTCAGCAGTTTTCTTTGCTAAGATGTAACATTATCCATCTGTTGTTCACTAGGGGGACAGAGGACATAACCTCTCCACATGGGATTCCTTTGGACTTGCTGGACAGAGTCATGATAATCCGCACCATGTTGTACACGCCGCAGGAGATGAAGCAGGTGACTCTGAGATTTTCAGTTTCTAAAATGTACGACTTCTCACCTGTGCACGTTTCATTAATGAGGCTGTGGTTTGTAGATCATCAAGATCCGTGCTCAGACTGAGGGCATCAATATCAGCGAGGAAGCGCTCACACATCTGGCAGAGATTGGCACCAAAACCACCCTCAGGTAAAGACATTCATTTGGTTGTCAGTGTATAGAGTGAGAAGAGAGCAGCAGAAAAACATCCTGAAGAGGCACAGAACAATATGAACAAATGACAAATATCAAGTGTGAGAATACTGAGTTGCTCGTATTTCCTGTTTCCTCTCAGGTATGCTGTACAGCTGCTGACTCCAGCCAGCTTGCTGGGCCGTGTTCAGGGTAAAGAAACTGTGGAGAGAGAGCAGGTCGAGGAAATCAACGAACTGTTCTACGATGCCAAATCCTCGGCCAAAATCCTCCAGGATCAGCATCACAAGTTTATGAAATAAAACTGGATTTCTTCTTTTTATTTTTCTAAGTTCTCAGTCACTTAAATGGTTCACTTCATGTCTTCATCTATTGTTTGTTGTTCCATTCTTTTTTTCATCTCCACTGTCTGCACCATTGCTTATTCACTGTAGTAGTTATTTTACGTTACATTTGTTCTGTTTAATAAAATAATTTTTGAATAAAAATGAAAGATACAAATTGTCTAAGTTTTGTTTTTAATATTTAATTAAATGTGTTATTTGTACTGAAATTTACTACCGTACTTCTCATTATCAAAGGAACAGGCAGAATGTTTAATAATATTTTTAATTGCTCCCTAAAAAAGCTTTTCTTGCCATCATTTTTTCATTTGACAAATATCAGAATTATGACTATTTTTGTTATTGAAAGACAAATATATGGATGTTTGCCACTTTTGTCCTCACTTATCATTGATTGTAGTAGTTTACTGTGGCAAACTAATAGTCACTTGAACAATATTGTCTCTTTTAAAATGAGCGTGATTTACAGGTTACTAGAAATCCTTTGAGTGTGCATGTAAGTGCAAAAACATGTTTCATGAATTCAAGTCCAGCTGCAGACTAACGTGGAACAGGTGTTCTCTGCTGCTACTTCCTGATTGGTCGAGCTGAGCGTGCGTTGAAGACGGTCTCCGCTCCAGACCTCACCCCGCTGAACACAGAGGGAGCAGCTTTACCCATTTTCTCTGTGAAGGAAGAGAAACAACAATCAGAACATTTCTCTGGTAATGAGGTATGAGGAAGGGTTATGTAGGACTGAATATTCTCTTTATAAATACACAGTTAATTTCTCGTCCCACTGGGTGAGCACAGTTTGGCAGGAATCTCCCATGATTACAACTCTCCCTTCCTGTCTCTGTATAAGGAGTGGAAACTTCAAGAGAAACACCCAGCATACACAGTCCCTGCCAGAATGTGATCTTAGCTTGTCCAGATACAGAAAGCAGAAGACTGTTCATTCTCATCTATGAGAGTTGTGTCAAATCACTTTGCCATGTATGATGTATGTGTGTGTCCCCTCACCGCATTCCTCCATTACTTCAAAAGTCTTGCTCTTTGCTGGTCCACCAGCCCCCAGTTTGTTCTTTGCTTCAGTCAGATCCTCTTCTCTGACTTCAGGACGCTGTATTTGATCATCCTCTCCCTGACCAGGCTGAAGGACAGTAAAAACAAAACACGTAAGACTTTTTGACCCTCAGTGTCAGTGAAAATAGATTCTGCATGTAGAAGTCAAACAGCAGTCTTACTTGAGACATGGTTGAAGTGGTTGAAGATATCCTGTAAGAAATGCTTCTTCTGTCAACTGTCTCTTTTTGTCCTGGGAGTGAAAGCTCCAAGCACACACATTTATATAAACCCCACAGTGATTCCCCAGTGGACAGTAAATCTGTTCTTAACAGTAATAAATGACGTAATAAGGGTGCAGGCTCCTCCTTTTCCTGGCTCTCTTCCTGACAACGATGACATCACTGGCATTACCTTCTCCCAAATAAATCCCAAAGATGCAAGAGTATGACAGATGTCTGTTGGTGTGTCGAGCTCCTCTCTATTCCAGTCCAAATGTTGAAACAGCACTGGTAACAAGCAAGACAGGGAGTTTGTATGTAGGTTAGGGACATCTGGCCGCCTTGTGAACTTTATACCATGCCTATCCCATTTACAAGAATATGTATGCAGCAACAGGAACAGAGGGGATAACAGACAGTCACTGCTTTAAACTCATCCCTTCCTGCTCATTTTCCATCATCATGTCATTATTCAGTCCTTAGAGACACTACAGCCATTGGTGAACTGACTGGACATGCTATCCACTGGATCCTTCAATAAGTAAGAGAACACACAGATACTAAGATAAAGTTCCTTCACAATCCAGTGATTGATTATTGATGGATTTCAGGTGTGAGATGTGAGTTCTATAGGACGTCAGTGTTTCACTTGTCATTGAAAAGGCCAGTTGTGAGCAAACTGTTGGTGTCTTCAACACAGGATAAAGACAATCACTCAGAACGACTTCATATTGATTTGCAGTGACCCTTCCCTCTTAAATGCCCCCACAGCATAACAGAGCCTCTGTGTCCCCTCGCTGTACGGTTCACGCATTACACCTGTTGAGCAGTGTTCATGAATGAATCTTTGAAAGTCACATATATTTTAATTACATGAATTACAATACTGCAAATATGTAAACATGTTTTATTCTGCAGTTATGTAACTACAAATGTAACCGTTTTCTTAAAATATATTCATCTTGTTTGTACTCACAATTAAATCTCTGACATGTTGACACGTTTGCTCATCCTGGTTTGTACCAAAGGAGGAATGATACAGTGAAAACACACAGTCACACATATCCACAAACTGATGTGACGTCCATTCGAAAACGTTCACTCGTTTCCAAAGTCAATAACTTTCAGCTCTTTAGCTGCAGATTTCTTCCAGTGTAGTGAAACATTTTACGCGTGTTTCTTTCTGAACTGGGGCAACAGTTGAGTCCTCACAAACTGAATAAGGTGAGTCTCGGTGAGAAGAACAGCTACAAGAACGCCAAGAAGACACACTGCTCCCACACTGACATGGACCAGCCTCAGCAACCAGCCACTGTCACAGCAGAAAACACTCTGAAAACAGGGAATAAAGCAGCTAAGGTTAGGGCTAGTTCCAGTACAGATCATATAGAATAAAACCACATTTAATAGTCAGTAGAGAGAACATGAGTGAATAATAAAGACTTTTGGTTCTCTCGTACCTCAGAAACAGCAGTGACACCTGCACTGACCACAAGTGCTCCTAATAGAAGTGGGGATGGCACCAGGCCTCTCAGAGGTCTCCACTGACTGAACTTGAAGTAGTTGTATATATACAGCAGGCTGTGCAAAATGCGGAGGCCCATGTTAAGGCAGTTGGCCATTATGAAACCAACACCACCAGCCCACCATGTTAGTATGTAGGACAAGAAAAGGAAAGACACGGACAGAGCCAGCATTACCAGGTTATACCTGAGGACAAAACACAACAGCATGTTACATGACAAATGATATGCTTTGTAAAAAACTGCATCTGTGTGCATTATTATAAACTTACTTGTCAACCTCTTTCTGGCTCATGGCAGCAAATACAAAACACTCAGTTACACCATTTACAGCTAGCAAGAGGACGTAGCAGCTGTAGCACCGCAGCAAAGTGGGCCCTAAATAGAATTGAAGGCAAAACAGAAGAGAATATTTTATGCTGTCATATTGAATACGTTGGTGCCTCATGTGACTGTAAAGCTCACATACCTGCCCCACTGCTCAACAGAGAACCACCATATATGTCCAGAGCCAAGTGAGAGTATGCATAACCAAACACTGTGATAATCAGACCGATCACCAGCACCAGCTTCAGGAGGCATTCCAGGACCTCTGCTGCAATGGCAACTTCTTCCTGTAGACAAAACCCGCAATCAGAGGTGAAACCAACAACAACTGTTTAGGCTAGTTGCAGTTTTCACAAAGGAAAAACACTAAGTTGGTGTTTTTTCCTACAGACCTGTTTCTGACTCTTGACGTCACGTCCTCTCTCCAGCACTTTGGCAAAAAAGATGTAGAAACTTTCCTCGATAGGCAGGAAGATGAAGCGCGCCACCATGGAGCCCAGGTTATTGACGATATCGTAAATGCCCTGGTCCCCAAAGCTGAGAACATTTAAGAAGGTCATGACATACCGCTCGCCTTCAGTCAGGATCTGTTTCAGGAAGGACTGTTTGAAGAAGCTCCATGTGAGCTGGGCCAGGGTCCAATCAACCATCGGCTAGAAACAGTAACAGATTAGTAACATTAGTCCTAGATTTCAAACATTAACACTAGCAGCAACATGTGTTGGAATTCATCTGTAATATGTGGACATAGAGGGTAACTAATAGTTATGGTCCAGTCCGTTTACCTCTCCATCAATTCTGCAGGGAAGCAGATCTCCAACATGGTGCAGAGGAAAACCTTTCTTGGCTGCCTCTTTGGAACCCAAGAAACGAATGAAGTAAACAGCGTAACACAGCACCAGGAATCCTGTGTAGACCAACTAACAAAAGTCCACAGATTAAAATCATTACATACAAGGGAAGCCATTACAGAAATAATGTATAAAAACTAACCTGAGCAGCAGAGAAGATGTACAGGCCCCATTCAGGGGCAGACACCACCAGCACCACAGTTATACTGCACTTAGCGATCATCGCTAAGCTCTCAGCGACTACCTTCAGTTGGACAAACATGTGAGCTTGAGTCAGGACCCAGAGAGGCTCAGACAGGAGCTCCTGCACTCCTGCCAAAGCAAACAACACCACAGCAGGGCCATAGTAGGGGACGCCCTGGGGATCTGGGACCTCCAGAAGCCACAACCACACACAGATTAGCAGGGATGCCCATAA
Organism: Anabas testudineus; assembly: GCF_900324465.2. Lineage (NCBI taxonomy): Eukaryota > Metazoa > Chordata > Actinopteri > Anabantiformes > Anabantidae > Anabas > Anabas testudineus. The sequence continues at coordinate 12,300,625 of NC_046614.1, read as the reverse complement.
AACACCAAGAGGCAACCTGAGAGGTGAGGACAGGAGAGAAAGACAAGACTGCGAAGTGAACACTTAAGCCGGATACAACAATATCAAATGCATATTCTGCCTTTCAGTGAACTCACGTCAGCCACAGTAGGTTGATCACTTGTCTCCAGCTGTGCTTTGTTCCTGATCCCCCACTCAAACAGGCTCTCCTGAAAGCCTCTCTGGACAAAAATACTAAGGTGGTGTACAGTAGTGTAAGCCTGTGTGCATCAAAACACAAAACAGACATATAACAGCAGCTGGTGCAGTGAATCGACACAGTGCTCTCGTCACAGCACCTGTCTTTCCTACCTGACATTAACGACACCAATCAGCTCTTTGGACACAAACCGCAGCGTGAATGCATTCAGCAAGAAGGTGAGGACACGAAACATCACCTGCGATCAAATAGGATATAAGTAGAATAACTGAGACTGGGGTTTAAAACGTCGGGCTGGTACGATGTTACAGCTCAAATGTGTGTGTTCGTTTACCTGAAGCAACACATTGTACGACGCCAGGGTGGACGCATTCTTCAGTACGTCCTGGGAACTCATTGTGAACTTCCTGCGGTCCGCTGAGAAATCTTTTGTCGAACATTAATTTAGCAAGTTATTCGGTCATTTTAAAAAAGGTTTGACTGTCTCTAACCCAGTAACAACAACCACTCATTGCCAATGTACAAATACGAGGCGGCTATTGATGAACAGCAGCAGAAAGTAGAAGCTACAATGAGCAGTAGGACCACTTCCGTACACAGTGTACGGAGACACGTAACGTAATGACGTCAGGAGCTGTGTCATCTATAGGTATGTCCAGTGTGTTGCCACCAGAGGGCGCAACCGTCTTATTGATAGTGGTGGGATGTCCTTTCTAATTTATTGTGTTCTCTTTCATGCAAGTCTACAAAAATATACTGTATATCTATGTACATGTATTATCTAATCATCACCTGGAAGCACCACATCTGGACTACAAGTTAATCGAGAGCTTGAATAGTAGAGTAAATTATCCTGTATCTAACCTGTGGATTAAATAAGAGCATATTCTATAAGAGCACATCAGACTTGGGAGTAGATGTTTTTTTTAATTAGATGTAAAAGATGGAGACAATAAAAAAAAAAAGTACATCCTTGCAAACCAACAATGTTACAATAGTATCCATATACATCATCTATATACAGCATTTCAGTGACTTCCCATTCATTGTTTACAGTCGTGTACCATTACAGAAGTTGCTGAGCCACCCCTTTCCACAGACAGGACCTTCGTACACAGCTGCATTGCTCTGATTAAGCCCGTCTGCCAGCCACATAACCAGTTAGACATGATTTATCCAGTATAAGGCAAGAGATCGGATGTTTTAAAGACAGATAACATTCATTTTTGAGCTTTATTTAAACATGAATAGGTTTTTGTTTCTCTGTGATTTTTTTTTTTTTTTTTACATGCAGTCACCTCATTCACACAATATCTAACTGAAGTATACAGCACAATTTATTCCTATATGTTTCTTTCCCACTTCCTAATTTTTTATATGCAGTTAGTTTAAACTGAGACAATGAATGAACAAATGAATAAATCTAAGGATATTTAACCCCCCTCTCTGATATAATAATTCAAACAGGCCATCACAAACTAGACAAATACAAGCATGCACACAAATACAGTAACATCAGTATATACAGTACAGGGGCCTGTTTCTACAACTTTTTGTACCCAAGGAGAGAATTTTGTACTAAACATAAGGTAACACAAATACTGATTGTGGAACGGCTTACACATCTGCAACAGAATAGGGAAACTGTCCCATAAACAGTAGGGATATAACCCGAGACTGATGTTACTTTTCTAAAAGGTGCTCCATCTTGGGGTTGATGAATGAAAAACCAGCAAACGCTGACTGGTCCATGGAGTCTATGAAGTTCTTATCGCTGTAGGAGAGGCGAGGCTTCTCACTGAGGAACTCCCGATCAAAGTTGCTACAATCATTTGGTGCCTTCTGTAATTGACCACAAACATACGTCAGACAAATGACTGAACAGGCTATTGCAAATTGTGGCTTTATAGTTGTGTTTGAAAGTTTTACAGCTTTCTCTATTTATATATAATTTTGACCTAAAATGTAGTCCAGTTTTAGACTTAAAACTAGATAAAAAGAATTTAAACAAATGAGACAAGAACTCTACATTTATTAATTATTTATTGTTACAAATGATCGATGTGTACCTTCAGTAACTGGTGTGACCCCCTTTTGCAGCAGTAAGTTCAACTAAATGTTTCCATCTCTGCACACTGGCTTAGAGGGATTTTAGCACTTCCTTTTCTCAGAGCAACTGTAAGTGAGGGATGTTCGTTGGCTTTCTTGCATCAATGGCCTGCTTCAGGGCCTTTCATAACAGGATTCAAGTCAGGACTTTGACTTTTGCCATACATTAACTCCAATTTTTACTGCATAAGAGTTCATACTCCTAGAGGTTCACATACCTTTGCCACATCTAACAGTGGACCACTTTCCACAATACATAAATAAATAAATTACGTCTTTTGTCTCATTTGTTTTAGTTGGGTTCCCTTTATGTAGTTTTAGGACTTGTTTTAGGTTACAGTAATACAGAAAAAGGGACTAATTTAAAAGGGGTTCATACCACATAACCCTTACTAGTGTGTCTGTGTGTGTGTTTGTATGGCTATCACTGTGAGGACCAGCATGAATGTTTTGATATTTTTATAAAGTGAGGACATTTTAGCCAGTCCTCACAACGAGAAGGGTGTTTAAAGAGCAATTTTAGGGTTAATACTAGGTTTTAGGGTGAGGGTTAGGGTAACGTTTAGGGTGAGGCAGTTAGTTGTGATGATTAGGGTTAGGGTAAGGCAGTACATGTGATAAATTAAAAATTGATACAGAGTAGATTAACATGGCCTCTGTGACAGTAGGGGGCTAGGGAATGCAATATGTCAATGAGTGTCCTCACACTGACTGCCATATAAAACTGTGTGTGTATGTGTCCATGTGAGACATACCACTTTGGGTTTGAAGGGTGGTTCAACTTCTCTCCTTTCCAAGGCCTGCCAGTTCACAGTCTTAAAGAAGGGTTGTAAACGAATATTACCAATGACACCCAGTCTACGCGTGGGATCTCTCTCGAACATCTGTAGATAAAACAGCAGAGGTGAGTAAGAAATGTATACCACTCAAAAATAGGATATCAACATTGTGGCACTGCATTTGTATTCATTACATAAACACAGGAGCTGCCGTATACTCATCCTGTCCTTAATTTGGACATATTTCCCCTATGCAGTAAGACAGATGTTTAATATAAGAGGCAGAGTACAGACCCTCTCAAGAAGGTCCTTGGCCTCTTTGTTGATCCAGCGAGGATAGTGGGGAGTGTCCATGCGGATGGACTCAAACAATTCATCCTCATCATCACCATGGAAAGGTGACTGTCCAACAAGCATCTCATACAGCAACACACCAAATGACCACCAGTCAACTGAGAAAGAGTATTTCTGTCCAAGCAGGATCTGTGACAAAACATGACATTATATATGAGAATAGTGACACAAAAGCAGATGTGAATATTATAAGACAAGGGAGAATGAAAAACACTACCTCTGGGGCGATGTAGTCAGGTGTGCCACAGAAAGTGGTGGCACGATTCTCTCCAAAAACATTTTCCTTGCACATGCCAAAGTCTGCAATCTTTATGTGTCCCTCATAATCCAGCATCACATTGTCTAACTTAAGATCTCTGGAAACAAATGATCAGATTTGGAAATTTTAGATTTCAACAAAGTTTGAACTCGTAATTTTTCATTTTTCAGAATAAGTCAACCACATTACCAAGACATGCTACATAAAGCTTTGTGCTATGTTATAATAAACTTTAGGATAAAGATCTGGTTAATGTTGCAGAGAGGCAGACAGGAAATATGGAAGATAAAGACAGGGTTCTACATGCAATTAGGGTCCCCAGCCAGACTTGAAGTGTTTATGTGGCATACCCTACTAGGGAGCTCCTATAGATCACTTTTTTTTTTTTTTTTTATCCTTATTGGTACCCAAAGCACTTCACAATGTTGCTTCCCATTCACCCAGTCACACACCAATGACAATGAAGAGGCCATGCATTATGCTGGCCCGACCCACTGGGAGCAACTAAGGGTTCCGTTGTTGACAATACCGTCTTATAGATTTTCTGTCAGCTGACTAATTGATTAATTGTTTCAACTGCATCTGACTTCATAATCAATCACAAAAGTGCAAATGTAGTCTGTGTAAAACTCTCACTATTATTATTACACAACTTTCATTATAGATTTCAGAGTCTGAATTTTCTCAGCTAAAAATACATTCACACTTTCCTCTTCAAACTATCTCTGCTCACAACTGCAATACTACACAATTATAATGAAACCCTTAGAAGAAAATGTGTTAACCAACCATGTAAATTTAAAATCCCTGTATTTTCATATTGCAAAAGCAAATAAACTGAAATAAACAGTCTTATGGAAGACCAGATTAGTCAGCTGAACACAGGTTTGAGGTTGTTTGGTGAAAACAAACATTTTCTAGCATAGTCACTTGAGTACATGAACAATACATCAAGTTGTAATAAGCAATTTACTCTAACCTGTAGATGATCCCTTTAGAATGTAGAAATTGAAGACCACAAATGATCTCAGCCGAGTAGAACCTGGGAAGACAAAGATACAGCCGACACATTTCAACTATTAATCTCTGGTGAAAGGCTAAGGGTCTGCAATGTAGCCATCTCACTACTGAGTTGGCAGCTGAACCCTGGTGTCATGCAGACTCATTTCATTACATAGCTGAATTATTGAGCAGGACATTTGTATGGAGTAGAAGACAGGTGAATAACACTCTCATAATGTGACAATCAAGAGCCACTGTCAGCCTGAAAGATTAGCCTATCTCTGACCTGCTTTTCTTGTGATCTGTATCACAAACAATCGAGTCCTGAAAGGAGATAGAGTAGCCTCCATTTTCACTCACCAACTTGTTGTACTCTGCAAATGACCAGTTGACAAGAACTTGATTGATTGTCAAGTTTTATCTGGCCTATTTCTTTCAACTGTCTCTTGCAAAGCTCTGTCAGAACAGGTTTGAAAGTGAACACGTGCTCTACAAAAAAAGGAAGTCTAGGTATTGATTGTGTCTGTAGGGTGCAAGTGTGCTGGGCTTATATGATAACTAGACTTTTTACAACAGTTGGTCTACGGATTATCATTAGTAACTGAAATAATAGGACTTCTGTGCTGATAAAGAGGCCAACAGACAACAACAAGTTGTTGCATAATCAAATGCTTAAGGCACATTTTGCTCAATTGCAACAGCATGTGCATCATTTGCAACAAACCTCTTTATTAATTTCATTCATAATCTAAACATATATATAAACAAATCCAAAGATATTTTGTTAAAATGAATGCACTGGAAGATGATGAAAGTGCCTTTGTTCTCTGTCTTGCTCAGTGGAACTAAATAACCATCCAGGCTGCATACAGTCACTGAGTGAGAAGGATTTAAGAAGATGCCAACACAAGATCAGGTGTCTGTGCGTGCAAAGTGAAGAATTACTCCTGTCATCCCATGGGTCCAGGATACAGATACGAGTTTAATTACAGACTGCAATATCATCTGTGCCTGAACAGCGGAGTTGTTTTAAAACAGCAGAACACAAAGCAGTAAGCTGCTTTAATACGGGAGATTATGGTAAATGCATTAGCAGGCTCAAAGACATTAATCTAGCTTTAACAACCTTACATGGCACCCAAATCTACTGTACATTCTTTTGTGCTACTTTGTTACTTTCAGTAAAATTTAATTTAGTGAGTTTTTCTTTCCAAGCTTCTGCACATACCGATTAAATAGCAATTCTTTCTTTCTTTCCTTTCAGAGCACAAAGTTTGTTTGTGCTTCCACACAACACCACTTATCTTTTCGTTATTGCCTTAGAGCTGGATCTAACAGCACCAACTAAGAAATGCTTCACTTTCATCTCTGTGTTTAAACATGCAGGAACTTTAAAAACTTTAGTTGGCAGTATAACAGATGCCACTAAGTTTTGGACTTCAGACCACTTTCTCATACCAGTGCACTATAGTTTTTTTCCTGGAGGAATTCCCACAGACTAATAAGTGCAGTGGTGGGTGGTAGTAACTGATACCTTCCCTTACAAACAGTACCCAGGCACTTAAAGCTGCTCAGTCCTTACAAGGCCAGTCTACTTGGGAACAGCAGCGAACAGACAAGAGCCACAGTCCAGCGGGGTTTGTTATATGTAAAAGAAAATAAACATAATGTACAAGAGAAAGCGAGTGACACAGAGCACTGACTAATGTTGGCAGACTGTGTTTTTTCCAGTGCATCTATATGTTGTTATTGTCTGTCTGACAGGTGTGACTTACGTGGCTCTGTAGAGGTCGAAGCGCCCTTTCTCTTGAATATGAAACATCAAGTCTCCTCCGTTCAGATATTCCATCACAAAGAAGAGATGCTCCTATAGACATGTTTCACTTTCAGTATTAAAGATCGATGCCAACCAAAGAAACAGGGTCAATAGAAATGTAACTAAAGGCACGACTGAGGTGGAGGGGGACTACCTTAGTCTGGAAGGTGGAGTAAAGGTGTGTGAGGAAAGGGTTTTCCCAGGCTAAAGCCAAGACTCTCTTCTCTACCATTGTGCACTCCACATCGTCATCCATTAGCACTACATCTTTTTTCAGAGCCTTCACAGCAAAGTATTCTCCCCGTCCCTTTAGCTCTGCAAGAAGAACCTTGGTGAAAAAGAGGAAGAAGAAAGAACAAATTATAAGAAGGAAGTAAGAAGAGGAAGGACATTTAAAATATTTTATGTCTTAAGAGCAGAGAGAAAAATATGAAGTTAAACTGAATACATTCATACCACATCTTAGCTGCAGCTCATAGTCTGATAAAACCTTACAATCTATGTGAATTTTTATGTGAGGCATGAGCTGAAAGGTATTGTGTATTTTTCCTCGTGTTTTTTTTTTTTTTTTTTTTTTTTATATCAATTTACCAAGGTTAATTCACACTTGGAAATGGATAGCACATACCTTGCCAAAGCTGCCTTTTCCCAAGACCTTATGGAAGGTGAAGTTGTCCACATTGATGTGGGTCAGATGGGAAATACGAGACTGAGTCCGTGGGCTGGATCCCTCCCACAGTCTGCCATAGGGAGATCCATCTAACAGACAAATTACCACACCTAGATTTTACCTTTATATTTAAACATACACACAGCTGCACATTATACACCATTTAGAAAAGTTGTTAAGCAAGGATAAACGGCTGACATGGATGCATGTAAATACATTCACATACAGAAAAATACTGACCATTGACATCCAATCCAGCAAGTTTGTTAACTTCATCATAAATTCCAATATCAGTCAGATTAGAAAGGTTTGGATCTGAACGGCGGGTGGATGATTTCTGATAGGGTTAGGTTTAAAAAAAGAGCAAAAACAATTACAAACATGAAATGGTCAAACAAATTGTTTTTCGGCAATCTAACTAAAGCAAGTGCATTATGTCACATTTTTCCTTTATTACCGATTGTGTCTATTAACTAAACTACATAAATTAAGTTTTGAACTAGAAGAGGGTAAAAAGGGACCCAGAGAACATGTAATTCCATAATGAGCCAGTCGTTGAATAAACCATGACAGGTGGTTGAGGTTCCCGCTTTGCATTCTAGTGGCTCTCAAGCAAAAAAGGTTTGTGTGCAACTAGAGGCAGGTTATTCAAATGTATAGTCTAGTTGTAAATTACAAATCATCTAAGTAATAACTAAAAAAAAAGTATAATGTAATTGTGATTTAATAAGGTCAGACATGTTATTCTCATTGAGTGCACTTAGGCTTTAGCTTAAATACTTGTTTTTATTATGTACTGAAAGACCCCATGAACTCACCTGGCTGACTTGAGTAAGTGCTTCAGCTAATAGTTTCTGGTTGATACCACAAAGGTTGGCTACTTTATCCTGACACTTATGATGGACATTCATGGCACAATCTATAAACAGAATAAAACAAGGCTGTTAAAGATCAAAATATACTTAGATACACTTAGACTCTGGTGATTTATCAGCAATATCTGCATTGTACCTTCACACTTCAGGCCTTGTTTGACCAGACCCCACAGCAGACTTCCACAGTGATCGCAGAAGGTGGGACTCATGTAGTTGTTGATTTTAAAGCGATGCGGCATGTCAATTTTAAAGCGCTCCTTCTGGAACTGCAGGAACAAGGTGAATGAATCATCTGCATAAATGCACAGTGGTAAGAAACCCTATTGAATGGCCTATAATACTTCATAGCCAAGGTCATCTGACAGTGGTCATCAAAAATGACCACTGTCAGATAAAATGTTTCTTCCCAGGTCTGTCTGCCTTTTGATTTTAAGTGCCTCCCTCACATCATCTATTATTCGCCCATTGTGTGGGAGTGTGTGCTTGATCATTCCCCTGTTACTATCTAGGTCAGTTAGTCTTTGATCACCAATGATCACTGAACAAAACTTGACTGAATATGGACCCTAAGTGGTATTTGTATTACACTCAGTCTCAGCAGCACATGCCAATCCACTGAAATAACTACCACTGTTCATACTGTTGAAGAGGGACATTTTACTACAACAGCAAACAATAGTGTGAGAAAAGCCCACACTAAAGTGACATTTGGCGGCATATGGAGAACACTCACAGTACATGGTGTGCTGCAGAACTGTGCGTTACATACCACGGTATCCCGGCTGTTGGCAGCAGTACCGGTACATCTGCCAATGATTTTGTCTATGCATTTTTTGTGGATCGCTGCATTGCATTCTGATAACAAAAAGTAAAGATAAAGAGATTTGTTACATTTTATTTAATCTGAGCATATCTTGTTTTTTATTTAATTATACATGTTGATGCACTATGCTGCAATTTCAGGAATTGCACAAAGCACAGAAAGTTTTAAAATAATTTTGCACTTACGCCTGCATTTATAGCCTTGCTTGTTGAGTCCCCTGTTAGAGGCAAAGAGACACAATCAGGCTGTGTAACTCTTCGGTCCTGTAGCATTATTCTTTAAACATGTGAATGGTTTTGCCAACTAATCACTTGTTACAGATTGTAAACTGCTGGAGCATACCCATACTAATTTGTTAATTGAGTTTTTTTTGTACAAACTTTCTTTACTTCTTTTTGTCATATTAAAATAAACTTCAAAAACAGATTAGGGGAGATCTGTAGCCCCCATGTTGATGAAAATTATCATTAGCACATAAAAACATTAACACTTAAAATAAAAATAAAAAGTTGACACTTGACAACAGATTAGCTCTTAATGAAATGAGATTACTCAGGGAGCATTTAACAGCTATAAGGAAATTCCTAAACACTACGCCATGCTTTTTATTATCCCTGTGTTTCAGTATATCTGATTGGTAGTTTATAAATTCCACTTCAGCTGAAGTATAGGCCAGACTGACCAGACAAACTCTCTGCACACAGAGCAGAAAGTGGGCTGCCTGAAGAAAGTGGCGATGAATTCATGGTTCTTTATGAAGTGGATCTTGGCCTGCTTGATAGCCCCTCGTCTGCGGTTCAGGGTAGGAGCCTCTTCCTCCTTCATAGACTGTTTACTCTCTTCCATATACAAAGAGAAATACAGATTATCATCACAACACTTTAATGGAAAAAAGAAAAGCCAATTCTGTAGATGTCATAACTTGAGCTGAGCTTTCATAGTTATACACATGGATCCTTAACAATTGTTTATGTGAATGGCTGTGACTGATAAGATTATTTAACAAGGAAGCAAGGAAGACTGCGGCTGGACAGTCTGTATTTTGTGGGTGTGGAAGGTTAAAAAAATGAAAGGAATGCAAACTACAGACTAATGAGAAAAATGGGCTGTGGAGCTAAATATAAACCTTTATCAACTTGTTGTTTGAGAATTCCTAAGTACTAAACCTAAGAGACATAAAAACACTATTCTTGCCATAACATCTATTTTCTCAATCAACTTCTTATCATGATTTAGTGGGTCTTAATGACAATGTGGCAAGTATTAAATCAGAGGAAAAGATATAGCCAGGGAGCAACAATATATAAGAAAAAGAGAAAAATGGAAGAAAAAAAAAAGTTTCAATTTGATTTTTTTCACCTGCATCCACTTCCTCCAGAAAATATTGCACCGCCATCATCACTTTTCCAGAAGGCTGGAGATCCACCTGACCACAAAAAGCACAGACACATAGTTACACATAGACACAAGAGCCAGAGATACTGTTCTGCAGGGACAGAGGACAATCTGTGATATCCTACCCAGAATTCAGCACGCCCATTTCCTTTCTTGCAGCGCTCGGCAAGGACAGACACACCAACGGTGACCTCAGCCAGTGGTTCCTCTGCTGTCTTCATTAGGAGTACCTCAAGCACACGACCCTCATAGATGTGTGCATCAAAACTAGACTTCCATGCTGGGTACATGGTGGGTTTCCGCTGAACCAGGGTCTTACCTCGTTCTAGGAAAATGAAGATGGAGATTGAAAGGAAAAAATATTTTGCATAGTGCACTGTAAGTACTAATATTACCATAATGCAGGGGATGAGAAAGTGGCAGCTAATATAGAAATTACTATTACAATAGAATAAGCATTGTAGTTGTAGTAGTTAGAGTTTCTCACCAGTTGTCAAGGCTTCCTTCATCTTGATTGCACAAAAGGGAGGATCTGCCAAGGGGGGCAGAACGCCCAAGTCGTACGTGTTAAAGGCAATCCTAAGGAAAGGAGCCATGGTGACAAGCCCCAGGGTCACCTGCCCTCAGAAACACAAATGGAAATGGATAGTTACACACACTAGTATATTTCAACATTTCTACTTGTTATACTGCATACATGCACACAGTTGCATACCACTGGCTCATAAGTAAACATAAACAAATGATAATGACAAATGAAATATGATTGCACATATAATTTGATCTTCACCAATGTAGATCACCAACTAGTATCTAACACAATCTTTCTTAGCTAGTAAACCACAAAATACCAATAAACATACTGAGTGATGGTAGAAAAAGTCATAGCAAAAGTGTTTTAGTAAGTGGTTGAACTGCCTTTGGCAACCTCAAGCACGTGTTTCCTGTAGCCGTGGATGAGACTGCACAACATACAGGAGGCATTTTGTACCGAACTGCTTCAGCTCAAACATATTCCTGGGATGCCCGGTGTGAACAGCACTCGAGGTAATTCCACAGCATCTCTTCTGGGTTTAGGTATTGGCTCCAGCAAGGCCACTCCAAAAGGTTCTGTAGCAGATTTACGTTGATGTTTAGGGTCATTGTCCTGCTGCATCACCCAACTTCTGAGCTTGAGGAGACCTGACATTATCATGTAAGACACCTTGATAATTCATTCTCCCCTCCACACAGAGGCAAGCTGTCCAGGGTCAGAGCTTAAAATCATGATGCTTCCTTCACTACACTTCACCAGCATGATGATGTTTTCATGTTGGTTCACAGTCCTATTTTATGCCATTTGCAGTGCTGCAAAAACATTCTACTTTATCAACAATAATTTCATCTGCAAAAACTTTGTATACTCTATGTTTAATAATAGTTCAACAGACACATAAAAAAAATATGACTTATCAGTCAGTATTTACACTAATGAGGCTGCCCCTCATTAGTGTAAATAGGGTGGAGAATTATTTGAATTATTATTTTACAGTTAGACTAACAGTTTCAACATAAACCAAGGAATGATAACCTTTCATGGCAGAGCTGCTGTATTGGATTGCATTAGATTGCAAAGATGTACCTAATAAAGTGGCCATTGAGTGTATGCTGATAATGACATATTGGTCAAACATCAATATCACCTCATGCATGATTTGCTGCTTGCAGTTGCTGCAGACAGAGCCACAACCTTTAGTATCAGCACCATCAGTTTCTGTATGTGTAAAGCAAGAAGTGACATCATCCATGCCCTGGCCAAGCAATTCAGTCACACCCATACTGTATGGCACACAACTACAACATCAAATGTGTTGCGCCGTTTTTGTTTGCTTCACCGGTCACTGTGTATTTTTCAGTTAGCAGTTCCTAAAATGTTGCAGCTGCAACAGCGTTTGTCTGAACTACAAAAACAGAGCAAGTCTCTGCATGTTGCTAGTCCAAATACCCACATGAAGTGCTCTACAGTAGACCTAGCTGGTATTCCCTACTTAATCCATGAGCAGGATTCACACTGAGACCAGAAATGTAAGACACAGAAGAAGAAAAAGAAACACGCAGGGAGGAAAAACACTGAAAGGAGTATGATGAATGACCACATACACACACTGACTGCTGCTGTGAGCTGTGGTGTCAAGGTTTTTCTGAGTTAATCAATAGAAAACACACTGGGTGATTGTGGGCGGTAGTGATTGATTAGTGAACAATCTGTTCATGTGCAATTTCGATTTGTCCCGTCTGCTAAATACAGTTATGCATGTCCAATTGACTGATATATAATAACTTGCAACTAGTCCACCTGACTTCTAAAATATTCATTTTTACATATAGTCTACTTCCTGATACAGAGCAGCACAAAAAAAGATTTGTAAGCAGAAGCACATAGTGTTTTCATGGCTAAATTGTAAATCTCAAACTGTTTATGTACGCTTTACCAACTTTACTAACAAGCTTTGTAAAATAGTACAATGATGAGTGAAGGAGAAGGGATGAAGGGGGTATGTTTGCTACACCCGCAGAGGAAGGAAAAAACAGAGAAGTACAAGACGGGCTCGTAATCTGTTTTTATGGATGTAAAACCACTTCAGACTATTTTGGAGCACATCTCCATGTAAGCATTGAGTTAATACAGCCACAACTACACTCTTACTGCTGGTAATGGAAACATCATGTCCTTAAATGTCACTTTCTGTGACACACACACACACACACACACACACACACACACACACACACACACAGGCGTTGGGAAGGTGTAACCACTATTTTTGTAACTACTTCTGATCCCTGCACACTTTGTTCACAGACTAAAACACCATGACAGTCACACAGTCGAGTCCACAACAGCTGAGCTATTATAGTGATTTGCAGTCTAACTATGAGCATGCAGTAATTTTCAGAGAATCAGCATGACCTGACAGTCAGTGCATCTGATTTTCTTTCTACATCAAGGATGTGGTTGACTGAACATCGCCTCTTCTGAGTCAGACTGCAAATGCTGCAACTAAATTCCTCTTTCTTAAGAATTGATTTAGGTTTTTAACCAAAAAAACTAAACCCAAAACCAAACACGTGTTTCGTTGCTGTTCAGACCTGCCCGCATTCCTGCTTCTGCCCTGGGTTACAACGTCTCCTGACCTGGAATTACGTTATTTCCACTGCTAACGTAGCTGTTGCAGACAAACTTCCCTCCATGATATTTCCATAACGTTGGGTTCACACATGTTCAGAGCTGCCATCGTGTCAAGCGCTGACAAGTAAAGGGGCGTTTGTAGAGTCCTCACTTACAATATTTAAGTTAACCACAGTGACAGGTCAGAGTCCGCGGTCCCGTTTCAGTGTATTTGACTTTATTTACTCTGTACTGTTACTGTTACTGTGAATCTCAGCAGCTGGGTCTCACTTTAAAAACCACAGAAAAAGGCGCAGACGTGTTGTTACTACGGTAACGCTGCTCGCTAACGTTAGCACCGACGGTCACGGCCAAGTTAAAGTTAAAGGAGTTTGTTTCCCCAAACATGACAGAAAAAAGACAATGACAAGAACAAAACGCTAACTCGGGCTCTTCAGCTTTTCTTCTTTTAGCAACTTTCTGTGCCAACTACAACCACAAAAGACCCGCGCTCTATGCACAAGCTCGACCAAAACTAAGAGTAGTAGGAGCCTCACCTCGTCCTGTGAACTGGCTGCTGCCTCTTTTCCACCGCAGCTCGACTAAACTCGCTCTTTTCTCTTCCTCTCGCTTTTTTCGCTCCGTGATTCCGTCGATTGAGGAAGTGAGGCGCCCGCTCTCTGCAGCCCGTGACGTCTACCTGGTCCGCGCACACGCACGCATGCATGCACGCACGCACGCACGCGCACACGCAGCGGTCTGTGCATCCAGGTGGCCTATTTTCAGTAAAGACCCCGTCACTTACCAAAAATGCTTTTTTTTTTTTTTTGTCGTGGTCACATGACCATCTACTTTTTTTCCCACACACACATGCATCTGTCATTTTTCACCCACTGGATAATCAACACGAATCCGTGAGTTAATCACTGCAGACCTGTTGATCACCTGAGGCGACAACAACAACAACAACAACTGCCCAGGCAACTATAACTATCGCCGCACTTGGAGATCTGCATTGCTGGCGAGTCTGCCCCAGATCAGTGCAGGGGAGACATTTTACCACTTTGTTTGTGAGGCAGGGGGTGGGGTCACGTGGCTGGTGGGCTGCGGGGGTAGATCTGAGCTTGGCTTTGCTGCTGAGGAGGTGGCAGATTTGGCTCCTGCAGACAAAAGGATCTTTTCTTGTTCTGAATGATCCACATCGTTTATTTATTGCATGCCCGCATTCATCCCCTCACACGCACACACTTTCAAAATGTGCCTTACTGACACTAATCAAATATTAGCACAAGTGAACAAACCTAAATTAAGACTGCGGCAGACAAAGTCCTGCAGAGTGAGTCATAATTAAGTATTTAGGCGGAGTTTACAAGCTGTGAGTGAGTGAAACCTGCCAGGAGCAGGCTCACACAGGTGTGCTGGTGTTCCCCTCTCTCCTCAGAGGACTTACATAACAGAGATTGTGACTCATAGTAGACTCAGGAAGTCTACGGTGGAGAAATAGGTGTGTAAAAAAGTCTTGATTGCTCGCTGACTCAAACAGATGCACATTCAAAGCTAGAAAAACCCTCTCCTTCTGTTCACCCTCCAGAAAACACTCTCTCTCACACACACACTGTCATGATCCACCCGTGGGATGTATGGGCTGTATAACAGGTGGATGCTAAATTTAGCATGCAGAGCTTAAAGAGAGCCTGATGAAGATCCACATACAGTAGAACCACCTCATGGATGGTGGTGGTACCTATGGTTATATGGCTCCACTGCCGTAAGTCGAGAGAGAAAGTTGCATCAGTTGCTGTTGTGGTGTTTTCTGAAGTGAGTAGCTTATAATTGTATTGGGATCAGTATGATTAAAAGTATAAACTTGCTATTTTCCTATAAAATTTGGAATACTTTTACATTTTCCCTTAGAAATCTAAATAAAACAATCCGACACTTGCAAAATCGTCCTTTATTTGCGGAATTTTGCCAACAAAAGGTCACAAAAGTTGACTTTGCTTCATTTTGTGGGGTCAAATGTCCAAAGGTTTATGAACAATGCATTTTTTCTATTCAAACTAAGTTAAGTGCTTTTACACTTACCCCATTTTCTTTCATTTTTCACCCAATCACAACATTTTCACACAAATTATTTATAGGCTACCTCCTCCACCGTGGCAACTGCTAATTTAAACATCATCTACAAAACAGGCAGATGAAGCAGGACTGTGGTGGGCTGACCATTGTTGACAAAGCGTATCAAGCAAGGATGTATGATTAGCTGATGAATGGACACGAACCAAGGGGAACAGCCTGTTAAAAAGAAGTAACGGTAATAATAAAGTATGCTGCACTGTTTGAGAGTGCAGATTCAGATTCAGCTGCAGGCAGCAGCAGTTTCGGTAGGTTGAATCACTCAGATGGTGACACTGCTACAACAGATATTTACAGTTGTACTTCATAGTTTTTCTTTACGGTTTTTAAATGCGATAGAAGAAAATAGATCCCCAAAGATGTCCTCTGAAGAATATTTTGGAAAATTCACTTACAGCTTTGCAGAGAATCTGAAAACAGGTAGAAGCAACCAGCTTGGTTGAATCTAAAATCCACCAGCACCTCTGACACTTATTGACCAGTTTACTCCATATTTAGATTATTTAATAAAAAAAAAAAAAGGAAATAAACCATAACTTCTTGACTTATATTTTTTGTGTGCAGTGACTTTCTGGACTTTCCACTAGTTGCCTGGCAACTGCTCCCAGAAAAGAAATAGTTCAGTCACTTAAACCCTTGTAAAAAGTCAAATTTTACTTTTCAGTTTTGTACAGATTACACAAACAAGACGCTCAGCAAAATGCAAGCTTTAGTGGTGCTGGTGATTAGTATCAGTATAGACATTAAGATATTAGATATTAATATCAGTCTTCTATCTATCTAACCTTTCCACTATATATGACCTGATTCACAATATATGACATAGATGATTCCTCTTTAAATGTGACAGCAAAAAATGCCACTCGGGCTGTCTTTGTCTTGGATCAAAGTCTGCGGACAGATCTTAGCTCTATCAGTGACAGCTGCCGGCCCTGCTGACATGTATTTATATTTGTCTCACTGCAGATAGTTCCTGATGACAGAATGGTCACAGGAGAACTGAAAGCACCAAGCAGACTCCATGTTTAGGCAGAAGGGATGATAAACGTTCAGTGTGCTGAAGGCTGTGTGTTGTTCTCTGTTTGTCCTGTTGAGGGAGAGTGGGCTATTTAAAGCTTTAGGGGAGGTGGAATAGGTGTAACATTGACTTGGCA
The DNA here is from genome assembly GCF_900324465.2 of Anabas testudineus. NCBI lineage: Eukaryota > Metazoa > Chordata > Actinopteri > Anabantiformes > Anabantidae > Anabas > Anabas testudineus. The sequence continues at coordinate 12,283,927 of NC_046614.1, read as the reverse complement.
GTGTAGGCTGCAAAGAGTTTGCAAAGTGGGACATAAGAGTGCGTCCCGCTACTCTTCCACCCTCCTCACATAAATTTTCTTCCCTCTCTCTGCATCTCCGGGTGCTAAGAAACAAACGGCAAGGTGCAAACCCAGAACTGTCAAGCGGACCCGACTATTTTCCCCTTTCTCATCTTTGTAGTTTTTTATTTAAATCTCTGGCCATTATATAATAAAATCTTTCCCTTTCCCCTGAGGATCTGCTGCCCACACAACACTATGAAAAATAAGAAAGCATGCTGTTGCAGCTCACGACATCAACACAAACACTGCGCTGCCTTTTCAGACTAAAACCGAAAATGGCCAGGGAATGTGAGCCTGTCCGAGTGAGTTTGTTATTAAAAATAGTTCACACAACTCTTCTGGCAGAGCATCATGGGTAGCCATGGACGAGGAAGTTCAGCTCAGAAAAACTTTCATCTTTTTTGCCATCATTTGTTAATGATGCCCGGGGCTGAGTACATATAACTGAGCCGAATGCATCCGACTTATCGAGTAGGCTGTGTGTATCATTGATTATTTGCTTCTGTATTTGTCCTGCCTGGAGCGATACAGAAGCAGGCTGGGATTATGTTGCTGCCCCACTGTAAAAGAAATCTTGCCACCGTCAGTCCCACATTAAGCTTTGTATCTTATTTATGAATCAATTAGCACACTTAAAATCATTAAAGTTGCATCTAGATATTCCGGTTTTAGTCCAGTTCTGCTAACACCACGAAAGGATTTCCTGTTTCATGCTGCTTTGCTGAAACCAGAAAAATCATTTGCAGAAGTGTGGTAAAAAATACTAAGATGAAAGTTTTACATATATAAGCTGAAACAGACTTCACGTTTGTATTCATGTAAACTGGTTGGTCAAAGTTCTTGTCACTTCTCTTTGTGACATATTAAGATTAATTCAAGTGCATTTTTTACACTGCACTGAACCAATAACATGAAGTTTTTCCTGTGGAAAGATTAGTTGAGGAGGAGCAGATGCAGGAAGTGTGGTCAAACTACTGTCATTTGTAAGGAATTTGTGTACTGCATCTTAACCACAGCAACAAAAGTAAAGAAAACACAACGAAACTAAGATATTTAATAAAAGCAGCAGAGGAGGGGCAAAACAGAATTGGGACTAGAGAGGAAGAACAGAGTGATGAATGATCTGTCCTCTATATAGGACGAGGTGTCTGCAACTTTCCCGGAGCCCCAGAAAGCAAACTTTCTGCCTGATATTATTCTGGGTCAGGAAGCCTCAGGGGGAGACAAGAAGCGGAGCAGGCTTGGCCTTTCTTTGGCCACACAGCACACTGGTCTGCGTATCACTCATTCCCTGGTGTTGTTCTGAGCAGCTCGTAGTATGATCTGAAAATCTCACCAGCTAGGTCTTTCATCAGAAATGGCCGCAAGTGGGCTACGTGTTAGAACAAACAGGATATAAAGGGGATTTACAAGTGGAGTGCAAACAGCTCTGCACTGGAGTGGAAATGTTTCAGTTGTTAATGTGCTGTATTCACTGAGCTAGGACAGCAAGGAGATGGTGAGAGGAAGTCAATGACATAATAATGTTTAGTCCATCTGCCATCTAGAGGACATGAGGAGGAGAAACAGAAAACGCAGACCCACTTCTTTCATCATTACAGCCTCCTTTACTTGACCTTAAAACAATAGTATTAGAAATAAATTTAATAAATCATCAAGTACAGTACAAATTCCATCGTCCAGGACACTGACTCTGCCGATCAGTGAAATCTGTGATTTGCAGAGTCTTTATACAAATAGGATTTTACATTATGCGTCTTGTAGATATTTTAATCAACATACTTGTCTACATTTCCCCAATAGAAAAGCATGTTTAGTAAATGAAGTACACGAAGTGCAGTAGCTGGCATCTATGATAAAGGTACAGTCATATCTCTGTTTTAGGTTCATTCCCCTATATCAGTGCAAAACATCATAGCTCTAGCTATTTATTCACTGGCAGGACTGTCTCCAACAGTACAGCACATGGCAAAGCTACAAACACTTCTATATGTACAAAATTGCTCATTCTAATTTGAGTCAGCCTGCGCTTCAAAGAATTAGTCATAGGGATGCATTTAATCCAGTGGGAAGACATGTTGGACTGAAGGTGTAACTGATTAACACTTGGTGAGGTTGAATTTGTTTACTATTTTTTCATTCTCTCTGCAAACAGCAGTAGACTTTTGTTCAGTTATTCATATAATTTCTCTATGTTGGTTTGAAATATTTGCTATGTTGCTGTGCTATCTCTCTGTCCCTGTGAAGCGGAAGAACGTCACTGATCAGCTGCTGGGTGAAATACAGGTCACATCAATGTAATGTTCCACACTGGCAGGTATCTGGGCCAACGCCTCTTGTGACTCTCAGCATCACACCTGCTGTAACAGCAGGCAGGGGACGCTGGAGGTCGATAAAGTAGGTGATGGTGTCCCCTTTCAAAGAACACACTGTCTTCTTTTCTTCAGCCAGGCAAGTTACAACTTGCACACATAATCAAATATTCTCTCTCTTTTTTTTGCAGTCTGTTTTATTTTCTTGCAGAAGAAAGGCAGCAGGCTTCTACCCACCAGCGTAACTGATCCTATAAAACTGTGGCTTCCTCCATGGCATTAGCCCACCTGTATAAGGAAAGCACAGCATGAAGTGCAGTTAAAAGAGCAATTTTGTCCCTTTCTTGAATAAAAAAATTACTATACTGTTACTATAAAACCTTACTATTTTATTATCAGTAGTAACCACGTTTAAATATCTTTAAACTTGTATTCTCATATCATATTCTGTAGTCACGGTTCTCACCTCTGGGCTGTGTAGTTGTCCTCGGCTTTGAAGGTGTAATACAAAGTGTTTTTGTGGTAAAGCTGGAAGACGTTAGCCTCGTCCTCTCCCTGCTGCTTGTCAGGCAGCTTCACTGTGAAACCCAACAGAGGCAAACTCTCTGATGCTACTTTCTCCTACAGACAGAATTGTCATCGGGGAAAAAGAAAAAGGATTAAACAATATAGTGATGCAACTGCATTTTTAGTTATTTGTAATCTCCAGCTGAAGCCTGCTCAGTGTGTAAGGCTGTTTATGTGTGAATATGTGCTGTTCAGGTTAAAGGGGAGTGCATGTTTCCCCTCACCTCTTGGGCTCGATAGGTGTAAAGCACCTTGTCTTTTAGGTGGAACCACAGTTTCTTCCAGTTCCTCTTGGTCTTCTTACTGCGCTGTAGACTGCCACTAATGGAGCCTTCTTCTGACACTGTCACCTGCACAACAATAGCATAGTTATTAAAAAAATATAACATTAACTGTCATCCACAGCTATGTGGAGTGAACATGGCTCCTCTGAACGGAAAGAAGAATGTGTTAAGGCAGCAGTACCTTGTTGAAGGTGACAGTGCCTTTTCGGTTTCTCCAAATGTTGGGAGGATGAATGTTTTGAAACATAGTAGAGAGAGGACGGCTGGCCCGGTTTGGACGAGGGCTACTTTTACTTGTCAGAGCTGACGCATCTCCACCTGTAGAGAGGTGCGACATAAATGGATGACATGAATAACAGCAATTTCAAACACTGACAGACAGTCCAAGTGATAAAACCTTAAAAACAAAAATTAGATTAAAGGTGAATTTTCCCACCTCTCTTTGTCAGCTCATTGTAACAGTGATCACACACTTTGGCCATACGGTCTTTCATGTATTTTAGAGGGTATCTGTTTCTGGAGCAGCTCCGGCAGACAATCTGTATCAAACAAAGTACAAGTTATATCCTGTCAACCAAATAATAAAGTATTGTAGAGCACTGTGTTTTATTTTTCGCTCACTCTCCCACAGCCATGGCAGTGGTGTCTGCGAAGAGTGAGGCTGAAATCGGAGGTGCAGTTCATGCACATCATCACTTCCGACACTGGAACAAGTGTGGGCGCTTTCTCTCCTAGAGACAGACGCAGACGATCTTTGGCCTAAAACACACACACACACACACACACACACACACACACAAACACACACACACACACACACACACACACACACACACACACACACACACAAACACACACACACACACACACACTTCATTATGCTTAGGGGAATGATGGCCATAAGTGGCAACACTGGTGGTAGTTATAGTAGTAGCTATAGTAGAAGTGAGTAAAAAAGATGGCGTTTGCTCACTTCTCCTGAGCAGCTGTTGAATCCTGCTGTTGTGCCTCTTGTGTGTTCAGTCACAGCTCGGTTTAGAGTGTAAAACCAGTCCTCTCTTTCAATGAATGAACTGCAATAAAAACTCACTTTTGTTAAAATGCTGATTTTACCATTTATAGACTTTACAGTCAAAATCCAAAATATAAGCAGTTTTAGGGTCAGCTCTTAAAGATTTTGACCTCCTGAGTTTATGAAGACATTTTAATCCATCATTTAAACAGGACACAGCAGAGTGTGACCCACCTTGCAGACAGAATGAAGGAGATGTCTGTTCCCTCGATCTTCAGTGCATTTTGGATGTTTTCTATGACGGGTTTACTGACCTGGTTGAATAATCAGTGATATCACAAATCAAAGGCCAGAAAGACAAAGAGAGAGAGAGATTAAAAACAAGGCAAACACACTTTCACATGTTGACAGAAGAAAACACTATCTGCTAAAGTTTAAAGAAAATTCACCAAGACTTAAGGAGGAAGTCTGACCTTCAATCCAGTGAGTGACAACGTGTTCTTCAGTCTGTATTTCCCGTCCTGCTGCGGGTAGGTGTAGAGCAACACATCGTTCATCTGACAACAGAGATAATGTTCATAGTTCATGTGCAGAGAGATAAGTGTTTATTAAATGTGAATCCCTTTATTCAATTTGATACAAGGATAAAATAATGTATTAAGATTTAGTTGCTCAGAAATCATCATAGACGTGCAGGAAATGTCCACTAGGTGGCACTTTAATACAAAACGTGACCTCTATGAGTTCACACAGTTTATTCACTGATCACAGTGACCACAGACACTGCACAGTACTGTATGTATATATTTTCCTTAGGATGGTCGTTGGTTATTGTTGACTTGATACTAAAATAGTTAAAATTAAATTAAATTATATTATTAGATTAAATTAATTATTGTCCACAAAATACTACAAACAACACCCGATAATGACTATGTGAAAAAAGTTTGTTTGAAATCTTTTCAAATTTATAAAAAAAAACAAAAAAACATCAGTATTTAAAGTCTTTGAAGCACCTTTAGCACCAATTACAGCCCTGTTGTGTATGAAGCTATAAGCTACAAGGCACAACTATTGTTGGGCAGTTACTCCCATTCTTCTTTGCAGTACCTCTCATGATCGATCTTGTTGGATGGGGAGAGTCGGTGCACAGCCATTTTCAGATATTTCCAGTCTGAGGTCCAGAACGCTCTGGAACAGGTTTTCATCAACAATGTCTGTGTACATTGCTCACAAACTCTTGGAAGAGTTTTGATGATTCCAAACTTCCCCAGATCTGTGCTTCAATGCAATCCTGTCTCTGAGCTCTACAGACAATTCCTTGGACTTCGTGGCTTAAGTTAAGCTCTGACATGCACCATCAACTGTGGGACCTTATATAGACAGGTGTATGCCTTTCCAAATGATGTCCAATAAACTGGATTTACCCACAGCTGGACTCCAATCAAGCTGTAGAAACATCTCAAGGATGATCAGCGGAAACAGGATGCACCAGAGCTCAATTTTGAATGTCATGGCAAAGACTGTAAAAACATGTGATTGTTTTTGTTTTTTTAATTTGATTAAATTTGCAAAGATTTCAAACAACCTTCTTTCACTTTGGCGTTATGGGGTATTTTTGTAGAATTTTGAGGAAAATAATGAAATTAATCCTTTTGAGATAAAGTTGTAACAAAAGAAAATGTAGAAAAAGTGCTGTGAATAATTTCTTGCACTGTATCAAGGCTGATATCAAATTGCATTATTAATCTCTATATTATTTTTTTTCAGTGGATTATTTTACTTCCAATCCCTCTATGTTTAAGTGCCTTATTTAGAAAACTGCCAACTCCTGCAGACTTGTTTTATTATGTTGTCTCCAGTATTAATAATAGCTAATAACACGTGATCAGCATCTGGGTGGATAAACTGGCAGGGTAAAAGTTGCGAACCGATGATTACCAACATTTTTCCAGAAGAGACATTTACGAGCAGTTTTAGTGCCGAGCCCTGATCCCCTATTTCAAAAACGCCACAGGAGGGAAAAGCAATGCTTTGATGATACTCTATGGATAATGTGCAAAGGCGTTTAATTTTCGAATCTCTCCTGATTACAACATTTTTTTTACAACAGCTATCTCCGGATGTCCGGATTTTACAAACTAAATGTTTTGTTCAGTACGTCCTCTATGTCTTTTTTCACAATCTCCTTAACTTTCTGTATAACTCTAACTATCTCTTTGTGAAATTTATGATGTTGTGTTGACCTAGTTGTAGCAGATGGTGAGGAATGACCTGAATTATTTTGTTATTTACCTTCTTTATCAAGTAAATTGATCTCCCTTCCTTATAAAGCTTCTTGTCTTTTGTTTACTTTCAAATCATCTTAGTGATTTAAAAGCACTCTCTATCTTAAAGTCAAGCAAATTAAATATTTAGCTGCCATAATTAATATTGTGAAGTTCACAGGTGTACACGGATCCCTCAGATTAAAAGTAGTTGCTGCTGACCTTCCCTGTGTTGCCAATAAAAAAGTGTCTCAGGAAGTCAACACTCAGAAACATCCTGCCAGGAAGCCCTGTTCTTAATAGAGCAGTCAGGACATAGAAGTAGATCATTTGGAAAGTGCCTCATTCTACATTTTACACTAATTTACTAGACGTCAACGACACTGCTATTAGAACCTGCTGTAAATCGGAAATACAAAAAAATTAACACAACAGGAAACAAACAGGAAACAGCATTTACCAAAAACAGATGGCGGGGCTGTCGACTCTTCCTGCTGACCTTCATCAGAGTGCCCTCTTTCACAAAAACCTAAAAAAAAAAAAAAAAACACGAACAGGATTAAAACCAATCACTTCACAAGCCATCTTGTCGTGACAGATACAGGACATCTCCAGTAATTAATGTCGGTTGACTGGGGATTCCCAGCTGAATGATTGTATAAAGGGCAATACAAGGGTGGTGCAGGGCAGACAGGGTGTGCTGGCAAACTTCAGACAGAAACAATGCTGTTATCAGACAGAGTCATACCCGGCCAGGCTGCAGCAGATCCCGCTGGCCATGAACACTGTACTCTATGTTGACCAGGCGCAACAAGTTCTCCTGAGACACAAAGAAAAGAGAAAAGAGAAAAGAACAAAAAGGCAGAGAGAGAGAATATCAAGTCAAAGTACTTTCATGATTCCGCTTGTTATTTTATGTATCTGTCACCTGGAATAATCTGGCAAAGTACTGATTAAATTCATATATTCAGAAATCATGACTCTGGCTAGAACTAAGGTGCTAAATGTCACCAAAAAAAGATGTGTCAAGTCATGCTAACACCTCTTTGAGTTTGTACATAAGAAAAAGCAGTGCTTTAAACTAGGTGCTAAGTAAGAACAACACAGAGCTGTGAATAATGGAAATAGGGACATTTGTCGAGTGTCTGTTATTAGTATTAGTATATGTGTTTGAACTTAAACGTAAACACTGGGCCATTTTTTAAAGATCTTGTGGTAGTTCTGGAATACAATCTATGGGACTATAGGACTAAACTGGAGATGGATGACTGGGAAATAGAATTAATGTGCTGTCATATCTCAGTGATCAGAAGTATATAGACAGATACTATAAGATAATATATATATAATTCTGAATACAGCTGTCTCTTTGCTGTGTTCAAGAGTGATACTTACCCCATGTTTCAAGCTGTCATTTACTTGATCTGCAATGTCAGACACTATCACCACAGCAGCTGAATGAGACAAACACAGACAGAGACATCAAACAAGACACAAAGTACACAGTGTGAACACATTCACATAAATATTCAGAATTGGTGACATGTTTCTTCATCCATTCTTTGCATATAGACAGTCACCTAGAATAACACTCCAATAAGTCAGGAGTCCAGACATGTATACAAGCCTGGACTAAGGTGGCTCCCTTATCGCAGATACAGAAAGAGATAGTGTTGCTGCTACAGCTTGCCTTCTCGTGAATTACATGTTACAGACTTCACACAGCAGACCTGAAATGACTGTCTGGTGGGTTACCACCACAAACCAAAAAAAATCTAAATTGGCTCTCTCATGGCCATCTCTCCATGCCAAATGAGCACAGATAAATTCCCTGTAAACACAAAGCAACATACAAAGACCAATAACGCTCTCTTGTGTGCAATAGATAGCAGAGTGAGCCGCCTCTGTCCACACTGAGGCTGCTGTTTGTTTTGGGTACCTTGGGTATCTTCATATTCCTTGGAATCAGGGGAAAGATTGTTCAGGTAATCTATGAGAGGAGATATGAAAAAAGTTATGCCTCCTGGGAGTCAGGAATGTACGTGATGACAGAGAAGATACTCCATCCATATCGAGCACATCTTGTCCTTTATACTTGACTCACCTGTGAGGAGCATGCGATACTGAGCCACACGCACAATGACCTGCAGGAGCTGATGTCTGAGAGACACTTTTCCCCCAGCTGGATTCTGCTGCTGGGGAAAATGAAAGAAATATAAAATCAACACGTATATTTGTATTATTACTGCTTACAAGGGCCAGATTTACTCACATTAACTTTGGCCATTCAGGTGTTAGATTAAATAAAACAACATGTGTGGTTTATATATGTGTGAACCACATCCAATAACACAGACGACTGGTCAGCCGTGTGGGCGTGTATGAGTGTGTAATAATATTTTGCCTTATTCAGGGGGGTTATATTGGAGGTTAAGTATGTTGTTGATGTTTTCGTATGTTGACAACAATGGTCAGATTTTGAGAAACAGGTGTAATTCAAAAGTGTGTGGGAAAATGATGAAAAATAAACAGTCTACAAGTGTCCTGCCCTGATTAATACACAAAGCGCCTCGGAGAATCTAAGGACTTTTAAACACAGATGCTTTTAAATCAAGCAGAAAAAAAACTGCCCAGCTCTGCAGACTTCCTGCCAACTCCTGTCCTCCATGGTCTATAAAATGGAGAGAGAATATTGGAAACTCCTTTGTCCATAAATGGGATGCTTGTATATAGTGCCACTGTGGTTTCCTTCTACAATCTAGCTAGGTTTTACAAAAGGGTCTAATATTGTGTTCCCCCAGTCCCTGTGGAAACTAACAAAAAAAAAAAAAACAACAAAAAAAAAACAGTCTTAACACTGATCCCTGCCAGGCTCTGCACTAAGCAGCTGGCTGGATAGCATTCGTTTGTAAATGAAACTGTGAACAGATGCTGATCTCTCCCAGTTAAACATTCAAAAATATGATATCCTATTTTTATGTTTTATACTTTAAATCTATCAACTGAACAGCTTCTGCAGCAGCGTCTGTGGCTGTCTGGTTTGAAAAACACTGTTCATTTAACTAAAGCTAATTAAACCTCTTCACTCAAGTGCTGTGAAGATCAAAAAGCTGTTGGGAAATGCAACCTACATTAATTTTAAGATCCCTCTGCATTTAAAGAGATGTTTAGTACTGAACTGTTATTCTGAGTGGCTCATGTTGAATATATTTTTCCTACCCTCTGTAGAAATTACTACTTTATTTATTTATTTATTTTTGCTGTCTGCCTTTTGTATTAACCATACAACACAATACCACACATTCTTCATCACAAATGCTGCTGGTGCAAAACATCTACTGTGGCAAGAAAAAGTATGTGAATTTCATGTCTATATTTTGTGTTTAGACCTAGAGAAGTGTAGGTCTCACCTCAAACTGGTGAACAATGGCAGAAAAGGAAGGTGAGGTTCTGCAGCTCTCCTCCAGCAGGTTCATACTTCGGTCATAGTGACCAATATAAGTGGTAAAAACCAAAAATTCTGCTTTTCTAGACAGAAAGATGTCTGCTATCCTCTGGCTCTCCTCCCTGAATGGTGAAACAGAAGTGAGAGGATTAATGAGAAGCAGCATAAACCAGTCTTCAGATGCTACTTAATTCTGAGCTGCATGAATACGTGCACTCTGTGGAGCAATACAAGAAGAATGAAGAAGGGAAATCCTTTTGTTTACACTGTATATGTGCATAGGTTTGTTTCAGTGTTCCCTCAGACAGTGTATATGTTTCACCAGTGTCGGATGCGGTTCTCCAGCTCAGTCAGGATTCGGCGGTGCAGCGTGTAAACATCAGGCAGCTCATTGAGAATCTCTCGAAGCCTCTCTTCTTCCAACACAGGTTCACCCTCATCCCCAACAGCTGCCCCCACTGCTTCCCGAAAGTCCTGGCGAACAAGAAAAAGAGTGATTTATAAATATTTTAAATAGTGTTAATCGATTAAATGTACAAAATTAATTTCCAAAAAAAAGTTGGGATGATGCATCACCTTTTGTTTGGGAACTGAGGAGACCAATCATTTAATTTTGAAAATTTTGAAAGCTAAAGTTTGCCTTGTTCTTGTTTGATATATTTAAATGCTCAACGAGTTGTTGTAGGTTGCACCCAAATCTGTGTACATCTTATATAATTAATGGTTCCTTCATAGATATAAAAGTTAACCCCTGCTGAGATGCTCTTTTTATACCCAGTCATGATATTAACTATTATTTAACCTAATTACTCGTGAGATGTTTCACCAAGTAGTTTTCTGGTGGTAGAAACTATTGAATATACATTATATTAACAAATTTGATGAGAATACACTTACTTCCTGAAGACGTTTAAGAGCTTTCACATGCCTGTGGACAGGAAATATGTACACAGTTCAATAAAAATCTAATAAGTTTGAACAGAGAGGCAGAAATGTATGAAAAGGAAATAATTAACATGTAACTTACAATTTTTCTGTATCCACCAGTTCTTTTGCAATGTAAAAGGCCCTGGATCGACCATCAGGCTGTAAACAATCATATTATTTACTTGTAATTGGATGAGCTAAAGCATCAAGTATAGCAGGCTCTCTTCTCCACACTGTCTCTAAGTAGCAATCAGACTCTAAATAATGAGGACAGGCCTGTAGTACCCTATTAACCTCCATTAACCTGTGTTAAAATCCTGGCTTGTGGGGGCAATTTTAGCGATGCCCATGGTGAAAAACAGTTCATATTCTTTTTCAAATATATCTTCAATTCTATTTATTTATTTTTGGTAAAAGGTGGCTCTTGCTCTTTCAAAATAAAGATACAAAACAAATTAAAGAAATAAAGATAATACCCTTGGTAAAACAGTAAGAAATCCTGTGACAAATACAGGAGAAAACATGCTCAAGTAACTAATACTACTAGTAATAATGAAGTTTAAATTCTATACAAGACATTTAAAAAGGTTAATATTGAAATATTGTTATGTCTTTATAAAGTGCTTCTTTTCCAATCTACTCATATTTATTTACATTTGTGAGAACTGACCTGTTTGTCGTAATTGCTGTCTGCACCTGCATCTTCCTCCTCAGAGGTGCGTCCCTGGTCTTCCTCGCCCGCTGTCTCTCCCCTGACATCGCCCACAGAACCAGTTTGTGGACCGACAGCCACTGAACACACTTTGTAGGCTTCTGTATAGGCACTGGGAAGTGACCACAAATGTCAGTATACACAAATGTAAGAATAGTGTTAATATTTAACAGTAATTAAACAATAGTGAAAAAAATGTGGGACCAGATGTTTTAGAACGTCTTCACTAGTTTCCTGGCAACTAGTCACGGCCAAGACATAGTCCGGCACATAACCCCCTCACAAAACCACAACTATTTGTTTTCATGCCTGACTGACAGTCATTGTGCTACCTACTAATAATTAGAGAAATGTTAAATATTACTCTATATGTTCTGTATTATTCCTTTGCTGCTCTTGTGATTGCTCAGATTTTTCTTGGAACCTCTTGGGAGACTCTCAACCCCAGGCTGGGAACCACAAGTCTGGGTAGGTAATGTAACATTGGAATTTTTGCCACAACTTTGACTCAGAAGTTGGATAATGTTAACTGCATTCATTCATGTGAAAATAAATCTGATGAATTTCATTTAACCAGCACAGCCATCTTTATAGTCCTTCATGGTGTTCTACATTGAAATATCACTATAATAAACACACTGTATTCAGTGTTCCAAGCCAATGTGAATAGATAAAGGCTACAGAAACCAATAAACTGATCCTGAAAGGCCTGCGGTGATAACTGTACCCAACCAGGGACGCATGTCGGTGTTTTATGCTACAAGATTCTCTTCTGCAGGGAACCTAAATGAATATGCTAATGTCTGCCACTCATTGGGGAGTGTAAGCTATGCAAATAAAAACACATGTTTAAGTTGCAGTATGATGCAGCAGCCCTCTTTGTGACCAATTGCCTTGTCGATGTTCCCACCATGTTTCTCTCAATGCACCAACAGATTTAACCTCCAATGAGATGCAAATAAGCCACATATGAACAACATATGTGAACAGTTCAGATCTGTGCATTAGACACGTTGGGGCTGCACGGCCCATTACTGCTCACAGGATCACATTTTGGATGAGATCCCGGGAGGTGTGTAAACCACAGCTTCTATATTAGGCTTTTATATCACTCCCACAGAAACCGCCTCTGTCACTTATCACAGTCCTGCTGTGTTGTATAAAGGCTCAAGGCAAAAACTACAGATATAAATTACAGAAGAAGACATCAAATATTAATTTTCTCTTTGCCCCAGGTTCAATGGTGAGCCAATTTGCTCCAGTGACAGTAGTGATGGGAAGAGGCACCACAGATCTCCAAACTATCTGCTAAAATGACTCCTTCAGGCTGTTGCTAAACTACCAGCTTCTACAACTGACTCTGCTGTCCATTCAGATATAGCTTTGCCAAGCAAGACCTACTATTTGATAATGACAAAACAATGCCACCCAGTGTGAGTGAAGTGCAACTTAAATTACTTAAATTGGTTGTATTAGTGAAATAATTTTTACCTGAAATTAATAATTCAGCAGGTGTAGCTACTGTTAACAGTCCACATAGTCCTATTTGTATTCAGACAGTAGCTTAAGTCATAGTTGACTCACCCTACTACTTTGAAGGCACACCTACTACGAAAAATCTGAATACTACCAGGACCAATGCTGTCTGAACCCAGACTGATGAACAAAATTTGTATTCTACTGTTTGATTCCGCAACTTACACATCAGTTTACCTTCATAAGCTAAATTAATACAATCATGTACTTATCCAGCTTCAGGGAATGGAAAAGCAAACAACAATCGAATTCATTCATAACTAAAGACAGATAGGAGGTCCAGTCTTCATCCTGCTGTGGCTGAACTTAGAGTGAAGCATAGAATGAAGATTGCGTATTTACATGTATTTATCAACAAGCATCGTGTCTATGTTTAGTTCTTTCAGGTAATACAACTTCTTAGTACTTTAAAGCCTTCGTTGTACAGTTTTTCTTTGAACCTTGAGAGAGGGGGAAGCACTGCGGTGAACAAGTGCTGACTACAGAACATACTGAGATTGTATCTCAGCCTGTTGTTCCTGAGTGGCTAGAGAAGAAAAATGACTCCAAAATGCTTTGACAATTAATCATCCTGAGCAGCCTGTATGATATGGGCACAACCAACAGGAATGCAGGGGGGATGGGTTAATGTCAGCGCAGCATGGCTGACCATACCAACAAGCAGGGAAACAAGAGGATCTACCCACAACACCAACACAAAAGGCTGTTTCTGCACCTAGACAGAAGATTTATGAATGAAACCAGTGTGTTTTCACTGAGATCTGAAGAGACCACCAGCAGCAGCAGCAGCAGTGCCGCCACCCAACATGCCCCAACAGCACCCAGTCCTAATCTCACAATGTTGTGACTTGATGCTATATAAATAAACGGAATTGAATTGAATTAAATTAAAATAACTTCAGCACTGTCACAGTGAGAATATTTGGATGGTGAAGTTAATATTTAATGCAGTGCTGTTCCTCAGAAGACTCATTATGTACCTTTCTGTTTCTTGTTCAGGTAACTGAGTTTTATGTTCAAACCCAGGTAGGCTGCTCATGTCCACATAACCATCAGTCTCGTTGGCAGACGACAGCACTCGACTGGGACGGTCGAAGAAGTTTGGGAACGGCACCTGTCGAACAGGCCTCCGCTGCGGGACCTGGACGTTCTCGTAGTCTGAGCTGATGGCAGGAACATTCTCATAGTCAGAGGTATCTGCGTTGGGGAAGGAAATGGAGCGAGGCTTGGTTAGGGGGAGAGGTATGAAAGGCACACGGGAACGATCCTCAAAAGACTCCACTCGGACGACACTGCGATTGAGGAAGGCCACAGAGCTCCCTTTTCTTTTGCTTTCATTGTAGTACAAAAACGTGGAGGCTGACTCCGTGGGAATTTGAGATTTACTAGCAGAGCGTGAGTTGAGCTGAGGAGAGCTACTCATGCTGTGCCTGTCTAAATCCAGCAATCTGCTGGCTGTGTGGTGGCTGGGCTCGTGTGACTTAAAGGAGGTTGGATTGACATCCACCACAGGCTTGCTCTCTGTTTTCCTCTTAAACTTAAGCATCAGGAAGCGCTTTATAGAGGATTTCTTTTTCCTGTTTTTCTCTGGCGAGTCTCCCTCAATGAGAAGTGAGGGGGAACTCTTCGTGATGGGCCTCTTGGTGATGTAGGCCAGCTCAAATGGAGGAGGAATATCCACCACAGACGTTGGAGTGGACAGGCCACTGGACGGCAGAGGTGAGCATCTGGAGAAGCTTCCAGATGAAGAAATGGCACCACTGTGCATTGGAGATCCTTCTCTGTAGACACACAGAGGCATGTCCTGTCCCTCCATGGACAGGGAGCGGGGATACAAGGCCAAATAGTGGGGTTTGGAGTAGCTTTTGTGCCGCACTGAGCTTAACAGGGGGCTGCTGCTAAGTGTAGGTTTTCCGAATCCACTCGTGTAGGGCCTCTGAAGAAACTGACCTCCCATCTCAGCCCCATTATTATTAACGCGGTGTAACAGCGAGCGGGATTGCATCCCCGTGACCTTCCTGTCAAATGGAAAAACATTTTGTCCTGAACTGTGGCCCGGCTCCTCGTAAACATGCTCATCACTAATGTCCTGCTCTGTATCTGTGTTGTCGTCCAGAAATGGCACTATGTGACCCTCCAGGTCGTTGTCATCTCTGAAGACAGCTGAGTCACTTGGAGAGAGCAGCTGGCTTTCTGAGAGAGAAGAGGTCAGCGAGGTGTCAGCGTCTCTTGGCACGGAGATGGACACCAACCTGAACCTTGGCTGGCAGTCCGGATGATTCATCGAGGCCTTTGCTGTCTGAGTTTTGTGCTCTACAGTTCTGAAAGACATACTTTTTTGACACGACCTTTCCTTGTTCTCATCACCGCTGTTGCTGTTGGACTCAACCCTGTTACCAATCTGCTCATAATCCCCATCAGACACACATTTTGTTGGTTCATTTTCTGCTGTTTCATCACATGCTATTCCACTGCCATTTACAGACGGACCCTTGTGTGGTGTTTGCAGACTCTGTGGTAGTCCATGAGCTATTTCATTTCTTGACGTGATCTCTCCGTTAATAATGTCTTCTGAAGAGACGTAGTGGGATTCATTAGTTGGTTCATGCTCCAAGATAACATGTTCCTCGTTCGTATCACAGAAATATTTCTGGTTGTTAACACTGAAGTTCTGTAGGTTTTCACCCATTTCCTTTCTTTTATGGCCACATCTTAACTTCAGGATGTTACAAGTAATGCCACAATCAGAAGCAGATTCCCCTTCTTTTACATCGTCATCTGTTACAAAAACATATGTGTCGGTGTCCTTCCTGTTTTCACTGATGGGGGCTCCAGGCTCGTCTGTGAGAGACTCGCTCAAATCATCTGCTGTACAGTCGCCTGTTTCATCCTCTGGAATTTGGAGATTTTGCAGCTTCTCCTTCGTGTGTCGATTTGGAGCAGAATAGCCCCCGCCCTCCTCGTCAGTGCTGTTAACAGAAACATTGCCCATGGAAAGGCCGTCTGTGTCAGCTAGCGCCTCGCCTGCATCACAACCCTCAGCATCCATGTCCTCAGTGATGTCCGTGTCAATCATCTCCACCGCCTCCTCGGAGTCAGCTGTGAGTCCAGCATCACTGACCCACAGTGTTTCCACAGAGTCCACCTCCTCTGTTAGGGCACTGTCAGTTAATCGCCAGTCCTCATCCATCTTCTGAATCACGTCTTCATCCTTTTCCTCTTCTGTCATCTCTCCATCCTCTGACCCCTTCGACACATTCTCGAGATATTTTTGTGGTGAGCTGATGATGTAGGTGGTAAACTGTTCTTCTTCTGTAATCACACTGTTTAGACCATTCTCCGTCCCAGGTTCTTCATCCATCTCACCATCTGATGTGAGCAAGCTTCCATTACTGCATCGTCCCTCATTACCATTAAGCTCTAATGTAACTTTAGGTTTCGGGGCGATAGAAGGTTTGGGACCCCTGGCCGCAGACATGAGAGGAGAAGACGGCTTCAGACTGGCGTGACAAACAAATCTTGGCTTTGGAGCAACAGAAGGCTTGGTGCAGTCTGAGAGAACAACAGGAAAAGGAAACTGTAAGATTATGTGCTTTAAAATAGCTCGTGTGATTTGTGTTATGTCCCTTCGACCCACACCTGCTTAAAGATGCAGTTTCAGAATAAAACTGCAATGTGTTTGTACTTGTGGCATTTTGATATCAAACTAATCACTGCAGTAATAGTTTGACCTTTTTCTCTACAAGGTGTGTGCAGGTTTGTTAAACAACTAATCAAGGCAGTTGTATAGATAATGCAATCCTGCTAGATGTTCTTCTTATGTTAAAAAGCTACTCAAAGTGCTAAAATGTGGTCATTTCTTACATTAAAGACTTAAAATGAGTATGTATTCTTTATATACATCCTTTGAGAAAGAACACAAAAAATCTAAGGGATTTCCCTGACTCACTTCCTGTGATTCAAGGCAGAGAAATCCCTCTCAGACTGCCTCTTCTGCTTTTAGGGTAATAAACTGTAAACTTCTACAAAGGGAAGTGACAAAAAGCAACACATGTTGTTTGTGCTGGTTTAATACATTTCAGTGATGCACAACAACATGATCACTTTCAGAGCAGAATCTGATAAATAGGAGCTCTGGCAATAACCTGCAAATTGGGTTCACCATTCTCTGGACAACAAAGACAGAAAAGATTTTAGTGTATGGTGTGAGTATGTACCGAAAAAAAATAAAAATAAATAAAAATTTAAAAAAAAATCGAAAATTCATATAGTTTTTTTTAAAATAGGTATAAACCTGTGGATGACTCCCAGAGAGGCTCAGGAATCAAAACGTGTTCTTAGGTTTTAACACTCAAAGTGAACTAAATGTGCTCTTAATAACACCGAAATCAATGTTTTTCTATGAGTGTGATATAAAAATGATTTACTACCTCGACATTGGCATCTGGCATCTACAAAAACACCAGCTTCACATCCTTTTGCTCCGCTGTATTCTCCATTTGCACAGATGAATTGACAAGAGGAATAAAAGTTATTAAGTCTAAGTCTATCTGACTTTCTACGCAGCCGGGTGCACTTGCTCAAAATTCGTTGTATTTAACACTGAACACACTAAAACCACGTCAGTGAATTCAAAATTAAAAATCCTCTCACCTGTGTTCATTTTGGCGACGCGACCATCTCCAACATCTCGTCTACAAAAAGCAGCTGCAAATTTCTTTCAAGTGTAAAAAAAAACGAAGCTCGCAACAAATTGTTAAACTGTCCACACACACAGTCTGACTGAACACATCCCTGTCCTCCCCTGAGAGCGAGACGCCGCTCAGCTGATCGTTTGTGCGTCCTACGGCGCGCAGGACGCGACTGGAAACCAAATGAAGAAAAGGCTCGACCCGCTCTCTGTTACACCAAAGCACACCACAGGATCCCTCTAAAAGCAGCAGCCAAGTGCTGGAAATGTCAACATCGACGTAAACCTGAAATCAGAAGCTGATTAGTGTCTGATATAACGCCACTGTCGATACAGCATTAGGCAAAATACACGCATTACACTGTATTTTTATTAAAACATGTCAATACACGTTTGAAATCTAGAATAAAAGGTACAGTTACTCAATGATTTCCGGATTTAGCTTTATAAATCAGTTGTTAGACACTATTAATACTATTAGTACCTTCTTTCTTTGCACCTTTTGACCACATATCTGTGGTCATTTTGCATCCTATAACAGAGCTCTGTCACTTTCTAAAAACAATATTAATAATCACTTCACACAGAGGCTCTGGACCAGGGGCCACCTCACCTCTCCTGCCCCTGTACCCAGAAGGTCCATTCAGTAATCCATCCCTGGTTGGTATCTCACAAAATCAGGGCCCTGTGAGTATTTATTAATGGATTATTGCAGGCTGGGATTTTCACAAATTATTCATGACTATAGCCATTGGTCACAACTTAAAAACTCTACATAACTAATCGCTTATTGGAAAGTCGTGCGTTGTTTTATTTTTCCATCAAAAAACATCCTGTACTCTTACTATTCTAGCAAAATAAAACTCCTCCACTACAGTTTAAATATCTGTAACTTGATTTGGGTATTCCATGTGCATTACAGCGATTCAGATAAAGTTGTGGTCAGGTGTAAATGTTATGTTCTCAGATGCTGGCTGTGTGTGGATGATACTTTTATAAAGTCATAATACAGCTCACATCTGCTCAAAATGGTCTTGTATCTGAGATCTTACGTATGTCAGCTCTCCTGCATTGATAAATCAGCCTTGTTTGCCTGCACACCCGTGTGACTGACTGATTGGTGCACAACAGGCTTTTTCTACATAACAGGAAACTTCTCTCCCTGTTTCCTGCACAGCCCAGCTTCACATCCTTAGCAGCTTATGGACATCATGATCACATTTAACCCCTCGGTGCATTAACTCTGACTCACTGGCAATGAAGTAAGGGAAGCTATTTTTGCTCTTGTATTGTACAGCTGTGGAAGATTTATTACAATAAAAATATCTGGGCTTTGTACGACCTGGCTGTTTTGACTCCAAACCCTACAAATAGAAAAACCGAAGTCTATGTTTAATTAGATGCTAACTTCATTTGAAAACTGACTGAGTCCACGCCTAAACTCTCTTCAGACCATGAAACATGCAGGTTATGAGATGTTACATCCACTACCTGACAACAAACTATCGTTAAAATTTAAACAGCACCCTGAAGCATACTGAGTCTTTCTAGAGAACTGAAACACTTCATAGAGGCTGTTCTGTGTTGATTAGGCTCAACAACACAATGACGAAGGGTCTCAGAAATCAATCCCTAGCAATGAGGAAATCTTAGACACATTAGTCACTGACGTAGTACTGTACTTTACTGTATGAATAAATTGTTCAGCACAGCCCAACAAAAAACTTCTTCTCTTGAGATGAAACTTCTGTTGATCTCGCTGAGACCATAAACAGCATTGTCACTAAGAGAGTGTACGGCTCATTAAAAAACATTATGTGGCTACACCTTTGACCCTCTTTTTGTTGGTGCAATAATTGCGTTTTCATATTGAGTCAATAAAGGGGAGGGACGTGGGCGCTGTGGTCTGCAGTAGCAGAGAGTAATGACAGATACTCTGACAAACGTGATCAATATGAAAGCATGTTTTCGGATGAGAGGGTGTCCCCCAAACCACACAGACATGTGTAGAATAAAAATAGGTGGCATAAGGCTGGTGATATGCTGTAGTCAAGTCTGATGCTGTTCTTCAGATGTGCATATCTGAGCTATCTGGATACGTCTGGATTTATTGGTTCTTTGAACCTTGTGTAAAATGTATCTGGGGCTGTTTTCAAGCCAAAGCCTGCAAAAGGGGCACAGTTCTTACTGGTTAAAGAGATCACAGTAAAACATTATATGGGAATGTAATGGAATCAATCAACCTTCCTTTGTTGATTTAATGTAAATATGGATGTTTTACTTATTTTAAGTTCATTCAAGTCCTTTACAACACCTTAAACATGGGTTGTTCTGACTTGAGGACTTCCCAGCATGCATTGTTTGAGCATAAACACTCTTCAGTCTTGTCTTTCTCATAGTTTCATGGTGGAAACTGTCTGTCTGTCTTTAATATAATGAATTGTTTCTTTTCAAAGGATGGTGTTAAAGGCAGACCTGACCTTGACACAGACTGTCATACAAAATTATCAGGTGCAGTTCATCATGAAAAATGGAGAGACGACTCTTTAAACTGCAAAATGTAAAAGGAAATAAATATATAATAATTTAAAAAATGAATGAAAATCAGTGACAATGCTAAGAGTCACCACAGACTCTATATAAAAGTTAAAGGAATCCTATGGATGTAACACAATGAGAAACAAATGAACACTCCTAACATTCATACTTGCAGTCACATGAGTGATGCTATCCATTCAATTCTTTTATTTCCATGTTGCTTCTTGTTTTAACTGTAATTTCAGTAGCTGAAGGCGGATTCACACACAATTCATACTCTAGTGGTTGTTCACAGCAGCAGAAAGGTGTACGTGGGATGGACTTGTAATAAACTACTGTGGCTATGTTATTGTAATTATAGAGCACATTACCCAGCTCAGCATTGTAGTTTACTGATGGGTTTTTAATAGCTTTTACAAAACCATGGAGCTCTGTGCCACAGAATAAGCAAAACTTGTTGGTAACAAAACCCATACTTTATGTCTGTGTGTCGATTCTTTCACCTGGATACAACACAATCTAAGAGATTGTGTTGCTCTTTAAATCAAAATAAATGTGTACATGTGTTGGATATTAGCACCTCCTCAATAAATTATCCTTTATCTACTGATACCTCTGTGATGGTTTGGGATCCTGGCCAGATGTACTTCATTTTCAGCCATGATTTAGTGCCTGTGTACAGTAACAGTGTTCAACAGTGATGGTATGTTTTTGGTAATAGATTTGAAAAACAAATCGAGCCATGTGCAGCCTGAACCCCGAGGTCCGTCTCTGTCTGTGTGTCTCCTGTTTGCGTCAGGCGAGGAAAGAGTGCGACTCCTCCTCTCTCCTGCTCTGAGGTGAAACAATAAGACTGGGGCTTAAAAAAGGAACTCCATCTTGATATACTCCTTCCTGTGACTGTTTTCAAGTCTTTCAGCAAAACTAGAGCACAGAGGGCGTAGTCATCCAAACCTAAAGGATCATTCCAGTTATTTTCAACCTGGGGCCTCAACGTTCTACTTTCCTGACAGGTTTATAAGCTTTAAATATAAATGGCACAAGAAGCACAGACATTTTTGTCTCCTTTTTATCACTTGGAAGACATTATTCATGTCTTTTCATTCCATCACTGACTATTAAAGACCTTTTTACACACCTTTAGATTTTCTTTGTTACTTATGAGGTTTTGAGGTTTTAATGAGGTTTTGTGTGATGTGTTATTTTGTATTTTCTTTCTAGTTGTGGTTCTATCCTGTTGAACAGAAAGCAGCCATAACTGGGCAAATCTTGAATGTCAGTGTAATTAGTCTAATTTCTAAGCTTTTTATCAAGAGTCAAACTATCAAACTACTATTCAATGAAGGGTAAATGGCCCATGAGAAACATATTATTATATTAACATGGACAAACTTTGTCGTGGCTGTTAGAGTAAGTCCAGACTGCTTCCTACTTTACAGTGAACGTCTGCTCACAAACACAAAGAGAGATAAAACACAGATGCACATTTGTGTATCCTTGGAAGTTATTGTTGACTTGAGTTGTGTTTGGCAACACTGAATCCTGTAAACTGTCGAGTATTTGAACTAATAGGATGCAGGAACTAACTCTTGTGTCATGGCGGTCTAATTTTAGTTTCCCTTCACACCGCGACAAAGACGAAAACACAGCTGGAGATTTGTTTTTGTACTTCGGTGAGAATTTTCTGAGAGATTTACAGTGGGAACAGACTTTTACCACAGAAAGTTTAAATATCTTCATGGCATATTGCATTACAGAGACAGGTTGTGTGCATGTATTCTTGGCTCAATGTGTCTCGTTCCTACACACAAAGCAGTAGCAGCACACAGCTTTGACTCAGCACAATAAACAATAGACAATATGAAGTGAGCTATTTGTGCAGCAAGGACATACTTTAACTAAATATGAGGCAGTTATGACTGTGTTTTGATTTAATGCTGATTTGTAGACTCTTGTGTTCTCTTTAATATCTTCATCTTAAACACACACATACATCTATATCCAGAATCGGTGCAGAGCTTTTCATTTGCTCCTGGGACTGAACAGCATAATGCACTGCTGAAATGTGTTCATTAGTTTTTGACGTATAGCAAATTAATCACTGTTGAATTAAAAGACAACCGAATAACATGTGCATCAGGCTCTTGTCATAAGAAGCAATAAGTCTAATGATCATATTAATATGAACAACAGTCCCACATCAATGTCAAACCACACTGAATTAACCTAAACTGACCCTCTGTCTTGAGTGTCATATGCATAATGTGTTGGTGTGTTGTGTGTGTTTGCACTGGACAAGACAAGTTTACCAGTTTGGCTGATGGAAATGCTGTGAATGTAATGCAGAAAGACCTTGGGATTCATTTGTTTAGTAACCCTGACACAAAGGGTGAACTCACACACTGATAATTTACTCTCCTTACAAACAGCCTTATGACAAAAGGATTTGATATGACTTTATCACACAAGATAAAACTGCTGTTTCCCACACACACAGATTTAGTCCAGGTCAGAAGAGGCTGATATGTGCTAAATGTGCACTTCCTGGGCTATAAATAAGTTAATGCGTGAGATTTCTTTTTTTCTTTTAAGGAGTATATGTAAATATTTTCCATGCATGAAGCCTTTTTGTGAACAGGTTAATGTTGGTGTCATGTTTTAATTTAGATGTTTACTGTAGCTTGGTGAACTTCCATTTGAGTTTCATTAATAATGAAGTGTGATGTAGACGGATAGAATCTGTTTTCTAAAAGGCAACATTTATCTTCTACTAAAGGACAAACTGAGATGCCAGTAGCTCCTTAACAGCCCCTGGATCTAACAATCAATAGCAGCCACGTGATACTGGAGTGAGCAAGAGTGACATTGCTGCTGCCAAGGAACATTACTTCCTCCCTTTACAGCATCTAAGTTAGGCAAAGTCACTCACGACTGCCACATATCAGGTTGACATGTGGGTTGAAAGGCGTCCAAAACTCGTCCAACACAAGTCCAAAGCTTGAAAATGTATCAATTAATGAACACATGTTCAAAATAAAGCAAACGTAGAGGTTTAAGTGTTTGTTCATTTCAGTTTAAGAGAAAGAAATTCTGGGCATCCCCAATCATTTGCTTATCATTCGTACCCCGCACGTTGATCATTTGTATCCCAGAGAGCAGAGCCCACTAGAAAACACAGCTGGAGACAAAGTGGATCTGCTGAAAAGCAGACAGAGCTAACTGGTCTGAAAGCCCAGAACATGTGTTATACGTGAAAGCAGCATTTTATTTCTGTAGCCTGTTAAGTGATAACCTGCTTCTTCTGCCACCGACAAGACAAATGTGCATTTTCAGCTAATTACTAGAGGTGAAAAATAAAATGCCCATAAAATTACACCAACATACATACGTGTATATCTACTAATCAGTGTGAGCGATGTAGTTTAATAACGAATGTCAAATTCAGACTGTTTGCTGTATCTCTTAAGAGCAGGTAAGGAGCCTGTTTGGTGTTTTAGAGCAGGCTGAGTAAGTGTGGACTGCCAGTGGGTCCACAGTCCCTTTCGTTTCCTTTTCACTCCCTCTCTCCCCTTCACACAAACAGAATTTATGAGGCCATTACGAGTGTGCGTGCAGTGTCAACAGTGCCCAGCTAATATCTTTATCCAGCAGTGTGAGGAGCGGAGAGGGGGGCCTGTCAGGCGACACATACACTGCCCAGGAGACAAACTGTCCTCCCAGCTCACAGTTCAGCTCAACACACACATACACACACACATACACACACACACACACACACACACACACACACACACACACACACACACACACACACACACACACACACTTAAGACATTTAAAAGGCCTCAGCACCTCAAACACATTAGCTGGCTTCTTTCAGATAGTGAATTCAGCACAAGACCAGTGAAACCTGGTCAGATGCCCAGAGGATTTGGAACAAAATCAACCTGCTAGACCCTGCAACACACCAAAATACAGAAAGTCACAAAAGTATATCTGACATGGAGAACTTAAAGCCAAAAAGTACCAAAAAATAGTACTGGATGTCAGGACAGTGTTGTCATTATTATTATTTCATGCTTTTATATATAGACTATTTAATTCAGTTAGAATTACTGCATGACTTCCTGTGTTTAGACAGGAAGTCTGATGAAAAGATCAAATCATCATTAATCACTTGGTATTTTATGCTTCACTATCATGGTTATAGTTTTCAGCCCCCAGACCCATTAGTTCCTCCATAAAACATAAAATCTTATTATCAGCAGCAAAGCAAACATTAGCTATTAATGTCTTTATTAAAACATTACTCAAACAGTGGATTTGTTGTAAATTAAAACACATTTAATGATCTGATGAGAATTAATCAGAATAAATAAACTACTGTGCCTTCTTGACTATGATGAAGAAACACGTCAGTCAGTATTGGCATTTGGTAAGTATTTAAGAAAAACATATTGAAACATTATAATAATATTTCATTACAAGTAAAAGTACTGCATTCAAAATCCCATTAAATACAAATGTTGCGAGCAAAATGTACTAAAACTACCAAAACTGAAAATGCTCATTCTACAGAAAAAGTCCCTGTTTAACAGCTCAATGAAGTTAATAAAATAATAGTTTCTGGACAACAATGGAGATCCATGGTGTATGAGGTTTTCACTATTCTGACAATATTTGTTAGTAGAATTAATTTATTTTGCTGTTTTTGTGCGATTGCTGGATATAAGACTGACGATTTCACCATTTAATACTTGTGTGGCATGTTTAGATTTGTCAACTCTGACTCTGTATCAGGACCAATAACAATATAAGGTAAACCCAGGGTAAAGGTGTATTTACAACATAAATTCAACCGCCCCATGTTGAGAGTTGAACTGCAGCCAGACACTGTCATTAGAGACTCCACGGGGCCTTTGTCCCTCTTTCTCTGATCCATCTGCTGCTGGGGAAACTCTGCAGCAGGGCTGCCATCAGCTCACTGCCACCAGTCTGTTTTACATGTGGCTGTTTGACACAACACAGCAGGAGGAGCATTATGGTCTGGTGGCAGGAGCAGCTCAATAGCTGTGACGGCATTAGCGCTCATTACGCACACGCCAACTCATTACAGCTCACCGTAGGGTGATGCTGAGAGAGGGACCCAGGCCTCCATCTCAAGCACATTGTCTCACAGTGTGGGGGTACACACTGGCACAAGATGCTAGTCGCTGATGGACCATTAAAAAAGCCTAAAGCTGCAAAACAGTGCTGTTGTTGAGCAGTGTGGGATGTCGAGGCAATAATGTGCTTTAATTTGTCTGCACTGTGGACACAGCTCTGATTTGAAAACGTATGGTCAAATAGGTCTGACTTCTCTGTCTCATTTATTCAGCGTCCATCTCTAAGTGGTTATTTTAACCTTGATTGATTTTTGTTAGCTGGGAGGTTTAGGTGCACCTTCTTACTCTTAATAATTGTACTGTACCAGTAGCAGCCTGTTTTAATATCCTTTGTTTTGTGTCTTCCTACTTCAGTCTCTGTCCTTCTTTTAAATTAGTTTATCATGTGGCACCATATAACAAGTTAAACTCCTGCAGCGCTCCACAGCTGAGATAAGCACACAGAAGAACAACTCGCATCCCAGAGCGAGAATCACGTCCCGTTGATAGAAAATGAAACCAACCAGCGATCCATCTCAGGTGGTACAGTACAGAAGGTGAAATTAATTTAGATGGATAAACCTGCTTACGTGTCAGAAGTGAAATGTAATAAGCTTTAATGAATGTTAGATTTTCCACTTGTCTCTCTTTTAGACTTGATGAACCTCACAGAAAGCCCCCTATTGTTTTACGACTCCACTGAAAACCTCACCTCAAACTTACTTTTACCACTTAGCAGTTTTCCATCAGTGTTACACTAGTGTCCTTGTATTTCCTTGATGTTTGTATACTTTTATATCTAATCTTCAGTCCTAAAACTTCCCATGTATTGTGTGTGCAAGTGAGAAAACATGTCTGAAAAATGCATTCTCCTTTTAAGAGAGTATTTTTATTTCATTTTTACACTAAATGTAAACTCTTATACTTAGTTTCTCAATTTGTCTGGTGGCTCAATGTTCTTGAATTTAGTGATTGTGGCTTAATGACCTATTATCTCTAATGGAGCTAGGAAGAGACTGTTTTCCTTATACCCTCCACTTGTTTTTATGTTAATGTCGGGAATTTAAAGACGAATCTTAAACTGATCATAAAATCTTAAAATCCTGTCTCTTTAGGCTATTTTTATCTCTTTAGTTGCCTTTTAAAATTGCTCTGCTCTTTTGCTGGTTAAACCTTTCAATATCAAATATTGGCCCAGTGTAGTGAATTTGTAGTGGCGGTATCTGCCCTGGGTTTGATAATTTATGAGTTTGATTCCCAGTTTGTGAGCTCAGTTCCCTGTTGCATCGTTGAAACTCTGCAACATAAAACCACCGAGTTTACAAATCTCACAAGTGTGTTGACCGAGCTGGACTTTAGCTCAGCTTCACTGGAATTAGGTTAGCAGCAAACTGTGCAGCTTTGAGGAAGATTTGTGGTCAAAATGAAGAGACTCATACCATAAAAGGGTGAAAGTGAACTATTGTTAGTTTTTTTTTTTTTTGTTTTTTTTTGCACAGATGAAATAAATACAAAGATACATCATGTGTTGATTAGTGATTGATGAATTGTAGAGGTGTTGTTTGACTGACTCTCACATAAGCCATGAAACTGTTCATTTCATAAATTCAGAAAGCCTCAGCACCAGCAACTCTGATGTCTCTGAGCCCCCCTGTAGTGACCCTGTGAAGGCATTTATTTGATCTTAGATGGAATAAACATTGCAGCTCATTGTCCCGGCCCTTTCTTATTTGCCTTTTATTCCCATGCTGCATTAAGAGAGGCCAAAGTTGAATAAAGTTCTCTCTGAATTAGGTCATCAGAAAACATTACTAAGGAACTAAAGTCAGACACAGGTTCAACATCTTTAAATCATAACATCATAAAAAAACTCTTTACTATTAATATAAATTGATATATAAAGAAACAGAACATAAGTAGCTGGTTATTAAACAGCTAATACTTAAATTCCTACTACACCAGTAGTGCAGTTTCTACACACTATTTATTTATAAATCTATTAGAAAAACAGGAGGTTGCCATTTTCCTCAGCCACAGCAGGTTTCAACTGCTACAACTAAATGCAGAGATCATTTCTCAGTGCAGCTGGTCTCTGAGAGGAGCGTGGACCTGTCAATGAGACACACCTTCTTGTCCCTAATAAGTGATTTCATTCATGAAAGTGTTGAATCAGCAAGAAACACTAAGCTGAGAAGATGCCTAGTTTTCTCCAGTGTTAATTATTTGTGCTGTGGTAGAGTGGTGTCAGATTGTCCATAGTGTGGACAGTCAGTACAATACAGTACAAAACTACAGCTCAGACATTTTGCAGTTTTCTAGATCTTTAGTCATAAACCAATGTACTGGACAACTTTTAATCTGATGATGGCAAAGTGATCATTTAATTTTAATCCATTTAATAATTGTTGAGTCACTTAAGCCAAAATCACAAATGTCAGCATAACAGCAGCAAGAAAAGTTAGAAGATCATCATAATTGTTCAAGAGGTCTATGTATTAAATGTCATGGTAATTCATCTAATAGATGTTGAGGTATTTCAGAATGGAAAAAAGTGGTGGGCCAACATGACATACAGCTAAAAGAAAGTCTAACCACAGATGAAATCGCCTCTCTGTGCTTCAGTGCTGAATTATTCTTCATTCCTAAGATTACTGCAGTCTGTGCTATATTATGGATAAACATTACACATATAAGAATAACTTAAAGAATAACTAAATTCACCTATGACTGTCGATCTGTGAGGCGTCCGGTCACTGCATCAACATCATTTCGCCTCTGAGGCAACAAACTGGCTTCAAAGATGCAAACAAACCTCCAGCGTCACAGACAGACACACTCAGACACGTATTGTACATGAATGAGCACTCGAGTCTGCAGTGCGGAAGCTGTCCGAGTGTGCATGCAGCCAGATCAGTCGGTCTGGACGGGTCTGACTTGAAGCTGCAGAACAAAGGAGGACACGGTGGGGTCAAGAATCCCCTGCAGCAGGAAGAGAACCACCTCTTCACACTGGAGATTTACAAAACACAGTGTGCCAGACCACCTATTCTCCTGCCTGAAGGAGGAAACAAGCGAGTCAAAAATCAAGCTAAATATCAAATTAAGAGGTCAATAGTGTGAGCTGGTGGTGATCTGTGGTCAAGTATAACGTAAGCTCTTATTAATCAAACTACTGTAAACCATCAACTCCTCTGAAAAATTCCCCTCCCGTTTCCTGTTTCAGGTCTCTCTGAGTCAGACAAAGCGTCTGTGTCCTGTTTCACCACATGTAGACCGAGGTAATCCACTAGAAATATTGTCCTTAGAGAGGCCTTCTGTGATATGCAGGGACATGGCTGAGAAGTTAGTAAATTATCTTCTACAAAAAATGTTATTTAAAATTATTCTCACCACCAGAAGAACAGAGAAGTACAATATTTACTGTTGGTGAGAAGGCGAGAATTTTTTCAAACTGCATTTATGCTTAAATGTCCACTCTGGAAACTGAAATAGGCTGAAACTCACCACGTTTAGGTACGGAAGTAGCACGGAAAGGCTTTCTCCTTTTGTTGAACCTGGGTTAGGACAGGGCGAAGAGGTAATGCACCACACCAACACCATGTGTGCACTGAGGTACCAGGCAGCGGTAAAACAGGTGGCAAACAACTTAACAGTTCGGTATTCAGGCAGCTATTTCACAGAAGAAAAGGCATTTTTGATGAACCCCCCCAAAAAACATATGTAGCATTGGTTAGAGGCGAGGCCGACTAAAATTAATCAGATATTTTGATAATCAATGACTCAAGTAAAAAAAACTCATAAAAAACCTCTAGTTCCTGCTTCTCAGTTCTAAGGATTTGCTGCTTTTCTGTCTTTTGGGACAATAAACAGACTTGTTGGCTATTGAATCTTTTGACTTGCCCACCACAGCTATGTCGGATACTAGGAAACAAACGTGAATACTTTAAAATTAAATAAATTGAGATGATCTTCACACTAACGCCTGCTGATGATGATTCTCTGATTACTCACTGCAGTGGACAATGAGTGAGGTCACTTTAAGATTTTCTCAACATGAGTGTGTACACCACCATCTTGTGGTACTGAAACACAGTGCTTTCAGTGGCTCTTCAGATTTTAAACGAGTTTCAACCACCACCTTCTACACCCTTCATATTAGACTCATGCTTCATGAAGTGGAGGCTATACACGGGCAGTACACGAGTTAAGTTATAAGTTGTTTTATTATTCAATTCTCCAAAGAGTTGAGACTGTGTTTCAACAATTTCCTTAATAAAGGAAGGACCAGTATTTACAATCACAAAATAAACTACAGGTACAGGTTATCAGGTAGAGTTCCTGTAGAAGGTCAGCATGTCATCCAGACTTTGTGGAGGGGGCTGCTGAGGCTCGCTGTGCTCTGCTGGCTGGGGGGGCTGCTGAGGCTGTGACTGGCTCTGCAGCTGAGGTGGATACTGGGGTGGATACTGGTTAAGGTACTGTGGAGGAAAGTGAGGTGGCAGGTTAGGTGGACCTGCGAATGGAGGAGGATGTGGGGGAGGAAACGGGGGATAAAATGGAGGAGGTGGGGGATACTGGGGTATATAGGGAGGAGCAGCCATAGGAGCTGAAACAGTGGAGGAGTTTGAAGGTGGTGCTTGTGTTGTGGTCTGGGGATGTGAAGGAGGGGGAGCCTTTTGCTGAGGAGGTGGAGGAGGTGAAGGAGCTGAAGGAGTAGTTGTAGAGGAGGGTTGTGGTTCCTGTTTGCTCTCAGAGATTTCTCCTGGGCCCTTTGTCCACTGGAAGGACATTTTGAATTTATTCTCCTGAGATTTTCCCTTCCCCTGTCGCTGTCTCTTCTCATCAGTAAAATATGCAGAAGGTGGTGCAAATTCTGACTCTCGCTCGTCCCGGCGTCGACTTTTCCACTCACTGAACATGAACTCTGAATGAAACAAGACAACAATGGTTTTAAAGTGCTTCAGTGATAATCATCATGTATACTATAAAATATTTGCTAAGCCTTTTTGTCATTGTCACATTTTTCCTTTATTTTAATGTCTCTTCATTCTTCATTTTCACCACATAAAGGAAATCAGGTGGAGGGAAACACACAGATGATCTAAATCAGGTAGAAATCTTAATACCCTCATGTCTTCTTTTTAAATTTACATCTGTTTGTTTTAAAGTTGCTCATACTTGAAATTATGCCAAATTAAGAATCACAGTGGAAATGGACAAATGGACAGTTGATGCTCATTAATGAAAAGTCTGAATAATTTCAGTGTCCACAGTGTGACAACACAAACAATGACCCTGCCTCAAAGATCTAAATGGAAATAAATGCATCGTCTCCATAAGTAAACTTAAACCACATCCTAGAAAATGATCAGAAAGTCAAGTGGATACTTCACACCACTCGTTTAAACATAACTTCACCATTCTTAACAACTTTAGAAATAAATTATAATTAATACATAAGAACCATTAAATAAGTCATACCTTTGCCTCTGTCCCATTCTCTGACATGAGGAACTCCTGGTTTTGTGTCCCTCCTCTCCTGGATCTCCACTTCCACCTTTTTCACTATACTAACCTCTGGGCAGTCCTCAGGTGGAGGAGGGCCTCCTATTAATTCAGCCTCCTCTTCCTCTCCTAGAAGAAACAATTCACAGCAATACATCGTTAAAATTTATTAAATAATTTAATTCTGTATGACTTGTAAGAAAAACACCTTGTTTTTATAATGCCAGAATAATGGGATTCTCACCTTCATTCTCCTCCTCTTGCTCCTCTACTTCAGTGCCATCCAGCTTGGCCTTCTTCATTTTCCTCTGCCTCACCTTAGCCAGCCGAGCCTTCAGGATGGCCTGCCTCTTCTCCTTCAGTCGTTCCCTCTTAGTGCGTTGCTCTGTTGTCTGGAGTATTGTACGTAAAAGAGACAGAGACTGAGAAAAACTGAAAACAGCAATGAAGTCATCCGATTTTATTTAACTTATTTTAGTAGTTCAAAAATGTGTACAAGGAAAAGGAATAAAACTGGAACATTTTGTTCTGCGTTTTATATTTTCTTACGAATCAGCAACCCACCTGGTCTCTGAGCATGTCTAGAGTTTCTCTCTGCTTTCTGCGCTGCTCTTTATCCTGAGAGAACGCAAAGTATCCCACGCCAAGCTCTCGAGCCTCTGAGATGAACATAGAAAATTACATTTTACCCAACATTTACCCAACAATAAGTTTGCAGAAAAGTGTTGTAAATGCTTTGACAGTAACCTTGTGCTCTGATGTCCTCATAATGGATCGGTCCAACAGGCCTCTTCATTGCCTCCTCTTCCTCTCTCTCCCACTCCTGCCTCTGCAACTCTCGACGCATGTCCTCTGAGAGTAAGGTCTTGTCAGATGAGGCTTTTCTACATGGACAAATCATATCCAGTACAGCTGAAGTTACCAGTGTGAGGCCAATATCTAGTGTCCTGCCCTATGAAACCATGCGTTGCACATTTATGAGTTCTTATGAGTGAAATATTTACCCTTTTCCCTTAAGATCTTGATCCATTTTCTTAAAATCTGGCAGGTCTTTCTTCATGCATCTTCGAGATCGTCCCAAAGCATCCACATAGTCCACCCTACAAAGAAACAACATAGGTAAAGACTAGTTCATGCATCATTGAAATTGTATAAACATTCACATTTACATTGTTCTGAGATAATTTTTTGGGGAGGTAGAAGTGGTGCTTGTTTATAATGATATAACTTGCATTTGCTATTTATATACATTATGTATATGAATGTAGATATTCAACCATCCCTACACTGAGAGTTTCTGATTGACAGAACACAACTGAACCAGGTAATCAGCATGTGTAGGGCAGGGATAGTTGGGGGAAAAAAAAGGAGGACAATGGGTCTTGAGGAGCAGGATTGGACACCCCGATGTATGTTCTTTTAAGCCATAAGAACCCAGACCTGTTTCTACTAAAAGGAAATGTATGTGAGATACGAAACAAACCAAATGGACCATGTGGAACACATTTTTTGTGCTGGTGACACCCCATCAAGAGGAGTATACTATGCCCTGCTGGGTAAAAGTACATACTCCACTTGAGGAAGCTAAACTGTCCAGCACAAGGAATCCAGTACTGTTGCATACTACGCTGCCTGGACAGGACACGGTTTAAATTTAAAGAAATAAAACAAAGATTTAAAGTGATCTGTGTCACAGCAGGTTCTTATGAGTTAAACAACATGGAAACAAAATAAGACCAAATCTAAAACAGCTGATCCAACGTTACCATTCCTCATCTGGGTTTTGAGGAGCAGGTATCGGTGACGAGCTCTCCCTTTCCTCGTCATCTCCCTCTCTTTCGTCGTGTGCAAGTGTTTCTCTCTGTTTGTCAATAATCTTCTGTGTGAAATCAACCAGGAACAATCCTTCTGTCTCTTCATCTGACACATAACAAGACAATTTAAATACAAAGTGAATACATTTTGTTAAATAGTTGAATCCATTTTAAGTATGTTTAATGCTTTATCTACCTGGAAAGTCTCCTTTTGTCATCTGCTCATAGAGTTTAGCCTTCTCCTCCAACTTGCGTCTGTTGCAAAAGGCAAAAGGATAAAGTCAGATGTTTCAGTCACCTGTGTTATAGGTCATCAGTTATCACTGTATAATGTGTTGAGCTCACTTTGCTGTATCTAGACTGCTCTGCTCCTCGGCCAGCTGCTCTGCATCTTTCTCAGCTCTTGCTGAGACACCAGCGTTTTGTTTGCTCCATACATTTGGTTTCTACTCGGGAGCATGAAGACATCACGGTTAGCTAAACATATCTGTAATTATACAACCAGGTCAGAAACCTCACTAAATAGCATATAATGTAATTTACCTTGACTTTGGCTTTTGATTTTAATCCTGCACCAGCATTTTCTTGTCCAAGTTTCTCCTGTTTGAATTGCTCCTGCTTCCTGTAAAGTTCTGCTTTAAGGTCCACTAGCTGTATGAAACAAAGCAGTAAATAAATGTAAATAAAGTAGAACAACTGTAACTCTGGATCTGCTACCAACGCTATTTAGCTTGAAAGCAAGCTAGCTAACGTTAGCTGCTGTTAGCATTTCACTAAACACAACAGAGTCGAACAACCTGTCGATAAAAAGGATTTACACCTTATTAGCTACACAACTCACCGATGAAGCGGTCACTTCGAAGGGTTTCTTCTTTTTATCCATGTTTAATAATTTCTGTCGACACCATAACCTCCAGGACGCTGCTCGGCTCCAGTTCGACTTCTTCGTGCGTCTCTATCGCTGCGAAATATGGTTTTAGCGCCGACTAGTGGCGACGCCGCTGTAATACAAGTAGAAGTACCACCTCAAGTTCTTTCCTCAAGTTAAGATACTAAGTAGTCTGCATGCTTTGTATACTTGTACCAAAGTATTTCACTAAGTAAACAATGTATTTTGAGCAGTATTGAGTGTATGTTGTTGTTGTTGACAATGAACATGTCTGTTTCAAATTTAACAAACTTTCAAAGATGACAAAAAGTCATACACATATACAAACCTATAGGCCTAAACAAGGCCTATGTCAGAGTATATAAATCAACTTTCATATTGCAAAGTTGTTTTTGGATGCTTTTATTGTAATACTGTGCCTGGTGTAATGTATGGATTTGGCTTTAAAAAAACTATGAAGATAACAATCATATCACACATTGGGTCTCAATTAAAGAATTATTTAGGTCTTACTTTACAAATGTACATTGTATAATTTGGTGAATCTCCAGTCATTAGCCGAGCTGCGCTGATATTTAGTTAGACAGCATATGGATGCTAATTCTGGTTTCTCTGGCAATCGAGCTGCACGGTGCTGGGCTGTGAGCACAGGTTGTGCTAGAGGATATCGGGCCATAACGTCACCTTCATCTAGTCTCACTCTGACAGTTTGGTCAAAAACATGCTCACCTGTAGCCTGCTGGAGGCCGTTTCGTAGAGATCTCACAGTGTCCCTCTTCCTTCTCGCACAAAGGAGCAGATAATGGTTCTGTTGGTTTCCTGCACTTCTACAGCCCTGTCCATCTGTCCTGTGTTGAGAGACACAGCCAACATAGCAACTGCAGATATAGATGCTTAGCCAGTTTTATTTTGAAAAACTAATTTAAGCAAACAGGATCCAAAATTTGGATCGCCACATTGAAGTATCTGAATACTTCAAGCAGAACATTTTTTTTTACTTTGTCCTGGTGGGTTATTGTTTGTAGATTGATAGTTATTTTTCCTATTTCATAATAAATTGACATCACAGTAAAGAATGAAAAATAGTGGTCTGTTATCTGTACAAAATGACCTTCATGACAAACAGTAGCTGTGTTGACATAAAGTCTGAGTTTCCTCTCTGAATATACACTAATAACAATTAATTCCATATTCAGTGTACTGTGTCCTTGTCCATTAACTAACAGTCCAGTTTGTAATATTGCTAAAACAATCTCACTTATCAGTATCACTGTGACTGCAATAATATTACCTCCACCACATCAGTGAACAGATCACGACAGAAAAATGCCTACTTTGTTATCAGTTTAAACATTAGAACAATCTAACACTACTGAGTTATGACCGTACGAGCGCCTGTTACCATTATATTTACTGTATGTTTAAACCAAAGTGAAAGAGGATGAAAGGTATATAAAGGCATTAAGCAGCATCTCTCAAACAGAGTAGAGCATTTCAGAACTAAGGTCGGTGTTAGTATCAGATTTAAAACCTTTAATTCTGTGTTGTAGCACAAACAGTGGAGATTTTCTTCCCAACATGTTGTTGAAAAGAAAAACCTTTGTGCTGTTTTTTGTGGCGTGTTCTCTGATCTTGTGGTGCAAGTCGGCCAGTGCAGGCTCCAGTTTTCTCAGCCATTCACAAAAACCTCAGGTAAGTTACTTTTTGTCTGGAATCTTTTTTTTTTTTTCAAATTGTGGTGTTTCTGAAAATATAAAAGCTGATTTTTCCTATCTTGCTAAGTGTAGACGTAAAGTATATCAGTCATTCAAACCACTAACACAAAACACATTTCTAAAAGCATGACAGTATCTCTGTA
Source organism: Anabas testudineus (assembly GCF_900324465.2). Taxonomy (NCBI): domain Eukaryota; kingdom Metazoa; phylum Chordata; class Actinopteri; order Anabantiformes; family Anabantidae; genus Anabas; species Anabas testudineus. The sequence continues at coordinate 12,248,364 of NC_046614.1, read as the reverse complement.
CTCAATCAATTACAGCACAAGGGAAAATCTCACAGAGTCGGACGCCAAGTCGAGTCTGGTCAACCAACCGAGGACAACCACATGACCGTGAGTAAAAAAAAAAAGAAAAGAAATACAATACTATAAATGACATTCATTAAAATACACCCACCACACAAACTGTCCTCTGATTAGATAAGTGCCCCTTTTGAAATTGGCATCACTGTGGGAGAAGAGGACTTCGACAAGTACAGCATGGTGCTGCAGGAGATCATCCAACGTCTGCTGGGAAACACAGACACTACAGGTTGATCCTTTTTACACACAACACTGCTTTGTAGCAGTGTACTTCAAATTTCAGTTTTACATATCGTTTCTTTTGTTTCAGAGAGAGCATCGCAAGTTTGAAAATCATGGGAAATTTGTGAAGTCTGGAGACTCAGTACCTTTCAGTTTAAACTTGATTTGATTGTGATTATTGTATGAAAGCAACAGTAAGTAGCCTGTAGACATGTTGGTGTCGTTCCTTTCAAAGTTAGCTGTGCTCTTTATTTTTAAATTGTGTAAAACACTGTTACTCAGGTTGTGGCTAAATAAGTTACAGTCTGTTCCATTTAATGAAACAAGACGAATGTCTGATGTCCAAATCATTACAAACTAAAGCAGGAAACTGTTAGTCAATATGTTATATTTACCAAAATCACCTTATCTAAAGATATCTGGTTCAGCTCGACCATGAAATATTCAGGAACCTAATTGCTGTAAATTTGGTTTAATATGAAATTAAAACAATATAGAAGTTCAATATTGTTTTATATATGTATGCAACTTTAGGTAAATAACTCATAACATTTTGTAGTCTGGCATTTTTAAAGCTCCCGTCTTAATGGATGAATTACTAAATCTCTTCTTCAGTGTTGTTTAGCATAATAAAATCCAACCACTAAAGAATCTGTTGTTCAACTAGTTCTTGTCTTCTTGTATGTGCAAATAAAATAAAAGCATCAACTGAACATTATTTCTCTGTCTAATCTTTGATCAAGTCCTTACATTATCCTCAGGGTCTCTCTCTTTAAAACTGTTTTCTCAGGGCTAAACACTGCAACTATAGTTCAAACATCAAAAATTGTGCAAAACTTGTTGAAATCTCTGGAATTAGGTCACACAGTAAAACACATGCATGTGCTGTGTTCCACGTTGCAGCCTTTAATAAACACAGATACTTCACACAAGCATGGAAAAACATGCCCTGACCTACATTCTGGCTCTAAAATTGTTTTTTTATTAAAAGCCTGGGAAAAGTGGGGAAATGTACCGAATGTTTTAACACATCCCTCCTGTAGACCCTTATATATACACACACGAGATACATCTTCCATTAATTTAATCCTGAGAATCTAAGCTAGTCCTCATACTCCAACCAGCAGAAAAGGCCAGGCTAATCATTCTAAAAATAAAAAGCACTCAAACCAAATGTGTGTGACAAACACAGCACTATTAAAGCAAGCTAATGGACCAGTCGCACTGCCACTTTCTTTCTTCAATAAAGAATCTGTTTTGCTCAAAGCACTGCACGTCTGCTCTGCTATATTTCAGATGATACTTTACCATCTTTATTTCACATCTTGTTGCGCTCTTTAATCAGCACTTAATGTGCATTAAGGAATAATTCAACAAACTATAACTAAATAATAAAAAATCAAGAATAAAGTATTTTAATACATCTAAACTGTAACAAACCAAAGTGGACTACACAGCAGCCAAACAAGACAAACATCCATACAAGTTAGAACAAAACAGCAGCAAAAATTGCCACTAAAACTGTTTGGCAATTAATTTCTATGATGAACAATGACCTAAAGTATTATCAGAAAAATAATAAAGTTTCTCCACTAGACATCATTTCAATCCGTCTTCTTCGCCTTTTATTTGGTTCAGATTCAGTTAGTGAATCCTTCTGCCTCATCCATATTTCTAGATGTCTACACAGAGGACTGATGAATCTAAAATAAAAATCCACATAAAACGTTCTTATCGCAAACATCTGATAATCATATGCCATACAGTTGAATGGTGTTTTCTCGGATGGTGGAGAGGACAGTGGCCATGTCTTCTCCCTTCAGCAGGCTCAGCTCTTGCAGAGTATGGATGCCCATGCCAGGATGTGAAAACCGGCAGACGTCTTTACTCACCTGTTAGTGTTGAGACACAAAGATCATTCATGTGTAGTTCAAATGCATCCCTCTGCATGATTGCTACTAGTGCTGTCAACAGTACTGATCGTCTCAAAAGCTAACAAAAAGGGATTAAAACAAATGTTTATCAAATGTGTTGAGAAAAATTAGTTTTAGTCCAACAGTGGTCAACAGCTGACTGAGACACTGAAATCGCAGGTGTGTGCTAATGAATCAGACTTTATGAACCAAAACAACTGTAATTACAATACAAAATATTGCTGGTTCAGTAGTAACATGCCACGCATCAAGGTTTTTATTGCCCCAATTTAAACTTACCTGTCTTGGCCGGAAATATGGTGCGTCCGTCTCCAATACAATGCGGTTAAGAGGGATCTGGCGGACAGCGGCTCGAGCCTCGGTGGCCCTGGAGTACGTGATCAGGCCTGTGAACCCCACATACATGTTTGGGAATTCTGTCAAGAAGGGCTCAATCACCGGATAACTGTTTGTAAAACAGTGCCTGGAAATCACACAAGTACAGAGAGAATAATCACAGTTTAAATATGTAACACTTCGTAGATCTATAAAGTTAGAATCTGGGATAACACACACACACACACACACACACACACACACACACACACACACACACACACACACACACACACACACACACACACACACACACACACACACACACACACACACACACACACACACACACACACACACACACACACACACACACACACACACACACATATATATATACAGTGAGGGAAAAAATTATTTGAACCCCAGCTGATTTTGTAAGTTTGCCCACTAACAAAGAAATGATCAGGCTATAATTTCAATGGTAGGTGTATTTGAACAGTGAGACACAACAATGACAAAAAAAATCCAGAAAAATGCGTTTCAAAAAGAGTTATAAATTAATTTGCATTTCCATGAAGGAAATAAGTATTTGATCCCCTATCCGTCAGCAAGATCTCTAGCTCCCAGGTGGACCTTATACAGGTAACAAGCTGACATTGGCAGCCCTCTCAGCTCGTTACCTGTATAAAAGAGACCTGTCCACAGAAGCAATCAATCAATCCAGATTCCAAACTCTTCACCATGGCCAAGACCAAAGAGCTTTCCAAGGATGTCAGGGACAAGATTGTGGACCTACACAAGGCTGGAATGGGCTACAAGACCATCGCCAAGCAGCTGGGTGAGAAGGTGACAACAGTTGGTGCAATTATTCGCAAATGGAAGAAACATAAATTAACTGCCAATCTCCCTTGGTCTGGAGCTCCATGCAAGATCTCACCTCGTGGAGTTTCAATGATAATGAGAACGGTGAGGAATCAGCCAAGAACCACTCGGGAGGAACTTGTCAATGATCTCAAGGCAGCTGGGACCATAGTCACCAAAAAAACAGTTGGTAACACACTACGCCGTGAAGGACTGAAATCCTGCTGTGCCCGCAAGGTCCCCCTGCTCAAGAAAGCCCATCTACAGGCCCGTTTGAAGTTTGCCACTGAACATCTGACTGATTCAGAGGAAGACTGGGTGAAAGTGTTGTGGTCAGATAAGACCAAAATCGAGCTCTTTGGCATCAACTCAACTCGCTGTGTGTGGAGGAGGAGGAAGGCTGCCTATGACTCCAAAAACACCATCCCCACTGTCAAATATGGAGGTGGAAACATTATGCTTTGGGGGTGTTTTTCTGCCAAGGGGACGGGACAATTGCACCGCATCAAAGGGAGGATGGATGGGGCCATGTACCGTCAAATGTTGGGTGAGAACCTCCTTCCCTCAGTCAGGGCATTGAAAAGGGTCGTGGTTGGGTACTCCAGCATGACAATGATCCAAAACACACGGCTAAGGCAACAAATCACTGGCTCAAGAAGAAGCATATTAAGGTCATGGAGTGGCCTAGTCAGTCTCCAGACCTTAATCCCATAGAAAATCTGTGGAGGGAGCTGAAGGTTCGAGTTGCCAAACATTGGAGAGGATCTGCAAAGAGGAGTGGGCCAAAATCCCCCCTGAGATGTGTGCAAACCTTGTGGCCAACTACAAGAAACGGCTGACCTCTGTGATTGCCAACAAAGGTTTTGCCACCAAGTACTAAAGCACGTTTTTCGAAGGGATCAAATACTTCTTTCCTTCGTGGAAATGCAAATTAATTTATAACTCTTTTTGAAACGCATTTTTCTGGATTTTTTTTTGTCATTGTTGTGTCTCACTGTTCAAATACACCTACCATTGAAATTATAGACTGATCATTTCTTTGTTAGTGGGCAAACTTACAAAATCAGCTGGGGTTCAAATAATTTTTTCCCTCACTGTATGTATTAAACTGCTGTAAGAAAATGACCAAATTCCAATAGTAATGTAACAATAATTATAATGATATAATTAATTTTCATATCAACACATTCCTGGTCTGCTTAAAGTTCATCTGTCTAAAGTTTATTTTGACTTAGTTGGAAATAGAAAAGGAAAAAAGTTAATTTACTTGGAATTGTTAAACAAAAATCTAAGTAACTGTCAAAATCTATGTTGTGGTATTCCATTCAGAATATTTTGATATTTAACTTCATATATATTGCTCATAAAATAAAGGGAACACGTAATAATTTCAGTGCGAGTCCAAGTCCGGATGAAGATGTTCACTTGTCTCAGGACAAGTGCTTGGATATGTTCCAATGTATGTTTTGTTATGAATACCAAGCATAATGGAAGAAAGTGTTTAGTAAATTAAAAACCATTTTCAACTGGTGGTTTCAAAATGATGGGTTACATAGGTTTCAAATTTTCTAAGTCTCTTCTTTACCATATATTTTGTATTGTTCCATTTTAGTTAAGACAACCTTTCAGTATATATGGTATAGAATATACAACATACCAAAAATAAATGCAACACTATATTATTATAACAGTAATAAAAGTTTGTAGAACGTTTTTGGTACAAAAAACGGCAACTGCCAGGAGTTCAGTGTGGCATTAAGAAATCAAAGAAAGGTACTCTAATTCAAGAAAATTAAGACAGATGATCATTTTCCACACACACACCTGTGAATTTTGTATTCCCTAGGGACACACTTCTTCAGGATGGGCAGTAGGTCATCATCAGCATCCCTGCAGTGGATCAATAGAGGCTTTTGCAAGGCAACAGCCAAACGCAGCTGACGCTCAAAGACCTTCACAGAGATGCAAAGAAACAAAACAAAAAGCATGGGATTCATTACTATTTCATATTATTTTATTCAACACAGCACATTTCTAACAACCTTTAAATGCTATATTCAAAACCAATTAAATGAGACCTTGCCTCTTTTTGCCTGGTGACATCAGCAGAGTTTTTGTGGGAGTAGTCCAGCCCCATCTCACCAAACGCCACAGCTTTTGGATGTCTCATGGCCATCAGTATGTTACGTTCATGGACACTTGAGTATTCTTGGGCAAAGTGGGGATGGCACCCAAATGCTCCCCATACCATATCTTCAGCCAACAAACCTTCCCACAGAGCCTCCTTCACCATGATGCCTGGATTGCAAAAATCTGCAATACAGCCTTGAAATTCATAAGGAAAGCTGCTGCTGAACAGTCTTCGAAAGCTGCTGAATGTCCCACTGAGGCCAAGTTTTCCATAGAGCATGTCTATATGGCAATGTGTGTCTATAAAACCAACCTGACTGTCCAGGTAGGGGAAACTGGTCCACATGTGTTCTGTGTCCAGAGAAAATCTTCTTTTAGGAGTGCCACCACGAGTAAAGGAGTAGGGAGGGTAATGCATTGATGAAACAACGTCCGACCGCCTGCGTGTGGTTGTGGAGTAATTCTTTGACACATCTCTATGAGAATATAGAGGCAGAGCAAAGGGATCGGATGAAGGAGCCATAATGTTGGAGGAGCAAAAACTTTCATTCTCAGTTCTGCATGAAGGGTCTACAATTGGTGATTGAGGCTGCTTCAATGAAACAAAAACTGTCCTGTGAGATGGTGAAAAGACCATTTCCATGTCATTAGGAGCTGTGTGGGAGAAACCGGTGGTCTCATCATTAGTTAAAAAAGTGACAGGGGAAGTTGTAGGTCGCTGGTTATTTACTGATGGACTCTGGAGATGTATTCTATTAGAAGAACATTTCTGATGAGCCGTCAAAGGAGACAAACACACTGGCATGTTATCTAGAGCACAAAGGGATGTGTCACACTCTTCAGCTTCTGGTGAACCCTCTCCTTTTAGCACAACACTCTGAAAAACATTTTTTAACATATTAGTAATATACTCTGTTAACTGTTAATCATCACAGTCTTGAGTATTCTCTGGTCATCATCCTTTAAGGAGGTCAATTTCTTATGAGCACTTCTGATATTAAACAAATTCTTAAAAAAACATTAAACTAAACCACAAGAACATTTTCAGGTATTTGCTGGCTTACCCTGCTATCTGTTTTTAGCTCACAGCTACCACCTTGGCCTTCTGTTTCTTCAAACACCTGAGGGAGGGACCACTGATCTTTGTGGACAGAGTTGCCTTTTAATTCATTCTTAGGTTCTATTGATGGGCTGGGCACATCAGTCTTCCCATGTGTGGATGCAAGTGGTGAAGTCCGATTATTGATGTCAGCCCTGAGGATACTAGAAGAGCTGCGTCTTGTATTTTTGTTGCCAATGGCTGCAATCAATGCCATCCTGCAAATAGCTTTTGATCCCTCTTCAGGTGTCCTCTTTGTCTTTTTCAAAATCAAAGAATGAGATGGTGATGTTATCTGTGCCTCTGTGGATTCTACCTGCTTAGATGACAAAAACTAAAATCTGTTATTTGTCCGTTCAAAATAAGACTGGCTGCAGTGCACATCTGAAGAGGAGAATGAGACAACTGTCACCAGGGACTGAGCTGTTGAACTCTTTTCTCCAGTAAGAATAAACAAATATTACACTTGCTAAACTGCAACAATTAGCATCCTCATTTCCCAAATGATGTGTAAAGAGTGTAATTAAAATGAAATCAGAGGTAATGCAGTTTTTACTACATTTTAGAAAATGTCCCAACTTTTCTGAAAATGTGGCTATGACGCAGACTGAGATTTACCTTTGAAGTTAGGAAAGTTTCAAATTTCTTCTTTGAAAGCTTCCTCAGCTTAACTTTCCCTAAAGAGGAAACTGTTTCATTGAGCATCTCTGCTTTTCTCTTGGGAGTGTCCAGGCTTAGTGCTCTGAAGCGCTCAGATCCAGGAGAGTCACTGAGGGGCAAAGTGTTTGAATCTTTATGTGGCAACATATTCCTGTGACAGGGTGTACTCAATCCAGCATCCCTCCTCTGAACTGGTGTGGGTGAGGTGACGGCAGTTCGTAGCCACTTAAACGTCAGCTTCTTTCTGCTGCTGTCCATGTTCAATAGCCTAATAAAAAAATAGAAAAGGAATAACCTTCTGGGTCACAATCCCAGATGGTGAATATATATATATATATATATATATTCATTCACAATGCACAACAGTGGGGAATTCAACCCTCAATAACTTCTGAGTGGGATTGTGAATCTCCAACAAATCTGCTGTACTTTACAGAATGAAGTTTTACTCATGCAGCACAGTGTTATTTAAAGTAATGATCTAGTGCTGAAACATGGTTAAAAAGAGTTACTGCATGTGATGGTACTGCATAATCTGCTAATGCCAGCACTTTAACTGGTATATATCGTAATGACTATGGATTAAAATTTCGAGTTTTGTACACCATACGATATTAGACTTATTAATATACGTATTATATCAGGTTTAACTGAAATTACATGAAAATAATTAGTATGCTGCACTCCTGTCATCGCCACTTCACCAAATTTAGTAGCTCAGCCCACCTGGAGACGTGTAAATTCATTTTATGTGCTGATGTTTGTCGTCTTTTAAGGAAAACGTAACTTTAATGTTTTAGGGTCTATAATAAAAGGAAGTTTTCCCAGCTGGGAATTTGTTTAGCCTAGTTAAATTAAGCCATTGCTAAGATTGAATAACTAGCTAGCTAGCACTAGCATTAGCCTATTAACTGCTAGCTAGCATGACATATTTCCACTTATTTCATGTTAGCACCTCAAAAACTTAGTTTTCTAGCTACCAACAGTTATTGAACTGAATAACCAAACATAAGGTTAGCTGGTTGATTAATATACTGTTATTTAACTAGCTGAAGCTGCAGATGTCAAGTTTTACCGTCGCAGGTTCGGCGCCACTACAAACGTGTCGGTCTGTGTCGGAGGTCACAATGAGCTCTCTTTATCCGTCAGCCCGTCGCTACCCGGTAGCTTAAACCATCTGTTCCTCACAAAGTTTCAGAACAAACACAAAATGTGAAAATGTTTCATTTACGTTGTTAAAGTGGATAAAAAAGTTTGATTTGAACAGATGGTGACAAGCTTAGAGTTCAGGTTCAACGCGTATTCTCGCGAGATCAACGTTACAAACGGGATTTTACTGATGACCAACTCACAGGTGACTCTGCAGAGAGGATCATGCAGCCATGATGATAATAAGTGTAATAACTCACAGAGGTTTATTGATGGATACAGAGACCTGTGAATGTTGACACATAGACTAACCTAAGACGAGACATATAATGATTCATACAGAAACTCAAAAAGCAAGAAGAATCCTTCAGGTAATTAAAGGAATAAATAACTTTATTGCACCTGTAGGACCATTACAGAACTGCACCTCATTAAATAGCAAATATTGCCTTTAAGGCCTTAATCGATAAAAATCATCCTTCATTGTTCCATACTTTTTAGGGCTAATTTACAAGCAAACTTGTGTAGTTTAAAGTAATTTAAACACAGAGGGTTAAATAGATCCCAGACGCTAACACTTTAAATTAGACTTTTGGTAATCCCAGAAAGGTCTTGTAGGCACCAAGGCTGTATCCTTTATCTGTAAAAAAAAAAAAAAAGAATAAAAATATCAGCCATCTGGTCACTAATTAAACCTTAATATTATATTTTAAAGATATATCAAATACTTGTGATACAAAATGTTTACATCGCTTTTATGAAATACAAAAATATTGTGTATGTATCGAGAAATACAGGATCAATACATTTTGATTGTGACATAATTTATTAACATCATTTATTTAGAAATTATATAAATGCACAAGCTATGACTTCTGCTATGCACAAAGGAGGATTATAAAACAATCCAGAGCTCTGACCTATGCTTTGGATTAAATTCAAAGTTCTGACCTTTTCTTCTTAACAATGCTCCAAAATCAGTAAGGGGGGTTTCTGTAAAAACTTCTATTCATCTCTGAATGTAAACTCTGCAACCTTAAAGGTTGAGCATACATGGGGAAGTCTGAGCAGGAGGGGCAGCAATAAAAGAAATTTATAGTTTGGACCTCACTCCTCCCAGCCACATGTACATGTGAATGTCACACCAAGGTGACACGTACAGTATAGCTGACATTTAGCTACAGCAGAACTTGGATATGAACTTACATGTTGAACCCTTCTTCTCAACAAGCCAGTAGCAGAAGCCTCTCCTGGCGCGCTCATTGAACACGTTACTGTACTGGGGCATGTTTTGAGGGAGGATTTTAGGAGTGTTAGGATGGATGTCTAAGGAAAAACACAATAGTGAAACAGCAGGAAAGCTAATATGTATTCACATGTTTAAGTCATAGTTGTTAAATTAGGACCTACTGTATACTTGCACTGTGCCATTAATGTCAGTTGCATCCTTAGTTAGAGGAGGTAACAGGCTGAAGGCGGTGTTGGTGTGGTTTAAAGCAGCTTCATGTGATTCATACTCTAGAGCATATATTAAAACCAATTTAAAGACATGTTTTACTTTGTAATCTGCAGTGCATTCCTATCTGTACAAATTATTATTCATTAAATGGGTTAATATTCACAAACCTGTGTCCTTCAGCAAGGCAGCTGGGACTGTTGCAAGATAATCTGGTACCTGGGGAGAAAGAACTGTGCATAGTATCACAAAAATACAGAGATGTCTAGTTGATATTTTATCAGTTAATCAAAAGTGCCATTACTTATTTCTGTTTGATTAGTATGAACAGGGTTTAGCTTCATCTCAACTTACCATCGTTTTCATTTTGCTCCAGTGATCTGTCTGCAGATGTGGAAACATAACTGGGTGGCCCCTTGGCCAACATGTCATGCTGGTGAAGAAAGTAGAAGGATGATGAATATTAGTTGCCCTCTCTTTCTTCTGTTCAACATTCGAACATCTTGCACAACACGGGATCCCAGCAGCCAAAAAAAAAATACTATATGTGTGTGTGAGACTCAGAGAAAGATCTTGACAGTGACCGTGACTTACTGTTCTCCCCTGAAACGACTCGAGTCCCATGTTTTCTTCTTTTCTCCTGTCTGCATGCTCCGGATGTTGCGGCACCTGGCTTCTCTCACACACACAACAATGGGTTGTGTTACTTTGTCGCTTGGCAACAGTACCCCTGCTGTGGTAAACTGGAACTCAGTGAACTGAGCTTGTACAGTAGGGCATGTACAAGTATTAATTATGTGAAGTTATTCAGTTTGTGTAGAGGCTGATACAGTATAATACATACAGTGTGTCATGGTAATTTCTCTACAATAATAATAATAATAATAATAATAATATGAATAACAATAATAACAATAGAAACACTTGCTGCTCTGTTGTATGTTGTATCATGAATCTTGTGTTTTGTCAAAACACATACTTACATTTGAAAAAGACGTATACTTACATTTGTCATCGTTGATTGACTTTCCATGACTGTTCCTTGTTCTCAGGTCTCTCTTGATACGATATTGTGACCTCAATGAGACTACCTGATTAAATAAAGTTTTAATAATAGTTTTTTTTAATAATAGTTTATTCTCATTGTTTTATAGATCACATCCGCTTGATGTAATTTCAGGGTGAGCAAATATTTAAAATTTACTGGTGTGTTTCCTTTTTTGGTTGTTGTTACTTTTACTTCAACTCAGAGGGAAATGTTATAATCCTTAGTCCACTAAATGTAATACTAAATTAATATAGTATAGAGTATATCTTTTTTTCTTTTTAAATTGTGCTATTTGGGACTGCTGCATTACTTATAAGTTATCTTGTGCAAATGATTAAACGATAAAAGATATTTTTAAAGGATATAAGATGGTTTCACATTAAGATTAGTTTATTAATCTTGAAAACGGCACGTTGGCACTAATAATTAAAATGTATAAAAAAATGAAATGCTCTTTGTCTGTGACATTTTGAGTTATGAGTTATGTGTAAAAGGTGTAGCTTTTTTATTTTTAGACTACAGCACTGTTTTGATGTACTGTTTGCAGTCAAATTGTGCGAATAATAGAACCAAATTAATAATAAAGTTTACATTAGCTTTCACAAGACACAAGGACAAAATCAGGGTCAGGGTCAACATATCTATTAATAAATGTATTGACACTGTTCCAAAAGCATTAACGTCTACAATGATCTAAGTCTACCGGACGCATATTTGTGGGTTTGGAAATTTATTATACTGTATGAACTTTACTCAATAGAGAGTGTGTGTTCCTGATATAAAATATAACATAAGAGAAGACTTGACCCTTTAATATCAAAGAGTTTGCAAATCTAACAACCAGAGGAATAGGACTAAAGTAAATCATCTAAATATTGTCTGAATAAAACATCTTAGATATCACTGGGGCTCAGGCAGAAACATTTTCATCATCTTGATTTTTTAAAAGTGAGGCTTCTGCATTTAATAGCTTTACGTTTGATTCACCAAACTGCTTTAACTGTACAAACATGAATAACTTTTTTTAGGCTGATGAATAACACTTTTTCAATGCTGAACAGATGCTTTTTGACAGACAGGATTAGTTAAGATAACCTTTTCACAGGCATCTACTGTGACATTATACTTTACCCAGATTTCTTTTGTTATTTATAAAGATCAACTGTAACATTCTTTCAAGTTCTGGCTTTTTGTGAAATACTGAACTGAATTTTACTTATGAAAGTCATTAGAGGCTATAAAATTAAATTTCTCTTGTCACCTTTAAAGATAAACTAAAATCAACAATCTAAAGAACCAGCAATATTATTTAATAAAGGATATTGTCATCACATTATATAAAAACTTACTTATTATTATTATTACTTATTATATAAACTCTTACAGACAGAAAAATATACATACAGATAGTTTTTTGAGGAAGACATTTGTCAAAGGCAAAAAAGTAATTACACTGACAAAGAGACAGCAGGTTAACCAGACCAAATCTTCCTTGCATCAAACATATGAGGTCTTTGGAAGTCTTTTCTACAGCAGTTGACAAATGCAAATGCAAATGTTAGCAAATGCAATTATTTTATAAACTCTCTCTCCCTTTCCAGTTTCATGCCTCATTCCTCCTCCTGGTTTTGGATCCTCTCCAGCAGATGCCTCTCTACTCGCCGGTTTATTGCATGAAGATCTTTAAGCACACTAGGCTTATCTTCCAGCTCCTCGTGGAGACAACGTGCTATTTCCAACCTCCTGTAGTCTTCTGGTCGTACAAGATGCCGGATAACCTGAAGAGCACGATCTTTGAGGCTGTAAACTGTAGAATTCAAACAGATGTTTGGTATTTAAAATTGTTGAACAGAGACAAGTCTCCTAATGGTGTATTTAATGACACATTTACAAGCATCCAGCTGAAGAAATACAACAATGTAGTCCCTGAATTAAACCAATAATAATATTAATTAATTAATATTATCTTGCTTGTGGCATATATAGCTTTGGAAAACTCAACAATCTCTGCAAAGAGACTTTCAATGAAACTGTTCAAAGCAAGATCTGTAGATTTCCTTGTGTCAACTATTTCATGAGTTGTTTTAAAAAACCAAACTGAATGACCGAATGGCATCAACACTCATTTTTGTAACAGAGATCTTAATACCCTGCCGAGTAAAACCAAAACTACCTCCGTGAACAAACAGAAGGAATAGATGGAAAATCATTATTAATGTTTCTGTAAATTGATTATTTAAAACATTAGGCGGGAAATAATTTCACAACAGCTTAAACATCAGCTGTTCAAAACGAAACATGTTACAGAAGTTTTTTGGCAGCCTTAATGTGCTCAGATGCTGCCAACAGCGAAAGTGGCTCTTTACAGACTCGATCACACTGGAAAAATATTCCAATTGTTATTAGTGAAGGTAATTTGGCTGAACGTACCTGGTAATGTGATTTTAACGTTCATAGTGTTTCCACTGTCTGATGGTTTAGGAACAAACAGCTCTTTGCAGTTCACCTTAAGGGGCTCATCAGTCTCTGCATCTCTGAACATCCATGGGTGACCTGAACAGAACATGCACATAAAACAGAACTGGTACTACACACTGGTGATAACATTTCACTAACAACTGCCCTATGGAAAAGCACAAACCCTATAGACAACAGAAAAATCTGACAATCTTTGTGGCTCATAACACTGTTGTTGCTGCTGTCAAAACATCCTGAGACAAGTCTGAACAGCAGCTCCTTTGCTGTTCATCTCAACATGAGACATGTTGCTCGTAGCTCGATCCTGAGTAGCTAATGTTACTTTACCGACAAATGTTTTCATATTTAGTCCGGTTCCTGGTTGTACGTCATTATATGGATGAGGTTCCCCGCGGTAATTTATCCACAGTGGTCGCACGACACGGGAACTGAGGTTATGAAACACGACCCTGATGGGTATCCGACTGTTCAGGGACCGAACCGGGGGCAAAGACTGATCTCCTTCTTGAGTCATTGGTGCTACTGTCTGATCAACGCTAGCCTGCAAGCACAGTGAGATTTCAGCTAACGTTAGCTTGCAGCTGGCTAATACCGTATCCAAGACGTTGGCTATCGTCGATCCCAGAGTTTGTCGTAAATAAGTGTATCAAAAAGTGAATCGAATTACATCATGCGGTTTGTTAAACCGACAACTTGTAACTACATCATAAAAACATAACACAGAACCGTCGGTTCCCTGAACTCTTCTGTTTACATTTACTCTTCCGGTCCAAAGTGGTGCGACGGTAGAACTATTCTGCACTGTGATTGGTCGAGAGAGGCATGACGACATCACGTTCCTCAGCAGAAACATTTCACACGTGTCACACGTGAGATACAAATATACTAATTACAATTCAAACCTGAAGTAGTACCACCTCTAATAAGGTATTGTTTATAAAGGGTTTATTAGCTTGAATTATTAGTTTAATCTGAATTAATAAATACTTTACCAATGCCTCAGTTCGTGTCCATGAATAACACACTGTGGTTTGCCGTGTTATGATAAATCCCCCACTGGAATTCAACCCTTAGAGGTTTTCATCAGGAAGTCCCTCTTCAAGTCATTTCATAATGTACTGGTGCCTCTATAAATAGAATATCATTAAAACTATAAATATGATTCGTAATTTTAATTTTAAAATTAGCTTTCATATAATCTAAATAATTACACGTAATGTTAAATATTTCATTTTGTTGTTTTAATATTTTCCTGCAGCTTTTCCTCATGTCTCCTTTGCTTTGCCCTTTCAGTGATAACCTTCTGTGGCTGCAGGGTGTCGATGATCATCTTCTGTTAAGTCAGCAGTCTTTCCCATGATTTTAGAGTGAACTGAGGTATACAGAGAGCTACATTAAGTATCAGTACTGCATGATTAGTCATTGACTCAAACTCGAAATTAAAAATTCTAATGTTTTGTGATGCTGGATTTTTTATTTTCGTCAGTCTCTGGGCCACTGTATTAATATAAATCATCGAAATTAAAACTAAAAACTTTTTTCACGATATTCTAGTTTGTTGAGATGCATTACATGATCATAGTAGCCTACTTTTGCACTTTTTATTTAAGCAAAACTTTGAAA
The DNA here is from genome assembly GCF_900324465.2 of Anabas testudineus. NCBI lineage: Eukaryota > Metazoa > Chordata > Actinopteri > Anabantiformes > Anabantidae > Anabas > Anabas testudineus. The sequence goes on along the minus strand of NC_046614.1, from coordinate 12,233,329 downwards.
ACTATTGGCTTACCACAATTAACTTTATGGGTTAATTATATTAAGGGACATAAATACTTTACAATTTGTAATAAAAAACTGAACGTGATTAAAGACAAAAAAGTTTTTTGTACTGTAGGTACACTGTTCCTGACTGTATATTATTTTCACTTGTAAATAAATAATCTCACTTTCACTCCTTGTTGTCACAGTAGCTACCTCCTGAATGAATGTCAGCTCCACCCAGTTTCATCCTCACATGAAACACTGGTGCACAGCTGTAGACAAGTCCAACCCCCTCTCCAGAGATTATTCCCAACCTGAACTCGACAACATCAGTGGATCTTCAATTTACACTCCGCTGCACTCTTTAAAAGAATAGCTATAAAGGTAGGCGGAATTGCAATGTAGCCTACTACTATCCTGTAGTAAAACACCAGAAGTTATCAGAACTAATTTTGTTTTGGAGAAATGTGGAATTTCAGTGTAATGTAACTAATCAGTTCTTTTATTTTCCTGCAGCTTGTTTTCTGGCCCGTTCTGACCCAACACAGCAGGATGCGACCACTCAATGACAGTGACTCTGTGGATGCGGAAGACGTCCCGAGAGATGAGGGTCTGGCCAAAGTGGAGATCGCGCTGCTCAGTGTCATCTTCGTCAGCGCAGCTATCCTCAACACCGCCCTGCTGCTGGTCCTCTGGAGGCAGCGCAAACAGATGTCCAGGATGCGCGTCTTCGTGTTTCACCTGTGTCTTGCGGACCTGGTGGTCGCTTTTTTCCAGGTGTGCCCGCAGCTCATATGGGACATCACAGACAGATTCGTCGGTCCAGACTTGGTGTGCCGCCTGGTGAAGTACCTGCAAGTTCTCGGCATGTTTTCATCGACTTACATGATCGTTGTGATGACAGTTGACAGATACCAGGCTGTGTGCAACCCGATGGTGAAGTTCCAGAGGACGCGCACAAGACTGAACATCCCTGTGTGCGTAGCGTGGGGTGTCTCTCTGCTGGGTAGCCTGCCGCAGATTTTCATTTTCTCGCAGGTCGAGGTTGCGCCCGGGGTGTTTGACTGCTGGGCCAAATTTATCCAGCCATGGGGACTGCAGACTTACATAACCTGGACCACGATGGTTATTTTCGTATTACCTGTTATTACAGTTGTGGTTTGCCAAGTGCGCATCTGTCGGGCCATCCAGATCAACCTATATCAAAAGACCCAGCAGCGGGGTCTCCCGCTCCCACCCAGAGCCAGCGGTGTGGCGGGAATGTCAAAGGCCAGGGTCAAGACGCTGAAGATGACAGTGGTCATCGTGCTGGCTTATATCGTCTGCTGGGCTCCTTTCTTCACTGTCCAACTTTGGTCCGCCTGGGACTCACATGCGCCAAAAGAAAGTAAGTCACTCAGTGTTTCTGGCTGCTGCTCAGCCACACACACTGGCTGAAATGGTTTCTTCTCTTCTGTGCATACCGTGTTCCTTTTTCTAAATGCATGTTCACTAATGATATTATAACTGAGAGTCTTGACGCGCCCAGTAGTGAAGCGCAGAGAAGTGCGCATTTCCGCAGAAATCCAGAACATACTATACTAATAGGTACTAATTGATTCTTTGCAGCGCTTTGACACAGCGTTTTCCTGTCATTCCAGCTGCGACTTTCACCATCCTGATGTTGCTTGCCAGCCTGAACAGCTGCGCCAATCCCTGCATTTACCTTCTGTTCAGCGGTCAGCTTCCTAAAAGGCTGGTCATACTCCTGTGCCAGCGGCAGCCGGGCGGTAAAGGCTCAATGCATGAAGAGGCGACGCTGGTCAGCACTTTATACATGAGTTTCAAAAATGTCTCTGACTCCAAATAACACCAGGTGAAGGCCTGTAGAGAAAAGCATGTGACAAAACATACTGCATCTGTTTGGGTCTTTGGTCTTAACATATGGTGTGTCTTAGAAACAGTCAGGAAAGGAAAACCACAAATGGGGTGGGCATGAGGGATGTTGGTCCAGATGTTGTCGGATGTTGACGAGTGTTTTGGGGTCACAAGGCAACAACTATGGGAAAGTAAAGAAGCCTCTGTTAATAGTTGTTTATTTTCCTAACCTCCTTTAACTATGACAGTTTGGTTGTTACATAAGATGTTACACACCATTGACCTTTCAGACAGATTGTGTTTTGGGGAATAAGTAAGTACACCACAGTCATTTGATTTGAACTCAGTGACTTTAAAGTGAATCATTTGGTGCAGCTGTGGTTCAGTGGTAGGGACGTAATCCATGAACCCAAGGGTTGAATGTTAAACTCCCATTTCCTCCTGGCTACATGTTGAATTGTCCCCGGACAAGACACTGAAACCTGAAGCCACAGGGCCTTAAATGCAGCAGCCTGCCCACAGGAGGATTAACAACAAATCTATCTCCATAAATAAAGCTACTGTACAAGGAGTCACACATCATAAAAAAAATGTCGTAACTGTATTTAAAACCTGTGAAATGCATGTGCCATTTCTATAATTGTTCTCTGTGGTAAATTACTAAAAACTAAATAATTGTATTTGTAAAATATCATTATGTTTAACCAACTGTAGAATGCAAGTGTGGAATAAATGGCTTTGACTTCCTACTTGTGTTTCCTAACCCTAACCCCATATGCAGTTGCAAGGCAAAGTAATGGCACTGTTCGTCTTTTCCTGGTTTTCCACACAAATTGGTCACAAAATGTGATCTGATCTTCACCAAAGTCACAAATATCAACAAACACAATGTTTCTAACTGATAGAACAGTCATGATCGTTCATGTCTTTATTGAACACCAATGAAGCCAATAGCCATACAGTAAACATGCAGAGACATTGTGAAAAATCAGTGTTTTAAGTAACTGAACCATCTTTGACAGCTATAACCTCAAGCCAGCTCTTCCTGTAGCTGTGGATTAGATCTGCACAGCATTCAGAAGAAACTGAACAGAAACAGAACAGATTTAGCTCAGACATATTCTTGGGACATCTGGTGTGAACGGTTCTCTGAGGTCATTCCATTCATGGGAACCACATACCAACTTCCTCCTAGTGGTGAAGTATGGTGGGCTTTACTTTGGTAACGGTCTGATAACATTTCATGACCAATTTATGCAGAAACCCAGAACCAGAAACATGTAGTTTTGAAATTCCATAAATGGCAAAATAGAGAAATTGTTATAACAATTTTCAAAGATAAAATCTGGATCATTTGGTCTACAATGCAGACAGAACCTTCCATTGATATCACACTTATGTGATATTAAACAGATTCAGACCTGGTGTATGTCTAATTCAATCACAACAGAGACTAAGCATGAATGATTTTCACATTGAAAGGGCAGCATGAGTATAAGCATAGTGTAAATCCTCTGAGATATTTATACTATAGACAAAAATCTCTGTTTCTATAAAGACCAAAACCAAAGAACTATAATCAGTCAGAGACGATAAGAACAACAGATAAGAAGGTACTGAAAAATGTGTTTGGATGTGAAATAGAGGAGTCAAAGTGGTGCACTCAGGTTTTGGTAGAGTTGGTTGCTGAACTGCTTATTAAAAAGCAACCATTTACTCCTGTCTTAAACAGAGAGCGGCCCTGACCAGTCAGAAAAAATAAAACTTTAAAACACCACTCAGAGTTTTCTTCATCACTCTAAATTAACTAAAACAATGACGTCCCTAACATAAAGCGGCACTTCTCTGTACTACTATTGGCATGCTTTAAAGATAATTAGCCTTTTCCCTTGGTGGATCCTTTTTACATTGGCTCCCACAGTTACCTGATTTCTCTGGGGACATCTGTGTTTCATTTAATTCTAAAATAGAGAGCTTCAATTTAATCACGATTCTTAATCAAATAATAGAATTCAGCATCAAGTGTCCACTTACTCTCACTGACAAAAAAAGAGTGACGTATAGATGTAATTACTCTTAACGACTGGGAGACAATGTGGAGGACAGAGCAGACAGGTTAAGTAATCTACCACTATTAGATAACATTAGAAAATGGGTGCAGTATCAAAATATTCAGGATTAACACGAAAGACTTTACAACGTGCACACTGACTCTAATTGCAAACAGTGAAGCTGAATATGTGCATCACTTAAACACACACCCACGTTGAATTGGACATTAAATTAAAATGGTAAAAACATCTTAGAGCCAATATAAATAGGCTTGTTGCAGCCAACAGTGAGATACAGTATATGTTGGTGACAAAACAATTTCCACTTCAGATCCACTCGCTCGTGTTTGACTGCATCAGTAGAGGGAGTTTGCTCAGCTGTTGTGCAGTTAAACTTTTCCATTACTCGGCACATTTTAGATTTCTTGTCCATGTTTGGTTGAAAACGTTTGCTTCATGTGTGACATGACCGAAAAGTGGGTAACAGAAAGTCTGACCATCTAAACAGCTGAAAGACGACAGAACAAACCTGACCTGCTCATAAGGACGACGTGATGCAGTCGAATGCTCGGGCAGAGGTGAAGAAGGAGGGAAGCCTGAGAGGAAAATGTTTTGTCAGATGCTGTTTCCAAAATCACGATTAATCTATTAAAAGTCAACTCTGTTAATTTTCAGTCTATTTACAGATCAAAGATTAGTAGCACCTATGTGAAAAAAGCCATATGAAGACTTTTGTGACTCCAGATGGAGCTGTACAAAGCCTACAGGTGTGAAGAAGGGTGTGGATTTAGAAAGAAGTGATCTTTGTAGTCTCATCTTCACTTAAACCAAGAGACTTGAGGATACATTAGGGTCTGATGGCATGACACCTGAATCTATAAAAAAGCTGTCAGTGGTTGTAATGTGGTTAACGTAAGGTTGATGAGGACGATCAATGTGTGAAATAAAAGTGCAAAAACGGTTTCAGTAGTTTAAGCAACAAGTGTTACACACACAGCTCTTGTCACTTTGCTTAGAATTTTATCCTACAGTGTAAAATTATTGCTTACTCTTGAGAAAAAGCATGGAAGAACAATTACAGGAAGGAAGGTCTCTGTAGGAATGGTGCATTAAAGAAGATCAAAAGAAGTCACCCAACTGAACTTATTTATTTAATGAATGCTATAATGGAAAGAGTCAGCAACCTGGCAAACAAGCTTTTTAAGTCTGCTGCACAACCACCAAAGCTTTTTTCTTGTCTTGTTGTACAATTATAAAAACATATTGTACAGTTAGATATATTTGTGTCTCTGCGAGAGTCACACACTCTAATATTTCGTTGGACCGCCTTTAGCTTTGATTACGGCATGCATTCACTGTGGCGTTGTTTCAGTAAGCTTCTGCAATGTCTCAACATTTATTCCCGTCCAGAGTTGCATTAATAACCTGATCATTCGGTATATTCAGGTAGTCAGCTGACCTCATTCTTCAGGCACATAATGTTGCTGAACCTAGACCTGACCGACTGCAGCAACCCCAGATAATAACACTGCCCCCACATAACTGATTTTTCTTATTGTCATTCAAGCAAACTTTCCAGAGACTGAGGATTTAATGATTCTGTTTATTATTAACAGCAGATCAAAGACAACAAGCAATTCGAAGACACATAAGGTTATTGAAATTCTGATAGGCATCATTTTCTGACATTTTTACACTGAACATTAGTTGTGAAATTAGTCAAGAATATTGAGATAGTGACAGTGATATTGATTGACGGCCTGTTTTCAGCAGAGCTTGTGCCACAGACAGCAGTTCACAAGGCAAGAAAATGTTATCAGACAGAAACAGAGACACAACTGCTGCAGTCAGAACAAGTCGAGTTTATTATTGACATCAAGTCGATATGATATGAGAAATCACGTGCTGCATGGCTCAGACCCTGTTTACTCCTTCACTATAAATGCTTATTTCTGAGGGGCCCTCACGTTCAAGTCATCAGTGAAGCTCAGTGGTCAATGTGGCTCCTCTCCTACTCATGGAGATTCATTAGACTCTCACTGTGCAAGCATACAAATCATCCTGGATCCACGTGCATCTGCATGAGAGATTAATACAGTGCAAACACACGAAAGCGCACAGACAGAGGCACATGTTGATTTGCCTCCAGATGCGAAGATTTACAAATTCTGCGAAGGCATCACAGAACATTTTACCTGCTTGTTAGAGCTTAATTAATCGTTCAAACTACACCCACATGTGTAGTTTGAACTGCCAAATTTAAGCATGTTGACGCTCTGTGAAACATTATCAACATCTCTGGTGACAAACACATGAATCAAAGGAGTCACAGGATAACTGTGTGTTTATTTTACTGTATGGGACACTGAAAGTGATGGAAAAACAAACAGTGGCCTTCTTTGGAATCAGGCCACTGATTTCTTCAGTGAAGCATCCATTTTATTGTTGGGGGTGAATTAAAGTGTGACAGGCCGGCAAACAGCGCGTCAGTGACATGACACAGAAAATAATCAAAAGAAACAACACACACAAATTGAGTAGTGGTGTCCTAATGTAAACGTCTGCATGAAACAAAATGTGATATAAAATTGAGAGACTGGCTGAGAGATGATAAAAAACTAGAGAATATCACATTTCTTTTTTATTTTCAAGGGATTACCACGAAAATATGATCGATAATTCTTCAAAAACTCAGCATGAGATGATAAAATCAAATTATGATGATGAGTGTCTACACAACTTAAAACTTTACACCCATATGATATTTGGCCATAATAATAGCATGGAAGGAACGGTTGATTTGAAAGCTCTTACCCTTTAAAGAAGTAGTTTGACATTTTATGGAAATGCCTGTCTGCTTTAATGCCAAGGGTTAGATGTTTGTTGGAAATAAGGCTACAGACAGTTAGCTCAGCACAAAGACTGAAAACTGGTGCACAACATGAGCCTAGCTTTGTCTACAGGGAAAGAAAAATCTGCCCACCAGCATATTAATGTTTCTTGTATGAGTTAAACAAGATCCAACATGTCAATTAATGAGCTTTAATTGGGCTAAGCTAAGCTAACCAGTTGTGCACTGTAGGTTAATATTTATCTTAAAGATATGAGTGTGGTAATCTTCTTATTTTACACTCTGCGATAAAGCAAAGATTATTTCGCCAAATGTTGACTTTTTCATTTAATGCTGCAAACACCCACAAACATCCTCAGATTTAGACAAATCCTTATTGCATTTAGTTACTCAACTTACTTTACTTGCATTTTTTAAACTATTCTGAGTGAAGAAATATGAAAAAATAAGTCTGATTCTACAAAGAATATATTACACAACAAATGCTGTAACTGCCCCATATGTACAGATTCATTTATACTAAGGTGAGCCAGAACTTTGCATCACAAGCACGAGACGTAAAATCCTGAAAACCATGAGAGTTCAAACCGAAGAAAGTGTGTGTTAATGAAAGTGTCGTCATCACTTTGCCATTTACAAATTTTTGAAACCACCGATTCATCACACGTATCAAAAGACACTGAGCTGGAGCGTAGGCACACCATTTCAACACGCCATATATAATAAACAAACTAAGTGAAGGGCAAACACTCCTCTGAATCTCTGCCTTAATTAGCTTTGACCTTTAGAAAAAACAGTCTGCCATGAGGCACCAAGACATCTCTAATTTTTACTTTTGCAACCAGAGATTGAATGTTTGTTTCCTGAAGCACATCATCTAAAGAGAGAGTGAGCTTTAGTTGAATACAAAGCAGACACCAATTATATCAAGTATATTACACATTATTGTCACCTCAGTTTTTTTTTTAACAAGAACTGGTGTGATAATAAAACTTCTCCACACATGACACAGTATGTTAAATTATTTTTGATTGTTTATACATACAAAAATACATCCACTTTAATTCCCAGATTCAAAATATCCCCTATCATGACTGATCTACACACACGGGCACACTTTATCCAAACGGCGTTGCTCTATGGCTGCTGAAATTACATCTGAAAACAGGAGGATCTGAATGTTTTGTGAATGGATGCTGACTGGTTGCATTTACAACAGATTAAAATGCAGCCTATGATAGCTCTATCTCAACTGCATGCAGTCACATTCTCCCTCACAAGGAGAAAAGGAGCTGAAGGCAAATTAGACATTAAGCATAGCTTTTGTGTTTCTGTGTGTTTGTGCGTCTGCACTTTCCAAGAAAACAGCTGGACAGGGACACAGATCAGGGAGCTGCATGCTCGGATGTTAGTATGTGTCATGGCATCAACCAGTTACTTATTTTGTCATCCCCTGTTCCTTTGGCTCCATCCTTCTAATTTGCTCTTAAAGTGCCATTTTGAGGCCAAATGACCTTTTCACTAATATAATAGATTTGCTGTTAGAAGTGACAGGTGATGTGTGATGGATTGATTACTAAAAGTAATTGCAGCCAGGCAGAGGCTGAAGATCCAGGCTTGGGGGTTTGCGGATTGATGGTCTGACATCACAGGCAGAATTGACGAGAACCCTCCCTACCCTCCTCTCCGTCAACCTGGGGGATGCGAGGGAGCATAGCTGAACGGGTTAGACCCCAGAAACGAGGGGGAGACAAGTCTTTCTTGGTGGCTGTGAACTTCCAACCCATGTGAGACGAGCAGTTTCTGCACTGAGCGATTGTCCAGGCGTATCTGAGAGCAAAGGAGGAAGATACATTTTTACAAAGACATGTTTGTTAGAGCACAATATACTAATAATATAATCTACACTTTGTGAGGTACAGTTAGGTCCATAAATTGTGCAACAAAGATATATTTTTTGGCCATTTGTCCTCTATACACCACCACACAGAATTTAAATGAAACACTAAGATGTGAACAAAGTTGAGACTTTACAATTTAAGGGTTCTGACAAAACAAACAAAAACAAATGCTAAAAAAAGTATCATTGTTCCATTATTTTTGGACAGAACTGTATAAACAATGTAATATACTTCACTTTGTAAAGTATATTATAGGAAATTAAACCAGCGGCTACTTCATTAGATGAGCTGTTTGATTTGATACAAAGACACATGAAGGTCTTACTGCTCTGCTGATCTCTTTGATCCAAAGCTTTTAAGCTAAGGCACTGGGGAGTACAACAGTAGAGTTCAACTAGACCAATTTTAGCATTAAATCATATCCAAGACCTTTGGTTTGATTTGTCAGAAGAATGGCAACTTCAGAGAATATTCAGCTTCATCTATTTAAAAGTAAACCAAGCCCTGAAAAGTGAGGAGTTAGAGTCAGTTTACTGTGTTTGCTGCATGTTGTATTATTCACTAGTCAGAAAGGGGAGTGTGAGGTAAACGCTGTGAGTATAGCTGAGTTACCCTGGAAACCAGCTGTGCAGTGTGGATGGCCTGCCAACCAGGTTGAGGTTGTTGGCTTTGTAGACAGTCAGGGTTTCATGGACGTAACCGTGAGGGTTGACATATGCAGCCATAGGGCCGTACAGAGACAAACTGCAGTGGAATGAGAGAAAGGTGGAGCACGTCAACAACAGTGATCATAATGCCAGTAAAAAAGTCAAGCCAAAAACAAAATATCATCAGAATAATCTTATAATAATCTTATAAGAAAGACCTGCTGTTAAAATGCCTAAAATGTTAATAAAAATCTAAAACAACTGTGTACTAGCTGATGAACATCAGAGTTGTGGAGACATAAAATCTTAGTCAAAGAGAGAGTTACTACTGGTTTATAGTCACAAATGTTGTGACATAACAGCTGAGGCATTAAATATCACAAGCCCTTTTTATTGTTCCTTCAGTTTGTGCTTAAAAATGAGTCCAGTGCTCTCTGAAATGATCAATTTTAGAAATAAAGCACACAACTGCAAACGTTTTGATTTGAGGAAACATTTCTGAAATGCAGCCGTGACGAAAAACTACAAGTTGACTGCAGTCCTGGCTTTCATCCCCACACATAAAAATGCATTAGTTAACTACGTAGTTATGTTAGTCGGAGGAAGTGTGCTATAAAGAGCAGCAACTTCTGGATGTCTCGGTCCGAAATTATATTAAGAACAAACACTCATTCACTCCGATTATCTGGATGTCGTCAGACAACAGTTAATGCACCTCTCATAAAGTACTGTGAGTGTCTGGGCAATTTCACTGATGTTAGGGGTAAATGGGACAAACCCATTAATGATCCATCATGGACAGAAAATTATATTACATAACAGTGTGTAAGTGTCAATGTGAAAAGCAGAGCTACTTATTTTCATTATGTAACTTCCAGAACAATTTGACATCGACTTTTATTTGTTAATAATTACAGTGATTACAGTTATAAAGGCATATATACAGTATATGCTGCCAGGATAATGTAAGTAGTTTTTCTATTTAAAATGATCAAATATTTTAAAACTGAATGTTTTCTTGCATTTCTGTAAAATTATATACATATGTTTTATATCAGTAGAGCTGACCCTCCTCCACTAACAGACAGGTGAAGAAAGGACAACATTCAGAGTTGAGTCGTGGCAACTGGACTTCAGACTGAAGAAGCCACCAATTTAAACAAAACACAAACGTTACCTTGACTTACAGACAAGTCCTCACCTGAATATTTCATTTTTTGTGGTGATTTCTGTGTCCTGGCACTGCTTACAGAACAATGACGTACACTGAGAAGAAGGGATAATAAAGTGTTAACAGGATGTATAAATGTCAGATGTATTGTTCAGTCTCAACAAAGAAGCTATAATAATCCACCCGATCATTTATGGTTATACAAGAGCCGCTAGCTGGATGACACAAGTTCAGATCTGCAGACTAACTGTTGAGACTCTGCCTTTAGGAGGATTATTATCCTCAATCGGAAACGAAGAAAAGAGCAGACAATGGGCAGACACATTTAAGAAGCACTTCACATGTCCAGCGCCAGCTTCTGATCATGCAACAAAAGTGCTACACACTAAGAACATTTGTGCATGTGTCTATTTTCAGTCTACTCTCTGTGACCTCTGTTTTCTTCATTTGGAAATATCTGTTATTTCTGTCAATTTTAAAATAATCTATAAAAAATAATATTACTTAAAACTTATAGCGAGGCGATAACTGGTTTTGTTTATAGAACTCTTTTCCTTCTTCTGTCTCGGAATGCCTAAAGATTATCTTCCATAAACTTTCTAAACTTCCAGTAACGATGGTGTCATAAGAAAAGTTAGAGGATCAACATGTTACAATTCATCCTTAGGGACATGAGGTTCTGTACCCGAGCGATGCTGCTGGTGTCACTAAAAACAACCTGTAACTAACCTGACAACGGAGGTAAACCAGGAAGACAGAGGCCAGACATCTTTGTTCCGTTTGTATTAAAATATGAATGTTAGTGGAGAAGTGAGGAAGGCAAGTTAAAGTAAGAACTGCTTCAACACCAGGACAGAGACCAAACTCTCTCCCAGGTCAAACCTACAGAAACCATTTTAAACTTTGTGTCTATGTATTATTAGCAACAATAAGCCTAAATATCTATTAATGACAATACAAGTTTCTTACAATAAAAATTAAATCCCGGGGGAAATGTAGGCTGAGGCTGCAGTAGACTGTGAACTCAGTAATAATGAACTTTCTTTACCCGGTCCATGATGTCCAGCTCACAGCGAAGTCTCTGGATGGCACTGCCAATCTTCAGCAGCTGGAGCCGCAGGGCGTCGTCTATGGGCAAACAGGCCGCCACTCTGTACGAGAAGTCTAACAGAAAGAATGAAAGGGAGGAAAAAACACAACAACATTAATGTGTGTGTGTGTATATGTGAGTCTGTGATCCATCTGTAACAGAACAGAGACTGACCTACGGCATTTGAAGGAAGAGAGTCATCCTTCAGATTCTCATCCCATTCGTGGAGCTGTTTCTTCACTCTGTTCATTAGAGACTCCTGTGAGGTGGCAGACCGGAAGCAGAGAAAATGCGGTTTACATTCACTTCGATGTGATGTTTATGTATAGAGGAAATTCAAAGCGGTGAGCCCGAGCTGCAGTAGTGTACTTACAGAGTCGTACAGTGCATAGACCCAGTGAGGCCATGGCGTCAGACTGGCACAATGAAACTTCCTCTGTGATGAACAACAGACGCACCAATAGTGAAATAAATTATTTTTTTCTCTTTCCTTTCTTTCCATTGTCATATAACTATTACTATCATACACAGCATGGCTAAAAGGATGAATAAAATGGATACTAAAATATTGTACGTATCCATCAGCAAACATTAAAACCATGTGCATAATATTGTGTACGTAGCCCTTGTGCCAGCAAAGCATCTCTGATCTATTAAGACATGGAGTCCACAAGACCTCTGCATCCTCTAGTATGTGGCAACAAGACTTACTCTAAGCAACATGTCCTTTGAGTTGTGCAAGACTTAAGTTATGTTTTTTTCCAGAGATCCTGCTACTACTTGATGAGATCACGATATGGTGAAATTAGAAGCCAAGGCAACACCTGGAACTCTTCAGCATTATACTGCTGAAATAGGCCAAAGCCATTAGGAATTACCACTGCCATAAAAGGGTGTGTTTGGTCTGCTTAGGTACGTGGCAGATGTCCACATTAATGCCAGGACCTGAGGTTTCCCGTTGTGTATCCTGGTGCCATCTCTTCCCCAGGTAAACTACACACACACAGGGACACACACACATTCCTGCCAACCACATAATTTCCATAGAAAAAGTAATTCATGAGACTAGGCTGCCTTCTTCTGTTGGAACATTGTAGTGGCTCTCAGCAGTGGACAGGAATCACCATGGGCACTCTGATCTGCAACTACACAGCCCACACACGCAGTAAGCTGTGATGCGCTGTACAGTCTGACAGCTGTCCATCATGTCCAGCTTTCCTGTGGAATTGGACCAGAGGGGCTACCCTTCACTTCCCACTCACATCAATGAGCCTGTTGTTGGTTAACTGATTGTCCTTAATCACTGCATACCAGAAACACCCCACAAAACCTGCCTTTTGGAGAAGGCCCAGGTGTCTAGCCACAATCCCATTTACTGTGAATCCAACACATGAATGTCAAGAACTGATGGTTCACCGGCTGCCTGATATCTCTTACCCCCTGACAGTGACAGTGTTTTCCATATTGCCCAAAAGCTGGTAACACACAGAAGTATTTTGTGTATATTATGCAATACGATCCACTGTATTGTACATAGTATTTTTTGCTAAAGCATTAACACAACGCAGAGATTCAAGCCATGAAGTCTCTCATCACTCAAAAAAAAACAAAACAATGCTGTTTATGTGGGTGGATTAACATGGGTATGGTTCATATCATCTAACCTGTTGGTAGTTACTCCACCAACACTGGGCCTGTTTGCAGCTCTGAGCTGGAGGTTTGGAGGAGGGGTGTACATGAAGCCTGGAGAGCGGCGTTAGCTGCACAGCGGAGAGGGGATCTGGAAGGATTCGTTCTGGAAGGATCTGCACTTTGGCTTGTCTGATCCTGAAGGAGAGAATAGAGAAAGACATTAGTAATGGCACAGGCTGTCGAACAATGGAAAGGGAAGAAGGGAAACGTGAAAGAGGTCGAGAGAAGCCAAACAAAAGCAAGTAGATTAACTACTTGCTGATTATCATCTAGTTTTTGACGGGATGTTTTTTCTATCAGCAGTAAAACATATGTGACCAACTCCTCACCCAAAACTAACTTTGTGGAGTTCAGACATACAAACATGCCTATGTGAATATTAGTAGTCAAAACCAACTCAAGGTGTGAACATACACCACATTGTAGCTGATCACTGGAAATGGCATCCAGTTAAATCCTGCAAAACACAAATACAGCGTTCAACCTATTTAATGCATAGAGAGAAACTTCTGAGGAGAATGTACAATATGGTGAATGATGTTAACAGAGAGGAAGACAATGACACAAAAATATACAGCTGAGTAAATATCACCACTAAAGAGTAGATTCCATTTAAATGACTGATCAAGACAATGCTAAGCTTCCTATAGCGACTTAACGAGACATAAACAGGATTATATTTAGTAATTTGTGTGCATTATATAATAACAAGTACAGAAACAGGGAATGTGTCTTAATGAAGCTTCAGTTTAATGAAACGCAAACCTCAATGATTTCCTGAGCAGTGGAGGACAGAAATAGACATGATTTATAATATGACCACAATTAAATACTGTACAGTAAGTGTCTTTGGTTTAAAAAGTACAAAGAATGCACTTTTTACGTGTATTTAAATAGACTTTTTTTACATTTAATTGTAACACACAGTTGTTAAAAGAACTAAATTGAATCACACTAAAATATTAAAGTGCGTAATAACAGTAGTAACTGGTAAGGATGTTGAAGATGACAGTACAAAGTACTAGTCTGCCCTCTAGCTGTGACATACGGGACACCTCTAGAAAAAGGTTCTTTATTTAGAGAACAAAGACATGGCTGATCAAAAACTGATCTGACTGAACTCATCATCATAGAGTACAAAAATAGGATTCTTGGAAGTTAGACATTATTGTATAAACAAACTAGAAATAAATTATTAAAATCTAATGACTCCACACAAAACTCATATAAATGCAAATTAATGTAGAGGCTGTTAAACACACAAAAATAATTGCAATTCTAGTCTAGAGTGCAGCAGGTTTTCTGTTTTATCAAGTAATTCGTTTCAGATAATCCTATTCGTTTTACTCATTTATACATCTCTATTCGTAGAATGCAGCTTTCCCTCAAATGTGCACTAGTCCTGACCTTTGACTTAATGGTTTATGGGGCTATTTCAACTCACCCATCTGCTTGAGTTCTTATCTCATGGACCTTGAATCTCTGCCTCCCCACAGCTTTCACTTTGACTGTCTCGATGCCGTACTCCTGCTCCTCCCGGTATGCATAGATTTCAGCTGTTGTGCCAAACTCTGGTTCTGGCTCTCCTGCATCACTGCAGAAACCAATATTAAATAAAGTCATTGAAGTCAGACAACTAAGTTGATTTAAAGCGATGGTCCAGTGAATTAGGCTCATACTTAAAACCCCCATTCCACAAAAGGTTGGGACTTGGTAAAATCTATATAAAAACAGAGTCTCATAAACCCATATGTTATTCACAATAGAGCATTAAGACGTGTTGTTATTTCCCTGACACACACCTGTGTGCGAGCACAGCAAAGGTGCGGTCTCTCTGGATGACGCTCCTCATCATGCTGACCTCCTGAGGCCTGAACAGCTGCAGAGGCAGCGTCTGGCCCGGCACCAGCATCACAGCTGTGTGTGGCAGCACAGGGATGGTCTGCCAGCTGTCGTCGTCGTGAACTGTACGGCCGTGAAACTCTTCCATGTCTGAACCCAGGTACTGGCATCGCAGGAGTCAGAGTCAGAGTCAACAGAAGACTACAGACAACTCACTACGCACAGCTAGAAAAACACGCAGATGTACGACGACACGAGAAGAAAGCAAGTGCATCACTCACAGCATGCGATGTGGGAAGACTGGGGTCAAAGGTGATGATGCTGGGATTCTTCGCCTCGTCACTGTCTCGGTCTTCAGTCTCCATGTCATCTTCCTCCTCCTCTTCCTCATTGTCTGCTACGACAGAGCAAATTTACAAACAAACACACCTCAATGGGAGATCAGTTATCTCTCTAGGTGACCCCTAAACGCACCACGGTGCTACCTTCGTCCCCTTAATGAGTCACTCTGGTGCTAAAAATGAAAAGAAAGTGAAAGCACAGGTTTCAGAAATGTGCCAGTCAGGATGTGATCTCTGACAGTGGCCTGTTGTGCAGACATGTCCGCTCGCTGTCAGCTGGATGAAGAGATAAACGCTCAGCTGCTCAAACTCCGAGCGGTGTTTCTGGCGCCTTCAACTATTACCTGGTAAAAGCTGTAACTGGTTTCCCATGTTGTCGTTAATGTTGTCTTCACCTCCACCCCTCTCGTCAGCCATATCCTTGTGTTTACAATACTCAGCTCTTCTTCTGCGGCGTCTTCGGTGAAGCAGCATTAAGATGGCTCCTCAGCGCCCCCTGTCGACTGGTCCGCACAGCCAGAACCAGGACCGACGGCAACAACTCAATTCAGCTGAAATACGTGAAATATTCAAAGCGCGTGAGTATTTTACGTTTCAGCACTAAACCAAATAATTGTATTATATATTAGGCTGAAACCCCGTAGTAGCGCCGACTCAGTCGGGCAGCTGTCCAACACGGATCAATAAAGTATACATTATTATTATTCGCACTGAGACACTTGTTGGACGACTGAATCCAACTAAAGTAAAAAAAGTAACTACTGGCTCCACATGGACCTGTTTCCCCGAGTCCCAGCTAACTGCAGTTAAATTTTTACCCGTTTCAGCTTCAATAACATGCGACTTTATGTTTGGCAGCAGGAAGGATGCTGTCAAAATACAACTATAGCTTCTTCTGAAGCTTTTCATTTGTCTGAGAATCATCTTTACCTTTCTCTATTAAAACATAAAGGTCCAGTTCTGTACAAGGAAAGACTTAAGACATTTACTACTTTCCTGTGCCGTGCAGCAATTTAGTGCAAAACCAGGAACCTGAGGATCAGTTGTGTTTTGGATAATTGAAGTGGAAGTCACATCGTCTCAAATGATAGCGCAGCTTCTTATGCAAACCACTGACCTTTACAAGTACCAATACCAGAAACATGCATAACCCACCCTTTCTCCTTTCTGAACCTTTTCCAGAGTGTTTGCAGACCAATGGGTCACAAATCGTGGTACAGAATTTACTGTACTTCACCACACATAAAATTTTAACATGCAAGACAATTATATTGTCTTAATGAATAAGGCTCATCAAAAGTTAAACATGCTTAAAAACCCACACAACCAAATGTGTCAAATTAAAAAAGCTGAAACCTTTGGTAAAGTTTTAACAATTTATTGTTCAATACACCACAACAGATGTTAAATGATGCATTCTGGTCCATGAACAAAGAGGTGCCATTCTGATGTTGAGAGATCTGTCCACCGTCTTCACCATCTTCCAGTTAGACGTCCACAGCTGGCTCCAGACACCGTCACCAGAAATCAGGGTTTGGGCCTTTGTTTCTCGGACTGCATCACTCTTCCAGCCAGGAATCGGTCATCTGGAGAGGTTCTGATGGGATGACAGCTGGCAAGAATGAGGGCTTACTTTGACCTCTGCCTCATCTTTCTCCTTTTACGCTTCAGCCTGTTGACAAAAACATTCGTTAGAAGGCAGATCGTCTTCCCTTTAATACTTTGACCAAAAAAAAAAAAAAAAAAAAAAAATCACTCAGAAAGATGTACTAATTTAATAACAAAATGACAATAATACAAATGCAGTTGAGTGCAAGATCATTGTACTCCTACTAGTGTTGAGCAGGGGACAACTGTACACTACGTATTGTAGACGACAACTACAGTACAGTCAAAAGTGACCGGAAGCCACACTTTCATACCGCAAATCCTCACTTTGCTACAATATTGTCTAGTCTGTGGCAAAAGAAAATTGGCACCATTTTCAACCTTCATGCTGGTCATGAAATGTGATGTGATCTTCAAACTCAGAAATAGAATACTCCTGATCTGATAAGTCAAATTCTTTTGCATCTACTGAACACACCTATTAACACCATTAAATGGTGTAAAAAGAGTATCTGAATTACTTATTGGACCACTCCTGGCAGCAATAAAGGCATTTGCTCCATTTAATCTGTGATCAGACCCATTTCTAAGATGTACAGTCAGAACAGCTTAGCCATATTCTTGGTGCATCTAGTGCGAGTGGCTCAGGTCATTTCGCAGCATCTCTACCGGGCTGATGTCTGGGCTCTGGACTACTCCAAAAGGTGGATTGCATCTCCAAAGCCATTCCGTAGTAGATTCAGATTCTTTTTTTAAGGTCATCGTCCTGCTTCACTCAACTTCTAAGGTTCAGCTTGCTCTTAGTGTCCCTGACATCATGCATAACATAGCTTGTTAAACTGGGGAATTTAATGTCACCTCCATTATGGCAAGCTTACCATTACTTCTCCTTCCACCATATAGCCAAGACAAGATTAAGGATTTTTGAAGATCAGATCACTTTTCAAAACTAGGTTATTATACCCAATATTACTATTGCAACTGTATGTGAATGCATAAAATGCATTTATATGAATACATAACATATATAAAAATGTATTAACATTCTAGTAATTTTATGTGTTGAAATGTACAACATTACAGCACTGGAGGTTTAGTAGCTCCAGTCTTTAAAAGGCCTCTTTAGTCTGAAATTGTTAGTATTGACCTGCAGCACATTGAGGTGCTTAGTGCTCCACTTTGGCAGACAGGTTACTTGCAACCTAAGGTTGTCTGAACACAGCATGGTAATAAATACTGCTGATTTCTAGGAATCGCAATTTTGTACAGCATAAAGTGGACCATTAGAGCTTACCTGCGCATACGCTTCTTCCTCCACTAAAAAGACAAAACAAATATTAATGTACAGGAAGTGAAGTGTATATATACACACACACCATGTGTACCCTCCCCACTTAGTATAAGATAGAAAGCATGCTCGTTATAACCAGAAAAGATACTAAGTACACTTCGCTGGTAATGACATTGATTTAAGTCACCAACAAAACAGCTTATTAACCAAAACCAAAACAACATGGTGTCCGGGGTTTACCATTGCTAACACTGTAGCATGCAGCAAAGCGCCTTTCTAAGAACATTAGCATTTACACCTAGGTTACTTTCCGCATATCTTGAATAGCCAGTCATGTAAGTTATTTGCATTGCTGCAATGACTGGATAAGAAATATAGAAAGAGGAAACAGTGTAAAACCAAAAGGCACTATGAAGAAGAGATGCATGTGTAAGTCAGTTGCTAACGTTAGCTAGCAGCACTGACTGGATCGAGAAAACACTAAAATATGGACAGAGACTGATTAACTTACCTTAGCTCTCATCGTGTGGAGAGGTTTCTGAGAAAGTAAAATAAATAAAAAGATCAATAACTTTGGATGATTGATAAAATTCAACGATTAGTTTGGATTCTGTTAGAGGCGAAATGCTTTTCCTTACCTCAAAGCGAGAAGAGCAACGGAAAGAGGATATGACGAAGAAAGAGAGCGGCTTTTATAATGAGTCTGACGTCATATTCTAGCGCCAACAGCTTTGTTATCTCGATTGTGGGAAATGTAGTCTGAACGGAACAGAATTTTTCGTGTTGTCTTTCATCACATTATAAATTAAAATGCACAATCATACGTTTTGTTTTCCTAGAAATTGTATTTTTAGCCATGTCCTGTATTTTTGAAACATATTGGAAACAGCGCAACATGATTTTTAATGCACCATTTTTATTCTATTAAGATTCATAAGGATCAATGTTAGAGTTGTAATGTAAAGGTAGAGGAAGTATAATAACTTTGAATAAACTGTAGACTCAGTTTTCACATAGTACAGTACTTTTTGAACAAATTAAACTAAATTCTTTATTGCATTTTAAAGAGGGCATTTTTTCTCATTGATCAAAAAATGCTGACTATTTGCTCTGAAATAGTTTAAAGGGGTGAAAGGGGCCAAGTGTCAAAAAAGTGTCCCCCTTTACAAGAGTGTAATCATATAAAAAAGAAGTCTTGTTAGGTATGAATCTGTAGTTTTTAAACGATCAATCATCTTCCAAACTTTACATAACTACATGTTAAGAAGGGCTGTTTATTTTACAAAGGCGTTTATTATAATGTCCCACGACATTTGCCAAAAAGTGGTACACCCAAGACATCATGGTGCAGCAAATGATGCATATATGTTACAGATTACATATGTGTTACATATGTTACATCATTACTGATGCATCAGTGTGTGTTTCTGTTGTTGCTGGTCGAGTTGGAGAACATTTTATCTACTTTAAATAGTGGAAACTTAGACCTGTGTTTTTCCCTAGCTTGGTGTGTGACCTCTCCATAGGATAACAACTCTAAAGGGTTGTCAGATGATCAGAGGGAAGGAAGAAGAAACTAATTTCTGCCATGCAAATCTGCTTTTTAGTAAAATTGGAGTTGGATTACTCGAACAGTTAATGGGATGAAACAGTGTTCAACAATTCTGAGACATCTGAAACATGATACACATGGATTTTTGGATCAGATTTGTGTTGTATTTTCAAAACTCTTACAGTATTAAGTACTAACACTGCCAGGTAACGCAGGGCAGTAATGTAATTTATAAATATCTTAATATCTATAATAAAAATCTTCAGTCACAAGATCTCACCATTACCAGCATATTTTTTTACAAAATAAAACAAGTTTGAACATACATTTGTAGGATTTGATATTTAAAGTTTAATTCAAATGTTTTCAACACTGAACTTTAAAAAATAACCTCCACAGAGAAGAAGCAGGAATGTATGAAAATCTTTTATTTCATTAAGATGTAAAGTTCCATTGTTCACTGACTGACCTACAAAGCGAGATTTTACTTCTCTCATACTCAGTTGTTGACAAAAGTGACTAAACTGCTGCAGACCTGAAATGATCTTCCAGCCCCAATGAAGACGCTCATGACACCTGCTTGTTAAAAAGGTTTAGTTTTCATGTTTCACAACACTAATGATGTTGTGAATCATGTCTCTAATAGAAAACAATTTAACAAAAATGTAACCTATAGATTTTTTTATATGTTGTTTTCATAAAGTGTGAGGGGAACGGCAGTAAACGCAGGTTGATCCCTAAAGTCAAGGTTATTCTAACCTTTTTTTTTTTTTTTTAACACTGAAAATATTCCAGTCTTCTGTTCGAGTTATTGCTTTAAAAAAATCTAGTGTAGTTAAAAGATTGTAGTTTTGTCCAAAAATGTAATCAGGTGGTCATGATAGAAGAACCTTAAACTCTCAGTAGATCTCTGAAATAATATATATTACAATCCCTGTAACCTTGTCTTGTTTACAGTCAATACTGAGCAACATAATTTGGAATTATAGTAACAATGTGCTGGGTATCATTTTAGGAGTGAGACAACTTCATAGTTTAACCCTTTACTGCACGATCTAGTCAGAAAAAGTGTTTAACTAAAACTGTCATTAAAAGTCGCCTTAAAGAAAAACCTGGATATTAATTTGGGTAACATAAAAAACAATTTAAAACTTGATTTAACTTTGTTGTCAAAAGAAAAAGCGTGACAGAGGAGTAGAAATATTTAATTTAAAAAACAACAAACCCATGGCAGCCTCAGAAACTCAAATACTGTTACGAGAGTTTATACAGAGTATGTATTTGGTAACCCCTTAACCGTAGCTGGCTGCCAAAAACACAGACGGCTTCACTCCCTCTATTACCCACTGTAATCTACAGTTGTTCTCAAGAAATGTTCTGCCACAAATAATCCAAGTACTGAGAGGAGCAAAAGAGTTTTAAAATTAATGCAGTAAAGGGTTAAAAACCCATGTAGGATCTTCAAATATTCAACTGATTCCAAAGTTCCCATTAATTAATCCGTTTAATTTGTGAAATCATTTGAATAATGGGTAATTTGTCAGGTCTTCTCTTGCTTCTCTTTGGGGTGTTGCATGTGTGGAAAGGCAGTATTTATTTATTCTGCTGCTTCTGTGTCCTCAGTTGGTTGTCCAGTAGCATTTTCTGCCGTCTTTGAGGCCTGCAGGAAGTGAAAAGAGTGGTACACCTCAATAAATAGAAGTAATATTAAACCAAATATGCTGACACTTGAAACAAGAGAGTCAATGATAAGACGGCAAAAGCGGTCAACGTCTAATGTTGTTCATCAAGTCCAGAAGCTGTGAACATTTCCCCCACTACTTTACCTTCTTTTTCTTTTTCTTTTGTGTTTTACGGCTTGCAGAGCTCTGTAGTAAAGTCTAGAAGAGAGGAGAATTATCAGTACAGAATGAGTGCAATGTTTAATGCAGCCAGTTTCAGGGTGATAAAGGAGCCTCCATATAAAGCCAATCATTTCACCATCATACCCTTAGCTCTGCATCCTGAACCTCATACTCTGACTTGTAGAGCTCTGGATCGAAGGGTCCGCTGGTGATTCTGTGAGGCCCATTGGCCATCAGCAGCACTGTGAACTTAAACTGAGCGACAAACTCTCCTAAGAACAAAAGCAAAGAAAGAAGGGGGAAGTGATTAAGAAGTGAAAGGTATTAAAAAAAACAAACATGTTCAAGACACGGGTAAAAACTGACCTTCTTTCTCATGCAGCACACTGAAGGGTTGTAGCAGTTCATGTTTGGCACACTCCACCACACCCAGACGGGCTTTGGCCTCATCCTCAAAGGCCCTGATGGAAATTGGATGATGGTATTAAGAGCTTATTTCAAACTACATTCAAATGAAGTAGCTAATGACAATGAGCGGTGTTAACACCTAAGAGTGAAAGGCATGGCATCAAAGCGTCGTTCCACTTCGCTGAAGAACGTACGGGATGTTTTCATCTTCAATCCATACTGTTTACTGGGGTCCCTCTTATAAATGGTGGTCCTCAGACCTCCATCTCGGGCCTGATTGTAAATGACAGGCAGGTAAAACAATAAAAGTCTGTTCTTTGCACTAAGGTGTTTATTTTCTCAGGTGTAAAGTAGCTATTTGGAAAGTAACGAGAGGACACTGACCTTTCCTTCTCCAGTGCTAATCAGGACATCCACAGCATAAACTTCATGTACCTCAAACTCTGCCTTCTCGTGGTCCTTCCTAGAAATGAAAGTCAGCAATAGTAAGCCAAAAAATCTGAGCAACATCTGTTCTACTCTGTTCATACTCAAAGTAGATATAATCACTGAGGACAATTAGTCAGAATAATCCACAGATCTCTCTGTGAATACTGAGTGAGTTCAGAAAGTCTTTCACATTTAGAACTTTTTAATGCTACACAGTTTTAAATTTAAATGAAATGGACTGAAATGATCATATATACAGCACAGTGACATTTATACAACAACAACAATCATTTTTGTACATCACTTCCACACCAAGAAAAAACAAAGACAGACCATTACAACCTGTTTTTGAATGAGCAGAATTTTTTTGCTTTGAGGAAGTAGAAAGCAATATCTCCAGTTAACTTAGAACAGTTACAATATCCAAATTATTATTATTAGAACTACATTAAAATATCTACACTTGCTCAAAGTCTATGGAAGACAACTTATTGACCATGTACGGTTAAGTGGAAATATGCTGCCATGTATTTAATGCGGTCAGGTTTGCAATCATCACGTTTCTCTTAGTTTCTCCTCTGTGTAAAAAGTAACTGTACCTTTGCTGGTCTGTTGGGTTCTGAATGATAGTCTTCTCTCCGTCTATGACGTGTTGCTTTAGCTGATGTGAGAGCATTCCTGTAAAACATAGATAAATAAATAACTAAATATTAAAACAAGAAAGTAATTCATTAATATAACATATAACAACAACTTTCATAGTATGAAATCTGTTACAATCATCACTCTGAGGAGTTCAGGGAACTCATGATTGCTCTTGTAATAGCTGCTCACCCTCGATTGGTGAACATTTGAATGACTGAGCGATCTTGTTCCAGGCTTCTGTCACTTGTGTGTTCTTAGAGAGAAATAAAAATGTATTACTTTCACATCCCAAATACAGTTTTGTACCGAGTAACTAATAAAAAAGCTGAACACTAACAACTTACATGCAGTGTGACAGTTTTTGTGACAGTATTTTGCATTGTAATTAAAAACATGAGAAATACTGTTATCTGTTCTTTAAATCTGTTGAATGAAAGGAGAAGCAAAGAGCAGCAGAGTTTGAGGATCTGAAGTGAATTACAAATTACTCAAATAGAGGTTTAATTTCAGAATAATCTTAATGCCCTAATATACTGGTCAGGGCCAATCATTGTAAAGTAGTCAACTCACGTTTATGTTTGAATACAAATAACTAGAAGACACTTAACCGTACCTGGTTACCAGGTTTGACCAGGCGAAGAGCTGCCTCCGCACACAGATGGGCTGCTTTGATTACATCAGCTTTGCGGCCTGTGATGGGGTTCTCCTGCATAAAGAAAGCACAGTAAAAAAGGACTTGAAAGAGGATGTGTGCTCTAATGAGAAAACATGTAACTGAAGGTATTTTAAAATAAGGCCCTTACCTTACTGGCTCCAACAACAAAGCTGTGAGCAACATTGGCAATGAAGCCATCAACATGAACCCCTAGATCTCTACACAAAATAAGACAAAAAGAGACATAAGTATTATATAACAATAAAATAAAGGAAACTGTATGAATTTCACTGCAGGTTTAACTGACACCCAGTTGTAAAAAATGAGTAATGTTGGTGTAGGAAACAATAAAATCGACTTGAGAAAGAGAAACTACCAACTATGTTTCATATTAGAGAAGAGAGGGTCAGACAAAAATAAAACAATTTATTCTGACTATTAGAGGGAAACTACCTCCCAAGGTGAATTTCTTTTAGGCAGTACATAAGCTGAAATACAGTGAAGCCCTTAGTGTTAATTCAAGAGAGAAGCACTACAGACAGAAATAAACTGGACAGCTTGTTAAGCTATGTGTGTGTGCAAAGTGAGAAACATACAGACCTAGTGTAAGTAACCACATGACTGTGAGCTATAACAAATGTCAAACACTCAATATGATTCTCAGTCATCTAGGTGACTTTACTTAGAAGTTAAGTGATGGAAAATCCTTCTTATCCAGTTGAAACCTTTCACCATTAAAGAAGCTACTTGGCTTAATAAGTGAAATGTTTCAACCTAAAAAGAAGGAAGTCCAGTTGCCATGACTCAACTTCACTTAAAATCTACACATGACATAATGGATGTAACACAGGACAAAGACATTAGTGGCAATACAACAACTAAGATTTTCAAAACGCTGCATTAGAAAAATGTGATAAATAGGATGTAGCAGATGGTTGACCATCAGTGCTAAAATTAAAGAAATCAATTTAAAACTGTAAAAAAACACCCACTCTTCTAAAAATGTCCAACCTTACTTGTTGCTTGCCACATCATCATACAAGAACACAAGACCTTAACGATGAAGCAGACAGTACAAAAAGCAAGGAGGAGACCCTCACATACAAGCCGAGATTTCACATTAAAAGAAGGGAGGAAAGCACAGTGGGAGACTCAAGACATGAGGAGGGGGTGACATTACTGCAGAGCATGGTGCCTACATTTTGACCAGATCCCCATCTTTAAGTGTGTAGTCAGGGTCACTCTTCAGGGGAGAGAAGTGGCAAACACAGTTATTGACTGAGACGCTGGTGGGAAAGGCAATTCCTAGAAAAGGGGAAAGAAAACCACCAAGTCTTCATTTGGAAATCATCCACAAATTTAGAACAAAACTACATGAGGAAGAAGAAAGTCACACTTGGATCACCTGTGACACTTGCACTGTCACACCCTGACAACACATTGGTGTTTTTTAAATCCACTGTTGTTATCAAAACTAATCAAGGCTGTGTGGAGCAAACACAAACACTATGACCAACTTGCATGACTGCTTCTTGATTGGTCCAACTCAGCTTATCCAAATACACGACAGACACATTTGTACTGTGTTTGCCTCACCTTTCTTCATTTCCTTTTCCTTCTTAAAGACTTTTCCAGTCTCAGTCATGATGTAGGCATCCCCCTTCTCACAGAGACTGAGCACAGACACCCCTGGCTTGGCTGCTTCAACGACCAGACGAAGAGCCTCTGGATGAGACAGACAGCGAGTGATTAAAAGAAGCAAGAGGAAAACAACTTAGAGTAGATGGATGCATTCATGTAGTATTCATAATTTTATCAAATATCATCTCGGATATTGTCTTAAAACGTGGCAATGCACTACATTAACTATTAAACTGTGTGAAATATCCACATAGCAACATCTCACTTAATATCACCAGGTGTGACTTCAAGTGATAACAGGCAAACTAAAAAAAGATTTTAAATAGGGTTGGGTGATATGATTTCTTATATGTAGAACAATACTGAGCTGCAAACCATCAGAGATTTTGTTGTTACATTTTTAGTAAACTGTACACTATGCCATCAATAAGAGCAGGCAATGTTGCACATAAACAAATGATTTCTTATGAGCTAATACGTCAAGAGCATCGGTGTAAACAGATGCACATTGACACTTAACAATTGACAATCTCAATTGATTTGGATAAAAATGGACATTTTAATACACACCATTTGTGATATAGATTTACATAATTAACGCTAGTTCACCCCTCATTACTGTTTGTCAGCAATGAAAGTTATTGTGAATCATGTTAGCAAGTTGAAGACACCTTTGCATGCCTGTACCTGACATCTGAACATATTAGTTAGGCGTTTATTAAATAGATAACCATTCAAAGTTAAGGAGCAACTAACACTGAGAACACCGTTATGTCCGAATGTCTTAATGTCTGTGGCTGCCTCCTTATCTACCGTTTGCTTAACATTTTAGAAGACTGTGCTAGGGAACAGCTTGGGCTAGCTAGTTAGCATCCCACGTTGGTTAAACATTCAACCAGTAAAGCCCAACGTCAACGACGAGCAGCTAACAGGGGAGCTAACAGGCTAACTAGCATTAGCTAAAACTGAACCAGTTACACCCAACTGGTTCATTGTTGCTAATGCTAGTTAGCCTGTTAGAGCAGAATTTGTGTGTGTCGCATGTCAACCACATGGCGGATGCTGTAGTGGGAACCGCGGTCAGCTGCTGGACGTCGGGCCGACACCAGCGGCTCATCTCCTGCTGTCACCAGCAGCTCCTCATTCACAGCTACCCTTAGTTACTTACGGTTGGCGATGTCACCCCCCATCTTGTACTTGGTGACCACCAGATCCTCGGCTATGGTCTGCTCTTGCTCTTCGTCAGACATGTTGGCAGTGAAGTTTCGGGCGCTTGTGATTCCTGAACAGCGACAGGTTCCCTCAGCTCGGGTCCGGGCTCCAGCTCCAGCTCCAGCTCCAGCCGCTGCTGCTGCTGCTGCTAACACCGGCCTCACGCTGCCCTCCAGGCCCCGCCCACCACACGGTGACGCCGCCAACGTCACAACCAGCCAACCCCCGACCCGCCAAAATGCAGCCGAGCTAATGATGAACACTAAGTTTATAAACTTTAGATTTGGTGCAGACGTTTTGGTGAAACCTTGCTCACTAGATTTACCATTTTAATGTAACGTAATGTAAAAATTCATATGCATTCATCTTCTACAAGTCATCCAAAGCCTCTTGTTCTTCTTGCTTTCTGTTGCACATTTGCTTCTGCATATTATCATATTCACCACTGTTAATCTATATATGTTAGATTGGATGATTTACAGTAAAACCATCTAAAAAAAAAAACATGTTACTAATCTAATCTGTAATTTAAATTATCTGTAATTACAGACTAAATAAATTGAATTGACTTGTCAAAATGCAGGTATTTAGGTGCCAATATAAATATTTAAGCACATTTTGCTTAGTGTAATGATGGAACGAATCCTTATTGTCACTGTTTAGAGTTTTTGTTGAAATTTCCTTTAGGAAAGCCAATAAATCAATTACGACTAAGACACCACAAAAACTAAAAAGAGACAAATCAACGCTACAAATTACAAAGAGATGCAAAATTTGTTGTTGTATTTCTGGTAACCCAAAGTCGAAGGTTAATGCTTATTGTTTTAACAATATGACAAAGAGCAAATTTGTTTTGGAATATGCACCATTAATCACATTATCTGTTTTATATTTACAAGGTAATCATTCCCAGTTACATATTTGTTTACATTTACATTTAGTCATTTGGCAGATGTTTTTATCCAAAGCAACAACAGCAATGCACAAAACAGTGTGATACAGTGTGAAAATGTTTAACCATTTGAGGCCATCAGCAGCAGAAGTCTTTGAAAAGAAAATCACAAAGCCAATGTCTCACAAAGAAGGCTATGGCCTGAAAACCAAAGTGACAACTGAACAAACTTCATCTAGTGATGAGCTGAGCTGTGAGAACTGTCTGAAAGTCTCAAAACATTAAGATCCTTACAGAAATGACATCATGACCAGCACAGGAATTGAACCCATGGCTCAGGTTAGAGAGTTAAAGATTTCGCTTCAGTTTTTATTCTTAATGAACCAACTAGAGAACATAAAATGGATTTCACAGCTTGCACACATGACGATTCTATATTGTTAAAATAAAAAAGGTGCAGCTTTAAAAGAGCTATTCAAAAATATTTTTTATTGAGTATAAAATGAATTTCATACATAATCACACAAAGAAGTCTCCAAAGATACAGGAAACTGCAAACAATTGCATTTGTTCTCAAAACACACACTTTGTCCATTTCAAAATGTAAACAGGAAGACGTAGCCTGTAGCTAATCTGTTCATTTCAGTTAGTGTTTTCAACAGCGATTTTTGTGGAAATGTCCCAAATCATAGGTCTATACTATTAGCTTGTGTTTTTTTTTTTTTACTTGTGTCAGGCTACATTGTTCTTGAGGTTTTTGATTAAATGTCCTGTTTCAGGTCCTTCATGAATATAGCTTAGAGGGAAGTGCATGTGTTTTTAAAATGTTCTTCATGTTGGCACTGCCTCAGGCTTCAGGAAAATTCTGCTGTGCCAGTAGTCGGGATTGTCAAAAGATCTGTCCCCAGCCACAGTTTCACCAACCCTCACCCCAGCTCGCACCTTTACGTAAGAGTCAATTCCAGATCGATGTACGTCTGTGCCCCCGACTGCTCCCTCCCCTTCCCTCTGCATATTTTGGTATACCACTCTGTCTCCACACCGCCGGGCACCAAAGCAGTCCATGTCCTCGTACTCATCACCCTCATCCTCATCCTTCCCCTGTATCTTCAGCTGTCTGTCTTGAAGAGCTTTTCGCAGTTTTGGCTGCCTGTTTGTGTAATGATAGTTACTGTCCTCCACATATTCATCCTCCTCATCCTCCACCTGTCTGTCTCTAATCTTTGCAGGTGTTGGAGGAAGTGGAGGGTCATGTGCTGGAGGGTTTTCATCTTTTTCACGACCTCTGATGTCCATGTATTCATACTGAACGTCATCCGATCCCTGTTGCTCTGAATCAGAGTTATCTTTGCTCCTTTGTGTGACCTCTCCTAACCTCAACAGATGACGTTGTATCGCTGGAGTAAGCTGTCACTTGTGATGATATGGAGGATGTTCGTTTTTTGTTCGGTTTCAGGTTGTTTTGCCTGTGTGACACAGGCGTCTTCTTGTTCATATACTCATAGTCTTCATCATCTGGGTCATCCAGGAGGCCTGATGACTGAGATTTGCCCCTCCTGCCAGGAGTAGCTCGTGACAAGAAAAGTAAAGTATCTGGAAAAAATAAATGGATAAAGTTTTTTTTTCTTTTTGCTCCACTTTGGAAATGCATCATTCTACACACATCTAAGTGTATACATTAGTAATACCTTTTTGTAATACCTACATTATGATCCTAAGTTACCTACATATCCTAAGCAGCAGCAGCAGCCAGTTAGCTTAGCATAAAGAATGGAAACCCTTTTTTTTCTGCATAAATATGACCAAAAAGGTGATCAGACATTCATGCAAATCACCTGACTTAAAAATCTGATCTAGTGTTTACAGTAACAGTTTCCTGTCACCTACAGTCTGAATCTGAATAAATGGATAAAGGGTAAGAAGTAGGAAATGTTCATTATCCATTTTCCAGTAAAAAAGGTCGGGGCAGCAAATTTACAGTTCTGTTATATAAGTGATCACTGCTTTTAGGAATGAGGATATCACCTCTCTCTGGGCTGTCTCCAGGAAGCACATATCCATTCTGGTCTTCCTCATCCATCTCTGGGGATGGCGTCTCCGGTGGCCCACCTGACATGCTGTCCCTCTGTGATATGTAAGCGCTGTCCTCCCGGTGACGTTTTCTTTTTAAGCTTCCTGTCAGAGAGAAGTCCTCATTCATTTCCAGCTCCATTGCTGCGCCGCAGCCCTCCGAGCTCTCAGATACAGTGCGGGCTGAGTTTAGTCGAGAGCGTGACTGCCATGTAGCCTGCACAAGATAAAACCCACAAACCTGTATGAGTAAACGTTTTGTACGTTTTTGACATAATCATGCTTCGTTGTATGTACATAGAAAGATACACAATACAGAAAATGCCTTACTTGTCCTAAGCCGTCAACACCAGAGGTCATAGGCAGGTATCCAGCTGCGCTTGATGAATTAATAACTACCTTTACAAGAAAAGACAGAAAGGACATTAAGATTCTGAGATCACATACCTGACCTTTATAGGCTAAACAAGACATAAGATGAATAGAAAGTTGCGTCCCCTACTCTGTGAGTGTCGATCCTAGAGAGGCGACTGAGGCTCCTTGACTGAGAAAGGTATCCTGGGCCTGGAGTCACGCCATCCACCCCCAACTCATCCTCCGGAGCCTCCAGCTCAAAGTCTAAATCATCCAGGTCGTCCAGGTCTGCGCTCCGTTGGACAGGTTCATCTGGGGCTGAGTCCTGCTGGCTGCAGTCCTCCTGGTGGACAGAGGTGAACCTAGATTACTGCTTGCTCTACATGTGAGCTTTTAGTGAAGCTTCTAACTCTAGGAAATAGCCTTTCTTACTTTGACCACCAGGTAACGAGGTGGGTCTCTGGCCATTCTTGTAAATTCATTGGCCAGCTCCTTGAATGTTGGACGGACATTTTCATCAATCATCCAACCTGGAAATCGAGAAGAGTCAAGGTTGGCTGCTTTGAATAGGCTGAGTTATTTCATGTATTTGTATGTTGCTATTCTGTAGTTCAGACAAAATATGAAGGACGAGAGGTACTCACACTTGACCATGACCATGTACACGTCTATGGTGCAAATTTGAGGCTGGGACAGACGCTCGCCCTTTTCCAGCAGATCAGGAACTTCCTGTGGACGCATTGTTGCATATGGCTCTGCCCCATAGGACATCATCTCCCATATTGTTACACCTAAATACGTTAAAATAATCAAAATAAGTAAGGAACATCATAGCTCAAACATGTGTCCAATAGCGTTTTCACACATTTTTTTTCGGTTTAATCTCACCATAACTCCAAACATCACTCTGATGTGTGTATCTGCGAAACAAGATGCTTTCCAAGGCCATCCATTTGATTGGTGTCTAGAAAAATAGACAGACCGTCTCTTAATAAACTTTGATAGTTGTTCTGAATGTTCCTTTATACATCATATATTTTCCGCTAGACTACAGACCTTGACTTCATTGTAAAAGTACTTCTTGTCATCCGGGTAAAGAAGGTCTGCAATACCGTAGTCTGATATCTGGGCAGTGTAGTTATTCTTCAGGAGTACATTTCTAGCAGCCAGGTTCCTGTGAACCATGCGGTTCTCCTCCAGGTAATACATACCCTGATTAGAAAGGATAAGAATGTGTTTAAGTGCTTGGTCTGTCAGTGGAATAGCTTGAACAATATCTTGATGTGTAAAACACAAACCTTGGCGATTTGGACACACCAGTTGAGTAGCCTCTGCGGGCTGAGCTTGTTCTTGCAGTTCTTGACGTGCTCCAGTAGGGAACCCTGACTGCTGAGCTGGGTGACAAGCTGCAGGCTGGCCCCAGGACAGATGCCCAGGATCCTGACAACGTTAACGTGATCCAGGCTTCCCATTGTCATCATGTGCTGCAATGTACATTCAGGTTAAATCATTACAGATATTATGTCTATAAGATCTACATGTATTTCTTTCAGTTGCTTATCATGCTGAGCATACATGTCAAGTACAAAGCATTATCAGAGGTTTCTGTGTAATACTACAGGCAAAGATGGTTTCAGATTTTAAAAATGAAGGAATTTCAGTGGACCTTTACTTTAAGTCATATTTTCTTACATCTGTCAGTTCACTGAAGGTCTGTCGACCAGTGCGATCATGAATCGTCTTTATGGCCACGGGAAGTTTCACTGTATCACCCTCAGGAATCCAAATGCCCTGTGAAGTACAAAAAGCATAAACACAGATTCATAACTTGTTAAATAAATAATAAATGTGCTAAGTAAAACTTGTACGGGTAACTGGTATAATCATTAATCAATAAGTACCTTATGGACTGATCCAAACACTCCATTACCAAGCAGCTTGATCTTACGCAGGTCTGTGGGCTTGAGGATCCGAGCATGGACTTTGGCTCCTTTCTCTCCAGGATCCAGAGGCTCAAAGCTCTGTGTGAAGACAAAGCACATTAGCAAAAAACCGAATGAAGCATAAGTGCACGATAACACACAAAATCTACACTGACCTCTCCACTCTCCATGTATCTTCTCATAGCCCGCTTTCGACGAATGGCAAGACCTCGGCGGTACAGAACAGTCAGCACAAAAGTAGAGAATGATGCAAAAAGAAGGGCAATCACTCCCAGTACAATGGCCGTGGTCGCTTGGCTAGAGAAAGAAATGAAAAGAAAGGACATGTACCGTTGTCAGCACTTGATACTGAAACGTGTAAAAACAATGTACAATATGCCAGTAAGGGAGAAGAAACTTACCCAGAGATGAACCGGGAAGTCCCCACACAATCTCCAATTCCTGGACCGCTGCAGCTAAACACCAAACACATAAATGGCTTAATTAAAGAAGAAAACATGCCAAAGCGGGAATCAACACACAACACATCTATTGTCATTTCTTACCCTTGAGTACAGTTGCTGTGGCATGGCTCACAGTGTCCTTGCTTGTTGGGGTATTTAAAGATTACTCCCTCCCCACCCATCACACCCTCAGGACACGAGGAGACACAGTGAGGTCCATCCTGCAAACTGGCACAAGCTACACATTGATCTGCTCCCTGGAGAGAAGGAGGAAGAAACTGTCAGTCGATATTGCTTTAAGGAGAATATTCTTGTCTAATGTAACACCACTAGGTGGTAGCAGCCCGCTGATCCTTGTTTTGTTCAAATCACGGCTGAAAGTCTTACTCCACCTGATCATTCAGTCACTGAATTAAGTATAAGCATACCGGGCCTGTGCAGGTCTCTTTCCCCTCTTGCACCTTACACTCAGGGTGGCAGGACGTACAATCTCCAGATGCAGTAGCAAACTCCCGCCTCTCCCTGGATTCAGGGCAAAAAGTGATTAACTTCCCTAATCTTTCCACATAGCCTACTGCAGATAACATTAAAACACAGCTACACCCCCAGCAAACATTGCTCACATCAGATAAACAGGTTGGCTATTATTATTGTGATTTATAATTATTTAGGACTAACCCAGTTAAGAACATGCAGTCTGGAACACATGTCCCTCCTCTTCTGTAGTTCTTACAGGACACACACTGGTTTGGCCCTGGGCCCCAGCAGCCATCAGGGGAGCACAGAGGGTCACATGCATAACCCTCTTTAACTGCAGACACAATATAACAAAACTTACTTCATCATCATCAACATCAATGATGACAAGGGAGTGGGCTAGAAATGATCCAACCTCACTCACCACATTGATTTCTTGGTCGGTTGTCCTTGATGTCAATGTGCTTCTGGCGTCGCTGTGGACGGGAGCCGCTGCTTAAGATACGAGTCCAGTTGACTGTGTCGTGGTAGCAGAGCTTCTTGTTTCCTGTGATGTACACACCGCCGTCGTTTATATTTTGGAGGGAGCGTAACCCGAGGGAGGTTAGAGAGGTGCTCCTCATCACCAAAAGAGAGTAGGCCCTGAAATATGAAATAAACAGTCGCCAATAGTAAGACAACAAGTTATAATAGGATAATTGTAGTATTATTTTCACAAATTCAGACAGAACATGTTGTATAAATTTCTAACATTCATCATATTCTTAAGATTCAAGCCAATTTCAGATTAAAAAGTCAAATGCTGAACTTTTCATGAACCATCAGTGACAAAACACAAGCTGAAGAACAAATGTAAGAATTTTTCAGGCTTTAAGTATTTAAGAGAAACTTTTTTTCCTCTGAATTTGTTGTTGTCATTTAAAAATGACTTCTCTAACATTATGCTTTTTAAATTGCACCACTTGCCTTACCTTACCTTAAAAAACAAAGTGAAATGCAAACAACTAAATTAATAGTTAATGAAAAAGTTAAAATTGTATTTTCAGCATTACATAATTATTAAACTGTGATTAGATTTCACAATTAGATTTATTTTTTTTTTGCTTCCACTTTTCTCACTTTTAAATTTTCAACTGAAAAATCATGCAACGAAACAACATGAACCCAATAAAGAATTGTGCCCATCACCAAATCACCCAAACACAGCACTGAATGACAGAGAAGAAAAATGTAGAATAATACAGAGTAAAAAACGATTTTAAACTGAAATGATGCACACAACAAGGTGGAGAGAAATAGACAACTTGGTTATTTACTGTACCTTTTAGAGCTCACTCCTCTAAATTGGGTAAAAGTGACATATCACATGTTGATAAAGAGATACAACAAAGAAAAGACAATCAGATTGACGCCACAATGTAGTCAAAGACACAACAACGTGATAGCAACATGATCATGAGTGACAAGAGAAACAAAAGAATAATAATGTTGGAGCCAAGAACAAAAAAAAAAAAAAAACTAAACAACTGCTGCTCACTTGTAAAGTGTTCTGCCTTGAATTGTTCGGAGGTTGGAGAAGACTGACAGATCAGTCATGTTTTCAGGCCAGGACTGGATACAGAGGAAGTCTGAAAATTGATGTTTCAGCTGTGAACCATGATGTAACTTGTAGAAATATGTTTACCTACAATGTAAAACCTTGTACACACACACACACCTGTAATCTCCCGCACCGTGTTAAAGATTTTCAGTTTTTCTGGATCGAGGGCCGGTATGCCATTATAGTCGTCACTTTGAACAGAAAAGGAAAACAAAAATTAAAGCCTATTGCAAACTGCATTCAGAAAGAACTAAATAACACTTACTATATACAATTAATAAAATACTTACAAATACTGTACAGTAAGTCCTCTGCTGTATTTTAGAAAAAGACAAATGAAAATAAAAAAGTGCTTTGTTTACCCTTTGATTCCAGTGACCAGGAAGTGCAGACTGCCCTGGATCTTGGTGCAGTTAATGAAACTGTCGATGTTTCGAGCATCGACAGTCTGTCTGTTCGGACTTCCTGTGCCATGGCAAGCTGGGTGGAAGAAGGAGAAGAGGACGATGAAAGGGATTAGAAAAGGAAGAAGGAACCCAAATGTTATACTAAATTATATTACTACAATATGAAAGTACTTTATTAGTTTAATTACACTCTGCTTAATGTTTTTACTCCAAAGAAATAAAATGTATTGTCTTTGTAGCTAATCAGGTTTAAATAGCAACAGCTGCTTAATTGTGCTATATACCTTTTGGACAGAGACCTCCACATGGCTCACATCTTTTCACCCCATTTTTCTCCACCTCCATCTTATCAGATGGACAGTTGCTTACACATGAGCTGCCATCCACCACAAAGTTCGCTGTAAAAAATTAAAACAACATGGCTCGAAGTGAGTGACACAAGTTAAATGACGCTACCTAACAGTGTAGGAGCTAAAGTTTTATGACAATATTAGAATATTGAACACATGTTATACAAGTTATAACAACTGTATTCACATAGTGAGAAACCGTTCACACAGACTGTGAGTTTGTGTGAACATGTGTGTATATGGCAGCCTGTATGAGGACTCACGGGGGCACTGGGCCACACAGATGGAGCCGTACTGGTACTTGGCGTTGGGGTTGGGCTCCATTTTGAATTTGTGCTTGTTGTAGATGAGAGCCTGAGGACACACGGACACACAGGAGCCCGAGTTGTTGAAGTTCCTGCAAGCCTGTAAAAAGTCACACACAGCAGAGTCAGCAACACGGCTAACACATACACTGACCACTTTATTAGGTACACCTGTACTATCTAATGCAATCCAATACAGCAGTTCGACTTTTACAAGGTTATAACTTGAACTAACTCAGAAAGGTGATAATTCTACTATATGTTTATTATTAAGATCATAGTGGGTGATGGAGTAAATGTTTCTACTGTTTCGGTTGTAAAAAGTGATGCAGAGGCAGAAGACTCACAAAGCAGTCTGTATCCAGGGGGCCAGTGCAGCCTCCAGCACACTCATTGTGACAGCACTCACTCGGGTTTCTACCAAAACATCTGC
Organism: Anabas testudineus; assembly: GCF_900324465.2. Taxonomy (NCBI): domain Eukaryota; kingdom Metazoa; phylum Chordata; class Actinopteri; order Anabantiformes; family Anabantidae; genus Anabas; species Anabas testudineus. The sequence goes on along the minus strand of NC_046614.1, from coordinate 12,197,342 downwards.
TGTTACATTGCGGGGCGCACACGGTCTTTGTCACTGAAAGAAGGTCGAAAATATATTAATTCAATAATGCGTGACTGAGGTGGCTCCCAAACTATTTTTAAACCAACCCTTCATAATGATTTTTGTCCCACAACAAGAGTTATCACGCAACAGTTTCAAGCCAAAAACTGCACCATGGATATTTGTTGTGGTATTGGATTTCAAATGACGAAACAAATCAAATAAAACAGCTGCAGTTGCTGTGCATTCATAAATCAATGAACTGCTGTGTACTTGCATTAATATTTAAGATGTTTTTTAACATTTAATTTAACATTTCTTCAGCTCAGAGATTTAAACATGTGAAGTTCTTATTTTAATTGAAAGTGTGCATTTCCACACAGGCTGTGACACATTTAACTCTTTGACAACCTCTGCATTAGTGAATTGAGTTGATGCATGGAAAATAAAGAGACGTTGTCACTCACAGATTTGGCAGCTGTCATTTCCTGGACCCCAACATGGCATATCTCCACATGCTTTGTTGCAAGGTTCTGAGAAAGTATTTAATTATCAGTAGATGCACTTTTCTTTTTAAAAGAAGACTAAATCAAAAGGCTGTGTAAATCCAACACACACATGTTCATATACACAATCAAAGAATTCTTGGTTTCTATAATAATTTCAGTGTAAATTCACAAAAAAACTTGCTCAGTTTGAGTGTTTGCTTTAACAAAATTTCACAATGCATTTTACACTGTTTTACCCAAAATCCTTTTCACCTGTCACGTTATGAATCACTTTAGAAAGAGATATCCAGCAAGGACTGGAAAAAACAATTGCACTGGCCTCTAGTTTCAGTACACGCATGAGCATGTGGGTGTTGTTTTAAGATAGACTGTGAACCCATCCAACAATATACAGTGGAAGGTAACTGATGCTCGTATGTCTAAAGCGTTTGCACTCACTCTCAGGCCCATTGCCCTCGAACAGAATATGTGGTGTCCCATCCTTCACTATGTCCAGCCAGTTCACCTGCGGGGCGTAGCTCAGGTACTTATTCTGGATGATCTTGACTCCTCCCTCCAGTATCTCTGTGGGTGGAGCACATGCAAAAGTGGAAGTACAATTAGCAAAGCAAGCCCGAGCAGGCCCATGACTCATCCTCTCCAACTCTGCCATTCACTGTTTACTATGGCACACAGGCTCGGTGTAGTGTGCTGGAGCTCATGTTACGGTGGCGGTTGAGCGGTTGAGCGCATGAGACATTCCAGGGATTTCACCTCAGTGCGACTGCTCTATGACGACCAGCAGTCTGAAGGTGTGGCTGCACTGTGTGGGTGTGGGAGCTCCAACTGTAACCAAATGTCACATATCCAATCTGAACCTTATCTGTCACATCCACTCCTGCCTCCCACACCACACACTAACAGAGGGAGCCTCTGTGTACCTGTGAGGTGTGTCAGGCCCAGTTCTTGTAGTCCGTGCTGTCCGTCCTTCTGGTAGTTGACCATCACAGCCAAAGCGTACTTGTCCTCATACAGTGTGTTCCCTCTGATGACGCGCAGTTGGTCCAGCGGCAGGCGGCTGAACTCGTTGACAGCGATGAGGATGTAGCCTGTCACCTCCCTGATAGACTAAGCATTAAGAAGAAATGAAGGAAAAAAAAACATTATTATGCTTTTGTTAATCACATTAGTTGTTATCACAGCTTCGCAGCAGAGGTGTGTTCTGCTTGTGTTGCTAGTTACCATGACAGATGTGCACTTACTTTAGAAAAGGAGGATTGGGACAGAGCTCATTGTGCATTAAAGACAAAAATATAACCTACTACAGACAGTAATGAACATGTTTTGATTGTCATTAGACCCTCACTGAAGACAGAAAAAGGTTGATTCATGTCCTTGTCTAGACTAGTAACCAGTTCTCAGTGACACATACTTGTTATTGTGATGCCTCTGAGTGTTTAAAGCCTTACCTGCAGGAAGGAGAAGTCTCTGTTGTACTCCATCATGGTAATCTCAAGGTTGCCCATCACAATCTCACAGCCGCTGTACCTCTGCTTCATCAGGTTGTACTGATTCTCTGAATTTCCTGTCACACTCAGAATATTCTGGGTGCCGTAGCAAACAACCACTGTGAAAGTCAAGAACAAACTCTGGTGAATGAGTGTTTTTAATGTCAAGATGTCCGATACTGTAAAATACACTGATCTAAAGGATGTTTTATATTCCCCCCCCCCAAAAAAAAGACCAAAACCAACAATAACTGTGAAACTAAAACAGAGTCCCATCAAATCTTTGCTTAATAGGAGAAAAAGAGCAAAAGTTACAAAGAAAAACTTGATGCTCATCCAGAGGTTTCACAATAAAAATAATCCCAGAGAAATTCTATTAAGTTAATTAATAAGGCAGCAGTGTAAGATTTTACAAAGACTGCTTTATGCCACTTCCTACAAGCCACTGCGGTTTGCTCACACTACATCAATGAATGTACTGTAACAGTGTGGGACAAACTGAGGATTGTGTACAGGGTTATGTCCTGCTCTGAAACAAACATACGAGGCCTTGTTTATGGTCTGTGGGAGTTCAGCCATTCAGAATCACTTGAAGGCTGCTTTGCTATTCAAATGTCAGACAGGAGAGACACAGCAGAGGGCTGAGGACGGAGAACTGAACTCAACTGTTGATCTGAATGCCACTTAGAAATCATCTATTAATCACAGTCATACAGAGTGAAATTTTATATTAACAATTTGAGGACATGGCTATGTGTGCATAAAGAGTCCTGACCTTATCCAGCACCTTCAGGTTGACTCTGAAACCAGACTGTGAGCCAGTTTGAGCATCTGCAGCTTTCTCACTTTTTTCAAGTGTAAATATGCACTTAGAAAAAACAATGTTTATTTCCTGCCATCAGTTTGAACTTGACTGTAAAATCAGTAAAGAGTATCTGTCTTATTTACTTGTTAGAAATAGAACTTGTGATGTATGTTTTGAAACCACAGTTACAGTAATACTTATAGTATAGTAAGGATAATGCTGTCATGGCGACCGTTAAGATGTGTCTTATGACTTGAATCCAATGTTTTAGCCTATATTTGTCAGTATTTAGTGGATTCATCTAAAAAAGCAGAATTATTCTCATACTTATACTGAAGATAAATTTACCTTCACCTCCTGGACATTTATGGAGCTTTATTCACAATCCACATCAGGAGAAAAGGGTTATGACTAAATGATAGTTTTGGGTGCTAAATTCAGTTTTTAAATACCTTAATAGCCTCCATGAGCTGTTTGTCACAGTCACTGGTGATTCATGTGCTGACTGTGTTGATGAGCACACGAAATCAATGACCAAACTTCAATTATTAACTTAACTTTCAGAAGATCAACCTGTTCCTTTACCGCATTCACCTCATGCACTATTTCCGCCTCCACTCTCTGTCTCTGCGTCCCTCAAAACAAGTCACCACAGGTACATAGTGGTCATAGTGAATATATGTATATATACATATATACATACATATATATATATATACTGTATGTATAAATCAGCCTACCATTATACAAAAAAACACAAACTTTCTTTATTATGCTTGTTGTTGATTCAGTTGAAGAGACCTGAGAAATGTGTGTTAAACCAGACTCACACTTAATATGTGCTCGACACACTCACAAACACATTCCATCTACTGACATCAGAGGCAAAATGGAGCCCAGTAGACAAAAACAGGATCAACAAGGTCAACAAGGGCATAAAAAGCTAATGATTATTAACCTCACGGCACACGGTGTGTGTGTGTGTGTGTGTGTGTGTGTGTGTGTGTGTGATAGAGAGAAAGACGAGAGTTCAATATGCGTATGCCACGTTCATAAAATCTTGCAGATCTAATCTGCAGCTTGCTGTAGCTGTGGATTAGATCTGCACAACGTTCAGCTCAGACGTATTCTTAGGACGTCTGCTGTGTGATTCTCTATTGGGTTGAGGTCTGGGTTCTGACTGGGCCACTCCAAAAGGTGAATTTTATGTCTCTGACGTCATTCTGTAGTTGATTTACATTTATCATTGTCCCGCTGTATCACTCTGCCTCGGAGCACCTTAACACTGCAATGCTGCTGGAGAAAAAACTGTAGGCTGATGAAACTAAAGCTGAATTGCTTGGAGGGATAAACTTTTTCTTTCCACTAATGGAAAGTCCTTCTGTCACTGCAATAAAGCAGAGGTGAATGGAATTTTGTTTATGCTGCTCAAGGCTTTCTTTCCAGAAATAATGTCTCATCATAGCCTTGTCTGTGAATGATCAAAAATGACCAGCACATTGCTGCTGGGAATTGCTGTTGATTTCTTTAAATATAACTTAGAGAAGCACAAACACAATGTGTCTTAGTTTCATTGTCAGCAGGAGGTTCAGAGAAAGACGTCTTGGTTCATGACTACACACAGCTAACTAATGTGTTTGGTTCATTTGGGTGATCTGACCCTTTAAACAGCCACTCCTCTGATTTTACACAGTTTCTATATAATATGGTTCTACTCAGCCTGTAATACCACTGCTTAATGTCTCATTTAAACGTGGAGGAGTGTGTTTAACAGAAACTTTGTGTTATAAATTGGTGGTTTGGAGTTAAACAGACCAAAGACTGTGATCAGCTGAACAAGACTAGTGATGCATTTGAACATTGCATAATGGAACGACCTGTCACTCATTTTTAATTAATTTAAATGCAATCACGGCTTTGCTGACTTTGTTGAACCATTTGTGTCAACAAACCAGATTCATTAGTAGCAGGGCTGCAACTTACTGTGGTTTTCACACAGTCAGATAATCTGAGGATTATTTTCTTAAACAATGAATGATGACTGATTTGGTCAGCAAAGTACCAGTACATTTACTCATGTCTTTGCTTTGGCCCAAGATACACAGACCCACTGCACATTACAAATCAGCCTCACTTGAGAAGCTGGAATCACACAAACGGATGAATGACAATAACAATTTCTTGATTATGCCAGTTTAATTCACTGATTTCTGCAGCTCTGTCCTATAACCTTGAATTATAAGTGAATATTTTCTCCTCTTGGCTCATCATACTGTGACTAAGGTCTGAGCATGACATGAAGGCAGCATAACAACCTACTCTATTGTACTATATTATGAGAAGTGTAGGACCTAGTGTTTCTGAAGCTCGACTCAGAGTGGACTAAATGTTGGAGCATGTTGGTGTTGGATCACTTGAACTTTGTTCATCATGCAAAACACTGCAGTACCCCTCTACTGGAGCTGTTTCAGATCGGGGGGTCACGACCCCACTCAAAGTGACGAGCACCAGATGAACCTGAGTAATTACAGAGCGATTAAAAGACTCAAGAAGAAAAAAAAAAAACATATTTAGTGAAAACTATGTTCATGTTTTCCTCTGTTATCTATTGTTTTTGTACTTTATCATTTTGCCTTGTGAGGCCTGTAAAAACAAAACCACTGTTCAGCTAAAGCAGTCACTATCACTCGACAGGCGGTTAGCGTGGAAGGGTCACATGTAAAAATCCCTCCTTTATACGTGTCACAGACAAAAAAAGCACAGATCCACTGCCTTCATATGACTTCTACACCATTTACAAAATAGTTTATTTATGTTAGATTTATGAGTCTGTTGTTGCCAAGAACATGTATTTGCTTTTAGAAACGTTTGCTCATTAGTATCTATTCAATTGAAAACGCCAATGATCTATGGGTACTAAAATGATAGGGTGTTACACTTTATCTACCCCACCTTAGTTAAGCTATGCAGTTAAGACGTGAATTGCCTGTTATTACTCAAGAACGTTCAAGATCTTTCCACACACTGTAGTATGTGGAGTATGTGGCAGATCAGTGTGTGCACACGCAGCGCAGTATATGAAAGATGGTAAAGAGAAAAGAGGACTTTCACTGTTGGCAGATGGATGATGACGAAAAAAGGGATGGGGTAGAGGGTTTATAGTCGATGCACACACACACATTAATACAGACATGGACACAATTCCCCCTATTTTAAGAGCGCAAAACACACAACGTAGTGCATCAAGATGTGCGATCGAGCTCCTCTCAGTGTGTCTCTTCACTCTTTACAAGCGCTGCAGTGTGTTGCCCCTCCTACTTATTCCATCACCAACACATTACAGCACATTAATTCCCTGGAAAATGGTGTCATTGTCCTCAGCGCTAAAGTGTAACCTAACACATGACCAAAACATAACACGGATCATGTTCAGCTGTTATTTTCACTCATCTGTTACCAAGGTTTCAATACTCAAAAAGAAGAGGGAGAGAAAGCAGAGAATAGAGGGAGGAGGAGATAAACAAGTTCAATAAAGCAGTGAGTGAGGTAAACAGAAACTTGGCACAGGACGGACCGAGATTACAGCATACCTCGCAGGAAAACACACACACACATACACACACACACAGATATGCACACAAAGACAGACACCTGAGCGCATGAACTACTTCATCTCATAATGAACCCACTGGTTCACAGCCAGAGGTTGTGTGCAAATGAGTGAGAAAGTCTTTTTTATGTGTTTCCACTGCACAGTGCTGCTCCCTCCTGCTTTGCTGAACATAGTGAGTCTGACGCAGAGAGTTGCTTAACATCGTGCTTCGACAACTGGAGCAACAGCATATTTGCTTTTTGACGCATCGGTTATTTGGACAAGTCACACCTCTAAAACTGCAGAAGCAATTTAACAAGGTACTACCTATTGTTGCTGTCTTGGGAGACAATAAATCAAATCTTACTCACTGGTGTCGTGTACTTAGAATTTGAACCCTCTTAAACTTGTGTTTTGTCACGATGAGGATGTTTTTCTGAGTAGAAATACACTTGTTCTTCCTGTTGGCACAACTGAATTTGGAAGTGCAAGTGAAACAAATTGGCAATAGTGTTTTTTTTTGTTTGTTTTTTTTAATTAACAGTGAGAGCATGTTTGTTTACCATGTGTCTCTGTGATCTTTTATTGTCATGTGAGTGGTTAAAAACCATTTCTGTTTGTAATCAAATCCATGTTTCATTGCTGCAAAATAGCAGAAAGGCTCTAATAAAAAATGACTTTGAAGTTCCACATAAAAAGACACAATGAAGCCCAAAACACTGTTTACACATACACACGATATGTTCATGATATGTTTATTATAAATGAAGGTTGTGTCCACCTTTCAGCATCAACAAAACAACAGCAGCCTCTTACACAACAGCAAAAACACATCCTGTTCATCAACAAGCTAAACACCAGGAATGATGTGCAAGCTGTTGACATTAAATCATAACTTTTGCATTTCTGAAATTATATTTTTGTTGAAATATTTTGGTGGTGCAGCACTTAACTAATACAAGTATCAAAAAAGTCTTGTAATTCAAATAATTTCTGCATCTTTCACAAAACATAGAGCGCACACTGTTGTGCTTGTTAATGGTTTTCATAAGGTTTTATTTACATTTTATTATTTATTATGTATTTACTATTGTTTTACCATGTTGTCTTGTTATTGGTGTGAGTATCATTAAATACAGTTTTTCTTCTCGATTCAGTGAAATCCTAACAACCACATGACGATGAACCGGTTGCACTTTCTTTTGTCAGTGCTGCTGTTTTGCTGTTTGTGTGTCTCTCTGTTTGGTTTAGGTGTCAGAGGTTGTGTCAGTGGAGCATCAAAAGATCAATGAGATCACATCCACATTGTTTTTCTCAAACTAAGTGCACCACTCGTTTCACCTGCAGGTACCGAGAACATGAGGTCAAGGTTCACTCTGAGGGATTCAAATCATAAAACCTCTCTGCTTAAAGCACATCATTACACCAGGTGGAAAGTAACTACAAAGTCCAAAGTACTTAAGTATTACATATAGCGATATATATACTCTATAGGTTCCTATATTGTACAATATTGTTTTACTGTACTACTCTACAGTATTACTACATTTACTTGATTGCCAGTGCATTTGAAATGATTAGTTGATTAACCTAGCTTATGAATGGGAACTCAGATTCTGAGCATTTCTTCCACAAATGACAGTGAGAGACGAGAGGTTTAAACATGTCAGAGGTAGCGTTTTCAATCTGAAAGGAAATAGCTTTGGTCTGACTGGGTTTGTCAGTCAGCAGGTGGTGAAAGGTTGGGCCACTCTGTTGCAAACAATTGAGACAAACATGATAAAGCACACACAGAGTTGTGGGAGAGGTGCAGGTGACTCACGGCAAACAAGTTTTACATGTGCAGAACAGGTTCTCGTGTCTAGTGTCTTGTGGGGTAGGACAGGTGTTTTTCTATAAGAGAGAACCGAACTCTAATCCAGGTGTTCAGAGGGATTTGTCGAAGGAACACCACAAAAATTCCATGTTGTCAGAAAATGTGTGTGTGTGTGTGTGTGTGTGTGTGTGAAGGGCGTGTGTGTATGTGTGTAGTTGTACCTCGGAGGTGAGGACATGTTGGTCACTCTTCACCTCACTGACACACCCTCAAAGACTGAGTAAGGGTTGAGATTTGGTGTCAGCGCTGACTTTACTATTACAGTCGATTGGGGTAAAGCTTTGCATTAGGCATTTAGGTGTGATGGTTAAGACCTACATGGATCCAGTATGTCCATGAGTGTCCTCACATAAAAGTACAAAGGCATATGTGTGTGTGTGTGTGTGTGTGTGTGTGTGTGTGTGTGTGTGTGTGTGTGTGTGTGTGTGTGTGAGTGTGTGTGTGTGAGCCCACCTTGTTGTGCCTGAGCGCAGCAGAGCTGGAGCGCACAGGGCAGCAGGACGCACAGCACCTGCTGCGCCTTCCTCATGAGGGCGGTCATCCTCATTCAAATTCCCAGCCCGGTGACGCTTTAAGCAAACATTACTGTCATATTTACGAAAAGAAACGTCTCCTTATATCGTCCAAAATCGGCATAGCTCGTTTCCTTTGGCAGCGCTAACCGGTAGTTCGGCCGATCCAGATTTCCCAGCGTTTTCTTATTCCTCCTCTCAGATTTCCAGTAGTAGGCAAATGAAAAAAGTAAATCCGCCCTGCGTTGTAAACCTGTTCGTATTTCTCTATTTGACATTTAACTGAGCCGCAACTTTACGAGCCGCCCGCTCCGATGTGTGTGAGAGGAATCACTACAGCTCAGTGATTGGAGCGCAGCGCGCAGCCAATCAGCGCCGGGAGCGTCTCTTATCCTGACACTGATTTAACTGGGAGAGTCCTGTCTGCAGTCACAGAGCACGTATGATAATATGTGTGTACACAGCAAAGAAACAAAACTAAATCTACGGGTTTGATTAAGATATTTTACTGATGAGCTGATCTGAAAAAATAAAAACAAAAATAAAAAGCCAAAATGATGATGAAGACATTTGTTTGCTCTTCTTTTTCTGTTTTCAAATGACACCTAACAAATCAGTTAGCATTGAAGGTCTCTTCTGGACTTGATGTTTCAACAGAGACTGTTTTGACGTATATATGTCATCATTTTTGTTTGGCGTAAGTAAGGAAGAGGCTTTCAACCCCCAAATTACAGTTCCCACAGTTAAAACATGGTGATGGAGAATTATGTTGTGGGTCTGTTTTGATGCTTCATGCACAGGGACTTGTTTTGGTGCATAGCATCATGAAGAGAGTAGATTATGTTGACACTTTGAAAGATAAAGAAGCCTGCTGACAGTTTTTAGATTGCTGATGGGTCTTGAAAAAGACAAGGACTTTACATTATTGTTTAAAAATGAGCTGACAAAAGACAACTGTGTTATGGATGATATATGGTGAGTAAACATCACACTACTCCAGAAAACACGGCAAACTCTTGTTCTAGCATCATTATGTAAAATTAATCATTAAAATTATTAAGTTCATAATTACTAATTAAGTTAACTTGTCACAAATACACAAAAGCACAAGGGCAACATACTGAAGCAGCTGCAGAGTTTAAGAAGAAAAACTGCATGTTGCTGTGTGCAGTGTGAGAAGTCCCATCAAATCTGTGCTTAAGGCAACGCTGCACTAAACAGATACCAATCATTGTGTCTATTTACACAACAGAGCCTTTGCAACAATGTTGTCAACAAGTCTAAAACCTTTGAACACAGAGATGCAGCGTTTTGCCTTCATTTAAACATGTGACAGGCGAGACAGAGGGGGGATGTGGAGAGAGGTGTAAAAAAGGTCTCAGTCAGGACTGAACCTTTGGCTCCAAGGTCAAAACGTTGGCCCCTCAATGATGTTTCTTGTTGACTGATTTGTTCTCAGTACTAAAAAGCTGAATGTATTCTGTATAGTTTTGGGGGTGGGTGAGTGTAAAATTCATTTATCTTGGTGAATTCTTTATCACGTTCATCAACTGGTCATAATACTGTAAGCACTGGCCTCGAGGTTCCTTCGTGTTTACCTTTGCAGTCAGAACAGGTGAGTCATTTCCTCTCACCGCCTTACAGTATAACCTGAAGACAAAGATTTGATTCATTTACCGCCCTGCAAAATAGTCCCCCACCATTAGATATTGTCCAGTACTTGGACAAAAACAAGACAAAAAGAAGCCAAGAAGATAAACAATCTCTTCTCTACTTCCCCGTATGTCTTACATGAACATGCAGGAACATTTCTAACACCCACTGTCTTAACAGTAAAACTTTGACCCTCCCACTCCTTTCTGTTGCTGACCTGGAAATGTAGAAGTATTTTACTGCTGTATAATCTTATTGCTGCATGATTTTACTGCTGCACTTAGGACCTGTGTGAGTTGTGCATAACTGCATCAGTTAATCATCTGATCCATAAGTGTTATTAAGTACTGGCTGCATACGATGTTGCACAGCGGAGAGCGTTCTTGTTGAACTCTGGACCAGACTAATACTGGTTTGGTTAGAAAATCTTATCTCTTGTCGCCTTGTTTGTCATTTAGGCTTCACACAAACATCTTACAGACTGGAAGAGTGGGCGAGCCAGCTGAACGGCTCAGAGGAAACTGGATGTGCCTGTAGCTCTAGTCTGTTTCATAAAATAACACACAAACAAAGTGCATAAATGCTTTCTGCTTTCCATCTGAATTGTACATCTGATAGACAAATGTCTGAAAACAGCAATCAGCCACTCCTGTTAGAGTTGACTGAAGAGGGGTGTTTGAAACAAATGGTTAATATTTCACTACTACCAGGAAGTCATTCTCAGAAACATTTCTTTCCTCCTTGTTCTTGTAGAAACAACCTGCTCAGGAACCAAAGAAGTTCAAGGAAACATGAACAGATTCTGATCAATTTGTTTTTAACAGGTGTTTTTTCTAGTTCCCGAACGGTTAAACTCGTGGTTGAAGTAGTAAACAAACCCAATACTCAAGTGCAAATACTTCCCTTAACAAGTACTCCTGTAGTAGAAGTATCACTTCAAATTCTTTATTCAAGTTGAAGTATGAAGCGCATGTTGTAAAATGTACTTTACATACAAAAGTACTGGAGTCCACTAATAAAAGTACATTAAACAAATGACACTGATGCTGGTGATAACATAGATGCTTAAGTCTAGATGCTTAATGTCTTTTTCCTTTTAAGGATTTAGTTATGTTGACTTTGGCTTTACATTCTTCCTATTGCTGCTTGTAGAAAAATAATAATTCTATAGTCAACAATTGTTTCTCCTTTAAATACCTACATTTTTGCATTTACCAAATTAAAACCTATCATAATGGAAAGTAATAAAGTGTGGATATTTTGCTTTCTCAAAAAGTAGGATTGATGTTAATGTTTTCAAGTCTGTTGTCTGTCACTTAATCTGTCTGGAGAGTACTCGGGTCCTCTGACCAGGTGTTTTTGACTGTTGCAAGCTCATGACTGAAGCTCAAGAATGAAAAATATTTACTAAACAAATGTTTACATTTTATGTGTTATGTGAGCTTTGCATAAACAAACATTTTCATTTTTTGCTTGCTAACTGATCAGAAATGTACAGTATGTGGCTCTGTTTGGGAGGTGCGCTGCTGTGTTAAAAAGTACTGTCAACACCAATCAAAGATGTAGAGGAGACAATATTTAAACATCATTTACAGATTTAGTCTCCAAAAACCAAAAAAGGCATATAGCAGAGGTTTGTGAGCAGCTTTCAAAACATGTGGCCACTTCAAAATCAGGTTTATTAGCAGTCACAGCGTAATCAGGAAAATAGCCATGATATAGTTCAGTGTGTCCTTTAAACAGAAAATATGAATTTATAAGTCACTTTGTGTTACTTTCAATTTTAAAATGTAGACACAGTTGCAGCTTTGAACTAACTTAACAAACTTGTTTTTTCAATCCTGAATTGAATGAACAGATATTAAACCAAACAATGTCCTCTTCTGGCAGAAGTCTGTTACAGCAAGCACTTCTGCATTTGTGTCAGCCGTCCATCATGTATGCAGAAGAATCTAACATATGTAATGTGAATATGTCTGTCAGTAACTCTCACTCACAGTTAAGGAGACAGGTCATACAGAAAATGGGTTTATTTGTAATACAGCAGGATTTTGTTAATTGTCATACATCACATACAGATGTCTCCATGCATTCAGCATTGAAACATGGTCTTCATCATTTTTAAATCTACTCGTGTAACTATAACAGTACAGAATTAATCCTCATGTTTTTTTGTTGTTTTTTTATCGCACTGATTTATCAATAGTTCACAGACACAGTCTACACCAAAGATTCTTAACACCCCAAAACAAACCAAAGAAATCTACCACCAAATACTGTATGAATCAAGTATACTGGCAAAACAAAAGAGACAGTAAGACAAAACCTTTGCCTAATCATCATCACTGTGGTGCAATTCTGCCTTTAGAGGGCGTAGAGAAATAAATCTGTAAATCATTCTTTTTAGATAAATATAAGTGATCAAAATCAGAACCAAACGAGCAAATCAATTCAACGTCATCCCTAAATATAAGGCCACAAAACCCAAATGAAACACATGATTAGACATACTATAGATGGTGAACATGAACAATGCACTGACAGGTTGGTGGAGTGGATATGCAGTATGTTATACTGTCACTGGTGAATGAGTAGTAGTACCCATGTATGGCACACAGAAATATTTTATTGACAGAGATCTGTGGATTCTGCTGGTATCGGAGGTGGCGCGGTAACTCATCTAATATGAGTCGCGGACGTGCTGATGAATCTCTGCAAACCACAAAAACGACATATTGATCTGTTTACCCTGTTTTTTGTTTTTTGTTTTTCTTCTTTCACATAATTATGCTGACACACCGAAATAAAGGAATATGCATGTCAAATAAATGTCATTTCAACCATATATAGTTTCAATATTCACATTCAGTAAAACAGACTTATCAGCAAAAGAATCGCCCCCTGATATGCAAGTCCGACACAAAAACACACAAAGCGAGAGCAACCTGATGCAGTTTGAGTACTCATGTGGACACACAAGAAGGCAGACGAGCAGCAACTGTGCAGGTCATGTGTGTTCATTTGCAAGTTAACTTATAAACCACTTTCGCATTAAAAGGCTATAAAGCTGAGTCACTGTTTAAGCACATGTTGACAACTAATGCAAGAAGTGGTGTTTACGTTGATTTCTGCATCCTACTGTAAACAGCGCCAGAACGTGATCATGGTAGCTGGAGGAAATCTACAGACAGTGTCAACATCTGTGCTGCTCAGACTGTGGAAATCTACTGTGCAACAATGGCAGCAAGATCTACCAGGATGTATGAAGGTTAGGCAGCCGAGAACGTATTCTGCGTTTTTAAATATTTTAAAAGGGCAGCTTCAACAGAGACAAAACATGTCACAGGTATCAAATGATTTCCAAAATGAGGCAGAGAGAAAACCCCTCTCATGTTGTCTGTCTCAGAGAGTCGTTCATGATTAATACAGTCTGGGTCGCTTGCACATAACACATATAACACATACAGTAAGCACGTACACGTGCACACTTTTGTTTGAGTATCAAAGTGCCTCAGCATTGCTCACAAACAAAAAAAGAGAGCAAACCATTGAAGTGAATTATGGTGACATGAATCCACCAGCTGTAAATGTTCTCAAACAAACAAACGGCTCTGTTACCCAGCAGGAGAGGAAAAAAAAAAAAAAAAAAAAGTGCGACTGACACAGAACAGTTCTTTGCATGGGCGACGACACACATCAACAAAAAGTCATATGACTCATTGCTGATTCACTGAAGTCACACATGACTCTGTACAGCATCTAGAGTCTAACATACAACACGATGCACCTAAGGACACGAGGTGGACACAGGAAAAGCAAGTGTCTGCTGTGATTGCTTACAGTTAGTGTGCATCTGTGTGTGTTTGTTTGTGCGTGTAGGTGGTTAAATATGAAGTACATGAGAATCTGTTTTCAATAAGTGCTGAAAACTATTGAGAACCTCAACAGACTGAAAATGAAAGCCTAAAATCTCCCCCCCGACCCAGAATCTTGCTTTGCACCTATCAACCAAAACCCCTGTACCGAACCCACACCCACATTACCTAAACAAATTAAAAACCGGTGTGGCTGCTGTTTCCAGGTTCCTTCTTATTTCTTGTTCTTGAGTTGATTGGCCAGCCAATCAAGACCCTCATAGAGACCGTCACCACTGGTGGCACAGGTGGCCTGGATGTACCAGTTACGGTGACGCAGGGAGTGTAAGCCCAACTTGTCCGTGATCTCAGCAGCGTTCATAGCGTTTGGCAAGTCCTGTGAAAGACGTGAGAGGCCAGTGAGGACAGAGTTCCCATCTATGAAAGTCAAGGATTAGCAATGACAAAGTAGTGACTAGTGACTTGTTTTATTTTTTGGGTTCAAAGTTTAACCTGTACTTTAAGGCTGTGGTTTATTTATATGTACTGTGTATGTGCCCACACAGCTGTATGCATTATATTTTTGTATAAAGAAATATGTATTGTTACTCTTTGTTTGATTAACTGTTTGCATATATGCACAACACTAATTTCTTGCCTGCTTATTGGCAAACACCAGGAGGACTGCATCTCTCAGTTCATCCTCAGCTAGCATCCTCATCAGCTCCTCTCGTGCTTCGTTCACACGCTCTCTGTCGTTACTGTCCACCACAAAGATGAGACCTGAAACAGCAAAGAGAACACGCTCAGTGCTTTCTGGAGAAAGAGGAAGACACGTGTTCCTGCTTTAAGGCTGGTTTTACCCTCTGATTATCTCTGCTTACCCTGTGTGTTTTGAAAGTAGTGTCTCCAGAGAGGGCGGATCTTGTCCTGCCCACCTACGTCCCACACAGTGAAGCTGATGTTTTTGTACTCCACTGTCTCCACATTAAACCCTAGAGGGAGGGGTGAGGTCATACAACAAGTTAAACAAACACAGTGGTCTATTGTTAGTGTGTATGCAGATATTTTACTACCTACCGATAGTTGGAATTGTGGTAACTATTTCCCCAAGTTTGAGCTTGTAGAGGATTGTTGTTTTTCCAGCAGCGTCGAGCCCCACCATCAAGATCCTCATCTCCTTCTTTCCTATGAGGCTCTTCAGTAAATTTCCAAAAATGTTCCCCATGATTCGGATAATAAAATCAGTGTGCGACTATAATTGCGATGCTTGATGCCCTTCTGCAACGTCTCACTTGAGGAGGAAGACTAAAAAGAAACAGAACAAACAACCATTTAGTATTACTCTGCAAGGAAATTGTCAAATGGATGATCTGGTCTTAATGAATAACATCTTAGTATAAATACCATGTAACCCACTCTCACCTTGCTAAAAAAATGACACCTCCATGCCAGAAAATCTCACTTCTACATTCACACTCCAAGACAGGTGCAAAGCTATGCTAATTGCCCACAGTCATCATCACAGTCAGTGCCATGACTCCAGGCTACAGCCCAATCTGTTCAGACCCTTCTCACTGTTTTTTTCTCCTACAAATGTTAGTCTGCACTAATGCCAAGCCCTCAGAGCACATGCAAAATGTCCTACATTATAAAGCGGCTTGAACACAAAGCCACCTGGTCTAAATCGGAGACAGAAGAAGACTAGGTTTCCTGTGTGGTTCAGATCATTCTGAGTTTTATCTCTGTATAATTTGTTTTTGTTGTTGTTTACCCTATATTACAACTTGCATTTGGCCTAAGTGGGCTGCACAACAATCAAATATCTTCCATCTTTAGATCCTTGCTGGGTATAGGTATAAAGGGAGGAACGTTTAGGTGCCACATGGGACAAATGAGTGGCCAGACGTGTTGGATATGCTAACTGTCCTGTCACAGAAGTAAAACCAGTCTCTAGGACCACGTTTCCTACTATTATAACACAATCAGTGCAATCTGGAGCCTGGTGTGGGATTTTTCATTGTGGAGAAAAGACAGTGTGGTCCAGTTTATAGGGTTTACTAAAAGTGGAGCCATTCCTATCTCTAAGCTGGACTGATCTCACCATCCTGCAACAACAGTGAAGGACTCAGTGAATGAACAGGCTGAAAAACAGAAGCTACATGAATAAAGAGAGGAGAGGAGGCTGCAGCCCTGTCCATGGTGCTGAAGGGGATCCCGACACCACCACTACCTGACACCAGCACCTCCAACACGACGTGGATCAATAGGAGCTCTTTAAAATGGAGATTTTATCTGGGAGCAGGGCCGCGACACGAAGCTCTGATAACGTCCATCACTCGGCTCCGGGTGACTCAGGTTACGTTAGCCGGGGATGCTACGGTGACGCTAGGTACCGTTACAGCCGTTAACGTCGGCCCCGCACAACCCAACGCTTAAACTGGAGATTCACGCTGAACTAAAGCACACAACTCTCGTATTTCCTTCGTCATCTGATCTGTTTTTTTATTTTATCTGTCAGTCTAGATCACAGAAATCACAGAAACGACCAAACGTGACGGTAGCTAGCGAGTCTCCGTCCTCCTGATTCACCCCATTCATCTGTTCGCCCATCATTACAGCGGGCATCCCGCTGCTTCAGCCGGGACAACAGCCAGGCTGCACAACCACCACAGGACGGACATCCACACTACATAAATGTTTTACCTCTCAGGGCTTAGGTGTGTAAATATCGGGTGGATCGCGGTGCCCGTCTCCTCGCTTACCTTCGCTCAGTGGTCCTCTACTATTCGTCTCACGATATTTTCCGGGGGACACCTCAGCAGTCAAGCAGATCTCGCGAGAGTAGGAGTCAAAACCAAACCCAAAAAAGGACGATTGAACGACGGGGTCAGTGCAGACAAACATGTCTAGGTGAGTTCAAAGTTGTCTCCTCATTACTGGTTTGTACTACAAAATGCACAGCAATATTTTACACAGGTCTCCTATAACACTGGGAATTATTTAGTTGCACGTCTACCTATCCAAGACTGATATGTAGACTCTACATATCAAATCTTACTTGTATACTACTGTACTGTCAGCTACATGTCCTAAATATACATTCATATCTTTCCAAAACCTTCAGTTCTTGCAAAAAGTTACATTTTTATCAATAGGTTATCAGTAATTATTTATTATTATAATATTTCAGTTTTGATGTGTATTTTGTGAAGGATTTTTAAACTGCATTCAGTTTTTAAAATGTCTTCCACTTTAAAGGCTGAACGGTTTAACACTTATGAGCCAAATCCTCTGGAAAGCTAAACTGACAACAAAAATCAGTATTGTGTGAATCTTTAACATAAATTGGGTGGCACAAATATAACTTACATCCTGTTTTCATTAGAACATAGTTCAGCTCTTGGATATTTTCTTCTAAAGCATCATGCTGTCTGCTGATTGTGTTCTTTTTTATTTTCATTGCTTTGCACTTCTGCTTAAAATCTTGTCTACTTTGTTTTTAATTAAGTTTCCAGACTTGTTTATAACAGGCACCATTTTGTCAGCTCATGGTATTTTCCTCCACTTCCAGTTGTCTCTTGACATCCTTGATTTGCAAGATGTTGTTTTCTTTCCAAGAGATGACAAAAAGCTGTATGTTGCTTTACTCAGTTTTTATTAGCTGTGTGATAGCATCAAGTTAGGCAATAATGTGTGAACGGGCTACTATTTTTAAAGTAAAATATTCTAATCAGCACTTAGCCTGACATCCTGTTATACAAGGTTCCTGCTGTCTGTGTGAAGTTGTTGAGCTTTCAGGAAATGTTGAAATGGTCTTTAGTGTTGTGTAACATGTGTGATGTCTTGCAGACATTGGGAATAAAGCAGAGCTTCTAAACTGAAATCCTTTTAATGATCATGCAAACGTTAGTAAGATATTGCATAAATGGTTGAGAGTATTTATAGGGATGTTTAATGATGTTGCCATGTAATATGATTCATGATTATGTTCTATTACCTGCTAGTAACACAGATAACCTGTTATCAAATGGCAGCCAATGCAAATTTTAAAACCTCAGAGCAATGCTGTACTTCATTTAGCCTTTTCAGATTTATATATAAAGTTTGACAGAGGTTGGACATGAATAAGCAGCATGATACCGAACAAAATATCTATAACAACATAAAATATGTTGAATAATATATAACTCTGCACAGGAAACCTTTTCAAATAACAAGGAGACACTGTATTTGTTCCTCTAATATTCAAATCTGTGATATTATATTGCCTCAGTGATATCTCAGCAACTTAAAAGCAATATTTTCTACCAATGCTGGAACAGTTTTCGTCTTTAGCTTTATATCTGTGCACCAGTCAGACTGTCTGGAGAAATTACTGTAGGCCTATGTTTGTTGGCTGCAGCCTGTTTAGCTGAGGATGTAGCTATTTGTTTTCTAGTACTTCTGAAGCTGCCCTCAGGTGGAGGGCAGGCGGACTCATGGCCTCCATGCAGCAGATCCGACCCTGACGGACTCCAGCGTGGAGCAGCAGAGCCGGTGTTATGCCGAGTTTTTTGCCGCGATTCGCATCCCCACTCTAATCAGGGAGAGGATGCAGATCTCGGAACTCCGGTTCCATTTTGCACCCCCTTCCTTTTGTAACCACGTTTAGCCCAACCAATGCTGTTTTTTTTTATTTTTTTTATTTATCTTTTAGATTATTTTAAGCATTTTGGCTTAGTGTAACAAAGTACACACGATCTTTGTCCTATTAAATGTTTTAATGTTATTTAGTTTTGGGTTATGAAGTTTCATTGTGGTTCGTGAATGTATGAATGTTTTTTGGTTTTCAAGCAGTTTAATCTAATAAACTTGCTAATAAAAACAGATTTGCTATGTGAACTACTTGTTTTGACCACTCACACTTTTGTGTATGTGAATTTCGCTGTAGCTAAAATATCTAAAAGAAGACAATCGCATTGGTTGGGTAAAACGTGTTTACAGTTAATAAGGGCAGGTGCAATATTTGGCAACTCGGAGTTGCCGAGATCTGCATCCTCCTCCCTGATTAGGTGGGGATGCCGATCTCGCAGGCTCAAATCGGCAACCACGGGCAGACGCTCCCTGCACAGCAGCGCCCCCCAGCGTCTCTGCAGAGCATCGCTTCCGCTACCCACCCACGGAAGCCTGGGATGCTGGCGGAATGCGTGAAGCGGGCTCTTTCAGGGAGACCCAGGTGTTGGGACAACGTCCACGGACTGCTAGTCCTTATCGCCACAGTGTTATAACACATCAGCATTACCAGGTGCTGAGCCATTTTGGCCCCAGGCGGCGTCTCTGTGTAAGAGAAACCCACACGGAAGTTGCTGGATGGCAGCTCTTTTGCAGAAGTTCACAATGAAGAGCAGCTTTTTTCTGCTCCTTCTCACAGCTTTCACCTGTGGAGTCGCACAAGGAGAAGAAAATGCGGCCGAGGATCTGCAAGTGGAGACCCTGGTGAGTGTGTTACAGGGATACAGCAGCTCTACTCCAGGAACACCGCTGCATGTAAACGCATAAGAATAAATACATAAATACCACCGTGTAACAATGAACTCTTCTGACCCAAGGTGAAACCCGAAACTTGCACAGTACTTTCCAGAATGGGAGACACGCTACAGATCCACTACACGGTAAGACTGACGTTGCAGATACACATAAGCAGTTCGAGGTGTGTGTTTGCACTTTGCAAACACTTGGAGAGAAACTGTGACGAACGCATTTATTGTCTATGTGGCACCGTGTGCATGAACCATGTGCACGCTGCTGTGTTTGTGCAGCTTCACGCCGACGCTGAATATGAGTAAGAAACAGTTCTGCGGTGAGCAGCTGATAGAAAAAGGCCCCTCTCTTACTGACCACGGGTCAGATAGCGGTTTATTCTGTGCCAGTGTCCATTTGCCTTGACCAGCGTGTGAGAAGCTCGGCTGCGATGGGCTGGTGCAACACGTCAGCAGTAACAGTCCTGTCTGTCTGTCAGTGGGGCAGCGCCGAGGCCAGATCATCTCTCCTGGCTCCTGGTCTTCATACGTGTTGGACTTAAATTGTGGCCAAAGATCAATTTATTGACCTCGCTTCTCCTAAAGAACAAATCCCTGAAAAACTCAGAAGTCATTTAACAAAACCTGCAACTTTTTAGTCTGTTGCTGAACTATTTTCCTGAATCCATTGAGCTTTCTCCATTTGTAAAACAAATGGATCATTTCATTATCAGTGATATATGGCATATGTTTTCTTTTCTCTCTCTGTGTTTTCACTAGTGTCTATGAAATGTCTGGAAATCCAGCTGCAACTTGAGAGGGGTTATAAATCTTTACTGTAACGCTGTGGACAGAACACTTTTTATCCACATGGTTAATGTCCTTGAGGGTTTTTGAAATTCCTTTAGAGATAAGGTCTGTTAGTATTTACCTTGGCATAAGAAAACATGCAGTTTGCACTCACAATATGATATATACAGACAACTGCAATTTTGTAGCCCACATAGAAAACTGTCTGTATTTGAATATTACAAAGATAGTACAATTGGAAGATAATAAAATGATCTCAATGCAAATGGGTTTGATTTTATTCTAACTAAAAGTAAACATATTATGTTTATCCTACCATAGAGGCTGAGACGGGGAGCTCAGCCTCTACTCTCAATCCGCCCCTGTTAAGTGATCAATCAAGAGTCCACAGTGTTTTGTAATGAGAGATGAACCCTCAACAGTTTAGGTATGTGATGGAAATAATGACACAGAAGGGACAAACCTTGTGGTTAAATTAAATTCAAGTTTCAGTGTCAGTCTTTGAGCACTGAGGCTTACATGATCAAATCCATTGCTTCTGATCCTAAAGATCTGTCAGAATTACTGTATGATAAAACCAGACTAACTTCTGTGGTTTGGTGTATAAGTCATCAACATCTCTGTCAGCGGATAAATATAGATACATAGAATTTAAACTATAAATCTAAAAAAGAATTCCACTTTACCCTTATTTTTATGTCCAGGTTTGAAAATACAAACTGTCTCACAGACAGTGTGGCTTTTAAATTATTATTATTATTATTAATATCAAGTATTTTATTTTTTTATTATAACATCTTCAAACAGATACATCTTTATTTCAGGTAAAAAGTAAAATAGCAAAAACATTTTATTTAAAATTGATCTTTCCACCATTCAAAGTTGTGTGACGTATATGTCAGTGTTTTTCGTGTCAATCGTCATCTCATGTCTCTCATTAAATGTTTTACTGTACAGGGTAAACTGGAAGATGGAAAGGTGATCGACTCATCACTGTCCCGGGATCCTCTTGTTGTTGAGCTGGGGAAGAGGACGGTTATCCCTGGTACGTTAACAAATACTGATCCTTTTGTGTAGCATGTGTTGCTCAATCAGGGACTCTGATTTGGTTATGTTTCAGAGATAACTGCAGCCTGTTGTACAGAAGGGAAAGTGCTTGCTTTGCTCATTGACTCTCTCTGTGTGATTTTCTTATCAGGTCTGGAACAAAGCTTGGTTGGCGTTTGTGAAGGGTAAGTGAAAGTAAAGGTTCACTGGGAAGAATGTGCTCAACAACAGATTTTCTTTTCAATAGCTGCATGCAGTCCTGAATCAATTCAAAAAATACCAAAGGTAATGACTTTGTGATGGAATCGGAAATGCGCTTCCTCTGTGAACATGTTTTGTATTGCTCTTTCATATCCAGGCAAAAAATCAAAGCCAATATTCCCCCTCACCTTGCTTATGGAAAAAAAGGTTACCCTCCAACTATTCCAGGTATTGTAGACATGCACACAAATTAGTGGGTGCACACACACACACATATAGTGTCAACTACACACTGATGGTCACTTTCATATGAGAAATAATATGAGAGCCAGAATATACAATTTGTTCATCTGTTTCTTGATATATTAGGATAGTGGCTTCCAAACTCAGTCCTCAGATACCCCCTTGTTTTACATCTTCCCTGCCCTATACACTGCTGATAGTGTATGTGTGTTATTATTTTTTTTTACCCAGAGCAATGTTGTAGCTCACTGATGTTATCAGCTGTTAGACAACAATGAGGCTTTGTGGCAGTTCATCACTCTTTCCTTCAACAAGTTGGTGACTTTTGTAAAGGCTGTGTATTATTATATATTTTATATCATACAAAAAGTCAAACAACACATACAGCTCGTTCCTCAGGTCACTAAATGGTTTCATGAATTGCACAGCTATGTGAATGTGTAAAATTGTGTAAAATGCTATCATGCATTTCAGTTTATGTTTTATCTGTATGATGATGGACTTTACAAAACAGTTGATCGGACCTTGATTTGTTGTAGGTGATGCTGCACTTGAGTTTGAGGTGGAGGTGATTTCTCTAACGCAGCAGACACAGTGGCAGAAAGTGGTCAACGATGTGTTCCCCCTCGTGTGTTTGGCCCTCGTGCCCACTCTGCTCGGCTTGGTGGGACTATACCTCTACAAAAAGGCCAACGCCCAGAAGCCTAGCAAAAAGAAGGCAAAGGACAAGAAGATCAAGAAGAAATGAGGACAAGAGACAGGACTATTTAAATAAATTTTTTAAATTGTATTTTGCGTCTGTTATTTATTTAGTATTAATGTGTGTCTTTAATATAAAGACTTGAAATTCAAGTCTACTGTTCTTTTAGATTATGTGTTGGTCTCTTACCAATTTTATTAACAGTGAAATTGAAGTTGCAGAATTTGCTGCTGTTGGATTCTGTGTCTGATCATCTGTATCCAGAAATGGCAGCTGAGACAAAAATGTGTCAGTAGAGTCACATCTGTACTCCACAGCTTATTGCCTATTGACAGAAAGTTAGACTTTAACTAGAGCATATTAGGTTAAAGTTAACATGTAGATTACATAATTACAAGCTGTTTCTGTTCTTTTAGATGTTGGCTCTCATACAAAAAAATATTTTGCCAGAAATAAAAATTACAGCCTCTCCACAGCAACAGGACTTTATGTTATGTAAGTGCAAGGACACCATTAGAAAGGCCTTTTGTATTATTTCCACAATACAACATCGTGCATTACTTTTCTTAAAAAGTATTTTTGGATATTTGGTATAAAGATACATGTAATAGATTGAGATGCAGAGATCTGATCATTTATGAAGGTATAAGGAAGACCACTGAAAAACCACATGTAGTAATGGAGTACTAAAACTGTGAGATAAAATTCACATTATATGAGGGACTTAATAAACTATGACTCTGTTTAAAATGAAGAATAACAAGTGTAAGAAAATAAGTGTCTAAATATCTTAACTCTTAACTTATCTCTCATGTAGCTTTTTCAGCCATCAACCAGTAGCCAAAGAGGTAAAGGACATATATAAAACAAACTTTAGAACAGGTTCATTAAACTAAATTAATGACATAATTAAACTAAACTGTTTTACTCCACTACATTCATTTATTTTAGTTATGAGTAGGTTTGCAGGTTTAGACTAGAATTACAAAATAAATAAATAAATACATTATGATGTATTATTTTGTATTTAGATAAAAAAAAAAAAGATTTGATTGAGAAATTTCATCAACAAGAAAAAGCACCAGTTTGTAAAGTTAGCCTGATTACAACAGTGCAATTTGAAATGGGCTATCCTGCATAACGAATACCTCTTTCTGTCTTTTATATTCTAAATATATATTGATGCAAGTACGCGTACATTTTCCAAAATAAAACCTTGAATATACTGTACTGTACATAATTATCTTTATAATACATACCTTAGCTGTAAAGTAATGTAATACATTATAATTTAATTATTCCACCCTTCACATCTTATTGTTTGATTTGCTCTTTATTGACTATAAGGCGAGAGGCAGACGGTAGGTGTGCTTGTATTATTACGCGTCGTTGCCCGCCGGCTCTGACTTATGTGGTAACAGATAACTCCGCTCACCTGGGCGACGCTTGCATTAAAATGTATGTGAACCAATATCCCTCCGCGAATTTAATCTATTTAATGGTATTTTCCACGTGTTTTCACATGATATAGTTAATAAATTTTATTTGATATATAAAACATGTTTTTTTTATAAAATAAAATAAGGCATAAACGAATTTCTCTTTTGTTACAAACGTTAGAGGGCGGAGCGGATTGCACTACTTCTCGCGGTGCAACCTCTTCCGGTCCTCTTTCCAGCTTCCCTTGCATCATGGTGAGTGCGTTTCTTTGGCGGCCTTAAGGCAAAAACTGAATAAAATGGTGTTTTACTCGAATAACTATACGTTATTATGTCATCCTCGGTATTATAAGCAAATAACTAAACCACAACGCGGAGACTCGACTTTAGATGTTTGTTAGAATAATTATAAAGCGACTCCGGGCCTAATGCTAGCTGTTAGCAGGCTAGCCGTTTTGTGCATGTGTTCCTATGCGCGAAGGATCAATGTGCGGCGAAACATTAAAGAGATGTTTGTTACAATACCGATATATATATTTATCTTACAATGTTTGTTATGGGTCAATTAAAATGAAACGGGGGCAACAAAGTACATTTAGAATATTTGATCATAGCAGCGTGTTAGAGACGCTGTATGCAGTCAAGCGCATACTAAAGTGAACTGTTAATGAACCATTCAGTCCATGAAATGTAGGTAAAACGTTTCCTGAACGACAGTTTTGTTGTGTGTACAACTAAGGTGGTTGAATGTAACGTCAGTGTTTATACTTAGTTTTCCTTTTTCGCAGGTGTTGAGGTGAATGAGTAATATGAGGAAGTACACTAGGTAGAAATACTGAAATATATTCACAATTCTGTTTTACTACACTGGGATTAATATAGTGCAACATGCACATGATTTGCTCAGTGGTTACTGTGGATTGGACATTTCAGACTTTTATTGGAATAGTTAATAGTTCCTTAAGCAGCAATTAATGGTCCAATAAATAATCAGCATTATGCAGAATGTTAAAATAATCTGTTTCAATTCAATATGAAGAAGATCTGTACTGTTGGCATATTTTAGCCTTCAGTGTGTACGTCATACTTTAATAGACATTTTGGACTCCATCTGAACCAGGGATGGACATTTTTCACCGTTTCCTTACACTTGAAGTCTAAATCTAATAAAATTGTTAGCTGTATTTACTAGCGTTTGGGGAAAACCATATAAACCCTCAAACAAAAGATGAACTTTTAAACACAGTTAGTCATACATGACCTTATGTACTATGTAAATTATTAAATCTATATTTAAAATAATTTCTTTGGTGCTTCCCCTCCTTTTTTTTTTTTCTTTTTTTGATAAATCGATATTGTAAGTACTAGTGAGTATAAGCTTTAATTCCGGTTGGTGGGCTGTAATATGGCTTGTATTAATAATTTCTTCTGTTTTACAGACCAAGAAGAGGAGGAATAACGGTCGTGCCAAGAAGGGCCGTGGACACGTGCAGCCCATCCGCTGCACAAACTGTGCCCGTTGTGTCCCTAAGGACAAGGCCATCAAGAAATTTGTCATCAGGAACATAGTGGAGGCAGCTGCCGTGAGAGACATCTCTGAGGCCAGTGTCTTTGACTGTGAGTGTATTTGCTTATTTTGTTTCATACATCATGCTATTATGATACTACATAGTATTTTTATGCTGGTGGTATGTCCTCATCATGTACCTCTCTCCTGTGTCAATTTTGCAGCTTATGTACTTCCCAAGCTCTACGTGAAGCTCCACTACTGTGTCAGCTGTGCCATCCACAGCAAGGTGGTGAGGAATCGCTCCTGTGAGGCCAGGAAAGACCGCACCCCACCACCCCGATTCAGGCCCGCTGTGAGTATCCACAATACTGCACTGTGTATAGGTTCAGTGTAGCTTTACAAAGAGTGTAGTCACAGCAGGAAAGAACAGTTGTAAATGTTAAATATTTGGTTCATATGAAACAAGCCACCATGCACAACACCAATGATACAATACAAACAAACATATGATTATTGTAATTAGCTATACTTGTGTTGGACAACTAAAAACTCAATAATAAGTAATATTAACCTACAATGTTTTTTCCCTGTTTCACAGGCTGGTGCCCCAAGAGCTCCTCCAAAGCCCATGTAAAGCAAAATTTGAAGATGCTGTTCACCTGATGAATAAACTGAAACAACTTTACAAATCTTAAGTGGGACTCTCATTATTTTCAACCAGCTGTGTTGTGTAGCTGTAAGAAAGACAGACCTGTCAAGTATTTTATTTGGAATAGATTATCTTACAGTACAAAACTTACAGTAGTTTCAGATCAGATTACGCAAATGCATAATTACATATGATACATTTAAAAAGGCTGCAGTTATTCAAAGCAATATCGGACCATTTACAGGAGTGGGGAGGTTAAACGGTTAAACTGAAGGAAACTGCAACTAGCAAAACATTGAGCAGAAAATAGCACAACTAGAACTAGTTTTCTCAACTATAGTCTTGAATTAGATTGAACTTTATTTATTTTTAAGAGTAAAATGAGAAAGTGACTGGGGTGTAGGTTGAAGAGCAAACAGCATTGGTACCACATGCATCAGGTTTAGCAGCACATCACTGTCCAGTGTAGCAAACAGGAAAAAAAGAATTGCACAAACATATTTTTATTCTTGTTGCAAATTAGCTAAGTCTTAAACTTGGGACTCGAGGTTTGTTTGTTTACATCTAGTCTACAGTATTTGTCACGCTAAAGTTCAACCTAACTACTGCATAATTTTATACTTCTTAAAAATTGAGTAATTTCTTTGGCTATGAGCTGTGAGTATAACAGGTTCTGGTTCCAGGGCCACTGATTACTGGTCATTTTAGGTGTATTCTACAGCTGGTGGAAAATTAAAATCTTAGATTAATAAAACAACGTGGAGCCTTTTGTACTGTGCAGTGGCACTCTGGGATTAACAAGTGACAAAATAAGTTTTACACCAATGTGAGAATTTCTGTATTTCGGAGGAAAAAGCAGAAAAGGCCAAAGGCACAATAGCAAAGTCTAAAACACAAATTGCAGCCAGGCCTTTTCATGGGTTGAACTTGTTACCTAAATGAGAATATACACAGTGAGTCTGAATGCTAGATGTATTTGATTTGTCAAAGCATTTTTGGCCACACAAACTGATGTTGGAACAACTTTGGTGTCAAATGTTTTCCATTTTTGTAGATCAGGTTGCAGAAAATTTTAACATTCTGCAAAGTTTGATTTACAAAACATCTGAGTTAACATGAGCTAACAGTCTGTGCTCTTTTATTAAGGCAAGATACTCAGATCATTCAGTTAAACTAACTTTGGAAGACACAATTGAATCATCTATTTAGGCTTGTGTCTTATATTGATGACGAGATCAATGCAGAGCATTGTGCCAACACGTGGCTTTCTTTCAATAGACAGTTATGTCCACCAAAGCCAACAATCTAATGATAATGACATACTTTATTGATCCCCTTGGGAAAATTGTTTGGGCAACCATCCATCCAACAAGTGTAGCTCTAGTTGAGAACTTGTAGTAATTTATGAAACAGTTCTTTATTTTGAAGGGAAACTTTAAATTATCTTTTCTAAATATCTTAATATAGAAATAATCAAATTCTTCCTGTATGATCAAATACTAATCTACTTGAATTTTTCATTTTGCCACTTTTGCCTAACTCTAATCTAGAAGGTGCTCAGCAGTGGGAATTGGCTCTTTATCTCTGACATGAGGGAGCCAGTTTTTGGTGCTATATAGAGCCACACTTATGTTAATCTAAAAAAAAAAAATAATATGAAAACCCAAGAACTTTTTAATTCATCTTCATATAAACAATATTTCAATGTTTCTGCACATTTACACCACTAAAACCTTTGAAAATCCATACAGGACTGAGCAGCACATGACAGAACTAAGGAACCATTCACAGTGCTAAAACAAACCTTGAATGGTTCAGTGGTTTCTGTTTATCATGGAAAAAAAGGAAAATCAACATTACCGAAGCTGAAAAGACCTAGAAAATATCCATCCTGATAAACATATGGGGAAAATCTTAAATAAGCCATATTTCTGCTCCACAAAACTTACTGGGCTAAAGTCAGCTGATGATTTTGACTACTGTCAACATTTTGTGTTATTAGAAATCAGTGCATCTATGATACCTCAGTGTGTCCCAAGCTTTCTTTTAAGGTTATTTATAATGGGAACATGGAGATAAATCTTATCTACATTATTTTCTTTTTAGGAACATAAGCTGGGTAATAATGTGTGTGCCCAATTCCATAGCCTGCTGGACAGTTCAACCCTTGTGTTTATAGTGTGTGAAGTCAATTTAACCATCTTCACTTCGAGTGTTTTTTGAACCAACACATTTCTCTTGACATGTTAAGTTATTATAGATCACAAATGACAAATCCAATTTTGGGAAAAAAAAAGAAACTGGTTTAGTCTACTGATACACTAGTGGCTGGGTCTGAAACGTGTTCAAATAACATGCAAATAAAACTTTCTGGTGGGGTTAGCATGAGGACGGTATTACAATGACTTTTGTAGTGTCTAGAAAACAATTAGAGTTGTGATTTTGTAACTTATTATCTCTAATATCACCCACAATCTGTTCATGTTTCAAGACATGACAGTTGGTAGCTCACATCTGGTCAACCAAATATGACTGGGGTGAAGAAAGGCACAATACAACATGATACCAACAATAAAATTATAAATAAAGCATAAATAGATTAGTGTTGGTTTGCAGTTTCATGTAGTGATGAAAGGGTAAATGTTGAGGACCTTAGCTTCTTTAGTAATCTCTAAAATTGTGGCAGTGATATTTGTACCCTTTTCCTAATGAGAAAAACATTCCATTAGTTTTTCTCACATTTGAGAGAAATGTGCAGGTCATTCATGTATAAAATAGTTTAATATAATCATGGTATTCTGGCAGGTATTGGTGCAACAAAAGCAGTTATAGAAAAGGAAAACCAATATTTCATATTCCGCTCCACACGGCATTCACACAAATAAAGGCCTTCATTTTTCACTTATTTAGTTCACTTCTAAAAAACACAGGGTCTTTCACATTGTCCCTCTCTCTCTCGCTCTCAAACATACTCACACACACTCGGACCTGTCAACCCTGGCCCGGTTAAAAGCAAAAGTGCGTTTCTAATTCTTGGACAATCCCTCAAACACATCTATTAACTTGGACCTGGATTTTGAGTTTGGTCTGCACTTTTAAAAATGATTCATTGTATAGAATCAAACCCAAGCTGGAAAAACAGAATCCATTGTAGACAAGCCCATCAACTTCACATTAAGTTTTTATATTATTTGTGTTAAAGTGCACAAGTCAGAAAATTATTTTAATTATGATCAAAAACTTTATTTGTTTAACAATTTATGCATCAGATTTGAATTCTGAATTTCAGAGCAAGGCACATTTGCAAATGAAAAGGTGCATTGGCTCTTCTACTAAAAGTATCCAAATGTATAATAAAAGTGCTTTTTAAATAGGTGTGTTGCTCAAAGTGCATTGAAAATCATGATTTTCAATAATTCAATAATAAAATATGAGCTTTCTGTTATCCTGGTACATTTCTACTCTACTAGTGTCTAAAGCATTTGTATCAGTTTCCCATTAAGCTCATGTGCAGACCAAACCCAGCCAGGTCCTGGTTTCAGTGTAAAAATAGCTCTATGTGAAGCAGGTTGTCCACATTGATCCTCAGTCAAGGATGTGCTCTCCACGGACGATGTGTGAAGAAAATTCATAGCGGTCCTGGCAGCGGTGGCCACAGATGTTACACTCAAAAGGCTGGCGAAAACCATGGCAGCCCATGTGGATGGTAAACATTACATGGTCCAGAAAAAGCACACGGCAGTGCTCACAACGGAAAGAGCGCACAGCTCGCCCTTCTCCATCTACAACCCGAAAAGCCTCCCTGGAGGTTGAGGATGGTGCTGTGGGTGAGCTGGAAGTTGGAGCAAGGGTAGGAGGTGGGGGAGCTGAGTGGCCTCCATCCTCTCTGTCCACTTCCCTGTCTTTGGCATGGTTGGGACTGTGTCTGTCCCGACTCCTGCGGTGTGCAATGGGAGGAGGTGCTTGGTTGTGGTTGTTGGGGTGGTGGCAGCCATTGTTACTGTGCAGAGTTGGGGTGGGAGCAGTACTGTTGCATGGGTCATCTGGCATACTCTCCGTGTCTGTGGAGTCCTGGCAACCATTGCTAGGTGAAGGGGCATGACTTCGACCAGCAGGTAGGTCTTCATGACCCTCTGCTGCCTCCCTTCCCCCTACACCCACACATCCCAGCCCAGATCCAGTCCCTGTACAATCCAACCTTGGGCCAAGAGGGATGGGGGCGTGAGAGGAGCTGTGGACCAGCCTGAGTTCTGATAAACATGAAGGGTGAGTGGTGGGAAGGTGTAGAGGCCTCAGCGTGTCTGCTCCATTACCTGCTATTCCTGCATACTCTCCTCCCAGACCAGGGAAATGTGGGGCTTCAAGGTCCCCTGCATGCATCTCTCCATCTTTATCCAAGCCAGGATTGATCTCATAAGGTGCATCTCCAACATTGAGGCGTATGTGCTTCTGTCCTGTATTAAAGACACAAAATATTACAACATTAAACAATAAAAGTCTGTGGAAGGCGTTACAATAGCAAATATTTTAATACTTAGAAATCTTTCCCAGATAACTAAACAGCCAAATTTTTTGTGTTCATTCTCATAATGATGCTTACTTATGTTATTGTTGAGTATTTTTTTCCCCTTTCACTTTTTACTGGACTATACTGAGTGGAGTTGTGCAGGTATGGCTGTGTCAGACCAGTTCAAACTAAATAACTAGTGGTAATCCAGGACTAATTTTTTTTTTTTTAATTGCAAAAATAAGAAAAAAAAAAAAAGAAAACTTGTGGTCACATCTTTAGAGTGAAAAGATCATGTAGGATCCAATTCAAGCAATGAATGCTGGTTTCTGAGATTCCTTAACCCATCCGCACTGAGACCAAGTGCTCACCTACAAATTTTTGTGGTGTGGATCTCTTGCGTTTGGTGATGCTGTTGGCGAGTCGATCGATAAATGCCATCTTGTCTGAGGAGGGCTGCAGTAGAGAGTCTGGTATAAACTCTAGCTCTCTCATCTCCTCTCCTGCACAAAGTACAAACAAACTGTGTTGTCATTTTTGGGATTTTCTTTTTACCCAGACAGCATTTATCTCAAATGTTTAGAGTGTAAACTAGTTTTCAACTGAATCTAAACCAGCTTTTGGATTTATAGAGAAAGTGAGTGTAAGTGGGGGATTCTTTTTTAGAAACTATATTTCTACATTACATGTTCAATCCAACTAATTGGAAACAGAGGTTGTGATTTAAGTTAGACTATCTGAGATAATCTTATCTGAGAAAATGTTTAGTTCTGGCTTGTCATCTCAATGAATGTGTCGAAATACATACTGTACCTGGATTCTGAGCACTGGGTGGCTGCTGTGATTCCAGACTCTGTAAGTAGCTGTGGCAGCGCTCACGGTGCTCCTCCAGGGTGCTCTGCTGCTTGTAACTACGGCCACAATAACTGCACTTATATGGCTTCCCTACAGTTGGAGAGGACACTGGAGAGGAATTAGGAAGATAGCATTATTATTGACTAAACATGTCAACTACTGTATTTAAAAAGTACCTGCTCAGACTTAAATCTGTCTTACCAGCATGAGTGCGAAGATGGCCGGTAAGAGCATCTCTTCTTCGACAGGCATAGCTGCAGAAGGGACATTTAAAAGGTTTCTCCCCTGAGTGCAGCTTGATGTGGCGAAGCAGGTTACCCTTTTGAGTGAAGGAGGCGCCACACTGATTACACTGGAATGGTCGCTCACCTGGGGGTAGATCAGACTAATAAAACCATCACCCCGATTCCTACTTCTGCAGTGTCTGCCACTGTCTTACATGCTGTAATCATTAGAGTAGCGAGTTTCTTCATTGCATAATTTATACATTTCCCCCACATATTTCTATCTCCTCTGGAACCTTGTATCAACACTTAACAACAATTGCATACACTACAGCAAATGTGTGCAGAAGATTATGAATGTGTTTGACAATAAGCTATAATAAAGTATGTCCAACTTTAAAAGTATAGCTGAACTAAACTACTCAGTCACCTGTATGGCTGCGTTTGTGCACCATTAGGACATTAGGCCCAATGCAGATCATTCCACAGATGTCACACTTGAGCTTTCCATTTGGCAGCCTGGTGGCTCCAGCTGGCATGGTTTCAGAATTGGTGAGTTCTCTGTAACCTCCACCAGCCTCAGATCCCTGCTCTTGACCTCCTTCCTCTAACCGCTCCCCTCTTTCATCTTCAGTTCCACGACCTATGTCTTCATCACTGTACAACTCCACCTTAATGGAGTTGGCTACAAAGGTACAGCAAAAATAAAGAAGGCCATAAGTGAAATAATTTATCAACCAGTACAGTAAGTTTCAAGACATAAGAGATAAAGATAAGAGCATAAGCATATGTTTGGGTGTCATTACATATGTGATGAGTGTAGAGCTGCCTCAGTAACTTATCTGAATAATGAAACAACTACAAAATGTATGTGCATTTTCACACAGCTCTTGAAAACATTTCACATTACAGTAAATGTAAGGAGTAGTTGTACGATATATTGGGTATTAATACATATGTGACATTAATGTATGATTTTAGGCTTTGATTAGCCATTACGTCATCTATTTAGTAGGATTCACCAACCACTAAGGGAGCGACTAGGAGAGGTCTCCTTGCTGTTGGGAGTGCTCACTGTTGGACCTCCAAGGGCTCCAGAAAACTCTCTTTCAATTGATGAGTCTCCACTAGCTGTAACCAAAAGGAAACAAAGACAAGATCTGTTGTTTGACCAACATGCCAACCTTGCTCACTGTATCTCTGATGAAATATATATAATAGTATACAGTGAAAAGAAAAATACCTAATTAATGTCAAAGTGAATGTCAACTAAATAAAAATTTGTAAGGTGAAATCAGTGTTCGCATTAATATTCACCCCCTTTAAAATGACTGACCTAATCCATCAGAGGTCCAGATATTTGGCGCTAGTAGTCCCACAATTAGTGAAATGGGGATCACCTGAGTGAAGTGAATGCATCTCAAGTGATGCAGTATAAAGAAAGACTGAAAAACCAGTGACTGGACCTTCCAGTCACTGGTTATTCAGTATTCCTGGCTATCATTACACTATGAAGACAAAAGAACACTCCCAGCAACTCAAAGAACAGGTCATTAAAAAGCGTAAGTCAGGGGATGGATACAAAAAAATTTCAGAACATCCCTCAGAGTTCAGTGAAATCCATTATTAAGAAATGAGAGAAATATTGCACACGTCTAAATCTGTCTGGTACAGGCTTTTTCACACAGACTGAGTGAGCATGCAAGAAGGAGACTAGTGAGAGGCCACTGAAACGCTGATGACTACTCTGAGGGAGAAAGAAGCTTCAGCAACTGAGACAGGAAAGACTGTACATCTGTCAAAACGTTATGAGACAGTGGCAAGGAGAAAGACACTGAAGAAAACGCATGTTAAATAACAACTTGAGTTTGCCAATAGGCATGTGAAAAACTACATGGTCAGGTGGAAGAGGGTTCTTTGGTCTAATGAGACCAAAATGCTTTCTGTCCATTAGACAAGACGCTGTTTGATGCACACCAAACACTGCACATCACCACAAAGACACCATCCTCACGGTGAAACACGGTGGTCGCAGCCTCATGCTGTGGGGATGCTTCTCGGCACCTGGTCCTGAAAGGCTTGTTAAGGTAGAGGGTAAGATGAATGCTGCAAATTATAGGACAATCCTGGAGGACAATCTTATTCAGTCAGCAAGATAACTACGGGTTGGGAAAAGATCTGTTTTCCAGCAAGACAATGACCCGAAGCATTAAACAAAAATGGTTTATCAACAGCAAGGTGAATATTCTGAATGGCCGAGTCAAAGCCCTGCAACCTGACAGAGTTTGAGCAGTGTTGCAAAGAAGAATGGCATAAACTTCCAGTGCCCACATGTGCAAGCCTAACTGAAACCTATCCACACAGACTCCATGCTGTGATTGCAGTCGAAGGTGCCTCTACTAAATACTGACATGAAGGGTGTGAATATTAATGCAAACACTGATTTAAACTTAGATATTTTTATTCAATTGACATTACTTTGTAGAACCCTGTTTTCAGTTTCACATTAATGAGGTATTTTTCAGATTTTTTTTTTTTGTCACAGTCTGCAATTTTTATTGACCACCAAGGAGGAAACATCTAAGGGGTTCAATAGTTTATAGGCACGGTATAACAGTCCTACCTGATATGAAAGACCGTCCATTGCAGTCATCGACATCCATACTAGTTCAAGCTAAATACTGAAATAACAGATATGTCAAAGGTTCAGATGAAATTGAATTATGTCTCTCACACAAAAACACATGCATTAAATATAAGCATAATGTACAACAAACAAAACGCAAATTAGAGGTACAGGTTCACTTTGACATCAAATTATGTAACGAATTAAAAGTTAAGCTAAAATAGCAACGTTAATGCTAGAAAATGTATTTACAAGTAAAGTTAGATACACTTTCAATGACAGGACAGGATAGGATAACATTAAACGCTAGCTTGAATGACTGTTTACAACTATAAACTTGTATGTGCGATTTAAGGCCATGGATTTTTAACTGCACAAATATTAACATTAGCGCACCAAGGCTACATGCGTTGACAATTTTTTGATGTGGGTTAAGTATTTGTACGACAAAAATAGTTAACTAGCAGCTAAGTTAGCGTCATCTTAGCAAACACAGATCAGTTAATGCCATTAAGCAACCAACGTCAACGTAAGGTTGACTCATGACAACACTGACAAAGTGTTAACTTAATGTTAGGCAACTCTAACGTTGACCTGGTCTGAGACAATTAATATGCAATCCATATCTTTATGCACAGCTTTTACAGTGCCAGTACATTTACTCAGCACTAACGCTGAGATAAAGTTCACGGGTCGGCCTTGGTCGCTAATGTTAGCGTACTACATGTGATGGAAATTACCGTTAGCCAGGTTAGCTAAAGTCAACACCATAACGTTTCAGCAGTCTGTCATCCTCGACAGCTTACCAAAATCATGGAGCAACGTTACAGCTCAGTTATATGGGCAAATACGTGAGGTAGATAACGCTCACTTGTGTCATTAATTGGTTGACTGACGTTAAACTGGACATCCAAGTCTCTACGACGTCTTGTTATACGCTAGCATAACAAACCAACGTTAGCCTGTACTGTCTTAGCTAGCTCGCCACGACAGCCAATGTTTCCGAAACGGTTGCTATGGCACCCATCGCCTCCCATAATGCTATTGCTAACTAGCTAGTGGATAGCTAGCTGGCTAGCTAACGCTCACTGTAGCACTGAAGCCGACTTTTAGACAACAGCACAAACATGGCAAGCGAAAACAGAAATGTTTCTTAAAGTTGTCATGTTCTCCCATTAACCGTCACATTACCTGTCCCTGACAGGGCCGTTTCAGTGAGGTTGTTCTGTATTTTCATCTGCCTGTTTATAACGACAGCATCTCCCGGTAGCATTTACCTCCCACTTCAAGCAATTTCCGGTTGGTGCTCACGTGTGACATTAAACTAGAAATGGGAAATAAAACCCTGTATTATTTAACCACTTACACACGCAAAGAAAGATTAATAACACGAGCAATAATGTGGAGTAGAGAGTTTTCTGATAGGCATCATTTATAAATGTAGTTTTGTTGACGTTTAAGCGGTTGTTAGTATAGGGTAATTTATATTGAACCACACTTTATCTATTATTTTGCCTCTGCGCTGTAGTTGTCTAATTGCATTTCACGGTATTTGATTATTGCTCCCAATTTCTCAAAAGGGGAAAAGCATGTTGCCTCTCTAGTACACAGGGTGGTGGAGTCCAGGGGGCACCCAAAGCCTTTACACCCGTACCTGTCCCACTAAGAGTGCTTAACTTTTATTATTATTATTTTTTTAACTACAACTACACAACCCCCATTTTTGTTATATAGAAACTAAACATTTGAAATGCATCTGTTGTCTGTTATGTTTTATTTAGTCATAGGAAAGACTAAACTGACTAACATCTTAACACTAACCCATTATAAAACTCCTAAGGTGAAAAACAGTTAGGAATAGAGAGAAGGACTTTTAAGAGGCTTAAGCGTTTCTTATGCAGACAACAAAATAGTGGAATGAGAAATATTCTCCAAACACTCAATCACAGTGAGAAACAGTGTAGATCATGTAGGGATGTCTGTGGTCGATTTTATGACTCACGTCACCCAACACAATAACACTGTAGAACAGTAAAGCAGCAGAGTAATGAGACAAACTACTCATACTACTTTAGTTACATATTTTCATTCTACTTTAGTCATGGTACTTTCATTCAGCTTTATATTGTGATATATATCTAATTTAGTTAAATTGGACATACAGACCAGACAGCACAGACTTCCCCAAAGTTCTCAACATAATTAATGTGACACAAACTACATCATCACACCATCAGAAAATGAAGATATTTTGGTCATAAATAATACCTTTCATTTTAAGAGGATGACAGTTTCACTGTGGACTGCATGTTTAAATCAATGCTGCTACTGAAATAGACCGGCCTGTAATCAGTATCGGCTTATAATATATCCTGTAAAGAGAATTCAGAGTATTCAGAGGATGATCATTGTCATAGAGAGGGTATTTAAACTTTTTTTTTTTCTATATTGTGATAAGTGTACATAGAAGTAATGAGTGAGGAAACAAAGATGTACGCAATCTCCAAGACCCACGTCATATATATTAATTGTGATTAAATTATATCCACATGAACACTGACTGGGGGCCACTAAATGCTACAGGAACCTCCCTTGTGGTTCTTAACTAACCTCTCAAATGATTCTCAGCCACACTTGTTGATTTGCAGGACTGTACCTGTGTGGTAGTCAGACACGAACAGCGACCTCTGCTGCCGTCTCTCGGCCGGGACGCTCGTCCGTGTCGGGGCTGACGTGCCCGCTGCTTTTACGACGTTGTACTTACACAATGACGATTTCCGTCACTTTGACTTGCGAGTCGTAACCGCGTTGTCGTTTTTTTTTTTTTTTTTGGTCGTTTCCAGTTTCACTCCAAACGAGACTTTCGCCGTTTCATTTCTAGCTATCGATCGACATTGATTACTGTATCGGGCATAGCAGGAGAGCGTTTTTCGATCCAAACTACAGGTTGTACTTGTTCTAGTTGAACTTTTGAAGTTGTGTATCGAGGCCCAGCGCAGAGCTCGAGCGGCGGCTCCGAAAAGTTTGTTGTTGTCACGTGACGGGAGACGAATGTGGGGATAAAAGTTGGTTTAGATAGTAAAACCAGGTGGCGTACCACGTTATCTCAATTGATTCAACGCCGTTTTCACCACAATGCCTCAACCAAAATATCGAAAGATTGCCGTTTTAGGTTACAGGTCTGTAGGTGAGTAAACACACGAGCTCGTGCACAGCTAATGTGAGTCAGCTAGCTAGCTAACAGGCTAACGTCCAGGCTTTGTTTTCCTCCTGAGGGTATCCGAGTCTCTCCCAAATACCCCAGCTTACCTTTGTTCACGTTTCTGTGTGTTACCTTTGTTTGCTGTACGCTTAAAACGCACTAAAACCAATCGTGTCGTGCTGCGGGATTGTAGAAATGTGTTGATCTGTTTAATACTTGCAGGGTATTCAGAATAAAGTTAGCTTCTTGGGGAGAGCCAAGTGAAGCGTGTGTCTGAACTTGTAGTGCAACATGTGGAGTGTAACCATCGTTTAATATCCACAGTTTAAGGACATGAGCATGAAGCTCTTATTTTACGTTCTACATATTCAATACCACTGGTTTGAATATACTGTCGTACCGGTTTCTGAGACCCAGTTATATTGAAACTGTAAACGTACTTTGTTCTGTTCAGATGTGTAAATAATCGAAATGCATGCAGAGTTGTTAGGTAGGGTAGTCAATTTGAATTACTGTTAAGAAAAGAACTTATTTTTATACTCTATACTTTTATACTATAGTGTCAGATTTGTGAACATATGAAGTTGAAGTTCTACATCAAACTTTAAAGTTCACCGTTAAAGTATTTGTGTTTTACAAATATGACATTTTGTGATGTAATTGAGGAAAAAATAAGTATTAATATAGTGATAATTCATCTGTTGTTGTGTTCATTTGCCCTGCACAGGAAAGTCGTCGCTTACAATACAGTTTGTGGAAGGACAGTTCGTTGACTCCTATGACCCTACCATTGAAAACAGTAAGTGTTATTTACGTCTTTAAAATATATTTGAGGTCAATCAAATAAAAAATGTTTTTGCTTAATGTAAATATTTTTTAAACCTGTTAATCTCTTTTCCCAGCCTTTAACAAAATGGTCAGTGTGAATGGTCAAGATTTTAATCTTCAGCTGGTTGATACAGCTGGACAAGTAAGTTCACTATGCACCATCATAACTCATAAAAGCACAATTCTTTAAATAAAAGCTTTTGGGCCGTTAAATCCAAATATTTAGCCCTGGGCATTATTGGTATAATGCTTTGTATTCATGCGTCACTGTGTCAGATTGTCTGTTGTAGTCATACTAAATGAGAATGCAATACATCTCTTTTGTCTATAGGATGAGTACTCAATTTTTCCACAATCCCACTCAATGGACATCCATGGCTATGTCCTTGTCTATTCAGTGACTTCCATGAAAAGGTGAGTGTACGCTTGTGTTTATTCATCTGTATGATTATTGTTGGACTCCCTCGTAAAAGCCTCCATACACTGTGTGTTTAGTAGACAATGCTCTACATGTCTGATCGTTAACTGCAGTTTTGTGTTTTGTAACACACAGATTTAACATTTATATATTAACCCTAAACAACAGAGATTCAGTGGTTAAACCTTTAGTCATGCATACCAGCACAGTCTGTATTTTATTATTCAACTGTAAATATGCTGAAGCATTCTATTTAGTCTATTGTAGTTTTTAGGAAGTAAACTACAGCTTAGAGGTACAAAGTGATTACTTCTACATTTCTAGATTACTTCTATTTTAAAAACTCTCTAATGTCTCCTTATTCAGTTTTGAAGTTGTGCAGGTTCTACACGACAAGCTGCTAGACATGGTTGGGAAGATTCAGTAAGTTTAGTTGGATCTTTATAACTAAATCATTACTTCTATGTTTGTCTTTTTGTTTTTTCAAATGATTCTTTTCTCAACCTCAATATTTTCTTCTTAGGGTCCCAACTGTTCTTGTAGGGAACAAAAAAGATCTTCACTTGGAAAGGTACAGTGATTGCAAGTCTCTAATATAAACTGTACACTGTATGTTGGCAATAATACTGTCAAACATTTTACTTTTAAATAAACACCACCGCTCCAACTCTATGTAGTTTTGGCAGTTAAATGATAGCTTGTTTTGGTCTCCTCTGTGATTTTGTTGACAGTAACAGGAATATTGCCTGTCTTATCTTAAAAATAATACCACATAGTACTTGGCTTTTCTCAGTCAACAGTTTAGTCACCAAACATTGCTTGAAAAGAGTGCAAGGTCAGTGTGTGTAACATATAGTTTCCATTTAATTTTTCACAGGGTTATCAAGCCAGAGGAGGGAAAGAAACTTGCTGATTCTTGGGGTGCTGCATTCATGGAGTCCTCAGCCAAGGAGAACGAGGTAATGTTAGATGTCTGTTTTTAAATATAAAACCCTTTTTGTGCAATCTACTTTTCATTTCTAACAAAATTGCTGACAAAACTCTTTCAATGCAGACTGCTGTGGAGGTTTTCAAGCGGATCATTTTGGAGATGGAGAAGGCTGATGGAAATGCAGCCCCAGAGGAGAAGAAGTGTGCTGTGATGTAAAAGTATATCCAGGACATCAGTAAGCTCATTTGCTGAAGACAAGAGGCACAACTTCACCAGCTTGCCAATCGTGACCTCACCAACCCCAAGACACTGCAGTGAAACTCTGTTGTGATACCAGATTGATTTACATAGCAAGGCAACTGCCCAGACAGTTGATACACTCATAACCACAGGAAGGAATTTCTAACAGCAAGATTAATCTTTGTTTTGGACAAAGAACACCTTCAGTGAACATATTCCCTAAATATTGAAATGGAGTCGATGAGTAAACTAAATCTCGATTTTGAATTCATCCAAATGCTCAGACAACAAAAGTTGACACATTATTTCCAATGAATTGCATCAAATCTTTTCTTTAGCGTAATAACTGTAAATCTGATGCTTGACACACCATTATTGTATCTCATAACTGTGAGTAGTGAAGTTAATGTACAGTGGGAGAACCTTAAGAACCTTTTTAAGGACTGATCTAATATTTCAACAGGTCTTTTTGACAGTGATGCAGAGTTGGAGTTCACATTGCTTTAAATGTGGTGTTAAAATGTCACTTCTTACAAATGGTGGATTTCCTTGAACAGCCTGGGGTGAGATTTCACTGTGGTGTCGCAGTTCTCACTGTAATTTTATCAACTCATCTTCAGGTACCTTTCACCAATGAACTGTGCATGATGGAGGAGTCTTTGTGTATAACAACTCACATTTTAACCTCTTCTGCTAAGCTGATAGACCTCCTCTTCCATTGTTTCTACAGTTTAATTTCTGCTTATTGACTGTAATAAAGTTACTTATGGACAACCCTCAAAGACATTTAGTATAGACTTGAGTAGATCTTTGATATTTACCAGATATGACCTTTTTATACAATATAAATAGAATATTAGAAATTCGTTTGGTACCGTCGGTTATATCTTGAATTATGCAGGTTTGCTCTCACTGCAGTATGCTAAGTCGAGTGTATACCTATGTGCATTATGATTCTAAATATTGGGTTACAAATTTTAATTAGATTTTATAACTGTGTAAGACCATTTAATTGGAGTTATCCTAGTAATTTCTGAACTTATGGTTTTGATTTGCTTTTCATTTAGGCTTGATAAAAACCAAGTCGAAATAGCATTCTGCCTCTTTAATTCATATTCTGTATTTGCATGATCACTGTCAGATGCTTGATATCCTTAATGACTAATTTTTTCTTAGCTAGTGTTGCCTTTAAAACAAACAAAAAAAAGACTGGATTTTTTCTCTCCATAATCCCGATGTTGTACCTGTAGTGGGTAATTGTAACTTCTTTATCAAGTGCTTTTCTGAGTAAGTAGTTGGTTGATGATGGTTTACCAGAAGCTGGTGATTTTGTGTCTTGTGCCTTACAGTAATTCAAACTCTCTCATCTGCTTCCCTTCATCACTCAAGGTGCTCTTAAAGGGTTTTGTTTTTCTTCTGTTGACTTGACACCATGGATGCAGGTGGTGTTGTGCACCTGAACACCAATATTCCCTTGTGGGTCAAAGTTAATTCAGAAATCTTGCTGTAAACAGTTTTGTACATAAATAAATCTGTTACTCATTTCATGTGTGGTGCTGATTTTAGTTGCGTTGTGTATTAGTATAATCCAGCACAGCATCCAGTGACTGTACAGCAGATGGTTGTTTTTCTTGATCTTGATGTTTTCTACATGAGGATGGTTGTGATCTCATTTGACCGTACATTGTGGTGCGCTAATACAACATGCAGTACGGTAGCGACATCCAGCAGCGAGTTGTAGCGGAAGGTCTGTGTGCTGATATCCGGCCAGGTGTGAACGAACCGGGCCACAGAGAGGTGCTACGACGGATGGACCATGGAGTGTGTGAGTTACCTAGCTAACCTTACTTGGAAAGCTTCGGTAGCTTTCTAACTAACTTCTTCTACCTATCCCCATCCTAGTCCTCCTATTAGACTTGTTATAAGTTCTTGAAGACGTGTCTGGAGCCGAAACGTCTTCAAGAATTTAAAACAAGTGTAGTTGATATTAAACAGCAATTTAGGCAAAACTAGAACCTGGACGACTGAGACTCTTCACAGACATTTTGTTCTACCTGTGTTTACTAGCTTACCGACACACACCGAAGCGTGCTAACTGTGGCGGCTAACTAGCTAACCAACTAACGTTAACTGTAGTTAGTTGACGGTGAAGTAACGCTACGTCTGGGGCTAGCTAGCTTCTTAGAAACATTGTTGAACTGCCAGAAAAAAACATTTTGCCAGGCGAGAATTTATACGCAATTTAATGTACATTACTAAAGTAAGTGTGCTAAATAAATGAGTAAATCCAAATAGTTCTGTTGAGGTGAAATGAAAAGTCACCTCGGCTGGCTCGGTCCTGTCAACACACTGTGACGCTGGCTAACAGTGCTAATATTTGGTTTACTGATGTTTACTGTGCTCTTAAGGTTTTGTACCGTTATAATGTTTTTATCGTGCAACAACAATCACCCTTCGATAAGGAGCCTATTATTACGGAGACAACCTACATTAGTTAGCCTTAAGCTAGCTATAATTGGTAACCTTTCAACTATAACTGGAGCAAGCAGATGTCTTAAATCGTGTTGGTGTTCAACTAGCTAATAAGTTACGTGTCTGCAGCAAGGAGACAGTCTACAGCTGATGATGTTAAACTATCTTATAGTGTGTTATACTCCAACAAAGACTAAGAATCACTCAGATATTTTATATAACTTACTGTAAGTAACTGTGACTGTTACCAGAAACCACACTGTAGAAATAATTAGTTAATTAAAAGTAATTAAATGTAAAAGTATAATATTATTATCGAGTATGAACTTTCTTTTAGTATATTTTAGTATTGGATTATAATTCTGTGTTTATTAAACGGCGAAATAGTTGATATAAACATAATGGTAACGGTTATTGTTGAACACTATATTTTGATGACTAGCCTGATTTGTAAACATAGATCATCATTAATTTGTTTGATTGTAATAATTATCCTATTCTGCGTCCTAACGAGTAACTCAACCTGTCTGTTAAGTATGTTTGCTCTTGAGAGGCAGTGGAGTAAAAGTATACACCAGTATAAACTACACATATTTTGGAACTGCACTTAAGTACAGTATTTGAGTTCATGTACTCCATTTTCACTTTCTTCACTGTTATAATATTACCTAAACCCAGCCAATCCTAATTTTAACTGTATCATAACTACTTGATGTTACCCAAGTCAAGTTATGTCTCATCTCATACAAATTTATGCCCACAGTCTCATTTGGTGGGTTCGTCAGTGTTTACCACTGATGACTCTGGATCATTTAACCATATTTTATTTCGTTCAAATTAAAGAAATGCATTTGTATAACATACTTTTTGTGTAAAGTCACAGCTTATCCTATTTTACATTCGTTTCAAAATTGACCTGTATGTTTTCTTTCAGATTCCAGTAACTATTGATGATTTTGAGGGCAAAAAGGATCCAGTCATAGAGGGTAGGGGGCATGTATAAATCTCATGAGAACAAAGTAGCAGTGATGTTTAAAAAATGGTGAATAATAATAATTATAATATTATAATAGCAGTGTCTCGGTTTCTCCTTCCTCTCTCCTGTTCTCCTTTCTTCCTTCAGACCCAGATCACAATGTGTACACCAGGTTTATGAAATCGCATAGGTGTTATGACCTTGTACCTACCAGCTCCAAATTGGTTGTGTTTGATACATCACTTCAGGTAAAACAAAAAGTTTAAACAGCAAAACAACATAATATATCTCTCATTAGCTAACATAGACTGAAACCTTTGATATGGTAATTTATTTTTCTAGGTGAAAAAGGCATTTTTTGCTCTTGTATCAAATGGAGTAAGAGCTGCACCTTTATGGGACAGTAAGAAGCAGTGCTTTGTTGGTAAGATACTTTCTTTTGACTCTGTTTCTGAGTAAGATGTTAAATAATGGACTAACTAAATGCTTTTCATTTCTTCAGGTATGCTGACCATCACAGACTTCATTAACATTCTCCATCGTTATTACAAATCTCCATTGGTAAGGTGGTTACTGTCCCTTATTTTATGATTATAATATAACATACATCTTAAACTTGAACTTCAAGGTTGTTTTCCATGTGGTGTTGTAACTATCGTGTTGCTCTGTGTCTATGCCTGCTTTTCCCTCTGTATCCAGAGCTGGTCTTGGTTCATTTATTTATTTTTTATTTTTTTTAAGTCAACCCTTTCTTTTTTTTGTAAAATGTCAGGTTCAGATATATGAGTTGGAAGAACACAAAATTGAAACATGGAGAGGTGAGGATATTTAAGGATATGTTTA
Organism: Anabas testudineus; assembly: GCF_900324465.2. Classification (NCBI taxonomy): domain Eukaryota; kingdom Metazoa; phylum Chordata; class Actinopteri; order Anabantiformes; family Anabantidae; genus Anabas; species Anabas testudineus. The sequence continues at coordinate 12,152,832 of NC_046614.1, read as the reverse complement.
TATTTCTTGTCATTACTTTGGTAAGTTTAAAAGTAAAGTTAAAAGTAAACTACATGTATATTATCTGTTCTTGTTTGCAATAGAGGTGTACCTTCAAGACTCTTTCAAGCCCTTGGTGTGCATATCTCCCAATGCAAGGTGAGATTTTTTTGGCCATAGTCTTCGTAAACACATGCAATACAAGCCAACTCTACCTAAAAATTATCTATTAGCAAGCTTTTGCACACTTAATACAAACTTAATTTATCAACATTTCTGTTTCAAAACTGTGTCTAAATTATGTTACTAGGATATTTGAGGTTTTGTTGGTGCTTATTTATTCACTTTACTGGCAAGATACTAAGAATTAACTAGTATTAGAAACTTGTATTAATTTTTATATTCAGCAATGCTGTATCAAAACATGCTGCATTTTTAATAAACATATTAACTCTTACTCTGCATCAGTTTATATGATGCAGTATCGTCTCTGCTGAAAAACAAGATCCACAGATTGCCTGTAATCGACCCACTGACAGGGAACACACTCTATATTCTCACACACAAGAGGATTCTCAAGTTCCTGAAGCTTTTTGTAAGTTCTTCTCTATCTTTTTTTGTATACTACTAAATGAAACACTTTAATTAGCTGCCATTGCTTTTTGTCTGTGAGTCTGAGAATAACACTGTAGAGGCCTAATATAGCCTATTTTATGAAAATATCAATTCCTCTACAGTTTTAGGGAAGTGTGAACAATCTTTTGTTGATGTTTTCAGATATCAGAGATGCCAAAACCCTCGTTCTTACGTCTGACCTTAGAAAAACTCAACATCGGAACATTCAAGAACATAGCGGTAGTTCGTGCAGACACACCACTGTACACGGCACTGGGTATTTTTGTTGAGCAACGAGTCTCAGCACTCCCTGTTGTGGACGATAAAGGTATGTGGGATGGTTGAAATGACATCCTTGTTGAGTTTTCATGAATGAGTTTTCATCAATGACCAACGTAGTAGTTAGACTGATGTTTCTATCTCATACAGGTCGAGTGGTGGACATTTACTCCAAATTTGATGTTATAGTAAGTTCTCTTCTGTCCCCTCACTTAATGTCTTAAACAAAAACATCTGCCTATTTGACACACGCAACACTTTTTTTTTTTTTTTTTAATGTGATAAAACAGTGCTATAATGCCTCAGAGGTTGATCTGAGGCATACAACATTTAATTCATAAGATTTTTATCTTCAGTACATTCATACATACTATTAACAGGGAATGCATTCATAGTACTCAGCCTTACTTGTGTTTACACAGAACCTGGCAGCAGAGAAGACGTACAACAACCTGGATGTGACTGTCACCAAAGCCTTACAGCACCGCTCTCAGTACTTTGAAGGAGTGCTGACATGTCACAGACATGAGACCTTGGAGGCCATCATCAACAGACTTGTGGAGGCTGAGGTGAGAATAGAAAGTCATGCGTCGCCCAGTACTGTCTGTGACTGGTTTAGCCCTGTCGCTTGTGAACATTCTGTCTGGAGTGTGGAAAGAAATACGATCTTCATAGACAACATCTTAAATGTTCTTCCACACATGAAACCCCTCACCTATCACCACTTGGGAAAAAAAACACGTATTTTATGGCTACAGTGGAGTTTTTCTTCAGTGTTGGAGATAAGAGGATCTCAGTCTCAATCTGACTAAGTCAGCTGAAAAAGAGGTTTTTTAGCAGAACAGCATGTGCACAAACACTGTGTCATCACAGTTGCATAATACTGGACTCTGTTCAACATTCTCCTATTGCACAGCCTCCACAGTCTCTGTCAATAATCATTCTAATGTCTTTGGTCCTTTGAAATAAAATACCCCTGGCTCCCATGTTTTTTTTCTATCACAGCTGCCGTGTGTGTATATACCTACACTGTTGTGTATTAATTTTGCTACACATTCTTTTAGCTGTGGTAGACATACTACTTTGCTATGATAAAAATGTTATTAATAGTCTTCCTCTTTGTCCTTCAGGTGCACAGGCTGGTGGTGGTGGATGAGCAGGATGTGGTGGAGGGAATCGTCTCCCTTTCAGATATTCTGCAGGCACTAGTACTTGCTGATGGAAAATAGGGTTAGCATAGTTTTTTGTCACTCAAATATTAATTGACATCTGTTCTTAAATGTGTTCATAGTTTTGATTGACGATTTGTCTTTTCTGTTCACAGGCAGCTTAAGGAAGGCACACAAGCAAAGGCTACTCTGTTTTAACTGGAGGACAGAGTCAGGGAGAAATGGAGCAGACAAGTAACCAGATTTCCTACAATCACACAAGCTCACTAAGTTTTAGCAATCCAGCAGGACGTACAGAAGCTCCTGTATCTTGATCCAAATTCCAAGTCACCAGGAAGCCAAGAAAAAGCAAAATAAAGCTCAGACGAGAAACTGCACAGCATGAGCATCATCCCTCTCACAATTGTTGCTTTTATACGTAGAGCAGAACCACTAATAGGTATTCCTGATGATAAAAATGTTCTCAAAAAATATTATTATATCAGCAAAAGGAAAGCAGATCTACCTGTAATGCCTTTTGTCAGCTGTGTTTTCTTTATACAGTAAGGCTGAAATCTAAATGCACATTGAGCCTCAGCCTTATAAACATCATAGCTTCAGTGTGTGTTGTGTGTCTGGAAAGTTAGATATTTCCCTGACTCCTGTTCTTTGTACTTGTAAGTATTATGTTATTCAGCTTAAATTTCTTGTTATTTACTATACAGTTAGCTTGGCAATTTAAGTACAGTTGGAGGATTGATATCTGAATCGTTTTTGTTTTCTTTAGTTGAGTAGCTACACTTATTCCATTTGAAAAGATATATTGATGTGTATGTGGTTATGGAGGATTTTTTTTTTTAAAACTGAAAGGACATGTTTTAACATAATTTTTAGGAAACTGCAACTTTTGCAGGTTTTAGCTTCAGGAATAAAATACATATATACATATTAGGCTACTATCAGGAAACTGGAACAAAAAAAATCAGAATTTATCAGCAATTGAATCGAGTTGCCAGTGTTAGAGGAATAGAACAGCATCGATGAGTCAGTTATGACATGATTTTTGATTGGGCTGTGTCCTGTTTGACTGTGGGTTTTATGATTTCCCATTTTGCCTGTGTTCTCATGTCTCACTAATTGTATGAGGGGAACATACAGTATTTGACTGAACAGACCTTTTGTTAGCCACGTTTCGGGATTTGGAATTATCGATAATAGGATTTACTAATTCATTTAATTGTGCACAATATCATCTTTCTTCTTGGGAAAAGTGGCACATCCCTTGAAAATGAATGTTTAAGTTAATATCTGCATTATTAACTTGTGTTTTATTTGTTATTGGTGTGTTTATGGTTATATCCAGTAAAGTCAGTGAGGAAATGTGAGAACAGTTGTCGGTTTCACTGTTTCCTGTTCAGTGTGTCTAGGGCTCTTACTGAAATCACTGAATACCAGCATTTCCTTTCCATTTTGTAAGGGGGCTAGGCCAAGAAAATGCGACACTTCCTATTTTGTTATGTATAAAATGGAATGTGTACGACTGCACAGTTTTGTAATAACCTGCATTGAGATTATGATTTAAAGCAAGCAATAAATGTTCTTTGAAAGTTTGTTTTTCATTGCATTCTTTTTAGATTCATGCATTTTGTACATCATGCATATCTTTGGGGGAAGTGGTAGCAAGCATTAAAACCCTGCTTTTAGGAGGTTACACAGTGGCCTCCATAATGTTAGGAACAAAGATTCATTATTTCAGCTGGAGAGTTATAATGAAATTGTTCTATGTTCTATGTACTCCAACATTAAATAACTACTGCAGCAAAACAAGCAATGGAATGTCATCTATCCAATGCAGGGATTATTATTTTATTATACAGCTATAAAATTGTAGTGTGAAGTCCGTCCGGTGCATACGTTTCAAAATGCTATATTCAAAGGGCTAGTCACTAACTTTACTGTGTCATAGTATGTACTGATAAGTGTGAAGCCGAAAATACAATACAATTAAATACAATTGCAGAAATTCTAAGTGGAGCTGAGTGTAGTGATAATTTTCACCAGAGTTCACCATTACAAATGAATCCTTTCTTATACATGTATGTATACAATGTAACACATTGGATTGTATGTATAAAGTATTGTTTATACATTTTTAAATACAATGGTTTAGATGAAAGAAAAACACCACATAGGAAAACAATTGTATTTATTCCTCTGTATTAGAAGTTACATGGATGCAGCTGTGTCTTAGCCCTAACTGGACAGAGACTGGGAGTCGTCTCAACCTGCAGTATTTCTTTCTTTCACTCGCACCTCTCTCTTCTCCCATATGGACACATGGAGCAAGATATTAAAAACCTTAAATACATTATGATTTTTTTATATAGTGAGGAAGACAATATGACATACATAATCCTTTAGTGTATAAATATGGTTGACATTCAACCACCTATCAAACAGTAGAACGCTCAATTTCCAGTCAAAAACACTACAGCATGATCAGACTCTCTCTTCCTACAAACGCCCCATTAGACTTAAAATACAGTGTGAAATACAGTGTGGGTGAGCGACTGAAACTGCAAATAGAACTGGTTGAAGACATTTGCAGAACAGCACTGAGACATTTAGTAGTATATAGTTTGGACTTTTTTTTTTTATCTCCCAGAGTGCACTGCAACTGATTGGGATGGTTTGTGTAAACATTTTCAGTTGTGAGATCTTAAACAAACATTGGAGACCATGACCGGAGATGATTCTAAGAACAATTTGGTTTGAACACTGTGAGGTCAGTAGTAGTGCACATATGGCGTTCATAGGGACTAACAGCATACACATATAAATAACATTGGAAAGATGATACACACAAACAGTACCTGTTGAATTTGCATACAACAAAAGACAAAAGTGCACCTATTTTCTGAAAACATCAAAAACGAAGACTGAATTTTGACAATGTTAGCTTGAAGAGAAAAAACAAAACAAAACAAATCACATATCATTTGCACATTGAGTAGGTATTGCATGGTAAGAACAATGCCCCAAAAGGGGAAATGTTGTTAAAACAAAAATTTGCTCTCTCTCTATAGTAGAGAGCTAAAAGAAAAAGTCAGCAAAAGCAGTGTTTCTGACAAATACAGCAATGTTAACTTCAGAGGTCAAAAAGTACATAATGCTCTTTACAAACAGCAAGACTCAAGTCCTCCCCCCCCCTCCAACCAAAAATCCGGTATAAAAAAGATTCAACCACCTAAATGTCAACATAAAATCAAATGTAGCTGTACATAAGTGTCACCTTAAAGAGCTAGCTGATGTGCAGTAGTTATTTATACTTGGCCAGGGAGAATGTACCCTGAGGGGAAAACAACATTGAATATATAAAAATGACCATAAAAACTAACTAAAAACTATTTCAGATTCTTGGTGTTAGTGTGTTTAAAAGTGAAAGGAACAATACATTTTCATCTTGTATTAGATGTACAGTATAAATTATATTGGCTGCTGCAAATATTTATCTGAGTGACTGGAGCTAACCACTCTCATGGCAGGTTATGCTGAAGGGTTTGAATGAGAGGCAGCGGCTGCATTCAGGATAGGAAGCTATACATACACCATGACACATCACTTGTATTAGCGTCTTCCTGATCTGAAGCCACCGAGTGTGTCAGCTGAGAAGTACAAGGACAAGACACACACAGTGTTAAGCCACTGGCAGCTGTTGCTCTACAAGTCTAGCCCTCCGTCCTAATGAGGTTATGTTTAATAATTCATACATGTGTATATTTCTTTATATGGTTTTAAACTGAGAAAATAAAACCATGTTGACAGATGAGCATAAAGAAAACCTGAGGTTTACAACAGCTTATGGGAAAGGATCCAGGGAAGTGGTCCAAAGGCTGAATAATTTCTGCAAGGTGTCCTAATACTCCAGTGACTCAAAAGTCAAAGGCCAGCATTTAATAAATTGTCTCAACTGCTATCAACCACTTAACATGGTGAGCAGCATTTAACTAAACTACAGTGTGGTAGCAGAAATAGATGAATTGTTCTCATTGGGGCAGTTCATGATGTGCCTTGGTGCTAAATGTGGGTACAGGGCAACTTACACAGCAGCCCCACAAACACCTAAATATTAGATCTAGTCACTGAAATAACAGAATGTAGTAAAAATGAGTAAAAACATCACAGCCCCCCCAGCGTGCCCCCTTAAAAAGACGATAAAAGCAAATGTTCAACTATTCACTGATCAGAAAGACTTTGAAATATCAGCAACTGATTTTTAAAATGTTCACTGGTTAATTACTGTACATATCCTGCTACTGATTGCATACAACTGCACAGGGAATGCAAGGGTCCTTGTTAGTATGGAGTGTAGAGAGGAATAAAAACGTTCAGGTAGGGTAGCAGTAGCTAAGGACAAGACAGGAAAAGGTGTTCTTGGTAGTTTGGCTGGGTAAGCGAGGTAGGGTTTGTCAGAAATCAGGTGGCTTTAAAACTGGCAGGAGTGTCTATATAGTAATATTTTACAAAGTGCCACTCTTCGTCACATCCTAGTTTGTGCACTTTGTAGAAGGCCCGGCTCCTTTGTCTCACCGTCCTCGTCCGGAGCCGGATCCTGCTCAGTGCACTCTCTCAGTGCTCTGCTGACTCAGCTCAGACTTTAATGTCTTCTTGAATGCTAAGCTGGGACAGGGTCTTTTTGATGCGCAGGGCGGTCAAACGGGCAGCTCCATTAGCATACCAACACTCCCTCATTATTTTACCCATGACACGCAAGGCCTGGAACAACAGCAAGAAAAAAGTGTATTAGGAATTAGGATGTTATGATAAGGTATTTGTGCAGAAAACCAGGAAAATGAAAGTGAGCGCCCTCACTTTTTCTTGTGACTGTATATGCAAAACTACAAAGATAAAATCCAGGTTTTATTAAACTATACTAACCATCACCAACCTGACTTTTCATACCTCATAGCTCTGCCACCAATTAGGGATGTTGGGTCGCAGTTTTTGGTCACACACCACCTTTCTCATCTCCTCTATTGAAGGATCAGAAGGTACCAGGTCATAGTAGGGCAGCTGATACTCTTCATGGATACCTGATCACACAGGACAGAGCTCAGTTTAGATCAGTGATCCCAGCTGTTGCCACTGAGAAAAAACAAACACAGCTGGTCAAATTTCCAGAGTGAAAACAAAATGAGTCTGACCTCCACTGTTACACCGACGTGCAATCTCCCAGTAGACCAGCCCCAGTGCATAGATATCAGCACACTTGAATGAATCAAAGTGTCTCATGTTGATAGTCTCATCCAGAACCTCTGGAGCCATGTATCTGTGAGACATAAAAACAAGGTTGTAACCATGTACAAAATTAAAAGATATCATACATATCAGCGAGAAAGTCAGTGTAAGGTCAGGATATGTTCGTGTTCACACATACCTCTTAGTGCCCACCCTCTGATTGGGGGCGATGTCGATAGTGTCTGAGGCAGAGTCATGACGCACAGCCAAGCCCAGGTCAGCAATGGCACAGTTTAAGTTCTTCTTCACAAGGATGTTCTTGGACTTCAGGTCTCTGTGTGCGATGCCTGGCTTTCCTGTAAAGACATACAGTAAATGTCTGTATTCAACTTGTTCTTTAACAAGCTAATTTAAACATTGTGCTCAGTTTGATTAATAAAAATAAAAAACACGCTCCATTTGTGCAACAAGGTGTCCTCAGCTCCATTTGTATTTTCCATGACAGCTAATCCGATTCAGCAGATAATAAATAAATAATATGTCCTTTATTAATTAAATGTCAATTTCTGTTCCAGCCGTACTTTCTGGTGCTGAACAGCTGTACACTTTGTCAGGGTATGACAACAGTTCATTATAATGGAAAAACTGGCAACAAGACCAGAAACACATTCCCTTCGCCATACTAAATACTGTACATCACTATCATTGGACAAACAATTCATAACATTTAAGTGTAAATTCCCCATGTATTTTTCTGATACATTTTCAGTTTAGATGAAAATGAAAAGTGTGGACTTGACTTGTAGAAAAGTTACTGTATTACTGTAAATTACTGTAACTGTGGCTAAAGGACAATAAAAAAAACTGAACTACTCTCAAAACTAAACCACATTGCATCTGTACCATCATATTTATTAAATAAAAGCCAGGAAAGGTGAAGCAGAGTTTAAATATAAATGCACATTTAACCAAAATCTACCTTGTGTCCCAAGAATCTCCATGTGAAGATGTGCCAGCCCGCTGGCAGCTGACAGGGCCAGTTTGATCATTACTTCAGTAGTAACAGAGTAGTGGTTCAGGTAGTCAAAAAGAGAACCATGCTCATGGTAGTCTGACACCAACCAAAGCTGGGTCCACGTGCCATTGTCTGAGCAAGAGAAAGAGAAATACATGACATACTCAAGAAATGTTTACTTAAGAATGATTACACAGCAAATAAATCACAAAACACCAGCCAAGTAGTAAATGATTCATCCACGACTTGGCCATAACAGTAAAGATGTTGTCACAAGTACAAGTACCTTTGTTGTCCGCTGCAATAAAGCCCAGTATATTCTCATGGCGGAGCATGATAGTCTGGTAGATTTCAGCCTCGCGGAACCAGGAGCGCTCTTCTCTAGATGAGAAGATCTTTACTGCCACATCGCCACCTCTCCAACGTCCTCGCCACACTTCACCAAAACGCCCTTTTCCAATGATCTCCTGCAGGACAATAGTTCTTGCCACAGTGCGCTGGACAAACAGAGGCAGACCTGCACAGAAAAGAGGAGGATGGAGACTAGTCATTAGCGGCCTTATGATCTAAATCCTTTCTAAAAATGTAGACAACAACATCAGACAACATTAATGTCGGCCTGCAGATTATTGCAGCTGCACTGCACTAACCGGAGCCTGAGCCAGATGTGGACAGATCATAAATGAGGTCCTGGAGAGTCCTGTCTTTAGCCAGGTATAGGTGGTCACAGGAGGGGTCCTCCACCTCCAGCCTCTGCCTGTGGTTGTAGGCTCTCTGGTGGTATTGATACAGGAACAAACCCACCAACAGTAGCAGACACAGCAGGAACAGCGGCCCTGCAATCACAGCCACTAGTTCTACCAGCCCCCAGCCTCCTCCCAGTCCTGATGGAGTTGTCACTGAAGAGAGAGCAGTCGGAAATAAAAACAGTGTGTAAACATCTGACACAATAGACTTCTGTGCCTGATATGAGCTGTTTCATGAACAATGACAGAATAAATCTCAAATGTTAACATTGAAATGCATTTATTATGAAAAGAATCAACACAGCATGTTGAAATTGCAGCACGCTAATACTTCTGATGATTAGTTCATTCTCTCTGGGCCACTCCCGTTATTATTCAGCAGTGCTTTGTTTTTAAGACGTTTGCGCTGAGTTGTGATTTACTCCGTACTCCACCCTTCAGCTGGAAATATGAATCAGACAAATGAATCAGTCATTTCAGACTGAACCCACACTAACGCTGGGGTTTCCAGAATTACTCAGGTGGCGGTAGTTTTAAAATCACTAAACAGCCCTGCTGAGGACAGAAAAACTCAATTATTATTTATCGTAGCCTTTCAGAACCAATTTTAAGATGTTTAGTTTAGTATGTGAGCCTGTAGACTGAGCAGAGCTGTGGGTTAAAATGTCAAAAATATCATATGAACCTGTGTTTTTATTGTTACTGGGGATGATGAATAATATCCACAGTTTCCCCTGTGAACAATAGATCTTCTCTTCACATATGCTGTGTAAATATTTTAGGATACTGTACAAAACACCATTGGAGACAGTTATTTTTCCAGGAACCATGAGTCATAAAAGAAGTGTAGAAAAACACTTGGTGATGCTGAATTGAACTAATCCGGTGGTATGCTGTGTACCATTACAGTTCTAACCTGAGGGTACTTTGAGGTCAATGCTGTTGCAGTAGTCAGTGTAGCAGCAGTGGATGTTGAGTAAACCCTCTGCACCGAGGCAGTAGAACGGCTGTCCAGGTGGCACAAGGTTGTCCCGTGTGATGCAGATGCGGATGTGTTGCTCTTGGCCGTCAATGGCAGATGTGGAAGCCATGCAGGCCCCATCGGTCTCACACCGGGAGCCATTCTTCTCACACTGGGCTGTAGTGCAGTTACACCAAAGAGCTGCGGAGACAGAGGGGGCAGTGTCAGGATACAGTGTGAAATATAATCATTTGCATGACTTAAAATAATAACCTATCAGCAAATACTGTGTGTACAGGCTGTGAATATATTGTAACAAAACCCCAGCACACTGTCCAACTAATGAACAAAGTACATTATTTTGTTCTGAGTGCTACAGAATATTACAGTACACATCACCAACTGCAGAGGGCAGTAATAGCAACCAGATTCATGACTATTTACCAAAACTGAGGGGAAATATTTTGTAGCAGGGAAAAAAAAGATTCAGATAGGTCTTGCAAAGATGAACTTATGCACAGAGAGATGGTGGATGCATTTTCACAAGGTTAGGAAGTAGAGGAAGTGTTAGAGGTGAAGGGCCGGCGTAAGGGTGACATGGGCTTTGGGAGGATGGGTGGAGAGTTAATGTGGGAGCATGTAGGAGTTGAGATTAAATGACCAGATGTGACTGTTATTACACTAACAAGAGACTGAGGCTTCCTCTGTGAAATTGAACAATGTTACTTAGACACAGATTCCAGTAATTCAGAAAAGCTCCCACAGGATTCACAGACGAAAATGATCTTGCCAGAACCTGTTTGGTGGATGTTTTCATCAGAAAACACACAAACGTGTAGCTGAACCTCAGTGTCATCTACAGCAAATGGAGGAAATACAGAGTTAATGTGTTACATCTTATGTGGTTCTGACTCACACAATGCCACCGCCTACATGGTAGACACTGGTGATCAAATACGGGGAACAAAACAACCACAGGAAAATAGGGAAGGTGAATACTAAATAAGACATTTCTGAAATTCCACGACTATTAACAGTAAACAAGTTTAGCCTACACTTGGCTTAAACCACAAAGGAGAAACAAACTAACAGTAATAGGAAATAGAAATCCCTAGAACATACATGCAGCAATACAACCAAGATACTGACCACCATAAGAAAAGGCAGGAGAAAAAGCTGAATGATTTCCTTAAAAAAACAAAGCTTTTCAATCACAGCAGAAAACAATTACACAACACTTATATCCCTACTGGAATTCAGGCATGTTTTTGCCACAGTTTTTCTGTTTTCACTCTCAACACAGCCGGATTAAGTGGCTTTTCAAAACACATCAAATGAAACAGAATGAAAACACCTCAATGTGCACAATATAACATGTTTCCAGAGGGAAAGGAAAGGGGACTCTTTCCTGTTTGCCTTACATTATTTTGTCGACGATGTGATCATCTATTGGTAGAAAATTATCAATAGTGGCTACTATTTTAGTTTCTCTGTATCTCAACAGTTTTGTGTGATAACCAACATAAAAATAATCAGCTCTCTATATGGAGTACACACATCCCCACACCACAATTATTTCTATCTATTTACAGTTTTCTAGTTGAAGAACAAGTGAACTATAAATACACAAATAAGGAAGTTTCACAGTACAGAAGTACATAACACCCACTCCTGATGATGATGTTATTCACCCATCAGTATATTATAATTGATAAAAATATACAATATTAACATCTATGAAGTATCCATCTTAATAACAACATTATAAAAGGAGTGTAATCTTGACACATATGTTGTCCGGGATGTAAACACAAGAGTACAATGGAGAAAGCCTCCTAGTAACCTGAGCACCTCCATCCTACATTAACATTTGATACTTTCCAATGTTCACACATGCTGTAACATCCCCATGGTATCATTATCTACCCAGCTACATGGGATGGCTGTCTGAATAGCATTACAGTGATGCAGTGAAAGGTAATTAAACGCCAAAGACCGCAGGTTGAATACACAGAGGCAAAGTTAAGCTTTTATTTCCTAATATCCCAATAATTCACAGTGATCACGGTCAATGCTAAGTGTTGATGCTGCCTCAATGGATTTATCGGCTGCTTCGGACTAGCATAACTAGCTCGACAGCAACAGGAAGACGCTGGGACATCACATTTTATTACATTTACATGAAAGGTGCCCAAACAACATTCATGCGCTTAAAAATGAGGGATGATCTGGTTTTCTATAAATGGGTCGACTCAATCTGCCGTCGGGCTAGGCTAACTGACACGGCTAACGCTGGCTAATGCTAGCAGCTACACAGCTCTGCTGCCGCTCGCCTTGATGCTGACAGCGGACCCTCGGCTTCTTCTAAACAAAACAAACAATAAGTTACTCACACTCGCAGGGTCTGTACAGGGCAGCTTGGACAGCCACGACGGCTAACAAAATCCACAGGTTAGCCATGATCAATGAATTCCCGGTTCATCGCATTAACACCTTGAGTTAGCTAGCGTTAGATGTGGCGAGGCGTGATGGTGACAGCTAACCAGTGAGCACAGACAGACCACAGGTTACTACATGCTCCACCAGCAGGAAGCAGCTCACACACACACACACACACACACACAGAGGGACAATTAATCTATCTGTGTATCTGCTGAACAAACGCTGTTTCCCACCATCGCCTGTCATCCTGACAGTTTGATCACCTCTGTGAAAGGAGGCTTTGTATTCACTTATAGTTTTTACTGCCCTCCCACTTTGGACATTAAAGCTGCATATTTCCAATAGATTATAGGCTATTATCTAAATTAAATGTAATTACTCCCTAAGGCCTACAACATAGATCTAATTAGAAGCTGTTCATTTGTGAACAGGTTTTGCTGGAATAATAATAATACAGCAATATCCCATCTATGAATTATCTACCTTAATAACATCATTATTATCTCCACCAGTGTTTTTACTGTTTATGAACTTTGACAGCCCTGTCTAATGAGCTAATGTAGGGTTTTTAAAAGATCTAATAATATCAAAGTATAGAAACTATTTGTGTGAACTAGCAGTCATGGAAGTCATACCAACATATGGTGTTTTACATCTGACAAACATTATTCTTATGTGCTTAAATTAGTGACTTTATGTAGTATGAATTATTGTGCCTTAATTTAGTAGTCATTACCTACAGCACAGTGGGTATCAAAGACAGTACTGAATCTTTAAAATTATTGATACCTGAAATAGAACAGCTACTGTGGGCAAATTTAGTAGTAGATAAATGTCATGAAACCATTAAACAATCCTATATTTTATTGTCTACGATAGTTATTTAGAAGGTAAATCATTGAGATATAATGTCAGCAGTGTCTGATCATATTTAACAAAAACTGATGTTTACTTTAGGCATTGGCTGAAATTTTGTTTTTATGTTTTATGTGTAGATACAAATACCTGGTTGGGACGTAACCATCAGTCAACATACAGTACGTGAAATCACACACTGTCTTAAATATATGTATGCATTTATGCTAGTACTATTAAGTATTAAAATAAAAATACTGCAAACCCTAAAGATATTAATAAACTCTTAGTCCAACATTAAATGTATAAGGTTTTTACCTCAAACTGCTTGAGCCAGAGGAAGCTAATTACAGTAATTGTCAAGACTAACACACTCTCAATTCCCACCAGATATGACAGAATTGAAACTCAAAGCTAAAGCAGCAACAGAATTAGCTTCACATAACAGCAGTTGTAGCTAAAGGTTGAGGGATGTCATATTTCTCAGATTTACCACAGGATGGGGATCTCACACAGAATCTAAATTCAGACTGTGGCCTTTGTCATGTTGTGTTAATACAGGGAAACTGATGAGCGTTTTTTTAATGACCTAAATATCAAACATTTACATAAAAGGTTAATGTGATTTAATCCAAAGTGCCTTTGTTTTCTCTAAAGTGAGATTTTAGAGTTTAAAGTTTTAGTTTCATTCCAGCCACATCCCATAGCCCCTGGGACCTGTGGGACGTGGCTGGACCTGTTCTGACAGGTTGACCCCCCCTTAGCCTGAGGAGAGATCCTACCCGAGCAGCTGTCTTCATCTGCCCAAACAGATGAAGCAAAGTATCTGGTAAGATCTGCAAAGTGTAGAACATCTACTTTTGTTCTTCTGCTTGGGGTCAGGCAGGATGCCAGAGATGTTTTTCTGAAACATTTTAAATTGTTTCAACAATTTTCTTCAAGAAATACACAAGGATCAAGCATGGAGCTTTAAATTGATCTTAGAGTAGAAATTAAAGGTGCCACAGGATCAAAAGGACGCAGAAGAGCAACAAATATACAATGAAGACTTCAGACAAAATGCAAGGGAGGACTGAACAACTTCTGAGATGCAGGGTTGATAAAGTGAGTGTCTTTAGTCTGCAAGGCCACGAGGAGTGAGGTGATGTAAATAACAAACTTCAATGCTGAAAGACTGCATAACTTGGAATACTTGTAATAATTATACAGATGCTGAGAGAGAGAAACTAGTTTTTAATTTCCAGATTGCAATCTTGCCTTGGCTTTCAAATCTAATAAAAAATGATTCTTTTCATTTCTTCCTTCTTTTGCTGCTTCTTTACCATTATCAATCTGTTATAGTTCTATAATTGGTTATTACAAGAAAAACATGATGTGACTTTATCTGCAGATGTTTTGATGGTAGTTGTAGTAGGCTCAGAGAGTTTTTAATCTAAGTCACAGTGGTCAACTTTAACTTGTACATGTGGCTCTAGCCTGTTTTTAGTGTTTTATAGATTCTTTGGTCTAGGATTTTATGTTATGCTGTCTACCAATCAGTCAATCAGTGCCGTACTCTAAAGAAATTCCTTAGATAAGATAAAAACTACTTCAGCTCAAGCAAAAATAGAAACAAGGGAAGAGTGGAGAGGGAGTGGACAAACTGAAGAAAATAAATAATACAAATACAGCTACAAATAAGGCTTTTGATGGACAAGATAAAGTGTTATTCAATCATTTCCTATTCAGCGTCTTACTTATTTCCGTCTAAGATTTCAGACACAAGTCGGCAGAAACTGTTTAATAAAAACAGTCAGGACATCAGGCTTCATTTCAAGTGGTCCAGGAGGTCCAGGGTGGCAGCAGGATGCAAAGGTAACACATTCAACTTATCTGTTTTGCTGATGTCCTCAATGAATTTAGAGAAAAAACGTGGCATCTTTTATGATAGTGGGGAGCTATCTGAGAGAAAGGAAGAGCAATGTTCACGTCAGAAATTTGACTGAAAACACACACACACACACACACACACACACACACACACACACACACACACACACACACACACTTAATTGATACATTTAAGACAACACTAAAAGCAAAAAGAAGCCGTTTCTTTATTCTGACGATTAAATATTAGCTATGTTGACTCGTGCGCGTTTGCACACATTCATACAATAAACAAACATAATAATAACCCTAAATTGTGGGAAGATCAGCGCTTTCTCAGCTCACAGGGATCATTTTAGCTGAGTTTTTCAAAGGGTTAACTCAGTGGCCAAGAGAGCAAGAGCATTTTGGGATTTTTATAGCTGTAGTCTGTCCTTAGTGGATTGAGACTCCAGGGTTGTGTTGGTCAACTTGTGATGAGAATATGCACTTATTTCAGTGTGAAACTGTATAATAATGTGTTTCTCATAGAAACAGCAGCTTCATTACACACTCATTCCTCCCTTTCCATTTTTATTCTTCACTGACTGTATCCATGTTTGGGTTTGTATGAGTTTATGTAGACATCTCCTTAGATCACACAAGACACACACTATCACAAGCCTGCATAGCTGTCCTCTGAAGATCTGCTAGTCTTAAATACTTTATCTCGGCTTTTAATTTATATTGGCCTTCCTTCATCCTGCCCATTTAGTTTGCTGTGCGCAGGGTGTTTCCATGTGTTGGTTTTTCCACAGTACAGGAAATGCTTGACTGTTCAGCTTGTGTGATGATTAGAGCAGGATGTCTTTTACCACTTTACAATATAACACATTTACATTTACATTTTGTCATCTGGGGCTGTTTTTATTCAGTTATTTACTTGATTAGTTGTCATCCTATTAGTGCACAATGTGTTAATTATGGGTGACTATAAAACTTACTAAGCAGTATAGGTGACTATAGGTGCTATTTAATCAAATCTAACGAATCTTTCAGTACAGTTTGTACATATTGTTGGTGGCTAGCTTAACTTAAGACAATGATTATTAAATTGATTTTTATCCTTCTTTTATTTTTAAGTTACGCATCAGATTGTGTAGCATAAAGAAACTGTATTTTGTCTTCTTTCCTTCCTTGTTTACCATCTAATGATCCCTTTGACTTTTTGTAAGTATATTTTATTTAAATATGTAATCTATTATTAATTCAGCTGAGCAGAGAGCAGAGTAAAGTAACAGATGAGAGTACATGTTTGTGTTAACAAGATTAAAATAGTCTTCTAAGATGCTGTACTTTACTTAGTGCAGTGCTTTTAAGCTAAATGCTAAATTAGAGCATGCTGATATACTCACAAAAACAATGTAAATATAATCTAGTAAATATAATGATTACTAACATATTTATAGTCATAAACCAGTATTAAAGTAGTGCACAAATTCAATATTAACATAATGGTGGCATTAGGAATTATATTAGGTTATTAAAAATCATCCTGTTGGGGACACAACAGTCCATTTAATTGTCATCAAGACTTAAAAGTACAAACTTCAACCTCATGGTGGCACCAGAGTAAATCAATCCTCTGGGTTTCTTTAATCTTTGGACTTTGTTTTGCAAATCTGTCTGAAAGACGTTCAGATATTTGAACCAGGAGGAAAGCGGAGGATTAACAAACTGATACTGGCATTCACAGAGCTAGACAGCATGTCTAAAAGCGACAAACTGAGCGGAAAGTTACTGTGATTTCATGGAAAAAGCTCCTGGTTGTGCAGTGACAGGGGGAGAAGGGAAGCTGATGAGGGAGGTGTGAAGACGAAGGGGAGGGGGGAGCAGTAGAGGAAGGGAGGGCAGCTGCGAGGAGGCAGGACTGGAGAACAGATGCTGGCACAGCAGTGCAGCGTGCTGGCTGCCATCCCCTCCCTCATCACAGCCCCTCCCCTTCTCTGTCTCTCTGTCGCTCCCTCACTTACTTCTGATCCCCCACATAATCTTTGCCCACTATCTGACCACACAGAGAGATAGGCGAGTGGAGGTCTCTCTGGTTTTCTGCTGCAGTTTATCTTCATGGCATAGTTACAGCATTTTTGTGTCTCAGTGGTTTCTACTCACAGTTGGACTATGACCAAGGAGCTCTCTGTTCACTTCTCCTATCTCGTTTGGGAATTACCACAGGAATAGTGTGTGTGCATGTGTTCATGTGTGTGTCCGTCCAGCATTATGCCAGCTTCTGATAGTCTTGGGTCTAGCAGCAGGAGTGGATCATCATGAGAGGGGGTCACCACCAGCAAGGGTGTGGGTGTCAGCACCTGTTCAGTAAACTGCTCCGCAAATGTGGCTGCTGCTTTGTCCGAGTCAGAGGTAAGGAGATGCTCTGCTCTTCAGGACGTTTACTGTCCATCTTCTGAGTAACATCTGTGCACCAAGTTTCGAGCATGTCTCTCGAAATTGCTAAAGTTGTTGCACACAGTGGATCTTGTTGCTTGTACATGTCAGAAGAACCATTTGGGTGTTTCAAGAGTTTGCAACTCTAAGTCACAGTAAAATCCACTGGGTATATCTTACACATTTTTTAAAAACACGTTTATTTCTGTCACGTGTGTGCATTTTTATTCATATTGTCCATTTCTTTAATTCTGAGAGAGCAGCAGCATTGGGGAAACTCAGGGGGAAGTGTAAGAATAACACTAGTCATGTGTCTTTCATGTGTCCACTTTTTCATCAGTTGTAAAAATGGAAACATGTTGTTATTGTTTTCCCAGTCCTAAATAAAAATATGTATTTAGAAATGCATAATGTGTGAAATACTCACCTTCTAGCTAGAAGTTAGTACTGCTTGTAGTCCGGTTTCTTCCACACTCCAGCAACACACTCCTCAGCCAGATCTACTTTCTTTACTCTTGGAGTAGTAAACAGATAATGGTTATCTTCCACAAAGTGGTTACTAGTCTTCCTGGGGTCCAGGCTAATCTTAGCATCCCAGTGTTTTTCCTGTTTTTGTTATCTTGGTCTATAGTTGTTTATTGAATGTAAAGTTCAATAAACAACTATTTGTTATGATGTCATGTTGTCAGCAAACAGTGGTTTACTAGTTCCTAGTGTACTAGGTAGCAGGACTCTTTTGTCCCTGCTGGGATTTATTTGCCTTTGAGAGTGAATATAGTGTAAAACCGGTGCATACTGTCATCCAAGCAAAAGAAATATGACATGTTGGCATTGTGTCATATTAGCCACAACAGTAATGTTGATTGCTTACTGACAAGATACTTCAATATGGTGGGCTACAGCTCCCGACCCAGGTGTTGGTGTCAGGTGAGAATTGTCCCTGAATTGTTGAGTGTTGGTGAAGTTTTAGCTGTATCATTGCTCCTGAAGAAGACAGACGCCAAATCGCATTGTTTTTTCTTCCCTTCAGATGTATCTGGATTGAATTACAGTGTGTGTATGGTTTGTTTTTGGAAGAACTTGATACAGGTACGACGAGAGCAGCCAGTGAGTGATTCATGTTTCAAATAAATGAAAAGTCAGTGATGGGGGTCACATCTGGAGCTCTGCAGTGTCTCTGAAAATGCTGCTGAACACTGACTCGTGGAAACACAAGTCAGTGAGTCACTGTCTCAACATTCCTCTCTCTAAAAAAAAAACTCCAGGCTTAAAGACCCCCACCACACACACACGGGACATACTTAACCCTAAAACCAAGTCGAGGACTGGTACACATGTCTTAATTTTCCCAAAATATCCTCATTGTCACAGTCTAAAACTCCTCACTCATCACTCCTGGTTTTCGCAATGTATGCCGTACAAATACACACACAAACACACACAGATAGTTAGATAACATCAACTTTTTTGTCTCCGGAAGAATAAGACATTGTAGGATAAATATGGGACACAGAATAGAACAATCTTATTATGATCTCAGTCTGTGTCACTGACAATGATTTGTTATGATGTGGAGATAGCATTAGTTTACACTAGTGACTACTTTTTTTCCTGCTAATAATAAACATTTACGCGGCGTGCTGCTGCAGCGTCACTCTTTTCAAGTCCCACGATTTTCTCCAGCTTGATAATGACAAGATGGAAGTAATTGTTGTGTGCTAAGCCTCTGCAACAGCAAGTATGTTTTGTGTTACCTTCTTGCTCCATGATAAGATCAAGAAAGTCTGTGTGCCATCAGTGATTTGGATAAGACCTCATCCATGTCTTGAACATCACATGAGCATATAATTTAAAGAATATATCAACGTTAAGAGGCAGAAAAAAACATACATGCATTTAATAATTATAACTTATAACTAATACAGAGTCTTCTTCATTGGTCTACTTTCACCTATAGACAGACTGCCGCTTATCCAAAAATGCTGCCTCAGGAATCCCAGTGGAAAAAAAAAAAAAAAACAAAGCAAAACAATTTTCATCACGTCACACCTGGTCTCAGATCTGTGCACTGGCAATCAGTATCTGAGTAACTGCGTAAAAATTGTTATTGCTTGTGTATAAATCCTTAAATGACTTTGCCTCACAGTACCTATCTGGCCTTCTTATTCTTTATGAACATATCAAAAGTCTCAGTTTTAAAGTCCTGGTCTTGTTCCTAGAGTTAAAACAACAGCTGTTGGAGAAGCCATTGTTTTTTTGTGGATTGTATTAGATGTGCTCCAGTGTTAGTGGTGTTTCAATGCAGTTTACAGCTTGACTTGTATGACTTGTTTTTGTTTTAATGTGAAACACTGTATGCCTCAAGCTTTAGATTGATGACCACTTTCAGAACGTGAAAGACTTTTCATCTGTTATCTTTAATAACTTTTTTTTATTTCACATGCATTTTTAGCTGTGCGCAGAAAGTGTGTACATATTTGTGTTAGTGAACACAAACAGAAAGTGATTTCCTTAATCTGTACCCCTACAATACTGTGACACAGTTTCAGAGGAAAGGCAACTGTACACACACATATTTGAACATGCACAGGCACAGAGACATGTCCCATCACTGCCCTGACCCTTAAATCCTGTTGTTCCAGTTGGTGGTGGAGCGATTACAGAGCAGCTCCTCTCTGATCTGCTCTGCACTGACAGGCACTGCAAACAGACGTGTGAAATGAGAAAATGAAAACATCCATCAATGAGCTGCCTTGCTTTCTCACCTTTCTTTGCAACGGTTAATAGACATCTCTGACACCTTTCTCATGCGATGAGGGTGTTTTCTTCTTCACTGACTCCTAATATAACAGTTTGTGTGTTTGTGAGTCTGTGGATGAGTTTGCTTTTTCTTTATAGAAAGACTAGTAAGTTCTCTTCTTCTATCCATTTATTTTATTGTGTGCTTGGAACGATATACTTTTACAGTAGAGTCTTTATCTCAAAGCATTTTCCTCTCTGCAGTTTGATCTCCCTCTACCTTCCCTGAAGACTTCTTATAACTCCAACACTACTCTATCTCTCGCTCACCGAACGTTTCTGTTCATTTGGCAAGATGTTCAACAGCTATTAATAAAGTCAGAGAAAACAAAACACCTTCAGATAAAGTTATTTTCTGGGACATTTACTTGGAAATCTACTTAATAGTCCTGCCAGCAACTTCCCTGTCTTATTACACATATATCGTTCTGACTCAGAAATGTCCATGAGTAATAGTCCATTCCCCTTTAGTGTGTGATGTCATCGCTGCCAGTATGTGAAGAAGTAATCACGATGACTGGCGAGCACAAAAATATTTAGTACAGTATGTACATAGTAATTGTTGTTGCTGAACCACGGGACGGGCTGGATGAACAGACATTGATTGATTTGCGTTAGAGTCTCCTCACATTTACTTGAAGATCAAATAATTAAATGTAGTTTAAGGTGCAATAACACATTCAGAGCAAGAAATATTGATTCAAACATTAAAATGCTAATTAAAAGCATTGAAACGTCTTATATAAGAAATAAGTTAAAGGAAAGGAGGCAGACCCTCCAAGAATTATGACTTTTCTTTGCAGTCAGTTCTGTGTTTCTACATCTTGCAGCGTGCACATTGATTATCATTGATATAAATATTTGTCATTGATCCAATCTAACAATTGGAAAAGTATTTTTGTGATGTTCATGTTGAATATCACTGAACATAATTTTTACAAGGCCACTCAGCAGGGAAGATTTTAATTAAAATTACAAGATGTATATCTAGTTTATGACTGAATCCTATATAAATAAAAAAAGGATGTTATGACCATAATTTAATTGAAGCAATATAACATTTTTTCTGAGGCTCGTGTAAATCTCTGCTGGTAGTTTTCTGTGTACTGGGGTTTGTTGTGTTTCCCTGTCTTTCCTGCATGAGTTGTTGACCAGGCCAAGTCAATTAATGCAGGTTTATGGTTCAGTCAGGAATACTGTAGAACATTTAAAACCTAAACATACTTAGCTGGGTCAAGAGTTACTAAATGCTGCTTCTCTGTTTTTAGTTTGGACTGTGTGAACTGTTAGCAAACCAGCATCTAGTCCAGAGACCTCAGAATTGGTGTGTTGAGTTCAGTTTACTTTTCCTAAACTCAAACCTAAACCCTACGCTTAACCAGACCTTCAGTGAGAGCACATTAACAGACCAAGGAAGCTTATTGGCAGCAAACAAAAACTATAATGGGTGTCCACAGTGTACGAGTGAGAGCAGCTTGTAGTGTCGTGGGAAAAAGGAAGTGGTGGAGTAGAAACTGGGTCAATAGTCAACATGCAGGATGTAATCAGATATGCTGAAGAGATATCAATTCTAATCATTCTCGTCACAGTTTACTAACAAATACAACTGATTACAACAGTGGCAGCTGAACAGTGGAGAGCAGGTATCAACAGCAGCCAGCTACAGCAAAGGCAAATTAAAGAAGTATCACAATCGATGCAGAACCAGACGTGTTACTTTTCAAAACCCGAAGATTTCATTGCCCACGGTGCCACTTGACTGGTGATGGCTCCAGGGGAGATTGTAGTGAGTTACTAGTATTAGAAAAAGATCCAGTGAAGTCACTTCTTTGTTGCTACTTACACAATCCTAGATTTCTTGATTTTCAGCTATGTACGTGCAGCAGTACTCCAGATTTTTACGTGTAAAATCACTGTATTTCCATTTAAAAGTGTTTGTGTATATGCAGCCAAAACATTAACACACTCTGGTAATTTTAATGTTGTGACTGACAGGGGTCAGTATGGGAAAATGTAAGGCAAGCACAGTTAGCAGCACTCTGAGCTGCAGACCCTCAGAGTGCCTATGCACCATCAGGTGGTGTTAATATTGTGACTGATCAATGTTATAATGCATTTAAATGAAACTTACAGTTACAAAAGTTACAAAAGTAAAAGTAAGCACTGTGAGATCAGCTGATTATGAGCCATTCTGATCAAATTCTGTTTTAAGTTTGAGCTCCATTTAGCATTTTTACCTTTGTTTAACCCTGTTCCCAAGGCTTTTCAAAGTGTCAGCAATTGTTATGTAATATTGTGAGTGCTCTTACATGAACATTTCACAGTCAAGCTACATGCTAAAGGTCCTCCCACTGGAATTAAACTGCGGGATTAAATGGGTGCAGCTGATGTGAGAGTGGCTGATTTGTGGTGTTGCCGGTGACAGTGATGTGGCCTGAGAGGTATTTTTCTTGGCAGTATTTCAACAAGACCTGAAGCAGACTGTATGATATAAGACTGGATTTGATAGGAGTGATGATAACTTCATCCATCAGCATGCTCAGATATGAAGGATAAACAATAACCAGCTCTCTCATAAATCTGGCATGTACCGTTAGTCCTGCTTAGGCTTGGTGAAGTGTCATCATTCTGTTTGGGGTGGGATCCAAACAGCATCTTGTTAGTTCCTACTCTTGCTGACCAATACCATTTATGGGGTTGAGTGGGGGAAGAGGTAGTTAACTCCCGACCATCTGCGTTACGATAGAGTGAGAGAGAGAGAGAGAGAGACCACCTCAACACTTCCATGTTGTAAAGTGGTCATAAAAACAGCACGCTCGCTCTCAGGAGACTGAGTGAAGCAGTACTTGACTTTAATTCTCTTCTCATCACATCTTATCTTTTAATGATAAAATACAAGATCTCAATGACAAGCTGCCACTTTAGTTGCAAATGACTTTATAGATATAATTATCCTCTCAGATACTTTTCAGAAATGTGTTTATTACTTTGTTTTTCTGTTTTATCTGAGAAAGTAAGAAATGGCCCTCATATCTGGCACGTGTGCATAAGAAGAACAGGTCTGAAGTAAACTCCTGCTCACTGTCATCAGTTTTTAATTAAAACTACACAAACAATTTTTCCTATTTCAGTAGCACGATAGTTTTCACCTTCACAAATCAAGAGGTGCAGCACAATTTGCTGGAAGTGTTCGAGCTGCCTCTGTACAACAGACAGGATTACTGTCGGAGAGATTGACCTCTCGCTAATGTTTGGTCATGTTTGCTGCCATCAATCTCCATCTGGGTAGGTGTGTGCTCTGAACCAATGGGACTGCCAGGAGAATTAAGCTCCACCCAACTTTAATCCATCTATTAATCTGCATTCAGCCGAGACTTTGTTTTGGACATGAAACCAGCTCCATGATGGACAAGCTATAAAAAAAACATCCCGGGAATATGTGAAAATGTTCATAGAGAGTTTTCAGAAGATGCAAATGTTACAAGTACATATTTTATAGTACCTGCATGAAAGGATGCAATCCCACCATGCATGCTTGCACGCACTGCTAACACTCCCTGCAGGCCGGATGGTGGTCCAGCTGTTGCCCTGTGGGAAAATAATACATTGCATAAGCATCTCAAACAAACATGACAAGCTGAGTCGCTCAGCTCAGCGGTGATTTGGACATTACAGTGACCAACCTGCACCATAAAGGTTCAGTTCAGAAAGTATGTAGAAATAAAGTGCACAGTGCTTGGTGTCATTTCAACTGTGGGTCATTTTGTTTCATTTGGAAGATGAGCAAACTGTCCTAACCGGTCAGCTGTCACTACACACACAGACAGACCCTCCTCCCTTCCCTCTAAATCGTCTCATTATAGAAATGAGTTTGTGTTGTTCACTGCACCAGACGGTGGTTTAGTTTGATTGCTGATCTTATTTGAATCCACACAATAGTAAATATCTAGGTTGTTTTGTAGGAGACTGATACTAAGACAACAAGCTAAATATACAGTACATGTATTTGAAGAACAGTTTTAGGGACTGTGAAGTTGATATTTGTGTATTTAGATTCAGATTTTCTTGGTCCCCATAAACAAAATGAGAACAGGGAAAAAAAAGCACATAGCTTAGTATTCTCCTGTCAGTATGGGGTCTTGTTTAACGTCTGTATCAGGCTCTTTTGGCAAATGGCTGGCACAGATTTTAACTGCCTTCTTGAAAGCTTGTTATTATGATTACAGCTTATATAAATGTGCTGACAGGGAATAGTGGCTTCTGGGAAGAGGCCAAAACGACAAAATGGAGACTCCCGAAAGATTCCACTTTGCTACGATCAGCAGAACAGAGTGAAACGTTAATGTTAGGGGACTTGATTAAAACATTGTGGCTGAGGATTAGGTACCAGTTTCCACAGTCTGGAGACTCAAAGCTGGAAACAAGATCCAGCTGTGGAGTAAAGGTTGTCAGCCCCAGAATGAAGGCAGTTGTGACTTTACACAATCAACTGATGACTGGAAAAAGTCAGTTGTATTGTTTAAAGATGTCATATTTTGCTTGTATGTACTTTGGTGAAGTTGGATGACCATGTTACACATAGTCAAAATATAAACCCTTAATTAAGCATCATATGGCCACTTTAAATGCTTCATTCAGTATCTACATCACTAGAGTTGTAACTGAACTTAGGTTTTGCAAGTTTTTGGGGTAGAAATCTATCTACAGCATTTGACCTGCGAGGTCTGCTATTAGCTGGTGTTCTTTAACCAAATCCTTCCTCTTCTGTCTCTCTCTATATAGCCGAGTCGTACTCTGTGGCAGGCAGCGATGGCAGTATCACTCCATCAGTGGGCTCTGTGCCCCACCAGGCCTCAGGCAGCTCTAGCCCTTGCTCACACTCCTCATCTGGAGGATCACGGCACCCTGTCAGCACCCTCAAGAAATGGCTCACTAACCCTGTCCGCAAGCTGAGCTCTGATGCCAGAGGAGGGGCAGGAAAACTTGAGAAGCAGATGCGCAGGTCAGACCGGAGGCAGCCACGGTCACTTCTTCCCCAAAGTGAGGATCAGCCAGGACCTGAGGAACCGCACGATGACTACAACATCCTCCCCTGTGGAATGATGGTGAGCCCTCACCTTAATATTTACATTTCTTTATCATGTATAATAATATTGTTTTTAATTGTTTTTAATTGTGTTTATTTGTGTTTGCAGGGGTGGAAAGATAGTGTGTTAAGTCCAGCAGCTCCGTCTCCTTCACAGCCATCATGTCAGAGCTACTTATCTGAACTCCTGGAAGGCAGAGACACACAGACTCTGGTATCTGACTCCAGTAGTATCTATTCTGTCGTATGTTATTCCCTAATATTCTTTACTGCATCCACTTTACTTTTAGTAAGGTAGGTAGTTGCTATTAGATCCTATTTTATTATTATATTCTATTCCAAATATATAGACAGTACAGTACAGTACAAATATATACTGTAAACTACGTTCAGAATTGAACACTGATGTCTTCTTCAGTGTAAAATTCATATAGCATTGGATGAAAGTTGGATTAAAACCTCAGAGACACAACATCCATACACCATAAAGCATTTGCACACACTGACTACGCGTGGCAGACGTACAACAAGCCTGTAGCAGGTCTGAGCCATGATGAAAAAATACGTAGCACAAAAAGTAGAATAAATTAAGTTTGTAGACTATTTTTGTAGTAATTACTTGGATACAGGATACATATTTCAACATGATATTGGAAAGATTCAGTTTGTCACGGAGCTCTACACCATCTGTATAAGCTGTGTTTTTATTACTGTTGGCATTAACAATCAGAGTCAATATAAAATCATCCGTGGTGCAAATAAAGTTGGGAAATGATATATAATACATGCATGTACATGTTTTAGGCAGCATTGTGCAAAATCACACGTTTTATCTTTTAAGAAAACACATCGAAATAAGGTGAGAAATATACACTTGAATGTTTGATTAATGCAACAAGCTATACAATACACCCTCCTTTAAATGCTTCACTCTGATCGTAGCAGCTTTAATTCACCGGATTTAATTTATGAATGACTGTGAATCCTAAACGTGCTCTTATCCCTCTGCATCCTGTTCAGATGTCATATTTTCGTCAAAGGGCTGTTATTTACACACAACCTTTCACTTCCACCAATTGTGCGTGATAAATAGAACATGACATCACATTTCGCCACATACGGTATTTAGTGTTCGTGCTCACACACACACACACACACACACACACACACACACACACACACACACACACACACACACACACACACACACACACACACACACACTTCTTTCTGGAAACTTTACACTGTACTTTCTGAACGGCTCTAGTGAGCGCAATCAATCCTGTGGGCTTTCCTTGACAGCATCTGGAAGTTATCACCTAGCCAAGCTTTCTGTAGATGGCTGCAGCAGGGTCAGGGTTAAGGGTGAAGAGTTTACTCCAAAAGTAGGAGAAGAAAAAGGGGCCTACATGCAAGGTGAGAAACGGGACAGTTCTCTTTAAGGGACGACAGAGTCGAGTGTCAGAATCTTTTCATAACAGGAGGAGTTGGAACAGTCCTTTCACAAGTCTGCTTGATAAATGACTGTCATCAAATTCAACCTTTCTCAGTCCTACAGTCCTTTTGGAGTATAATTGCTCATAAACGCCATCAGCTGCGTGTTTAATTTGGCTCCTTACAACTTTATTCTTGTGCTGCCTGGGTCAGTGTAGTCATCTCTTTAAAGGATTAGTTTCACCATTTCGGGAATAAGCTCATTTGTTTCTTTGCTGAGAATTAAAAGATTGGTATTATTCTTATGTGGGAAATAATGTAGATAGAGCCAGCATCCAGGTAGCTTGGTATAGCATGAAGGCTTAAAGCAGCTCGTTTTACTCTATATTGCCATGGGCTACACGTCTTTATAGCACCACTCCATCTTGTTAAACAGCAAATTGATGCTTTTAAATGTTTCTTTTTGCACAGGTCATACAAATTATGCTAAGCTTAACTAACCAGCTGCTGGCACTAGCTACATATTTACAGCACAGACATGAGGAAAGCATAAATCAACTTGACAAGAATCTAATAAATAAGTCTATTTCCTAAATTGATTCAACCTTTTCATGATTGTCAGAGCTGCTAATGAACTTCTAGCTGTTGAGTTCAGCTCCTCAGTTTTAATGGCTGCTGGATGGAGCAGAACCACAGTGTATGTAGAGTTTAAACAAGCCTCAGACTTTTTTCATAGGCACAACGTGTGAGGCTGCTGCATGAAAAAGCCAACAGTCAAGTTAGACTCAGTGTGGGAGAGCAAAGGCTGACCCTAAAAAAAAAGATAAATAACAAAGAAAGTGCACATTTGACCTACAAACTGGATCCACATGAGGATTATCATCTAGTGCACTGAAGCAGAGAACAAAATGTGGTGAGACTACAGTATGTCAAGAGGATTACAGTCAAATGCACATTAGACCATACTGCTTTTAGGTCAGGAGTGAGCTTTGTTATATAGCAACTCTTCACACTGTGGTCGCTTTATGCCAACTTTTATTATATGAGTAGACAAATGTTCATCTGTCAGGCCTCATTCTACTTCTGCCTGCCAAGCAGTCTCCTCAGCAGCAAGCTGAGACATTAAAAAGCGATTATTACTTGTGATTTGGGGGTGGTGTGACTTTCCATTAGAGGATCAGCAAAATTTCTGCACTGATGTGTTCTCCAGAATTAGGATCCTCACATTTTCTTATTTTTCCACAAATGTGTTTTGGCTGTGTCAAAGGATGCTGATTTTGGTGTGTGTGGGTGGTGCCCAGAAGTCAGCAATCACTGCACCACAGTATTAGGTGTTAGAAGAAGTATTCAGTTGGTTTCAGTCAAAAACAACTTATTCTACATACAAGTTAAAAAGTACAGAAGTACAATAAACTGTCAACAGTAACAATAAATATTGTGGAGGATTTTACTAATTTAGTTACAGTTAGTGAACTGTAAAGTGTATATGGGAAATGTATTTTCCAGAACTACAGCAAACAAGTACATGTTACTTTTATGTTCTAAGCTATAGAGTAACCAGTAATTATACAGCGATTTAAATGAAGCGGAGTAGAAGTAGAAAGTATCAATTGAAAAAATACTTCTGTACACTACAGTACAGGATGTACTTTCCACAACCTTTGACAGCCCCTCAGAGCCTCTTGCGTAATATGTTACATTGACGCTTATTAACTGCTCTACTGTCTTGTTTGTGTGTTTAGAGTGAAAAATCCAGCAGCAGCACTCTCCAAGATGGCTGCACTGTAACTGACTGCTCAGGTAGTCAGTCGGCTACAGAGGACAGCGAAGAGGAGAGAAACATCGCCTTAGAGAAGAGCATGTAGGTGCTGAACTGCTCCTGTTTTATTTTGTTCATATTTATTTTATGATCATCCTTTATTTATTCTGTTTCTCTCAGATATGTGCTAACAGAGCTGATAGAGACAGAAAGGTTATATGTGGAAGATCTTGGACTAATTGTGCAGGTGCGTTTCTCTTCAAATCATCTTTTTTATTTATGTAAGAAAAAACTTACACTCATTCCTACACTAAGAGTCTTTGTTTATATGTGTATGAAATAAATGAATATGTATGCATAGGGCTACATGGCCACCATGGCCAATCAGGGAGTTCCCGAGGACATGAAAGGGAAGGACAGGATTGTATTTGGAAACATCCATCAGATCTATGACTGGCATAAGGAGTGAGTCAAATGTCTCATCATTTTTTCCCTCTTAGTTCTTCCTTTCACAGATTTTCTCAGCTCTTCCTGTTTTATGATCGTTCAATGTGTGTCACATCCCCAGTGTCCTCTGTGATGTTCCTGGCTGCGTCTGTTTATTTGGTTGGATAACTGTTCTCTTCTGACCTCCACTGCGTTGTGTCACACAGTTATTTCCTGGGAGAGCTGGAGAAATGTGTGGGTGATCCAGACAGCTTGGCCCAACTCTTCATCAAACACGTGAGTCGAAAGATCAGTGAGTAACAAGTGTGCATGAGCAGTTTCTTTTTTAGTTTGGATGAAGGTTGCAGCCGTCTCATAGATCAGGGGTCTGAGTCTTTGTCGAGCTTTGGTCCCTTGCCATCCAGATGTTGCTTCATCTTGCAGATAAATTGTCTGCAGGTGCATCTGCAGAATAAAATGTCTTGCAATCTCTTTTCAGTAAAGAGCCCAGTCACTGTTAAACTTGCCCCACAAACACAAAGCTGTGGGCGGAAACGTGCTGGAAATACAAAATCCCAGAAGTCTTTGAAATGTTTGCAGACCCCACTATGAACTTATTCATGTTTTAGTATTTCACACTTGTGTTAATAACACACACTTTTTAATGCCCCAGCTATCACAGACAAATGAAAAGATGCTGATTCGGTGATATAAAACTATAACACATGGGAAAATGAATTAGTTTAATTGCATATCTGTCACAAACTTGCTACAGGAGGAGGACAAATGATTTGATTTGGTGCACATTTCCCACCACAGCTTCTCTATCGGACTTCCATCAGCGTGGCGTAGCATGCCTAATTAAAAAACGGCAAATTACCCATTCTTTCTCAGCCACTGGAACTATTTAATGAGGCACTGATTTAACGAAATGTTCAAAAAGCCTTAGAGAGAATGGGAACACAACAATACAGAGAGGAAACTATAAGCTGGTGCAGCTTAGAGGTTTTAATCCTTCTCTCTGCCACACACACACACACACACACACACACACACACACACACACACACACACACACACACAGGCATTATTAAGAATAACAAAGTCACAGGAACTGTTTCTCTGTCTTAAATTTGCAGGAACGACGTCTTCACATGTACGTGGTTTACTGTCAGAACAAACCCAAGTCAGAGCACATTGTCTCCGAGTACATAGAGACCTACTTTGAGGTGAGTAAAACTTTAGACAGCAGATTTGATTGGATGCTGTTAAATACTTCTCACACACCGTCTCACTCCCTTTTTTTTGTGAAAGGATCTCAGGCAGCAGCTGGGTCATAGACTGCAACTGAATGACCTGCTCATCAAACCTGTTCAGAGGATCATGAAGTATCAGCTTCTGTTGAAGGTTTGTTGCCTAACATGACTGTATTTTAGCATAAAGAATATATTATATTATTATATTTGATAAATCATATAAAAACAGTTTAAGAGGTTAAAGCACTGCAAAAACAAACACAGTTGTCTGATTAGTGGCTTTATTAATGGTTAATAATAATGCTTTACATGATTAGTATAGGTTATAGATCAGATATTATATATTAATAAGGAGCAGGTTTCTCAATTTGTAATAAACCATCAGCAAAAGTTAGTCACCTATAAAAGATTAACTATTCCAAAAACAATTCCTAATAAAACACTAAATCACTATATGAAATGTTCTCCCTCAGGACTTCCTGAAGTACTACAGTAAAGCAGGAAGGGATGTTGAGGAGCTGGAGGTACACACTCATTATGAAATGTAAATTTAAATAAAGAGTATTTTTAATCGGTATGGAACAGTCTTCACAACAATTTAATTTTCCTTCATCAGAGGGCCGTGGAGGTGATGTGTTTCGTGCCAAAACGATGTAATGATATGATGAATGTGGGCAGACTCCAAGGTTTTGAGGTGAGAAACTTAATCATAGATAGCAGATTAAAGCAGCCCAGGTTTATTTGCAGGACATCACAGTATTTGTAACACATACCGTTTTAGGGAAAAATCACAGCTCAGGGGAAGCTGCTGCAGCAGGATACCTTTTCTGTCAGCGAGCAGGAAAGTGGCTTCCTGTCTAGAGCCAGGGAGAGGCGGGTCTTCCTGTTTGAGCAGCTGGTCATCTTCAGTGAGCCAATTGATAAGAAAAAAGGCTTCTTGTTGCCAGGGTACACTTTCAAAAACAGCATTAAGGTAAGGCTCCAGTAAGGCTAGAATTCATAAGCTTCCGTCTTTGGTTTCGTGTTGTGTGATGCCTCTTTCCTGTGTGCTCTGCAGGTCAGCTGTTTAGGTGTAGAGAAGCACTCTGAGGAAGACCCATGCTGTCTGGTCCTGACCTCCCGGGGGACTGACGGCAGCTTGACACGCTTCATCATGCAGGCCTCATCACCAGAAATACAGCAAGCTTGGCTCGATGACGTGGTCCAGATTTTAGAGAGTCAGAGGAACTTCCTAAATGGTGCCAGAGCTCATTGTTTCTTTAGTAAAACTTCAGATGTAAGAGTTTGATCCATCAGACTAATGAGACCTCTCTTCCTGTCTGTTACAGCTCTTCAGTCCCCTATAGAGTACCAACGCAGGGAAAACAAGTCACACAGCTTAGGTAGGAACATGAGGTACCCAACTGTGTCAGCATCTGGCCTACGACCTCACTCCTCAGCATCCATGGACCGACGTCAGCAGCCCTGCCTGCTGTCTTACAACACCTCTCTGCCCTCTCTGCATTCACACCAACACAGCCCAGCTACCAAGGTGGCGAATTGCAATGTTTCTTACAAATTTGCATACAACCATGCATCTGTCTCTCCAAACACTTTTTTAATTAGACTTTTCTGCCTGTTTTAAGGTTTCTAACCCTTGTCCTGTGATACCTCGAGCAGCGCGCTCTACACTTTCCTCCCACCAGCTCAGTTTGACAGAGGTGAGACACGACTGTGGGACTAACAACGGTCTGCCACCCGACAGCCAGAGCAGCATGCAGGTATCAGCTCACTTCATTTAAGAAGGTGTGAAAGCAGGCTTAAATTTTCAAGTTGAAGTAGTCGCATTAATGACTCGGATCAGCCAAAATGCTTTTTACATTTACTATTTGTTAAACAGTTTTTTCTTCTGTTTACATTCTTTAATAAAAATCCACAGAGTACACAGGTTTTATTTCTTCAATAGAAAGTAATTATAGTGAAAACCTGTCACTTACAGGCTGTAAATTCTGTGCACAGTAAATGTCACAAAAGTTTAGATTTTTAATGAATTTAACACTGTAGCAGTTAAAAAACATGTTTTGCTGACTTTTAAATCTTTCCCCTTTCTGCAGTTATGTACCTGTGTGTCCGGGGTGCATCAGTTTTTTCATTGCTTGGCACTTTTGCCAACAGAGGGCAGTGAAACACTGATTTTCTACTTGCTATTAAGCTACTTCTTTTATACTTAAATGTTAATCATTTATTTTTACTTAATTAAAACAGTATTAGAACAAACATGTACTCAGGTCAAAAATGTACGAGAGATTGTTGTAAAAGAGCATTTTGTTACTTCAGACTCTTATTACGTGAAATTCAGCAATGCCTGTTTTGATGGGTTTTTTTCTTTTTCTTTTCTTTTTTTCTTTGTATTTAAACACTTTATCTGCAAAGTATACAACTATATTACTACACCAATTAGACAAATAATCAAAAGTACCACATGTCTTTATGACATATATGCTACCTGTTTATTATGAACAGTTTTCATGTGCTGGGTTTAAAGTTGATTTGCGGCAGATCACTGCTATCTCTGTGACATCAGCCGGAAACTGCTTCTTGTCATAATCACTGATGATGAAGGGAAATTACTCTGTGGTTGCCTTTGTCAGATATCCTGTTGTTGTTTCTGCATGGATAAAAAGGCTGCTTCACCTAATTTGAAGCAAGTGTCATTCAGACACCCGGTTTATGGAAACTCCAATGACCTGTCGTTTTATCTTTTTCGCTCAGACTTCCACCAAGAGGAGGAAATGGTCTGAGCACCGTGCTCTTATTAGTCGGGTTTATCTGGCCTATTTCCACAAACCCGCTCTTCTCTACTTGTTCTCCCTCTTTGTGTTTTTGGATCAGCAGTATTTCCATCCTGCTTGGGTGCACAAGTACAAACACGTTTCCTGTGTACCTACAATGTTTTTGTCTGCGGTGCAGATCCCTCTGGGAAAAACCTTTATTAGAAGCCTTTCTATGTAAAGTCTTTTTTGATGAAATTTACGTTATTACATTACTGCTCAATACTCTTATTAAATGTAATGACCACTGACAATTCAGCTAAAGCATCAACGTCTTCATGTGGCTCATGTTTGCATTGGAAAATGACAAGAAATGCACATTTGTAGTGATAACTACTCTAAGCAATACATTTATATATCAACAACGTGATGTTAAGGGAATCATTTGGGGGGGGGGAATACCTCACCTTACTTGGTTTCCTTTAACAATTCAGACCATTTTAAGATCTTTCACCTTATTGTTCAGGTTGTCTGATCCAACATGTATTGAGCAGCTTAATGTGGTAAATTATGTTTTTCTTGGAACTGGCGGAGACCAAAATCATTACTAAAAGGAGGGTGAATACAGTACAAACATGATTTCAACAATGAATGATGGTGTTGCTCTGTATCTGCTGAATGTGTAAAGAAGAAGCACCACTAACATGTAGTGGCTGCCCCCTAGTGGTTGAAAAAACAACTAATGCTGCTTTAAACACATTATTACTTTATACATAATTTATGATTCATGGTCTGTATTGAAGGTTTATTTAAAATTTTTATCTAATTATTTTTTGCCCTTTGGTGGGTCAGTAAATTAGAAACAGTACACACAATATGGCTCTCTCTTATAATTAAGATATTAGTATTATTATCACTAAAATGAATTGTTTTTTTTTTTTCTTTCAGGGTATGACTTCCAGTTTCCAGAAGATCACATTCACTGGACTTGTTTAATCATCTTGGTTTGATTATCTAATCCATAATAACAGAATAGATGAAACGGAGACTATACTTCATACTGTACTGTTTATGTACGCATTTCTTATTTCTTCCATTGAAAATTCCTTGATGAATATTTTTGTAATGCATAATATTTTTCATGAGGGCCAAATCCACTTTATTCCACAGAAGAATCTCTTAACGCAGTCATACTCAAGATAACAGTATCCTTTAATTCACAGTGATCATGTGATCACTGTGGCATCTTAGCTGTGAAGTAATAACTAAGTCTGTTCCCCTTCCCTGTTTCAGATCAGCAAATTGCTTGTGTTTTACCCTTTGGTGGGCTATTTTAACTCAGCTATTGTCAGAGTTTTATCTGAAATAAACACACACTTCTCGCCCAAAGCATGTGTCATAATCAAGCTGAAAGAGACAAAAAGGGATCAGAGACAAACAGAGATGTTCATCTGTCGCTGTCATCTTGGATGTAAATAATCTCATATGTGATTATTTCAGTAATGTCCTTATACATTACACACAAATTAAAAAGAAATGCTGTTCAGACATTTGTTGAATTCTTTTTCTAAAATACTTTTTAAAAATAATTTCCACATGGTTCATAGGCCACCGGGTACAGACGTAAAAGACACACAGACTGAAATAGTTATGTTTTGCAACACATTGTGGTCATTTTGTGTGTCATTTGTTTGAATGACTTTCCACAAAGATATCTAAATAGCCACTTCACGAAGTGGCACAGTCCCAGGGGTTTAGTAGCTATAGAGGCTGATCACCCATTTACCGAATGGCCATTTTTAGCCTAGAACAATTTCACAAGTTACGTTTTGCTGGAAACCATGAAAATACTGTATCTATTTAACATTTTACTTGTTCTATTTTAACCTCCAATCTGTGATGCTTCTGTGAGCAAATGGAAACCTGCATATCAGATTTTTTCTTAAACCTAATTATTATATTGCATTTAATTTTTATTTTGTGTCAACTTCTGTGAAATAATTTTTTTAATTTCACTCTGTCTTCGAACAGTTACTTTTCTATTTTAACATATGTGCTTTGGTCTATTTTTTTTTTTAAATGACCAAAAATACAAATTGAAATTAGTTTTAAATCTGATCTTCACCGTGTCAAAACAGTTAACCTTGTTGTACAGCGCCCTCTAGTGGCGACATCTTACAAATTATTGTTGGTTATTATGAATTAATGAATCTGATTCTCTCAAATGGATCATTTGCCTATATTAAACTTTTAGATTTTATGGATTATATTTTAAGACAAGGAATTTTTTAAAATGGTGGTAAAAGGTGGCATCTGTGGCTTTAACAGGCTGAAGCACTGAGAACATAAACTAGAACAGCAAACCTCTCTAAAAAGAAAACCAGAGGTCCTGTTTGTATATTCTGCATGGTTATATGATGCCAATTTCCCATATGGGTCTTTGAAAGACATGTGGGCTGCAACACTTTAACACTTGAGACAAAGACCTTCCCGGAACAGCACTGCTGCCAACAGTCATTGGATCCGTGTAAATGAGACCCATTGTTCATTTACTGTACACTGTCTGGGCATGTGAGGTTAGAGACACACTATCACCACACCCACACTGCTTCAATTAACACCATCTCCCACAACTCGTCTGCTCACAAACATGTCCGCTGTATGTGTTACAGCTATGTAGTGACTCCTTTTTACCCAATATATGAAGTAGCATCACAGAAAAACTAACCTGTATCTAAAAACTGGCTCTGTTAAAAAAAATGTGAAGTGTGTTTTTTTTTCATTTGTGCCTCAATCAGAATAACTAAGCTAATTCAAAACTGCAGAAAAGTGTGTGTGTGAGTGTACATGGCATCTTAAACCTTGAGGTCGATTTGACCCTAGTCTGTGTTCACATTAGTTTCCTACTGTAGTTCATAAACGTGCAACTCAGGTTATCAAGAGACAGCAGACTGGATATGTTTCCTGTAGCCAAGAATGACTTTCACCCTTTATTCCTTATCCTTCCTGTCACTGTCACCAAATTACTCAAAACCTCAGTCAACTTTTTATCATTGGCCATCTGCCAGCAATAATTTGAGGATGCATTGGGTTTGTTTTCCTTATTTCTCGTACCAGTAAGACTTGAACCAACATGAAATGGACACTATATGCCGTAAGGGCCGAATCTTGAATGGTGTAAGTCATGATACAACATTTGCTTAACTCTGGAAAAATATTATGATGGGAAATAAGTCTGTAAAAAACAGCGACACTATAACCGCACAGTTTTTTCGAACTGGACAGGGATGCCTTGAAGGCACTAAACTATAAATTAGACTGAATCACTGGTTTTAACGTTGCCACCTCACAAATGCAGCACACATATTAGAAATGTTTTTTTTTTTTTTTCCCACAGATATTTTAATATGTCAATATTTGAAATAAATAGATAAAAATTCTCACACATCAGACGCTGTGATCATATGACTCACATCAGTGGTTCTTGTGGGGAAGTAGGCAAGTTAAATAATCATAATAGTTTCACTCAACAAGTTTCTCTTCAACATTTTGGTGTATATAAAGAAAAAAAAATGGAAAAGCATCACACAAAACAGTTTTAAAATATTCCTCCAGAGATAAAAAAAAAAAAAAAAAAAAAAAAAAACTACTACAGGAATCTCAGGCGCCTCCTTGCTAAAAAAAAAAAAAAAAAAAAAAGTTAATAACAAATTTGACTCTTTAGGAAACAATAAAGTGACGAGGGCGCTGTCTAAAGGCCAAAGTATAAAAGAACAGTATCATTACAATTAGCAGTGAGTCTGTCAATCTCTGATGCACAGAGTATAAACGGGATTTTTAAGCCTGGTGCTTCAACATCTCTCCTTGTTTTATTGACTTGTCTCCGTGTCACTCACAGTGTTCTTCTCACGTTCGGACTTCTCATCAAAACATACCACTTCCTCGATTTGTTCAATTTTGGTTACCCTTCTTTCTTCTTGTTACAATGAGAAAAAATAAACGTGCACTTTGGTCAGTGGACGCTGTCTGTTAGGCAGCATGTAAAAATGCTTTCATTTTCATCGTTTTCCATCAGCGTGCGCAGACACAAATACTTTACTTCAGATGGTTGTTGAAGAAACTGGAGAGTGAGAGACGGCTCCCAGGTCAGGTAACATCAGATACGACCGCAGATGCGTGGGACCAAAGGTTTCTCCTCCTCACATGTGATTAATCACACATAAAATCACACGTTTCTGGGTGAGCAGGTAGCAAAACTGTAACAAAAACAAGAATAAAACATCCCAGAGCCAGCAGCTATAATGACATCAGTCATGGCGCACATAGGTACCACATGTGAAAGGTTTGTGCGACTCATCAGCCACTGATCAAATGATGCCACTGCTTTGAGTCTGCACGATTGTCAGTTTGTCCTTGCTTACGATAAGTCCCAGTTCTCAAGGCGCTCCAATGTCACTATTGCTCAGTTTTTCTTTTTGTTTTTTTTTTGTTA
Source organism: Anabas testudineus (assembly GCF_900324465.2). Lineage (NCBI taxonomy): Eukaryota > Metazoa > Chordata > Actinopteri > Anabantiformes > Anabantidae > Anabas > Anabas testudineus. The sequence goes on along the minus strand of NC_046614.1, from coordinate 12,115,259 downwards.
GTGCAAATCGAAGGAGGACACACAAACCTCAACTCACAATATACTAGAATGACAATTAAGGGACTCGGACTGTCCAGATGCTACCCGTTTCCCAACGCAGCCAGATAAAATTTGACCAACACAAAGTATTAATCCCTTTATAACCTGTGAATTACCTTTGTAAACAGGACAATGTGTTTGTTTTCACTCCAGATTAGAGCCTGAACTTTCATTTCGGGTTTCTGGATATTTACTGCGAATAAGAGCTTGCTTGTTAACAGTAAACACATGCTGAAACTGCTCTAATGGCACTTTTCTCTGTGGTTAACAGCCTGAAAACCTTTTCCATATTTTCATAAACAAAAGTGGTGGCTGAAATCTTATCTGACGTGACGTGGTGGAGGAGAACTTCTTTGGCAACTCAGAAAGAGCAGAGAAACCTTCAGGATAAAGAGGAGACAAGGACCTAATTATGAGTCAAACACTGAAACCGATTCTTGAAGAAGAGGAGGCCATTCTTGGTGTGTGTGGCGTCAGAGGAGGCGGGCGGGTATCGAAACTTGGCGTAAGTCTTGTCGCTCTCAGACTGGCTGACCCAAGGAAGTTTGATTTTGGTTGCGTGATTGACAATGACATCATCACAAGAGCCCACATGTAGAGATCCCAGGCCATCGATGAAAAACTCTGCAAAAGAAACACAAACAGAAGTATTCAGTTAGATTTATGCAAAAATCAAGCAAATGAGGGAATTTAATCTCAAACGTACAACAGCTATGCTGCAATTCTAGATAGACTAAATATTAATAAGTATATCTTAATATATACACTGCTTAGAAAAAAACAAGATAGCACTTAAATCACACATCTTCATGCTCACAATTGCTCTTAATTAGCAAATTATTAAAGCTGAACGTCACAACAAAACGACATACCTAAGTTATCAATTCATGTATTCAAGATTCAAGATTCAAGAAACTTTATTAATCCCACAGGAAAAGTGTTTAATATTCTTTTTAATATTCAATTTTAAACCTCAGTCTCACGCAAATTGCATGAACCTCATCACAGTCAACTCATAATACGACTGAGAAGTGTCTATGGACCCTGCCTACTTGCTTGCACTCCCAACAATGTTTGACCATGCTCCCGATGAATCAGCAGATAGTGTCCTGGGGGATTTCCTCCCAGATCTGGATCAGGGCATCAGTGAGCTCCTGCATAGTCTCTGGTGGAAGTTGGTGGTGTCAGATGCACTGATACATAATGTCCTTTAGGTGCTCAATTGGATTTAGGTCAGGCGAGCGTGAGAGGCAATTAATGGCATTAATACATTCATCATCCAGGAAGTGCCCACACATTCTGGCCACATGAGGCTGGGCATTGTCCTGCACAGGAGGAACCCAGGTCCCATTGTACCAGCACAAGGTCTGAGAATTTCTGTGAGGATTTCATCCTGTTACCTCACAGCAGTCAGGGTATGATGACTTGGAGATGACATGACCCAAGACCATCACTGACCCACTACTACTAGTCATGCTTGATGATGTCACAAACAGCGTCTCTAGACTGTTCCACTACTGTCGTCTGTGCTCAGTGGCGGATCTAACGATTTTGGTGTTCTTTGGTAAATGTTGGTAGTACAACTTATGCTCACAGCCCAGGACCGTGCAGCTTGATTGACATTTATATGAATAAACATATAAATGCTAGAAATCCACCGACACTAATGTCCAGGTCCCATTTTTACTGTATGTGGATTCTGCCTGAAGCACAGCACTGTACTCACCTAGGTGAGCGACTCTGGTGAGGCGCGGGTCGAAGCCCACCTGCTGAACTTTGTCAGTGCGCGCCAGGAAGAAGTTAATAACCCCGTCAGTGACAACACAGTTGGGGAAGCCTTGAATGACATGATGATATCCTCTCCTCATGTGTAAACAGTCTCCATCCTCCTCTCCTGGCTCAATGGATATAGTCTGTCTGTAGGTAGCAGTATACCCGGTAGCCTCCCGCACTGCACCACCCACCTGGAAACGCACACAAAAACACACACACACACACTGATATTGCTAATATCTCTTCATAACCACCACACTGTTACAGTCCTACTGTCAGAATAGCAGTTTATTCCTCGGTTCCTCACCAGATCCAGTGTGGTCCTCTCCAGAACATCCACAAGCTTCTCCAGCTTTGTGTTGGCTGTGAAAATGAAATCGTCATCCACCCAAAGCACATACTTTGTAGTCACCTGGGAAACTGCCAGGTTTCGTCCAGCAAACCAGCCCTACGACACATAACCCAGAGCTTAAACAACAAAGAGCATCGACAGAGAGAATTGAATTGAAAAGACTTCAGTTTAGGTCCTCACCTTTCCAAATGGCATGATGTAATGCTCGATGTAAGGCCCGGAGATGGTTTTGGGATTTTCGCTGTCATCAGCAATTACTATGGTGACAGTAGGGTAGTATCTTCTGACACTGTCGATAAGATCCTTAAGCTTATCATACCGCAGGAAAGTCTTTGTAGCTATGGTAACAAGGGCACTGACATTGTAGTCTGCGGAGAAGGGAGATCACACAACAGATAATCAAATGATAATTAAAAAATAGCAGCTATACTCTTCCTGTTTTATTATATGGCACCATGTTTGACTCTCTGACATTACGTTTTACCTCCTTTGGATCCTGTGTTGTACAGTTTAGGCGTCACACCATGACGGATCTTGATAGTAAAGATGGCTTGATGTCCTTCTGTCTCTAACTGCACTGAAAGACACAAATTTTAATTTGAGTAACCTTGTTTACTACTACAAGTTCAAGCTGTGGTTCATTCACCCCTTTAAACAATGTCCTGAATCTTATATTTACATAGTACCCACAAAACATGCCATGGTTGTTAGCACCTTCACGATAGTTAATTCCCCATGTTATTTGAGGCGTCCAGCTGCTGGCTATAGTTTTACATTTAGCTTATCCAGTACAAAGAGTGATATCCGCCTTCTCATCTTACTCTCAACAAGAGGGCACATGTTGCACTTCACAAAATATTCAAATTTAAAAAAGATCAGATTATATGGAGACAAAAAAGGATATTTGTTTGAGGCCTCACCTGTGTCTGCAGTGCTGGGGTGAAACAGTGTGTTTGTGTAGGTGACAAACTGCAGCTGTCGGTTCAGGTTCGGCAGGAGGCTGCTAGACAGAGTCATGTGCATCTCACCATCACCTTTGATTTTCACCCCGTCAACGTCTGCTGCTACATTCAGCGTTCCCAACGTGGCAGTGATGTTTATCTGCATCAGGGAGGAAATAAAGTAGATGAAATACAGCGCGTGACCAATGTAAAAATAGAGACAAGCATGTTGAAATACTTACTGAGTAATGGTCTCTAGGAAGGTTGTGCAAGGCCAAACCTGAAAGTATACAATAACAATATACAGACTTAGCTGCTGCAGCCACTGTAGCTTGTTTAGTCAACTTCCTGTCTTCAGAAATTGGATAAATATGATTTGTTATTTGTGAGAATGCTGCTGTTAGTACAGTTTATTATATTATGTACTTAATTATACGCCTTCAACTCATTACAGAGAAGTGTACAGTTACAATAGTTAAACTTTATTGGATTTCAGCTAATTTGGTGGCATATTAATCCATAGTGACTTCATTATTTGTTTATTAATAGTAAGCATCAGGACTCAGCCTGGACAGGTCACCAGTCTTTCTCTACGCTGATCCACAGACATACTGTACCTCTTCATCATTGTGTAACCACATTTAACATATTGTGTATAGTTACGTATGTGTATAGTCTCAGCCACTCACTGCCTTTGGTCTCACCTGGGATGATGATTGTTTTCAAGGGTCGGACCTCCACACCTTGTGTTGGATACTGTAAGGGATTGTTAGCCTCTGCAAGAATGAGAACATCTGCAGGTGTCTGTGACCTGATGGGAAAAATTCACATGGGTACAATACATACTGATTCTAATGCACAACATTCACAAGCATAGTAACACAACAAGTGGACAGAAACGTTGCAGCGACTGTCTTTTTGTCTTTGAAAATAAAAATGAGCTGACCCAATTCAAAAAGATGGTGAAGAGATTTCAATAGCAGCTATTAATAAAAGACCCTGTTACCTTATTATTGTGTTCTTGACAGAGAAGAACAGCTGGTCTACAAACAATTTAATAATGAAGTCAGTAAAGAAGGAGCACTAATGTTTTTCTATTTTGATATTGTTATCATAAGTGATTAAAAATCAAAGAGTTTAGGATGTGATTGAAGCTGAATTTAGCACCTGGCAAATATTTAAATAAAAAGCCAAAATAAAATGTCACTTAGGAAGTTTTTTATTTCACTCTGTGATTCACTCATTACAGCTACGAATAAGGTGACGTTGCTCGATCGTTGTTTTTCGCTGGCTGTGGACCAATATACCACAACTCAGATTCATGGTGTTTACCTTCGCTGGAAACTCTTGTACTCTTTGGCCCGTCTCCTCTTCATTTCCTCCAAGTCAGAGGCCTCAAAGGCAGTGTGGAGCGGGTGAGCAGACACCCGTGGGAATAAGAGTTGAGCGAAAGGCAGGTTTACTCCTCCACTCTCACCCTCACAAATACACCCATTACGTGCCAGTAAGCTAGGAAGGGATCATCAGAGACACTTATACTTACATGTATGTGAGGAAAGCAGGTTTTAGCTAAGGTCTGCTGGGAATAGGATATTTAACACTTACTTTGCCACATTATCCTTCACATGAAAAGGGATGCTGTCTAATTGATGATCCTGTTCTGACAGTCTCTCCTCCAGATGCCTCTCCAGTATTGGACCTGGCCGATGCCACACATCCACTGTGGTGTAGGCTCGAGTTGGCCATGAATGGAGGAGGGCTAGTACCAGCACAACAGACACCAGGATGGCGAGCAACACAGTCTTCCTCAGGGAACGCATCCTAAAATCTGATACAGACCAGAAGATAGAAGTCTGTCCTAATATACTTATGCCAATGTGTTTGTGCTATAAAAGTTAGTGGTAGCTTAATACAAAAACTTTTTTGGCTCTACACAAAAACTGCACTTGCACATGTGATAAAGCACCCACTGTCTGACACAAACAGCGAATTACTGAAGTGATGCTTTTATTATGACCTTTTAACAGATTTTATGATCATTTCAATGTGACATAGACATAATGACTATGGGTATTGAGATGAATTCTGACTGGTGCATCCTTCATTTACCACCAAAATTTCCTAAATGTACACATAGTTGGTATTTCTCTCTAAATCTAATCTAAAAGATAAATGTTGTTCAACCATTGTGCCTCCACAACAACAAGAAAAGAACTGTTCTAAGAAATAATTTAAAGCTCTGTATTGCCATGTCAGTCACATTCATGATGAGTGTATGTAAAGTTTCATTTGCAACAGTATGATGATGTGTGAAGTTCAAAAATAGAATTTTGTATTCGCACTCATAAATAAAAACCTCGTATTTCTGCTTTTTTGTTCATATCTCGAAAAGTCTGCTTGTTTAAAAACATTCATAATATACTCAACTGCCTCTATCCAGTCAGTGAAAGTGCGTCGTCTGTGGGCACCTGCATCTCCAGGAACCATGTAGTTGCAAAAATGAGTGAGTGATCTGGAAACAAGAGATAATGAACAAAATATAAATACAGCAGTAAAAACAACATAAAACATCACAGACTAGTTCTCAAAGAAGCACATATTATTCAAAACAACTGCATCGTCGACCATAACACTGTTGAGAGTCCATACTGTGCTTCTTCAGCTGCCTACATGCTGTTACAGCTCTCAGGGGACATGGGAGTGACCAATCTACAGTAATTGTAGCAATTTAAAAACATCTATTTAGTGGAAACATCAGGGCAGCACAATAGTGTAGTGGTTAGTACTATAATAATAATAATAAATTTATTTATAGAGCACTTTTCTAAACATATGTTACAAAGTGCTTCACAAGAGAGACAAAAACACATGTAGCCCAACAAGATCAACTTGAGCAAGCACTAGGCAAACAGTGGAGAGGAAAAACTCCCCCTAGAGGAAGAAACCTCCAGCAGAACCAGGCTCAAGTTAAACGGCCATCTGCCTCGACCGGTTGGGGTGCAGGAAACAGTAATACAAACAAAACAATAATACAAACACAACTCACAACAACTACCGCATCAGTCCTTGGGAAGACCAGTTCCAACGTAAAGACATTGTAATCTAATGGAGAGTTTTGCAGTGGGCTTAGAATTATCTAAGAGAGAATCTGTGCAGGGCAAAATGTGTTTGGCTATACGTTGTGGGCTGATAACAATTATTTCTGTTTTGTCAGAATTCAGCTGCAGGAAATTTTGAACCATCCAGTTTTCTATTTCATTTATACACTGATGTAAGGACCTCAGTGCCCAGTGGTCAGAGATCTTAAAGGGACAGTACAGCTGAGTGTCAACAGCATAGCAATGAAAGGAAACTACAAATAATATGTCCCAAAGGGAGCATATACAAAGAGAACAAGATTGGCCCCAGCACTGAACCTTGTGGGACTCCGTACTTTACAGGAGAAAAAGATGACTTGCAGTTATTAACAGTAACACAAAACGATCTATCGGACAGGTATAAGGAGAACCAGTCCAGTGCAGTGCCTTCTATTCCAGCCCAGTGCTTTAGTCGGTCTAACAAAATTTGGTGGTCTACTGTATCAAAAGCAGCACTAAGATCAAGAAGGACAAGAATAGAGCACATATCAGCGTCAGAGGCCAACAGAATGTCATTAGTTACCTTCAGTAGGGCGGTCTCTGTGCTGTGGTGTTTGCGAAAACCAGATTGCATCTCATCAAAAATTTTATAGTTGTCTGCAGCTAGAAATAAGAGTTTAGACACGTACTTTTCTAAAATCTTTGATATGGAGGGTAGTTTGGAGATTGGTCTGTAGTTTTCAGGGGATGAGGGATCTAGACCAGGTTTTTTTTCAAAAGAGGTTGCACAAATGCAATTTTAAAATAATCTGGCACAATTCCAGTGGACAGAGAAGTATTGAAAATAATCAGGAGAGAGGGAGCAAGCAAATCAATGATCGAGATTAAGAACTTAGTTGGGATGACATCAACTGGGCTGGAAGATGGTTTCATTTTAGAGACAGTTTGTAGTAGCTCAGATAGGAAATGGGAGGATGGGAGGAAACTGGCTTAAACTGCATTCTCTAAAGGGGTGTCAAACAATAACTGGTGAGGAGTTAGGGATAGGAGAAGTTCTGATTGATTCTATTTTACCGTTAAAATAGGTTAAGACCTTCTCACACTCTGCATCACTTTCAGCCGGGATGCTGGGATGGGTTTACTAACTTGTCAACAGTCTGAAATAAAAACTTAGGATTGAGCCCACAAGTTCTGTTACTGGATTAGTGTAGATGTACTTTCTTAGGTGCACTTCCTTGTCTATGGTCTTTTTCTTTGGCCCTTTTCCCACTTCTCTATTTTTATGCTCTCTGTCAGCCATAATAAGCAGCAGCAGGTCTGAGAAGTATTTAGCTCTGGCATTCTTTAGCATCGTATTGTTGCGGAGTAATGCTTCTTTCATAGCTTCATAATGCATTTGAAGTCCAGTTTTCTTCCATCTCTGCTCAACTTTCCTACACTCAGCTTTACAACTACGAATGCTGACATCTATCCGAGGCTGTTTGTTGGTGTCTTTACGGGACACATTTGCAGTTTTTAAGGGAGCAGTAGCCTCTAGCGCAGAGGCACAATTCTTATTGAAAAGGCGGACGATATCATCAACATGTGATGTGCAAGAAATATCCTGCTTCAACATAGAAAAGGTGCTAGTTAACTTAACATTGGATGAAGACAAATATCAAATAAGACACATTTATGATCAGAGATGGAGTCCTTTAATTGAATGGAATTTAGAGTCAATCCTAAAGTGAATATCAAGTCAAGGGTATGCCCATGGTTATGGGTGGGACCTCTGATGTGTTGAACCAGGTTGAACGATTGAGTAAGACTAATGAACACCCCGACCACCTAATCTAGGGGAGGTAAAATAAATTAAATTTGGGGGACAGAGCTCTTGCCACTGGATACACTCACCTATCCTCAGCCAGGTTTCATTTAAGGAAAAGAAGAGGATAAAATCATTTAAGAGAGATGTTTTGTTAAAGAGGGATCTAACACTTAGAAGACCCAGTCTTGTAGTAGGGGCACTAATATTAGTACTGGGGTTGGTCAGAGGTGTAGCAAGATTAGAATAGTTTCTTTGTACTGCTCTGTGACCTATTTGCTATCCGCCATTGATAATAACTGGAATAATATTGACACTGATTGGACCTTTGAGGGAGCTGGTGAAACGCCTCACTGATGAGGAGTTACACCTGCTCCCCCCTTGATGATAACCTGTGACAGGTATGTTATCATGAGGTGGGGATTACAGAACAGAGAGGGGAGGTGAGGGGAGCAGATCCCTGAGATGAAGGTAGGAGGCGAGGATCTCCAGGTGCTAAAAGGAGGGACGGTCAGTCGTGAGGAGTACACTGAATATTAGCAGTGAGCATGCGGCTGCCATGACAGCTGGGATGCAAACCATCATTCCTGAAAAATGAGGGTCTATGCCAAAAAAAAAAAAAGATAAATAAAGTTGTCAATAAATCCTAGATGCTGGGACTTGCAGGCAGACTGGAGCCAGGTATGAAGACTAAGGATTCTGCTGACACGTCCTATACCTCTCCCTAGATTGGGAATAGGGCCAGAAATAAAGGACTTTAAGAAGCTAAAAAGGGCATTAAAGTTGTTCTTAGTCAGTTCAGAGTGCTGGGGAGTGACACACGTGAACGATGACCCGGACAATGGAAGATGGAAGTGAGTCTAACGGACTTGGCCGTTTATCCAGAATGACCGGGACTGTGGCACCAGGGAAGCAGTGAGGAGCCCCGTTGAAGAACCGGATGTGTCTGATTATGGAGTCACCAACAATTAAAGTGGTCGGAGAGAAGAGGGGCTGAGGAGAGCGTTCCGAGCTGAGACCACTGGAGTTGTCCACGTTCAGAGCGCACGCCGTGCGCCTGAGAGACGTGAAGGCTCCTGGTCCCGGTTCCTCTTCTTTCCATGCGTAAAATCTTCGGCCCACGACGGCTGATGGTTCGGAGTCGAGCAGAGGGGAAGGTCTCGGACAGCTGGGGGGATCCCACGGAGCCGTGTCCTGGAGGGCCGTGGGGAGTGAGAAAATCCGCTTGGACTGCTCCGAGGCCACATCGACGACGCTGGTCAACAAGGACTCCTCCTGTCGAAGTTCATCAGACAGGCGACGGATGTCTTCCTTCAGGTCAGCGATCTTCTTGTTGGCTCTCAGAAGCAACTCAAGTCCTCTCCGGACGAAGTTGGTGCTGGAGCAGCGGCCGCCATGTTGTGCTTTTTAGTTGTTAAATACCAACGAAAAATAACTAGTTAGAAACACGGTTTAAAAGTAGATCGTGTTCATGTGGAGATATGAGAAAGTGGGGAAAATACAAGGAGATTACCAAAGTTTAGAGCAGAAGAGTTACGAACCCAAGTTTTGCGTGCGTCCGCCTCAACCTGAGGTCAAATCCACAAACCGGACAGTGCCTTTCTGTCCACATGTTCCCACTGTGCCTGTGCGGGGTTCCTCAAGATGCTCCAGTATAATATTCAAATGGAGAGATATGGGTTGCATTTAAAGTTATTATCCCAGGGAGGTTGTCATCAGTATTTAATGTAGATAGATGTCAGAATTAAGTCTATGATCAAAAAGTTTGTTTTGCCTGAGTAGTTGAGTAGTGGCAACTGAGGTATATAAAACTGCCTTTTAATTTTGATGTTTAATTTATGTTCACATCCCATTCTTGTATGTTTAGTACATGCCACAAGAGAGGAGAGAGAATAGTATGGAGTCATAGGGAAACAGGTCAGTCAGAATAAAACTGCGCTGTATTAGCTGTGCTGTTGATTTTAATTAACCTAAAAACGAGTCCATGAGGAGGTTTGAGGCGCTGAGGGACGCTTCATGTGGCTTCCTCACAAGCTGTGATACGATGCTTCACATAACAGTGACTCACTGTTATGTGAACCCGCTTAACCATAAGAATATGTGAAAGAAACGAAATTATCTGTAAAGAAATCCGCTTTTGAAAACACTGATGCCTGGCTACATCCCCCCAGACAGGCCCATTAGACCACACTGCCGTGAATAAGACCGCAGGAAAAATAACATGCATCTGTTATCTTTCGTGTAAATCGTTTGCCTATACGGTGAAACACATAATATTTATAAACGAAGATACAGTGCATTTAGCCGACACTTATCTTGGATCCACACAATAATAAAAAAAATCCCGCATTTCTTTTGTTATCATGTTTTATCCAGCAGGGAAATCGTCAAATGTTCATCCAAAGCTGGAAACCCCGACAAAATGAACGTGATGTAGTCGGAGCTGCATGTAGGCCTCTTATTGCAGACAAACCACATTACAAGGGAACTCACCTCAATCCAAAGACGCGCAGTCTCCGCTGATTCACCACCTGCATGGAGGTCGCCCTTTATGATCGCTGGTTTTGTTCTTACCTCGGAGCTCTTGGGAACGGGATTAAATGTGAAAGAAGCGAACAGTCTGCCGACGACCGCGCATCGCAGCACTGCAGGATGCGCCCGACGCTCCCTCTGCAGCAGCGGCACCTCCACCACAGGGAGAGCCCACCGCACCGCACCGCACCGCACCGCACCGCAGAGCCAGCAATCAGCGGTCAATCAGCAGAGGCGATACAACACTGTTCGTTAACAATACAGCCTATTGGTTTTCTGTAAACGATTACATTCCAGCACCAAGACCTGCGCGTAAACGCAACTTAACAATAACGACTGCCTCTGTGTGGATGGGTGTGTGCTGCTGTTTTTTGTGTGTGTGTGTGTGTGTGTGTTTTTCCTATGTGTGGTATTCCGGCACGTACAGCAACGTGTATCTGATGTAATTTTGGTTTTATAATTTTGTTCACAGGAGCTTGTCATGATTTGTTTGTTTCATTTGACCACATATCCATATTGGTTGCGGCATATTCAAACATTCAGTTGAGAAATAGACACACATTTTCACTGTTTGCCTCTTGAGCATCAAATTGAGATATGTCTACTTTTAAAATGTTTAGAAGAATCAGAATCAGAAACAGTAATCTAGTGTTTCTACCAAATAGGTTAATAACATACAGCCCGCATGATTGTAATTTGGTCAAATTAGCTTCTGGCATGTCTAATCCGTGGGTCCGTTGAATTAAACCTACAGACCCACAGACGTGCGGTGCTTAGTGGAGATGTTTAGTATCACAGAAATGTCACACCGCCCATTCCAATATTTGCTGGTGCGCAAAACTAACATACCGCTAGAAAATTGGAACCCAGTTGACAGACACACATCTTAGCCAATGAGAGAGCAGTTCTCCTCACGTCGACCAATCAGCTGCTACCATGTCAGGCGTTCTGTGTTTTGTTGGGAGTATGAGGAGAGAGGCGTTCATCATGGCCGCTTCCTTAGTACGGTGGCTTAAAAGATTGTGTGTTTTCTTGCTGGTTTGTCCTCTCTGTGTACCAGCCTTCTTGAATTTAGAGGAGCTAAATGAGATGAAGTATGGCATTCAAATTCTCCCCGACCCCGTCATCCTGGGGCAGGTGAGTGAGTGAGAGTGTTTGGGGAAAGCTAACAGTTAACGCCAGCCGGCTAACTAACGTTAGCTAGACATTAGGCTACATTACTGTTAGCTAGCGTCTTTCTTTAACGTAATTAACACAAATAAAGGGTAACCAGTGTTCAAGCTGGATGAGATTTATTTTGAAATCTGTTGAAATGTGCATTTTGCTTGTAGTTGACACGAAAAAGTGTTGATATTAGAGTTGTTTCCAAGTGGTCTGCGCAGGAGTCACGGTTGACAGCTGTCACAACACAACCTCCAACTATGTGTAACTTTTCAAGATTGTAAATACATATTTATAACTACTACTACTACTACTTAATCCACTATAGGTTTTAAGTACTGATGTATGACATATGACAGCGATGCTGCCGTTTAAATACACGCGTTTCTCTTTTAGACCAAAACAGAGGAGGTTATGATGGTTTCTAGTAAATACAAGCAGCTGTACGAGTGTCGTCTTCCAGCCTTGGCTCTCCGCTTTCACCAGGACCCTGCTTCTGAGCCTGACGCAGAAGGGTACACTGGACCAGAAATCCCAGAACTGCTCAGTCCAATGCACAATGCCCCGTGTCTAGTGAAGGTTGGTATTCTGCTGATCAGCGAGATCTACTAGTCAGATATGTAAGCTGTTCTAACTAATTAAACAGATTAATCTTTAAACGGATTAACTATTGTATTCATCAAAGCTAGAGCCATTACATTTGCTTTGTGAAACAAACATGCTAATCTAATATTTTTCTTTTCCCTGCACAGTGATGTCTAAATTTTCAATCAATTCCAGTGTCACTAAATTGCTGCATACTGAAATGTTTGCTGTCTGTGTTTTCTGCAGACAAAAGACTGGTGGACATATGAGTTCTGCCATGGTCAATATATCAGACAGTACCACCTTGAAGGTACAGTAAGAACTTTGTTTTAAATAAGATCACTGTTCTGACCATTACTTTGACAGATGAGTGGTCAATTACATTTTGTTCCTCTCTCCTCAGACACAGAAATCAAGGGGGATATTCTCTTTCTTGGTTATTATGAGTCTGATTTTGATTGGACTAATGAAACAGCTAAGGTAGAGTTGCCTTAATTTTTATGACTGCATTGAAAAAAACACTAACAGGACTATATTGTATAATATGACCTGAACTCTGGCTTTTGATTTGGCAGCTTTTAGTAATGATAACTACCTGTGAATCTCTACAAATGCATTAGAGTCACCATATTGAACTTGGTGATGCAATTGAATATCAGTGTGCAAGATTATTACAAATCAGTTCAAAAAACATCAAACGTATTATGTGTTTATTTACCAGGCCTCTAAACAGCACAGGCTGAAGCGATACCACAGTCAGACCTATGTAAATGGATCGAAGTGTGACCTAAATGGAAATCCCAGAGAGACTGAAGTGCGGGTGAGACATTCGAACTGAAGAGACATTTGTATCTCATCCTACCAGCATGGCTTTCTTGTTTTGTTTAGGTTTTCATTTCTGCTTACTACTCCACAAAGAAATGGGAAGTCAGCATGAGTACACATTGTATATGTACATTTATATTAAATGATGTATCCTAAACTGTTTTTATTGTATCATTTGCAGTTTTTATGCGAAGAAGGCTCTAGTGATTACATTGCCCGAGTAGATGAGCCTCAGTCGTGCCGCTATGTGCTCACAATTCACACTAGTCGTACCTGCCAGCATCCATTCCTGCGGCCCCCATCTACTGCCAAGCCCCAGGGTATTGTGTGCCAGCCAGCGCTAAGTGCCCAACAGTACATGGATTACGTCAAGGCTCAAGTCTGTGAGTTTAAGAAATTGAAAGTTACTGTGACGCAGTATTGGATAATTTCTAGCCTTCTGACTTTATTGGTGTTTCCTGTTGAAGCAGGATGTAATGTACTGTACTGTACATGAAGCAGCACATCATGTCTTCGGCTTGAACAATTTCCTTTTAATTTTTCCATGACACATGTTGATTCACGGTCTAAAACCATGAGAAATACTGAGACTCGTTTCCTATCCTCTTCCGTACTTCCTTGTCTGTTCACAGCGGACACAAAACGCAAAGTAGAGCAGATCTCAGAGGAGCTGAGAAATCTTGACGAGATGTTGGCCAGTAATGAAGGAGCAGATGGAGCAGTAGAAGTAACAGCAGAAGAGACATCACCTGCACCCAGTGACATCCCAGAACAGTCAGACAGAAAAGGTGACCTAAGTTGTAGCAATCTTTAAAGGAAATAAACATATCCAGTCTGTGTTTTTGAAATTTCTATTATGCCAGTTACAAATGTAGCTATTTTTTGTGTTTGAAACAGACAGTGCTGAAATATCTGAGGATGCTGGCTCAGAAGAGGCAGAGGATTCAGATTTCTGGGAGGGAGTCACAAAACCAGGGAGTTCAGAAAAAACTGCCTCTCAACAGGAGAGTCAGGTATGAAAATCGGTTTTCTATATCAGTGAATGTTGCTTTGCTAGAGTTTGCATGTTGACAGTAAAGCCCGACTTGGCACCTCTCTTAATGCCCTCTGACCACCAGAGGGCAGAGGTAAGCACAGCGCTGACCTGATTATATTTTTCCCTCACAGGTAGCAGATGATGAATACAACTCATTTAAAGACAATGAAATTATTGATGATGATGATGATGAAGGTAGGTGCTCTGGACTAGCTCTAGACACAAACACACACAAGTAAGATCGATGCCATGTAAGATTGCTTGCAGCACAGTGGAATTAATAATGTAATAAAGAAAGTCTCTTAGACTCTTATGTCTGTTCACTTGTGTTCTCTAATCGGTAATTAATTGTTTGCCCTTGTTCAGTGCTGGAATTTAAGTGCTTTCTGTCTTTGGAAAAAATTTTAGTAGAAAAATTCAACTTTAAAATCATCACTGATCCAGCAGACCTGATGAAATTCGTCCAACACCTCAAAGAGAGTAACAGGAAGGTCAGTACTTATCATAATACTGTAATACCTTTTTTGTACACCTCTTGGAAAATGTTTCTGGATAGTCATTTTATCTTATATCATATTTTTATATGTTTTATTTTATATTTTTAGAAAGCACAAAACCAAGAGAAAAGTCAAAGAGAGAAACCAACAAGTCAAAGGGTAACAGAGAAGCACATTGAGAAAGATGAAGATGAACACCTACTGCAGGAGTTTGAGGATGAGATGGCCGATCTCTCTGTGCCATCTAATAAGATTGAAGAAATAAAAGAGGAAATGCAGAAGGAGTTTGACAACATCATAAACGAGGTTTAAGTCCACATACACGTTTGTTTGTTTGTTTTTTTACAGGGATCATACTTATCACAGTATTTTGGAAAAACTTGCACAGTCTAATCATGTCATGCAGAGTAGTGTGCTGCTTTGACTTGATTGACTTTTCTCTATGCTGCAGGCCCAGCAGGAATTGGAGACAGAGGGTCTGAAAGGGGAGTTTGATCGTACTCAAGCAACACAGACACTGGAGACCACACTGGACAAGCTACTTGACCATCTGGAGGAGAAAGATGTCCAAGACCCAGAGCAGGAAATGCAAGGAGTTCAAAGACCCAGTGACCTGACAAGGGGCAGCCCCAGCTTGGCTCCAAAGCAGCCAGGTAATCAGGCTGCTTTCCCTTCCATGGTCACTTCTGTTTAATCTGTGTCCACCTCCATCATCTTCATATTTCATCCATCTGCACGGTAGATACTTGTTGTGGCATTCTCATCCTAGAATAGATGCACACATGAACTAAGTTTGATGCAAAAACAAATGGGATCCCCAAGGAAATCTAAAAATGCTAACGGATTATTTATTTATTCCATGTTTTTCCTTTGCTGCTGATGTATCTGGGCGATTATCAATTAAGTCAAAAGTCAAAATTGAAACAACTAAACAAAATCAAATCTGTGACACATGTGATGGTCATGTAATGCTTGTTATTCCACATTTGTGGTTCTTACCACCTCCATCCTGTGGACTTTTCCGGTGGGTTCTGAGGTGAACTATGTTGTTTGTTCCTCTTTTGTCTCATCACCCCAGACCAAGCAAGTGACGACCATGTTAAGATCAAAATTACTAAATATAAGACAGGCAACAGCCCTGATGGGGAGATCAAAGTTCAGGAGATGGGCGAAGGCGACCCCCAGTGGCAGCACATAAAGGACGTGGTTAAAGAACAGCTAGAGAAAGCAGGACTGAAGGCCGAAGGTATGAAGGGGATAGTGCCCGAAACACTTACAGCCCTTCCTCTTTTTTTATCTCTTATTGTGAACATCTAGTTCTGTATTCTTCCCATCTTTTCCAAAAAGTGTGTCAGATTGAGGCTTTTTAAAGATTTTGTTGTTCAAAAAAATACTTCAATCATGTAGCATGCAGTATGTAGCTCAGACATTCCACCAGGGACCCAGTGAGGTGGTTACATGTGATATTTATTAAAGACTGTATATCAGAACAATCAATTAGTTAAAGCTTATTTTAAAGATCATCATGATCAAGATCACAAGATCATTCTATGACAAACCCATGCGTCTTTCTTTTTCACCCACCATTTTGTCTGTGCCATTCTTCATTATGCTTACTCATCTTGAACATGTGGCACAGTTTTCTTACTCCAAGGTATTTGAAGGTACATGTGTTTAATTAGCTAGCCCTCTTTTCCCCCGTTTTCTTTTTCTTTAGGTAAAATTGAAGTGAAAATCTTGACAAGAAAGAATGCAGAGGAGGCAGGTGATCAGTGGCTGACTGAAGAGGATACAAAGTCCTTCAGGGAGCTCCTCATAAATCTTCTGGTAATCTGTATAGTGATAGTGACTTTTATTGCATTTTGAGCTTCACATTGTTACATTTCTAGGTATATTGTATATACCTGCATAAGAAACTGTTAAGCAAAACAGCTTTTAGAGTAAAATTGAGTTTAGTCCATCCAAAGTATTTGAACAATGTGATCTGGTGAAAAGAGCAAAGATTATATGTGCGCTGAGCAGCTGGTCTGAGCCGGAATGTCAAGGAAGGGTAGATAGCTATTGTTGAGTCATTGTAGTGTAATAATGCGACTAGAAAAAACTGTCACCAGTGACCATTTTCAAATGAAGTTCCTTTTAGTGCCCTTTACTGCATGGGCTGTTACGTGAAATTTATATATAGTGTGAAAATATTACAAAAAGACAAGTAAGCACATTCTTCTTCTTTATTGCATTGATCAGTGGGAACTCTGAAGTGGCAGAGGAGTAGGCAGATATTTATGCACAAAGACACATGGGATACAGTACAGTACTTACACACAACCACATTATCGGACATGTTGTTAAATATGAAAAGTCATGACTAATGGGTGTAACAGGTTTATACTACCTTGCCTTTTTACGAGATATAACCTACAGATGAAAAGCAGTGTGGCAAGTCACACAAGTTTCCCCCTACCTCACTAACCTGATTTCAAAACTTGCACATAGTATACTCCACCTTTTGGCTGTCAACCTTAACTGCACTGCCAAGAAACAGACAACTAATATTGTATGTGTTTTTCTTGTCATTAGCATTCAGCGTATAATTATGAAGATTGTCAAATGTGTAATTAGCTCTTTCTTTTGTGGGAAACAATATTGAGTGTCAAACAAAATTAACATTCAGTACAAAGTTGTGAAAGGATAGTTTTCTTACCTATTGTGTTTTCATCCGCCAGACTGGAGGCACAGAAGAGGTCTATAAGGAGCAAAAGAGGCAGCAGGAGTTGGAGAACAATTATAGGTTTGTGTGGGGAGAGTCCCAAGAGGAGTCCCAGTCATCCAGCACCTCTGACTCAGATGATGTGGACATTTGAGCACATTCTGTGTAGTGCACCTTACATGGACCTGCGGGGAGGGGAAAAAAATCTGAAATGGAGCCTTCATGGTTTTAGTTCTGTACAATGTTTGCACATTCAGAAAACCTGTTTGTGTGCTTTGACTTGGCAATATGTGTCTGTAGTAGGCACCGTTTATACATAATGTTGCATGATGAAATCACAAATGTACTTGTGCAGCAGAAGGAAGTTCCCTCCCTTTTTGATGGGACTCAGTTTTGATAGACGGCTAGCAATGTGCTCTACAATAGGTACCTTTTCTAGAAATATGTCAGTGACTTTTATTGGGCATTTGTTCTGTTGTCTGCTACACACTGTGTCCACACATAATCTGGTACTTGTATTGCTGTTGGCAAGAAAAGCGACAGAAGAGGATTAGAGTTTCTATTGATGGTTTGTGTTACAGAGGTGTTTGCAAACAGGTAGTGGCACTTTATATTTTTAGAAAAAGCATCTGTAAACACAGCACTGTATCATTGTTTTACAAACAACTGGATTCTTCTTGGGTTGTCGTGTGCCGTTAAAGGGATTTAAAAGAACAAGATGTAAATGAGTGTAGAAAGCTACAACTCTTAGCTGTGTACTTTGTTTTTGTTTCTGACAAGAGCTTATCTATATTTAATTACTTTAATTTAGCTACAGAAACCAACAAAAGCTCTGTCAGTCAGATTCAGTGTACCAAAATAACAAATCTACATAAAACTTTTGTTTAAAAAAAAAAAAAAGAAAAAAACTTGATGTAAAAGGGCTCAATTTGTACAGTTTGTGAATAATTGTGGCTACTTGGAACTCAACATGTACATAATTATTGCGAGAATATGTTTTTGAATTCATCTGTTGTATATTAGCACAAAGTAAGTTGGGCTTGATTTGCCTGAGTAAATATGTTCAAATGTGTGAGAGTCCAATCGTGTATGAAACGTATTTTACTGTAGGACTGAATCATATACAAACTTTTTCAGACACATAATTGATGCGTTTGTTTTCAACAAAACCTGTGTTTGAAAGCTTAAGATGAGGCAGTAGTAAACACAAAAAAGGCTTCAGTCATTTTGGGTGCCTTATTTTGTTATCAAACTGCATTTGTCTTCACAGAATCTAGATTATTCATGAAACTGTCTCGTTTTGACTGGTTGTCCAGGATAACTAATGCAGTGAAAGCTCAGTGAACCCAGGTAACCTAAAGAGGGCATAACTGTGTTGATGTTGTGATACATTGTTTAAAAATAAACAATGACACAGAAGTCCTTTTTATTCAGATGTTTAATTTTGCTATATTGTTTTAGTGTAACGTACTTTATGATAGACTTGATTTTTCATTGACGTCTGCCCTGAATCAACACCGTACACACCTTCTGGGCATGTCTTTTATACTGCACTGACAAAGCAAACAGGTGTGACTGAACTACTCATTAACATATTTTTTCAACTGTTGGCATGCACTGTAAGTAACAGCTAAAATTTAATTGTAAGGTAGGTATTAGGTATTATTAAAGTAGCATAGCTCTGGTGTTTACCATGGTGGCATTCTCAGTGTTTGAGGTATTTGTTTTTAGGTGTTAAAAAAAATCACAAACATCAAATGCTGAAGTAAATATAAAGTGTGATTTACTGGCAGCAAGCAGCATACTTTGATTTTTCATTAATTTAATATAAACAGCTATATTGATTATTATGTGCTGTAGTACTGTATAAAAATGAAAGATGACTGGGTATTAGGGACAGGGATTTCTGCTACGTTGATGCTCCAAATATGTTCACATTTTAGGCTGCATCTGGGATGAGCCCTTTGGGTTCTCCTACTTGTGATTGGTTCAGTGCCTCAGCTTCAGTCTGCCACAGTAATGAATCCACACACAGCTAGGATCCTTTAGAGATTGTGACACTGTAAACTCATTATGCACATTTTCACTATTTATTATGTTCATACATGTGTGAATAGATATATTAGCACAATATAAATAGAACTGACATTGCCTGAAATATGTTCAAATGTGTGAGTCCAGTTTTGTGTTTAAGGTATTTCACTGTAGGAGTGAATCATATAAAAACCTGTTCTGACACACAGCTGAGGAGTTTCCAAAGAAACTGGTGTTCAAAGGTTCAAGAGGGGGAGGAAGAGCAGGAGCAGAAAAGCTGTAGTTTTTGTGAGTGTCTCCACTTCTCCAAGTAAATTTATCTTTTCAGCATTAAGAGATTGGGATAGCAGAGTCTCCCACCTCTACAGCTTGCTTTCTGTGTAATTGCACTGTGTGTTCAGCTGTTGCAACACCTGTGTATGTCTCTGCAGGAAGACACGTGTCTCTCCTGCAAACAGGGCACTTTACTCGTTAAACATCTGGCCGGAAATAGCTTTTTATTTGTTGTTTTTATTTTTACATTGCAATCAGATAAGTTGGATATAGTTTATACTGTGCTACACAACAGTTTACGCGTAAATGACCTCTTGAACAACAGGATTTTCCCCTGGTTGGACGTTATTCAGGTGGCCTGCTGGGTGAGAGCTCACTCGTTTTCTCCTCGACAGGAAGCGTCGCTGATTTTTGCTGCGTTCGAGGGACAATGGAGGTCGGAATTTTAAGAGTTGGACATTCTACGTTCCAGCCTCAACAAAATGCAGAACATGACCGGACAGGTCAAGCAGAGTAAAGTAACGGATGAAGATAAGATTTATATTATATATAAATTATAACATTATATATAAATATCTTATTTATAACTTGTTTTTTAATTTATACCATCAGTCTACTTCCTACTAAGGAAAGCAGCTCTAACTTTTCCGTGTGGAAAAAGTGAAATATCCGACCTCCGCTGTGTCTGTGAATGCAGCACTCGCTACGAAGTTAGCCGTCGGTCAGATAACGGATTAGCCAGTTAGCTAACAGCAGCTAACCCAACACACAGGCCAGGAGACAGCGAATAAAGACCGTCACTGAAATGATGGTCTTTTTCTCGGGAGATTATTCAGTTGACGCTTTTGTTGGCTCGGTCGCTAATTCGTCGCGATAAGTATTTTTAATCCCACTGAAGCTAGCAGAGCTAAGTTATCTTACAGGAAATATCCGACGCTACGACTCGGTTACAGCTGGTTTTGCTTTTTCTTTTCAGAGTAGAGTAGTTTCTAATTATGTTGAAGTAAGTGTTTGAACAACACAAGGCGGCTATGGTGTCTGCGATACCACTGGTGGGTAGCATAAAACCACTCCTTAAACTCATACCAGTTGTGACTGACGACTATTGTCGTTCACTTGCCAGCAGGGACGGGACGGGATGTTTACGCCTCTGTGGTCCCTGTGGTGAAACCTGTTTCCATGCTCTGCTACTTTTTCTCTTATTCAGCACCTGCCAAGTTGAACAGTAGTCAGTGATACACCTGATCCAGCATGAAGGCCCTCGGATCCAGATTTTCCTTCTCTGCGGGTTTTGCGGTGGGGATCTTGACACTGTACCTGTTTCTGCGGCAAGTTTGGTTCGAGAGGAGTGTGACACCCCAGCACGGCTCGTTTGACGAACTTCATGATCATCAGAGACAGCTTGAGGAAGAGGAAAAGATATGGAAGAAAGAGAGGTCTGCTCTGTTCAACCTGCAACACCCTCACCACACAGGTACGCCATTTGGAAGCTATGAATACACACTGTGTTTATATACATTTGGAGTTAAAAGAAAATGACTCGATACTGTTCATTGAACATAGTCTTATCCAAAGAATTTAATGTATCCACCATTTTCACTTTTTTCTATTCACCTGATTCATTTTTAGCTCCTTACTGACTCTTAAGGTTTTAAATCCAGGTTTTAAAAGTATGAGTCCATAGCAAAAGACTGCATATAGACAGAGCAACAGGTGCATCAAAGGGTAGAAGAATATATAGCGTTTTATATTTCAAATAAAAAGGGAACTTTGATTCAAACTAACACTATGTTTTCTCTCTTTTCTCATTTTAAATAAGCCATTTCCCATTGTCGAAGATTAGATTTTCAGTTTATCTGTCTTTGATACCACTGCTTTAAACACGCACATGCCTATGAAGGAAATCTGATAAGTGAAGCACAGCATGTATACACCGGCTTTACAAGAACAAGCTTCAAACGAGATCTACCACCTGTCTTTTATTTCCTTGCTGGAGCTATTTGACTTTCTTTTACACATAGAGAACAAACACTTGAGGGCTCAAGATGACGAATGATGATCTGTAGTATTTCCCCTTTACTGGTTTTGACACTACACTTTATTTAAACAGTTTTACTTATTGTATTTGTCTGTACCTGTGCACACCATACCAGTGTAGAAACAAATCTTTATTCCCCTGTTTACTGAACAATGTACAAAGTGAGTACAAGGACTTGAACTGGAGCTACTGGGAGTATTGTGTTTCTTGCCTAAACTTCATTATTAATGACTCATTGAATTTGGTAGATGTAGCTATCTCTTGGTGAAGGTTGGTAATGTTAAATAGAGAAATGCACATTAAAGAGAGTACACTAAATACTAGACAGTACCGTAAAACGATTCATGTGAATACTTGCCCTGTGGATAGCATGTGTGTTGACACACAGTGGTGTAATGTTGAAATGTACTTCCCCATATTTATTATAGGCTTTTAAATTGAATTTGAGCAATGTTTTTCGTCCTCATCAGGCTCTGGTGGTGGTTGAAGTGTTCCTGCTTGTGTCCTTCTTCAGTCTAAACTTTATATTGGTACTGGAAGTTGAAGCATGACAACTGGACCCCCTTTTGTTAAGTTGAAATGTTTCACTTCTCATCCAAGTAGCTTCTTCAGTCTAAGTATGGTTGGTTAGGGACAAATTTATCCTGAAGGTTGGTTTCACTTCACCCCTGGCCTGAATAGTCTGGTGAGGTGCAGCAGTGGAAGGCGAGGGTGTGTTAAGAAGTGGGTCGTTAGGTGTGTCCAACCTGGTGCAGGTGTGAAATGGGTCTGATTTCACTGGGGATGGATGAAAGGGCAGCACGATAAATAGAAGACAGGTTATGTCTGAAGCCTCCACCTCTGTTGATGAGGGGGTGTTAATTTGTACATGGCCTCACCCCTCTCTCAAACCACTCTCCCCTTTGTTCAATATGTGAATACCACTGTCCTCAAATGAGTGTCCTTTTTTCCTTTAAGTGAAAGTTCACAGCGGATTCAGGTCGTGAGGCTCCTGTGCTGTGCCATCCTCCTGTGTAGCAGCTTTTTAGTTTCTCCAATGGACAGCTCAAAGCATTCTTCACTGTATTTGACTGTGTACACTATATTGCTCTGCTTGTGTTTTGGAGTTTAGTCATCCAGGAGGAGCAACACATCAGAACCTATTAAGGTTTTAAATACAGGTTTCACAAGTATGAGTGTCCATAACAAAAGACTGCAGATTAACACACCCTCGCCTTACACTGTGAAACCAACCTGGAGGATACATTTTCTAAAATAAAACTATCTAGAGACTGAAGAATGTTTTTGAATGAGTAGTGAAACATTTTGGCCTAACAATAAGGAAGTTCAGTTGTTATGACTCAACTTCCCGATAACTTCACCTGGGTAACTGAGAATCTTCCCTGACAGTATTGATACTGTCTGTTAGTGAACCTCACTGTGTAAATGTGATGCTAATGTTTGTCTCTTTACTAGGTGAGGATAGCCGCATGGCTGATGCACTGTACAAAAAAGTGCGTATTCTTTGCTGGGTAATGACTGGACCCAGCAACCTGGAGACAAAGGCTCGGCATGTGAAGTCAACATGGAGTCGGCACTGTAATATTGTGGTCTTCATGAGCTCTGTGGAGGACCCCGACTTCCCCACAGTAGGATTAGGTACAAAGGAGGGTCGGGATCAGCTGTACTGGAAAACTATCCGGGCCTTCCATTATGCCTATGAGCATCACGCCCAGGAGGCTGATTGGTTTCTCAAGGCAGATGATGACACTTATGTAATTGTGGACAACCTGCGGTGGATTCTTGCAAACTACACGCCGGACGATCCTATTTACTTTGGCCGAAGATTCAAGCCGTATACCAAGCAGGGCTACATGAGCGGTGGAGCGGGCTATGTGCTAAGCAGAGAGGCTCTACGGAGATTTGTAGAAGGTTTTAAAAGCAAACAGTGCACTCACACTACTTCTGTAGAGGACCTGGCAATGGGGCAGTGCATGGAGAAAGTTGGTGTGCTGGCAGGAGACTCCAGAGACACTGCACACAGGGAGACATTTCACCCCTTTGTCCCTGAGCAGCACCTCACTGCTAAGTTCCCCAAGAGCTTCTGGTATTGGAGTTACTGCTACTACCCCATCTCAGAGGCAAGTACAACAAGCTTTGTTCTTTATCTAGTGCAACACTGGAATGACGCAACCACAGTGTTATTAATATTTAAACAGACTGTGTAAACTAGACTGTATCCTTGTCAACAAGGACTTTTTCCCCCCCATTTGATTTGTATGCTGTCAGACCGGTCAAGTCATAATGCCACAAGTGTCAGATGTGACTGGTTTAACAGACTGACGCATTATAACATTTACTAGGAATTCTTTTATGAATCTAATTTCTTGCATCAGGCTCAGAAATGTCCTCACATTTGTGCCCCTCCCTCACCCTTTGTTTTGTGCACGTAGAAAATGTGGGGTTTTTGTCTCTTTGATGTTGCATAACCGCGTATTCCGTTTTTTTTCCACAGGGTCCAAATTGCTGCTCAGATGTGTCGGTGTCGTTTCACTATGTCGATGCCCAACACATGTATTTGCTGGAGTACTATGCCTATCACTTGCGTGCCTTTGGTTATAAATACCGTTACCAGCCTCCGACCCCACCAGGCTTCAATGTAGAGCAATTGGACTCTACAGAGGAGCAAAAAGAGCCGTCATCTCAGGTGAAAGGGCGAAAAGAGGGGAGTGACATGTCCAGGACTGATGAGAGACAGGATGCAGATCCCCCTCCTGCAGCTGGTGAACACCCTCCTGCTCCTCCAGCAAACAAATAGCAATAGGACTGTGTGCATGAATGGAACTGTGATTATGGAGGTGGGAAATGTGTGTTTTGAATATTTGCTTTTTTATTCTGATCATCTTGGCATCATACGTCTACAAGAGTAGGATCTTTCCACTTTGATATGAAGATGACCTTGCCTGATGATTCTTAAACTGAAGGAGTGCTGTTAATGTAATCTTTTATTTCCCTGTATACTCAACATTGTACGAAGTAAGTACAAGGACTTTTATGTGTGTATTCTGACCTGAAATTAAAATGAACTGGAGCTACTGGGAGTATTTTGTTTTTTGCCTAAACTCCCATTATTAATGACTCATTGAATTTGGTAGCTACACCACTAATGGTGTAATTTTATGTACTTGCCCATATTTATTATAGGCTTTTGAATTTAATTTTAAATCATCCACTTGAGAAAGATGAAATAAATTATGTGGCCATTATGTTGGTTACTGCAATATGATTATGGCCACATAATCTATTTCATCTTTTGAGCAATGTCTTTCCTCTTCATCAGGCTCTGGTGGTGGTTGAAGTGTTCCTGCTTGTGTCCTTCTTCAGTCTAAACTTAATATTGGTACTGGAAGTTGAGTTGTGGCAACTGGACCTCCTTTTGTTAAGTTGAAATGTTTCACTACTCATCCAAGTAGCTTCTTCAGTCTGAAAATAGTTGATTGGAGACAAATTTAATGTAATAGTCACACCTCTGCCAACCCCTCCTACCCCCTAAAGTGGGTCGTTAGGTGTGTCCAGCTTGGTGCACGTGTGAATTGGGCCTGATTTTTCTGGGGATGGATGAAAGCGCAGCATGATAAATAGAAGACAGGTTGTGACTGAGGCCTCCACCTCTATTGAGTGAGGGGGTGTTGATTTGCACTTGCAAAGCTTTCCTCACCCCTCTCCCAACCCACTTGTCCAATATGTGAACATCAGTGTCCTCAAATGAGTGTCGTTTGTACACAGCTGATTCAGGTCCTGAGGTGTTGCTCTTCCTGTTCTGTGGCAACCTCTGGTGTAATGGTTGTTTTTCCAGTGTACAGTTCAGAGCATTCTTCCCTCCATTGGACTGTGTACACTGTATTGCTGTTAGTTATGAGTGCTGTTAATGTAATCTGTGACTGCAAGGCTGGTTTTTAATGGTTAATATTTTTTACCCTGGTTCAGAATATTAGTTGGCTTCTTTAAGTGTCCTCTTGAAAGGTTCAGAACAGCTTCCCCTAGGCTGTATGTATAAAACCAACTAAAGTACACGTTTAATTTGGACCAATAAGCGTTTTTGCTAGATAAATTTAATGTAATAGTGATGATAGCTGGCTCCAGCACTCCAGTACTGTGACCCTTGAGTAGACAAGCGGTTAAGAAAATGGATGGATGGATGTTTTATCCTGTTAACCTCTGCAATCCCAACCACACCTTGGTTTCTCACTCTCTTCTTATTGACTTGCTGGACTTGTTAGACTTGTGTAAACCCACCCCCCTGTGCACCCACTAGCTTGTGCCTTGTAAATTGAGATTGTATGAGCCATCAGCTGCACTCACTATTTTGCACTGTGACAATACCATAATGGGACTGATGATTTCAGATATACTTTTGAATCCTTCCAATGTAAAGAGTATTGCGTTTGAGTGAGTCAGTGATAGACAGGTTCAGCCTTTTCTCTTTTCTTACGATTTTAGTTTTTAAATTGTGGACAGACCACTGATTTTATTGTTTAAGTATTCATAACATACTATAATTACCAAATAAAATAAATTGCTTAATCAGTCAGGCATAATTCAGTTCAAACCAAACACATCTGTCATTTTGTAATGAAAAGTGGAGGCACATTTGATTGTTGTAATTGTTTGTTTTTCTTTTTAACCACTTAAATAGTATTCTAAGTCAAAAGGTACAGGAACTAATCTCTATCAAAATGCCTTTTTGTAAGTGTTCCCACTCTGTTTCCTTTCAATTTCAGTTTTTTTTATAGATTAGTCTAAACCAAATCAGCATTTTTACATAATGGTTTCTTATGAAATAAATGCACTTTCAAGTAAATTAACAGCTCAAATATTTGCTACAGTAGTATCAAAGAACTTGACTATTACGTCATGATACCACAAGCGGGGGGCTCGACTTTGTGCCGTCTCGAACACCTCATCAAGCACTGCCACATCTGGTTACCGGTGGCAGTGATACAACACATCCAGTCCTTGACAATCTTCAACAACACTCAAATTATATTAAAGAGATGGTGTACAGTCTTG
This sequence comes from Anabas testudineus, assembly GCF_900324465.2. Lineage (NCBI taxonomy): Eukaryota > Metazoa > Chordata > Actinopteri > Anabantiformes > Anabantidae > Anabas > Anabas testudineus. The sequence goes on along the minus strand of NC_046614.1, from coordinate 12,088,539 downwards.
TATTTATATATGACAAGTGTTTTTGTTGGTATTAATGTCTTAATTGCATCAAGAAATTTCAGTGTATAAATGAGCATGTGTGAGCGTGGGAGCACGTGATGAGTGTGCAAGATTGTTTTCATTGAATGGTACTTCAATCACTATAAATAAATGAGTATTTTATTGTAAATCTTGTTTTACATTTGTTTGTGCCATTAATGCTACACAAAATGTTGTGACAGTGCAAAAAACATTGAATGAGGTTTAATCGAAGACTTTTTTTTTTGACAATTTAATTTTAAGAGTCGAGTTGAATGTTATTACCTCAGTTGCTGTGACTGATGAATGAGCCTGTTCTTTTCTGAACATGCTCCTGTGGATAGAGACAATCTGTTCTTCTGGACCTGCACTCTGTCAATACCTTATTAATTACAGTATATTGGGACACTTGAATGGCGCCCAACCAGCATATTTAATTCTGTAGTAATCAGCTCTCATTACTGAGCAGTGTCACATTCTCCCAGTTATCGTGAAGAAATCAAACCTCAATGTTAAGTTCTGAATCGGTGTCTAGTAGTTATTGGAAAATAAGATGTGCCAGAGTCAAAGACTTATTGTTTTCATGTGTGAATAGATATTTCATCAATGTGTGACGTCTTCTGCTGCTATACATAGTATATTTAGTTCTTTGCAGATGGATTAACAGATTTTTTTAACAATAATTTTTTACCTTTCATAACTCAAACACAAAAAATAACGAATCCCCAAATTAGATTAAATAATGTACTTCTTTTTTACAACACCTTTCAGTTACTTGCTTGTTCTATGGTATTTCTAAAGAGCCTGAGTGCCATGCGCTTCTTATATTGCAACCCTTTATGGGCCCTCACTGCTTTGCATCTTGTGTTTACAGTATATGATGTGCAGTACTTAAATGAGCCTAACTGATTGATTAGCCAGTATTAGCACAGATTGTTACTGAATTAGGTTACAAAATTTGTAATGCATTACTTTTTATTTCTTGTGAAAAAAACAACAACAAATGTATATTTTTGCAAAGCCACAGAAATGAAACAGTATGAGAACTTTTGAACTTATGAGATTATAACTTTTTCCAGTTGTGGGACTTTTTCTTGCACTGTTGGTAAAGTCACTGTGTTCTCCGCCCCAACAGATCAGCAAAGATGAGATCCACACGACCTGCATAAGACAACACCGTGAAGCTATTTCAGTTTATAGACAAACACTGGATACTGGTTTCTCAGCACTTTAAACATCTGGTTCTTACTTTGTCTTGTCATGGGGATGTTTCTGTGGCCTGCAGAACGAGTGATAGGTTAAAGAACAAGAAGACACTCTCCTCTCTTGATCATATAGGTGTTCACTGCAAAAAGAACTCACTGTTTGGTTGAACAGCACTTCTCCTTCCCATTAGACTGACAAAGCTGTTGTAATCGACGTCACCAAACCTCTTCAACTCTGCAGCTTCACCAACACAGCACTGTGGCTTAACCTGAATGTCAAAGCACATCATTGGTGATACATTTCAGATTCATTTGTAAAAATGTGAATATCATATGTACGAAGATCAATCACATTACCACTGTCAGTGATTTGTAAATGTCTTCTTTACACCAAGACCTCACAGGAAATAAGATGAGGATGGCCAAAGCAACCAGTGAAGCAAGGCTGCCGATGTTTGGAGTTTTCTCCATCACGCTGAAACTGAAATCAGTGCATAAAAATTTAAAGCAGAAAAAACTGCACAGTACATCAGAGACGATTTGCCCGCAGCGCTGTTCTCACATTGTGTGTGGGTCTGATTTCAGAAAGACAGACTCTCTTTGTGTGTATTTTATCATGTGTTACTGTGGCAAATGGGTCATTTAAAGAATATTTAATTAGCTGTCCTTTCCAGAAGACGAGGATTCTGTAAGTTAAAGCTGCGTTGTAAGTCCAGTCTAGTGTTGTAGTTTGGGGATTTATAGGAGCCGGTGTCCGGATTCAAGATGATCCCTCTGCAGTAGATAGAGTGGCCTTATGAAGACACAGGTTTGCTGTGGTGTCTTCTAGCTGACAGGGAAAACCAACTCACTTTTTTAATAGGATTTATAGTAATGACTGTGTAAACTGTCTGCAGTAATGGAATCCAATTGGTGACTGTGGTCGAGTGTTTAGATAGCTTTATTTTTCTCTAAATCTCAATACAAACTCTAAATCATATCTGAAAATGCTCTGCACATGGATAAGTAGTTTGCAACCTGTTATGATCTACACAGTGAATGAAGACTAAATGTGTATGGGCAATGTGTCCAAAAAATGCGAGTGCCAAATACATTAGATGGATTTAGTAAGATATAAATGAAGAAGCTCTTTGAAAGATTTTTTTTTCTGCAAATCAACTACTGCTTCACTAAATTGTCTTGTTCCCAAATAGGCCTAATTAGTAACAATTTGTATTTATCATTTCTTATACCAATTCATTTATTTGCCAAAAGAGGAATTTAAAATCTGGAAAAAGTGAACATATCATTTAAAGCATCATTAAGCAATAAAATGACAATAAAATGAATCACAACAACCTGCTTCTGACATAATAACAAACAGTATATCAAGAGGAAGAAGAACAGATTTTTAGGCTTTGTGAACACTAATTGCAACAACAATGCAAACATCATGACAAAAATGATCCTGGATGTTGCTGTAGTGTCTCTGTTTCTTTTATGAGTGAACAGAATAACACAATCATCAGAATAATCTATTGTAGATGAATGAAGTCAAAGTCTTACCTGTTTAAAGCGATTGGAAATTTGATCTGTTCGACTGGTTACTCTGTATGTGTGTGTCCACTCAGTAGCCTTTCCATCTCAATTATTATATATAGTTTAGAGCTTGTGTGTAATCCATTTAGAGCTCCACCCATCACCCAAACCTCCACCCCACCCCTATCTTACAGTAAGAGACATTTCCCCACATTACTCCTATTAGAGCTCCATCATTTCACTGGAAGTTATTGAATTGTAAATTAGATTTTAATGACTCTGTACCAGCTCAAAACCAGAAATCACCTCCATCACACTAAACTAAGAGGTGACTCTTCATTTGATACGTTTAGCAGGAACACTGCAGATACATTTGTTAAAGAAAACATGCAAAACTTGGCCTCCAGCTGATGGTATAGTTTGCTCCCTGAGGCTGTGTTCAGGATCCAGAGAAACTGGGATCCTGAACACAGCAAAAAGCCAACTCTGTTGTAGTATAAAATATTTTTATTTGTCTGTGTATCTCTTTTAGGTTGTTCAGTTGTCACGCTTGTCATGTTTTGGTTCTGGGTATATTTTGGGCATTTCATGTGCTATTTTAAATTTGTTTTTCATCTCTTTGGGATCATTTTATATCTTTTTCTGGTCATTTTGCATCTTGTAAATGAGATCTATAACTTTCAAACATGAAATATATTATCATGCGTCATACAAAGTCTCGACCCCCACATCTCTTGGCATGAAGATACAGGTGTTCACATAATAAGTGTTATTGTATATCTGCTACACTGTATAATGATAAGAGGGTCGAAACCCGTTCAGTGTTCATGTTTTTGTTGTTGTGTGAGTAATTATGTCAGAGATGTTTCTACCTTCATTCTTTTAACATGTGGGAGCCAAATAACTCCCACACTGTGAAACAATGATCTGTGTCTACTGTCTTCCTCCGCCCTTTCTTCCAGACCAAATCTGTGTGGACTCACCCAGCTGGAATTGCTAATATTAATTGTATTTAGCATAATAAGAAATAATCACAATTAATAATATTGATCAAATTTGAGTAACAAATTATGTCATTGTGAGTAAATATACTATATATTCACGTTGTCTTGGAATCACATTCTTTTCTGTTTGTGGCTCTTTAAGTGAAACTCTCTGCGTTCTTAAAGTTTTAAGCGTTTCATCTGTTGTTTCTCATTCAAGTGTGAAGCTGTGTTGCATTTCTCATAGCAGCACCTCTCAAGCTCACTCGTTAACATGTTATGTCTTGTCTTTCGTAAAAGCTCGGTGTCATTTTTACATTACAATCACTTTGACATTACTCAGCTAATGTTACTCTTATGACAAAAAGCTTTATATAAAGAAACATCGCTAAAGCTAAATCGCTACTGGACAAACTCGTAAAACTGGTGGCCATTAGTGAAACTGGATTTCTTTTTTTGTCTTGTGGGTTTCATTTTTAACTTCGTCATAATTATATAATGCAGTTTCATTATTGTTTCAATATTAAATGGAACAGCAAATTTGATTTCATTTCAAATGACAGTAACTTCCTCAAACTCAAGGTCCATTTTCTAGAGCTTTCGTCTGCATTTCAAGGTCTCACGACTACAGAGAGCCAGTGATCTATTAACTTGAACTAAACTAAGACTCTGACCACCAGTCTTAGCTGCAAGGGTAAATCAGGACTTCAGATACTTGTCAGATGTGAAACTGCAGATATTTCTGGATTTAAAATCTTACACTGCAAACATAATGTGTTATTTATATAATTTGGTTTACAACAGATTCAGGCATGATAATTGCACTGGGATGATCAGTGTAATTATGATGAATCTCAATAGTGATTCGCATCAAATTGCTTAATGCTTTGAAGACAAAGACACAAATGGTTAATCAAGCCACAGCTGTGTGCAGAGCAGTCAATTTGGATCAACATGCTCTGATAGGTTTTGACACTAGGGGCTTATTTCTGTCTGTTAACTGGTGCCAATTCTACTCAATTCCCTGCAGAAATTACTACGTAAGCAGCGCTCCAATTAACAATAATACTTTCACGAATCACACCCCATCTACTTGTCTGATCTTTCACACTTTTGGTGAAACCTCAGTGGACTGCTTCATCACATCTTGGCTCACTCAATGAAACAGGAGCAGGCTTGAACAATATTTGCCATTTAACTTGTAGGCAGTACTGGGTATGTATCACAGCCTGTTTAAGGGTACATATCTGGCAGATATGGGGCCACATTATTATGGCTTTCTTTTGAGGTCATGTATATGACCTCTTGATAAGTGTAAGTCTGATAACACAGTTTTTCTTTTCTTTCTTAAACACCTCTGTCCACTCTGACAGAACATTTATCAAAAAGCTAAATTTTCTTTTGTCTCCACCAAATCCTAAATGAAATGTTTGATTGTTTAGCTGTTAAATGCTTGACTATGCTCACTAGTTAGTCATCACAGTCCCATGACAAGCTTCATGAAATCGGGGTCCTCTTGGTCTCCATCATCACCTTCTTAGCACAGTAAAAGTCTTCTCTTGCAAATGTCTTCATACTTTCCAGTGGTTTCCAACATTTTAACACATATCTCACCTAAAGACCCCAAACTTTACTGGACTAGTGTCAAACGAAAGAAAGAATGCCTTTTCATGGCTGACAGAAAGTACTTGCGTAATTATAAACCTCTTTTGCACTATTTTGTTTCCCTGTGCAAAATTCTTCAATTAACAACAATCAAGTGTCTTAGAAAACTTTTTTTTTAACAGTATTTCAACAGACAAAGTCACAACAGTGCAGGTGCTGAGCGCAGCAGGGTTTGTTATCTCTAATAAAATCACCTTGGAGAGAAGAAGAAAAGAATCCAATTCATGCTGTCACATATGTGCTTCCATTTTATTCTATATAACTAATAAAAGTTTAAACAAATGGCACAAGCTCAAAGCTGTGTGTGTTACTTTGGTGTCCACTGTGTAATCACATGAGTTAAAGAATGTATTAGTTTGTTGCATGTTTTTAACCCTTACTCGTGCAGGAAATCATATTCAGTAACTTCTGTGTCACCAAATGCGGCCGCCAGGAAGGTCTTCTGTTTAAATAGTGAGGTTAGACTATGATGTTTGAAACTGATAACTTTGGGCAAAATGTAAAAAATGTTTTGAAACTGTTCTAGGAAGTTGTTAAGGCCAATAATGAGCTATTCTGCAAGTGTTTCAGGGTTTAGTGTTGTGAAGTGACTCGTTTAAATTTGAAAGTCACAAAAGTAAAAACGTCTTGTATTATCTTCCAATAATATAGACTTGACATTTAGAATTTCCAACTATTTCAATGAGTGCCTTTATAAAGGTTCAATATTTTGTTAGTTTTAGAAATGATCAGTTTCAGCCAGTGTGTTGTGCTGTCAAAGTAAACAAAAGTGTTAAAGCAAATAAAAAAAATGTATCTCTGCCTGGGAAGAATGTGAACATTTCTTTTTTTATTTTATGTTTAGCACTTTTAATAGTTGTGTTACTGAAAGGAACCATACCATTTATTGCTTGCTTACATGATGATCCCCTCATGTTTATAAAACTTGTAAAAAGTAAAGTTTAACACAGGTTTCTGTGCTGAACAATTTTTTTTTCTAGTTTAGAGCCCAAGAGTGTTCTCACAGAGTAAAACAGTGTGTGTGTGTGTGAGTGAGTGTGTGTTCGTGTAAAAGAGAAGAAGATGAAAGAAAAAGGAAAGGAGATGGGAGGAGAACAAGTCATTAAATCTGAATAGATGAGAGTGTCTTTTGTTCCAACTGTGAAAATACTGGGCCATAAAGATGAATGTACTGTACACTGTTTGAGAATCGGTATGGAAAACATTTCTTATTGTCTTTGGTTTTCGTTGTTCCAACTTTAAAATAAGTAGTAGTAAGTAGTAACTGATGAAGCACTAATAGAGCAGCAAAAATACACAATTTATACCGTAGAGTTATGTGTGTATGTTAATTTATTTGTGAACAAGTGATGTCTTTACCTCAGATGACACCCTGTTTTCCTTCACTTCACTGCTCGGCTGTACAAGAAAAAATGTTGCTCATGGCACGAGGGGACATTTCTTTCAAGAATTTGGGTCAAAAACAAAACCTAGCGGCTGCGAGAGAGGGAGCAAAGAAACGGGGGGTTGGGCCGGTGGGCCGGTGGGTGAGAGGATAGCAGGGCAGACAAACAACGCTGCTTCAGCACACATGGACTTTCCCCACGTGAATCAATATTCAAGCCCTGATCTCCCTGTTGAGCAATGAGGCCAAAGAGAAGAGGGTCTGAAAGACAGATGAGACAGAGGGAGGGCTGTGGGATGTCATGTGTAAAAAAGGAGATTCTCATTGGCAGCAAAGAGAAAGAAGATCGACATGCATGTTTTAAAAAACTGGGTAAAAAGGGAAAACACAAAGCATCCCACATCTCAAAGCCATCCTGGTCACGCTGCTCTACTCTGGACTGCAGGACTCCAGATCTGATTATTATTAAGGTAGGCGGACGATACATTGCTGGTATGGAATTAAAAGAAGCAGGGAAATTAAGAAAAATGAAGTTGTAGTTGGGAGAACAATTTTATTTTGGCTTTTGTCACTGTGTAAGTGTGAAGGGCTTCATATTGTCAACATTGCTCTTTGCATTACAAAAAGTGTTGATTCCCTTTTTGATTGGTTTTAGTTGTGTGTGTCTATGTAATAACTATATTTACATTGAACATTTTCAAATGTTTTATAATACTTAATTATACTATATAAACAGTGCTTAATTTGTAAATCAGAACGTGCCAGAATCAGAGTGTAATGGGGATGAGGTCGGCAAAAGTCACACGCCACCTTTCAAAGTCAGATCATCTGTGTGATGTAAATATTATGACAAGAATCCAGAATTATTTTAGGCTCGATTTCTCTGTTCAGTGTGACGCCTGGGAAATGTCCTCAATTCCCCTTTGGCTGATTTCAGAGTGGCACCCGGGTCACCCTGACCTTGCCTCAAATGCCCTGATTTGCCTACAAATTGCCTTGTGTGCTGAACTGGTTGTTCTTCCTCTGTTTTAAAGCTCAAGGGACAGTTTGAATGGTTCTTGCAATGCAAACAAACATGATGCACAGGTTCTGTGCTGGGTTGTTATTTAACACTGCTCTGTAGTTCTAAAACTGAGTGTGTGTGTATATAATATACACACACACTCAGTATAATATATATATATATATATATATATATATATATATATATATATATATATATATATATATATATATATATATATATATATATATATATATATATGTATATATATATATATATTCATGGAACAGTCCCAAACTAAAGGACATCCAACACTAACTAATACGTTGTTTGATATATTTGCTTGGTCTCTGTAGAAAGAATAGCAACCACAGAACTGTCTAGATAAACACAGTCACATAATCTCTATATAATAGTAAGACAAACATGGTAAACTGTAGGATTAACTTAGTTTACAAAGACTGCACATTAAGCAAATGAAAGCTCATGTCTTTGAAGAAAATGTTTATTCAGAGTACGTATAATGAGGACTGGTTTTGTGATTCTTTTTTGCTTGTTTTTCTTTATACTCTGGTTTTGTGTAGTGGCTTTGGACGGCTTCTAAAAGAGTGGAATGATGTCCTCCAAGTTGAAGTGGCTTATTGTGATCCAACTCCTGCTGAATGAACAGGCTCTGTGCAGGGTCCCACCTCCTCTGATGCCAATGAGTACTCCTCTTCCAGGATCTGACTTCCACGAGCTCAGTCTCCCTTCTGCTGAAAGGTCTGGTCCTGTATCAGTGGTTGTGCAAACAGAGAAGAGAATCCGGTCTGCCAAAAATATGATATCAGCCCTCAGGGCAAAGCTTCAGGGACAGATTGAAGATCATCTCCACCTGCAGGGGAACATCAGCTGTCAGGAACTGCTGTCTGCCAGCAAAGTGGAGGACCCATTGCCTTTAATGTTTCCCCAGGAGCTGCTCGGGCTCTCTTTAGTACCTGTGTTGGTTTTGGCAGACTGCCCAAAGGAGGCACAGATCTTGATGCTGAAACTATACGACCTGCTGGGAGTGGCTGATACGGAGGAGCTCCTGCTAGAGGTGGAAAGTCTGATACAGAGGAGGATGATCAAATCGGCTCCTACACCAGCTGCATTGCCTTTAGAGAGGGTTGAAGGGCGCCACATAGAGGCTGTGATGTTTAACATCCAGCAGCTGGTGACAGTAGGAGAAGGCACTTCTCAACTGGAAGGACATTGTGGAGGTTGGACCAGGGTGAATGGAACCTTTTTGGTAGGAACACCTGTAGAAGGATCCGTAGGTGGACTGGAGGAGGCTGTGAGCAGCTGTGAGAGACTGGGAGCCCTGTGCGCCGGTGTGACCAGCAGTGGACTGCTCGAAACACAGGTGTACCAGGCAGTGTTGAAGAAAGGCAGTCGTGTTCTGCCTTCTGAATCCTCGGGGTCTGAATGCTGGATCCGTCAGTGCGGCGAGGAGGATGTTTCAATCCCTGCTGCATCAGGTCGGCGGATGAAGCGCAGCCCCCAGAGGAGCTGCATCAACAAAAGCGAGGAGCGCGTGTACAATGTGGTGGAGTGGATCCCTGCAGTCAGCACCCTCTATAATCTCGGCACAGCTGTGTATTATGCGTCAGTCAACTGCTCAGAGACAGCCAAGGAGAGAGCGATCCTCAGTGCTGTTGACCTGGGCACAGATGCTCTCATGGTCGCCACAGGAGGGACTGCTGGGGTGGCAGGTTACGCACTGGGGGCAGGTGTGAAGACTGGTGTGAAGGCTGGGGTGAGGTATCTGCTAAACTCCATGAAGCATGAAGATGATGTGCTGGTCAACCAGTTCAGCTGGGAGGAGGGCGTCATCACCGTCCAGTAGACTGACGAATCAGTTTATCAGCTGAGGCAACAAATATTATTTTAATTAGTTTCAACATTTTTTTTAAAAAATAATGGTTTATTAACTGACATGACTAAAGTGAAATATTGGTTTATCATACATTATATAATATAGATAAGCGGAAAAGCAAGACTCCACAGAAAAGTAAAAAAAAAATAAGTTTTTTTGGTTTGTGTGTTTGCACAAAAACATCATTTTACACAATGATTATTCTTTACTGGAATTGATTTTCAATTAGACTGTGAATTCTTTTTTTTTTTTTTTACATATACAGTATATAAAATACAGTTAGGGAAAAAGTTGATTACATTAATAATGAATAATTACAGTTTATCATGCAAAGCAGAAACAATTAAAGAGGTGTCTCAGGAAATAAAGTCCATAAACCTTCCTGTTTTCCATCCAGTATTTTTTCCTCTATGCATTACCTTCATCACGCTTGTTTTTTATTCTCCCATTAAAACCTTTTGCCAGGTTACAGTTACATACCCACCTCTGGTGTTTGCAGGGACAATAAACTGAGAATTAAATGTTGTTGTTTTCAATGTTTTTCTTTTGTGTTAATAAATTGGATGTAATGTAATAAATCTACGTGTATAAAGTGGCTGTCAGTGTGGTAGTTTAGTAGATAATCAGGTTGTTGTAGAGTAAGTCTGTTTTGTATTAAATCACACAATACAGAATATATTATTTTGCATGTGCATGTTCACACTGTTCTATTTTCTGTATACTCTAGGCTAAGATCTAGTGTGGAATCATTTCAGGTGCCCTGTATAGGTTGTAAAGGTTATTCAAGATCCCAGGTAGTCAAGCTGGTTGAAAAATACCCAATGTACTGTAAGAAAGAAAAAAAATAGCTCTCTACAGACATGACAATGAATGAAACGTTAAAAAAAAGGACAATCTCTGTCTGTTAAGTCTCCTATGTTGAATAAACAATGCTGCAAATATTCATTTCTACATTGCAAAGATTTTTTTACTGGAAAAGGGATGTGGATCAAGTAAAAGTTTATGATCCAAAGTTAGGGGGAAATATCCTAATTGTTAAACCTCTTGCTCAGGTTTTCACATCTATCTAGATAATGTTTATTTCTGATATCAAGTGATCTGGATAAGTGTTTTCTTTGTATGTATATTAGTACAAGGTAGTCACAGGCAGCTGGTTGAAGTAAAACTCTGTGACTGGCACATTTGTTCAAACACTGATAGCCTTTCAGCTCCAGCAGTGGTGAAGCTTAGTAGTATAAATGTTACATAGATATTTAATTATGTTGTGCACGACCAAGAAAATCTCTCTAAACCTGTGCTGCATAAATATGTCTCCATCTTATTTGATTATTTATACTTTTTCAAGGCTGGTTAGCTCAGTTAGTTAGAGCTTGGTGCTAATAATGCCAAGGTTGCGGGTTTGATCCCTGTGTGGGCCAAGGTCTGTTTTTATGAGGCAGCAGTAGCTCAGGTGGTAGAGCAGTCATCTATGAACCCCAGGGTGGGTGATTCGATTCCTCGTTTCTCCTGGCTACTGGCTGAGGTGTCCTTGGACAAGACACTGAAACCCTGTAGTAGCACCGACATGTACAGTCTGGTAGCTGTCCATCCACAATTTCCCCAAAGGGATCAATAAAGTATTCATTATAATTATTATTATTTACAGTGCAAGATTTAAGACCTTACAAAATATAATTGTATACAGAATTATATACTCACTTTAACGGAAGAAACGTCCAGCAGAACCAGGCTCAGGGTAAATAAGCTTTATTAAGCTTTATCACAAAAAGCGCTATTCTATATTTCTCCATTATATTTCCATTAGTTTTTACTCAACTATAGTATCTGAAGGTTCAGACTATCCACTTAATGTATTAATAAATTAAACATACTTGTGGTGCACTGCAAAAGAATAAACTTGATAAAATATATCATTTATTATTCAGAGAGCCAGAGTGGGGGAAGAATTAAGATCTAATTACTCTGCCACAAGTGAACGTTCTTCACAGTTTCACTTAAGCAAAGTGATTGGTTTTAAAATTAAATTAAAGTAGCAAAAGTAAAAATACTCTTTGCAGAGAATACTATTTATATCATTGAACTTTATTCATAATGAAACTTTGGATTGCATATTGGATTGCATATATTGAATTTGTGTTTTGGTGGTTATCTGGGTAGTTTCCACCACATTGCATCTCTTTTTAGCCAAATTGAAACCATCTAGTCATCTAGTTCAAATTTCTGGTCAGTAGAAGTCAAACAGAAAAACAAATTTTGGAGTCAAAAGTAACTTAACATATTTTCCAATCAGTCCATGATCATTTATTTGTTGATTAGCCCCAACATGCTCAGTAGCCTGACTACTAAAAAACAAAACAATTTCCTTTTGAAATGTAGCAGTATTCGTATAGAATTAGAATAGAATAGAATTAGAATTGAATTAGCAGAAATAGTAAAAAAATAAATAAAAAACACTTCAAAACTGTACTTATAGTACAGTACTCAGAGATGTAACTACTCCACTACAAGTAAAAGAACCACTTCCACAATGTGCCTCTTAAATCAAGTTTCTACAATAATCTAAACCGTCTTTGATTGGTGCACAAAGCAGTGACTTCAAAGGCTAGTTATTGAGAGAAATTAGTATGAATATGTATTGTAGCCTTAATATAGCATAGGTTATCGTAATTAGTCAAATATTTTGTTAGAAAATATACAATAGAATATAAAAAATAAATAAAAAGAACTTAAAGAGGTCATATTGTGCCCTTTTAGGGCCTTGGAGTAAATGTGTGTGGACTGATCCTCTCAAAAACAAGCAGACAGTCAGGATCAGTTAATCCATCAAAAAAAAAAAAAAAAAAAACAAAAAAAAAAAAAATACATTCCCAGTTTGTTCAGATCCTGAGGGGATGGGGGGAATAGAGACTTCTGTGTTCATCCATACATTCAACAGGTGAGCACAGAATTTTGAACAGACAATTCAAGGACTGGTTTCCACAAAATGGCAAAATGTAAACAAAGGAGGGCGAGCACTTCTAACATACTTGGTGTGTGTTCATGTGCACCACAGAGACATAAGTGTACAAAAATGATCAAAAAGGGGATTTTGCATAATATGGGCTTTTAAATGTTATGGTTGATTACTTTATGTAGGTCAGCCACTGTCAAAAGCTTGATGAAAATGCAGCTAGCACAAAATGGAACTGTTTGAACAAACCTAAACTATGCAAACCACAGATATCCTGAGAGTTTGTGACAGTGTTTTCAATAGCAATCTACTTCCTGCCCTCCAACTGCTGTTGACAGAATGTCATGTCATGTCACAGACACCCCCCCGATTTTGTTTCACTTTGGCCTCTTCATCCCTCTGATTACTGTCTTTGTTTTGATACTCAACAGCTATAGTAGGTTAGGTAGTTGTTGTTGTTTTTTTTTTTTTTTTACATAAAAAAAAGATATGATTTGAGAATTGTGTGCGATATTTTTGCTCCTCAGTGCAATAATTTAATTTGGTAAAAGATTCAAAACGAGTGCATGGTGCCATGCTGACTTTTATTTTTTATTTTGTTGTTGTTGCAGTTCTCAAGTGATGCACCCAAATAATAATAATAAAAATATTATAACCTAATATTCACGCAATAATATGATTAAAACAAGAAGATTTACACGAGAAGGACTATATGTGGCTAAACTGTCACACAGATATTGTGTAGTAAAGTGTAGGTTGCAGTATATTTGTCTGAATTGCAGAAGTACTTGAGTTAATTACTTTCATCTTGTTGCACCCCACCATGTAGATCAGTAAATGTGCTTCGACTCCACCGCTACAGAGAGGACTACCAGTGACACTCACTATCCATTTTGTGGTTGTGGTTGTTTTTAAATGTGCACGTCACATGCTCGCTTTAACTTTCACAGCGTCATTTCTTGGAAATTTTTAGACTCGGCCGTAAGTTTCTGTTTTGATCACCACGCCTCTGACTAATGATTGACGTGAGAGTGCACCAACAGTCGATGCAGACCTGTTTCTGGATTGACCAATCAGCTGGTAGTGTCAAGCTAACCAGGAAACTGTGGCACGGGGCGCTGACATGTCGGCTCTCTAACCGCTTCCAGGACTGTGTGCCAGAGCCAAAATGGCGCCCGTGTTTAATCCGTGATTAACAATTTAGGCGGGATGAGTAGTCGTCCAATGAAAAACAGTGATGTTTAAAACAGGAAGGCAAGTTGCATTTTGCTGGAAATTGTTTTGACCATAGTCTAAAGACTCCTTCAGCAAACCAGCAACGTGAGAATCAAGAGTTAGCAATGCACCTGTTTTAATTTACCATTTAGCTTTAACTAACTACATACGCTACGTGAACTCGGATTAACAACATAAAGAAAGGTGAGTAAATGGCTTAAGACCTGTTTATGGTGTTGACTGAGAGTTTTTCTTTTAACAGGGTCCTGAAACATCGTAAATCTCAGCCTTTACACTGTATAGTTAGTGAATTGTAAAGTCATCAGTCACTGATCGATTGCACTTTGCTCCATTACCTGTCGATTAAGGATTTGTATGAATCCGTCACTTTAACAACAGATGTGTCTTTTAGTGCTGTGTGGTACAGGTTAGCAAACTGTAATCACAACTGAGCTGCTTTCATGGTGCATTTTTTTATTTTAATTGAGGTATTAATCAAAATATTAATAGAATATTAAAGTTATTAATGAACATAGCTAATAATGTTAAAATGTGGTTTGCTGTTTGTGTGCATGTTGGTCTGATCTACCTTAGGATGACTCAGTGGGAGAAACTGAGGCAGCTTCCTGCTGTGTACAGACAACAACTACACGAGCTATATGACAGGGATGCTTTACCTATGGATGTCCGGCATTACCTGTCAGCCTGGATAGAAAAGCAGGAGTGGTAAGGCAGCTCCATATTTTTTTAAAACTACTCAACAGTAATGTAAGGATTACAGTAAATGAATGAATCATTTATAAAACTAAATATTAGTATTTTTTTTATTCTTCAGGCAGCGAGCAGCTCGAGATCATGACCTGGCTATGGTGCTGTTCCAGGTCCTGTTGGAGAACCTGGATATCCAACACAGTCGCTTTGTCCAGGAAGAGTCATTCTTATTGCAGCACAACATCAGACGCTATAAACAGAACTTTCAGGTTTGTCTGAATGTGACCTCCACGCTCACCATTAAGCCACGTTTGTTTTGACTTTTGAAAAGATGTAGTGTGAAAAGACAGACATTTTTAATTGTTCCAGTCAGCCTCCGTAACATTAGTTAGGGACTATTTGCATAGTCACAATAATAAATGTAATTAGCGATGTCTCTCTTCTTACAGAGGTACCTGGATGACCCATGTGGCTTGGCAAGCACAATTCTCTGGTTTTTGGAAAAAGAGAAGGAAATCCTGCAGAGTGCTGATCTGGCTGAACAGGTTGAGGCAGCACCTCAGTCAAGTTATTGGCACATATTAGACAAGACGCACCCTGTTGCTCATAATGACACCAGCATGCAAAAACATATACAGTTTGTGCCCACACAAGTCTATCTTTTAGCTATCTAGTATGAATTTACATGATTTATTTGTTTATCTGTACCTAGATGTCCAGAAAAGCTTGTTAGCAGTTACTTAGAAAGGCCCACATGAACATAAAAAGCATGACTAAGTGTGTGGGCTAAAAAGCAGAGATTTTCCACCAAGCAGTGATATAGTTTTAACTGTCACTTTCACAAGTCAAATGTGTGTTTTTTCTGTAGCAATATTAATCAATATGAAATCTGAAAGATTCTCAATGTCAGTAATTGGTTTTTCTCTTTTGTTTTGCTCAGGTCCAGTTTTTATGTGTAGAGCAGGAAGCCATGGAGATGGACAGCCAGCAGGACATGGAGCGTAAGATGGCCGGCCTCAGGAATGAAGTGCAGGTGCTGATTATTATTTATGCTTTATGACATTATTCTGTGCTTTGTAGATGAAAAATATTGCAGTTCATCATTTTCTTTTTCTGTGTACTTTTGGAAAATAGTGCATGGAACATACAATGATATGTTTGGAGGAGCAGCAAGATGAGTTTGATTTTAAGTTCCAAACCCATAAGATGGAAGGTAAGCAGATTAAAAAATGAATGTCTATATTTGTGTGCTAATAATAATTTTTTCTGAAAATTAGTTATAATGTGCACTGAACCACAGCTTTTGTTTTGGTCTGTCTCATATGGAAACTGTAATATAGCTGTGGTCGATGAGCCCATGAAGAAGGAGCAAATGAAAGTTCTTCAGTCACTTGTCAACAGGCTGAATGACTGTAGAAAGGTATAGGGGTGTTCATTATTTATGAATATCACCATTATCTGTTCAGTCTAGTTTTTTTAAATTCTCAATTTTCTCTTTTTCTTTTTGCACTAACAATGACCTCTTAGAGCACACTGTCAGACCTAAATAAGCTCCTTGACAGAGCTGAGGAGCTGATTGACTTATTGGTGAAGAAGGAGCTGGTAGAGTGGCAGAGGAGGCAGCAGAAAGCCTGCATTGGTGCTCCAGACAATGTTTGCCTGGATCACCTAGAGAAGTGGTATGTTCTATCGCTTCATGCTCTGTGTTATAGTTAAAATTACAGTCACTCTGTAATTGAATTGCTAGAGCTGTAGCCATTTTTTTAATTTGCTAAAACTGTTAAGTGATGGCAAAAGTTATCAAACTGTCTTTTAGCTGTGTACTTAACTGTGTTTATTTCCTTGTATCATTTAAACTCCTATCACTACTATCATTTCCTCTTTGTAAGACCTGTAAAAACATCATCTCAGTTGCTATTATTCTCTTGATTTGTAGGTTCACCTGCATGGCAGTGTGTCTGTTCCAGGTGCGGGAGTTTCTCAGTAAGCTTGATGAGCTCGTAGGAAAAGTCTCCTATGATAACGACCCTATAAAGGCCCAAAAACCTGCACTGCAGAGGAGAGCAGATACTCTTCTAAAAGACTTGCTCAAGAGGTCTCTCTTTTTAGGACACGGTCACATTATCTTTTTTATATTTCTTTCTTTTTGTGAGATGCACTGACATTGTTTTTTTACTGTTTCTTGAAGTTCCTTTGTGGTTGAGACTCAGCCATCCATGCCTCAGGGGAAAGGGTCACTGGTTCTCCGCACCAATGTCCAGTTCTCTGTCAAGACCAGGTCAGTGTGCCACTCCAGGAAATCTTCATGTTAATTTTTAGCCCTATTGTTGTAGTGGAGCTAAACACGCACATTAGTGGTCATGTATTGTTTGCTTAGACTCAGAAATGAGCACAATAAGCACAGAAGTGTCATTCGGTGCTTTTTGAATGATTTTTGTTCCATATTGTTCCTGAGTGTGAGGCTATTTCTGTGCAGTATCTTAATAATACCAAGGTCTCAAAATCACCCCTTAACTTAATATTTTCAGGCTTCTTGTTAAGTTTGTTGAACAGAACCACATCATGAAAGTGAACGTGTCAGTGGACAGGTGAGGTTCCTTCTTTAATTTCATGTACTTTTACTAAATACAGAGCAAGTGTAAACTAGTATATACATACTGTACTATGAGGTTTGTTGCCCTCCTGTGGTCACTGTTCTGTTTTTGCCCCTTTTGAAATTAGGGAGGTTCCTCAGATCAAAGGGTGAGTATATTCTTTGTGTAACTTCAGCTTCCATATTAAATGTTATTGCCAGAATAACTGTGTTAAACTTTTCTAAACCTTGTATTTTCAAAGATATCGACGTTTTAATGTCCTGGGGACCAAAAGCAAGGCCTTGAACATGGCAGAGAGCCAGAGTGGAGGCATGGTGGCAGATTTCAGACATCTAGTGAGTGATCATGTTTTTAGAAATAGTTTAAATTTAGTAGATGAAAGTTTAAACTTCATTATCTTCTATATATATCCTTTTATACAATCATGTCATCTGAATTACTCCATTCAAGTTAGTAGTTTTGTACACCCGTAAAGCAATCTCCACTGTCTAAATAAAAAATGACAATCACGTGTAAATCTCAGCTAGCATTACATGTTCGTCTAATTCTGTGTACTGTGTGTATTGTTTGTAGACTCTGAAGGAGCAGAAATCTGGAGGTGCTGGCAAAGGAGGCAGCGATGTGAGTTGAGCTTCCCTGAAAAACTGGAAACACCGTCTTTGCTCAAGTTAAACAAGCAAATGATGATTTTTTTTTTTGGTTTTTAACAGATTTCTCTCAGTGTTACCGAGGAGCTACATGTCATTAACTTTGACACTGTGTTTGACTTGAAAGGGTTGTCGGTCGAGTTGCAGGTGCATTTTTCTGCTCATTTTGTAAATTAATCTACCGCTGTCCGATATAAATGTTACATCATTTTGTTTCTTGTTTTTGTTATGGAGCCTTGGCTTAGATAAAACCGTTTTTTCCTTGGCACCCAATCTAGGCCTCCTCGCTCCCAGTGGTCATCATCTCCAACTCCAGCCAGCAGCAGAGCGCCTGGGCGTCTGTCCTCTGGTTTAATATGCTGAGTCTGGACACCAAGGTGAGAGCTCACCATCACTAACACACACATACACACACATGTAGAATTTTGCAGCTTTGTTGTGCTATTATTCAGTTTGAAGCCTTTAGAAATTCATATCATATGTTAACATAAGTCTGTTTCACCAGGACGTCAAGTTCTTTGCCAACTGTCCTGCAGCCACTTGGCCGCAGTTTGGAGAGGTTTTGAGTTGGCAGTTTCTCTCTGCCACCAAACGTGGTCTGAATGATGATCAGCTGGAAATGATTGCACTCAGACTCTTTGGTAAATTTTATTTCTAGATTCAGCCTCAGTTGCTTGTCTTTGTTAGTTCCACTTGAGATGATAATAGCCGTCAAATGAACTGTGTGTTATTAGCATTAGATTTGAATGACAGCACATAATAATTATTTGGCGTTCTTCATTGGTTGTAAACATGTTCTACGTCAGTGACTGTAACTTGCATAATGTATTAGTAATTTCTTATTCTCCCATCAGGAAAACAGCGGGACTATGACAACTGTAAAGTAGCTTGGTCAAAATTTAGCAAGGTAAGAAAACTGAATCCTAAAATATTTTTCAGTACGGTGCACGGGATTACTAACCACTTCACTAAAGTAGAGTTTTTTTCATTTCTGTCATCTCTCAATATTAACTTGTTAT
This sequence comes from Anabas testudineus, assembly GCF_900324465.2. Lineage (NCBI taxonomy): Eukaryota > Metazoa > Chordata > Actinopteri > Anabantiformes > Anabantidae > Anabas > Anabas testudineus. The sequence goes on along the minus strand of NC_046614.1, from coordinate 12,069,730 downwards.
TTTAGGGATCACCTGCTTTTTGTTTAAGTGCTCTCATTAAAGGCAAATTTCAGTATCAGTGATACTTTCGAGTTTAGTCATAATATGCATGTCAGCTACCAAACATGGTAAAATATAAAACCTGGTGTACTGAATACTTACACAAGACTACTTACTTAACTTACTTCATCATTTCTAACCTTTGTTACAGGAAAATTCTCCTGACACTTTCTGGGTGTGGTTTGATGGCATCTTGGTGATGGTGAAAACGTACCTTGAACAGCTGTGGAGGGATGGGTATGTTTAGTTTACACAAGTAAATCTTAATGAAGATAAATTAAGCTGATGAATTTAATCTAAGGAAATAAGATGACTTGTTTGAATATGTTTTTTTTTAAACTGCTGCAGCCTCATCATGGGTTTTGTGAGTAAAGGCAAAGAAAAATCCCTCCTGAAGAAAAAACAAAGGGGCACATTCTTGTTGCGCTTCAGCGAAAGCGTCATTGGAGGAATCACTTTCTCGTGGGTGGAATACGACATGATTGGTGAGTTATGTTTTTTTTTTTTTTCAGTTATTCTGAATATATTTTTAAATGGTACTTAATGACTAAAGTACAGAAAAATCCTGTTTTTCTATTATATAATTATCATGTGTCTATTTCAGGTGAGCCTTCCATAAAGACTGTCCAGCCCTTCACCAAGGTTGACCTTAACCAGATCCCCTTCCATGAAATCATCAGGAATTTCCAGATCTTAGAAAGTGATAATATCCCAGAAAATCCTCTCCTCTACTTATATCCCAACACCCCTAAAGACGAGGCTTTTGGAAAATACTACTCTGACAAGACTGGTGGTAAGGCTCCAAATGTTACTTGAAATACTTTTGGAAAAAAAATTTGTCAAAAACATAACTTAGATGTACTCTAACTTGTTGTTTAGTTTTATTTAACTTTGCAGTAGTTACACATTACACTATATTGATAGTGATGAAGATGAATGACATAAAATAACATCTCAACTCATTCTCTCCCAGATAATAGTCCTTACATCAAGTACATCAAAACCAAGCTGATGTTTGTTTCAAAAGAGTAAGTATATTATTCAGTTCTCACGGGTGATTTATAAAATCTTCCTTGTTCAGATTAAAAACACAAAAACGACACACTAAATGCATGCACTTACTTTATCTTAGGAGTAGTTTACCCATGACCTTTTTATGTCACGAGCAACTGGTTGTAATGGCTGTTTGTTATTGGTCATGTAGGAACACACTGGAGGCTTGGTCACCCATGCCCTCTGACATGGCACAGGGTGAAGGCCTGGAGCCAATCAATGGCCTGTGTGGAGAGGCAGCTGGTGAGTCATGGCTCTCCTTGCTGTCCCATCCAGCTAAAAACCTCGCTCTCCTTTCATCTCAGCTCAGTCTTCACTTTATATTGTATAACATCAGTGGGGGCCCTGCTGTCTAGATACAGTCAATGCGGGTTATGAAAGTGAGGAACCTCTCACCTGCATGCATGGCATGAGGCTCTTGGCTGCTTGTACTGCATGATGTACACTGTCTTCGACTGTAATGATCATAAAATCTAGTGGATGTGTGGTTGTGATTGTGTAATAATAATAATAATAACAATAATAAGAATATTGTTATTATTATTATTGTGGTAGTGATGGTAACACTTGCAATCAAAGAATTTCACCTTAAATGCACAGAAATGTTATGGGAAATGATTGACTGGATAATGACCCATTTTGGTTAAAGCTAAAGTCTGACATTCTGGGATATACACTCAAATGGTAATGAAATCCATCTACCAGCAAATCTCACTAATTAACATTTTGTCATTTAAATCCTACAACAAATCATAAGTCATAAAAATTACAATTCGCTGCTTGTCCGGACAATTTTCTGGCCACAACTCGAACCTCCTGACATCTTATCAGGCTTCCTGAGTAATGTTAATTGGAGAGTTATAGAGGAACTGGTTGAAAGATATTGTTACCATTTGTCAGAGCAAGACTGGTCGTTCTCTTTTTCCAGCCCTTGTGCTATGCTAACCTAATCAACTGCTGGCTGTACCTGTATTTAATAGACATAATGGTATAGACCTGCTAATCGAACTCTGCCAGTGAGTGAATATGCATATACAATATTACAAAATGTTGAACTAATCAAGTAAAACTTACTAAGCTATAAGGACTATAGCTTATACCACAGTAAGTACTTTTTATTTCATACATAAACATAAAATATAAACCTAAACTAAAATGTTTTGGTAAAGAGTAATAGTGTGAAAACTTGTGCTGAAGAAAAAGTACTTGTCTGCAGAGCACGCCACATTTTGTTATTCTCACTTCCTCAGTGAAAGCAGTGCCAGAAATAACTCAGCCAAAACTTTAGAGTGAATGTCTTTCTCTTCTCTCTTTTCTCTGCTCCCAGAACAAAACGGGGACCCTCACCCTCTGAATTCACCTCGTGATTCACCTCTGCAAACCTTTCACCCTGATCCCATGCTGTCTGGCTCTGATGCAGGCCCACAAGACCTACTGATGTACCTCAACAACCCCAACCTCTTGGCTGACTTGGATCACTCTGTCATGTTAGAAGATGACCAAGTGCTTCCTGATTTCAGTCTTCAAGAATTTAATTGTCTCGCCCCACAAACCTGTGGAAGCATTTTCCAATAAGTAACTGAATTTCTGTATTTACCAAACCATGGTATATCTCATCGTCAGCTTAATCTTACATCATTACATCAATGTAACAAATGTGAATATGTAAAATACTTGACAACCCCTTGAATCGTTCACCATTTAAGCATTTTAGTCAGCATTCACTGTTGTTATGCACCTTCATATTTTAAGAATATAGTCTTTTATTTGTAAAAGAAATAATCAGCAAAACATTCAGTAAAGCACAAAACATAACAGCTATAGTTATATTCCATTAATGTCCCATTCATTTCTTACATGATACATTAATGAAGAAAAAAAGAATTGTGGAAGGAAGGTAGTGGGAAGCTTATTTTAAGTAAATTTTACACAAGGTATTGTAAAATTGCTAAAACTGCACATAATTTATTGCTTAAATGTTCGTTATGAGTCAGTTTGTGTGTTTTCTTTTTTATGTGCACATGATTAGCATGGTGATTCCATATTGTTGACTTTAAGCTTGTTTCAATCACAATGAAATAAAATGTTGCAACCAATAAAATAAAACGGCCTATATTGTTTGTATATCAGTTGTTAACCTGTAACACAGGTCTCAAACCTGCACATTAACTGAATAAATGCATATTTTGATACTATAAAGATATTTTTAATTTGTTTGGTAATGGAAAGTGTGTGTGTGTGTGTGTGTACATGTATGTGTACATATGTAGCGCTTCAAAGCGCCAGTAACAGTATTTTGAACCCTGAAACACATTAAAGTCTGGGACTGCTTGCCAACCACCATCAAAGTTCATATTAAAATGGCTTGATTAACACTTCTGCGTCGAATTTAACAGTGGTTTCTCTAGCGAGCCGAGGGTTCAATAAGATGTAGGGTGTAATACCTCTGACACAACTCAAAGACACACGTGCTATGCACATGTCAAACCAAAGGTCACACCACCAGAACACTTTTAAGCATTGCACTTCCAGCATGTAAGAAGCAATACAGAGTTGGGACATGACATGAGTCATACATTGCTGAATCACCATGAAAAGGCATGTTGTGTCATGCAGGAATATCCTGTGATAAATTTGTAATATCTGTAGTCTTTAAGTTATGTAATTGACGCTAAGGAAGTTACAATAAGTGATTATGTGTTCTGAAGTTTCTGAAGTCAACTCTAAAATAATTATTACCAAACAAAATTAACTATAAACATATGCATGCAACACAGTTTTTTTAAGACTTCGTGAAGAGGCAGGTGAAGGGTTTCGCTGTCCTGGTGAGCAACACGTGGTAGGCCTGTCGAAACTGTCGGTTCATGACAGCATAGAGTATGGGGTTGATACAGCTGTTGAGCCAGGTGAGGTTTGCACACAACATGTGTAAGACGTGCGGTGCGCGGTTTTTTTTGTCAGCAATGTTGAGCAACATGAAGGGGACAAAGCAGAACACGAAACACAGAAAAACAGCAAAGCACATACGAGTCACGCGCTTAAATTCGCCATCATCTCCTTGACTTGTAGAGTGGGAGGAGGATGGTGCAGTGGTTGGAGCAGGAGTTGATGAGATTGGTGCAGGGACAATGTCTGAGGGAGGCTTGTTGGTTGTTGATAGAGCCTTGGTAGAGCTCTGGGTAGATTCATCTTTACTGTGGTCTAGATCCACTTGGCTGCTCATCTCACAACTACATGTGTTCACTGTCCCGCTGTCTATGCCACTGTCATCAGTCCCTTGTACTAAGGACACTGGTTTCTTTTTGGATGATCGTCGGCTGAGTCTGTAGCGGAGCAGGGCTTGTTTGGCAATACGGACGTGCCTGTAAATAAGTAGGTAGAATGCACCAACACAGCCCAGACCAATAAAAAAGTAGAAAAAGAGCAGAATTGTTGTGTAGGGACGACCTCTAGTTCGATGGAAGCTGCATGTGCACACCTGTGGCACAAACACGTAAACAGTCCAGAGTGGGCCAAAGCTGGCCAGGCCTAGAGCCCACGTCGAGATCAAGAGTAAAATAAGACCTCTGTTGGAGAAGACTCGATCAAACACAGCACGCTTTGCAACCAGGAGATATCTGCTCACTGCTATCAGACAGAGGTTGATAATGGAGACTGAGTTGGAGAGGAAGAGGAGCAGGCCAAAGGTTTGGCACCAGAGTTGACCGCTGCGCCATCTGAGGTGTAGATAAGAGTCAACCGACATGGGCTGCAGTATGGTGCAGTACAGAAGATCAGCTACAGCCAGGTTGATGATGAGCACATTGAAGCGAGTCCTCAGTCGTGATTCTATGATGAAGGCTAGAATGGTCATCAGGTTCCCCACGGTGCCAGTGACGGTCACAGCACATCCCCACAGCACAGCAAAGTACCGGTAGCCAATGACCGAGGGACTGTAGCAGGAGAAGAGGTGGTCCTCTGTTTGGTTTGTGTAGTTCAGCAACATTCTGCCAACTAACAGGAATCAGGATATGGGTTAACTTCTCTGCTGTGTCCACTGAAAGTTAAATTCAAACAGAAACCTATTGTCTTTCACTTGTCACTGACAGCAGGGCCACTGCTGAAAGGGGAAGGAACAGGTTTCTTTTATGACATGCCCTCATAGTGAAAGTAGTCAAGACTGTTTTTGTTTCATTACATTTTTCATTTATTTATTTATTTTTTCTTCTTAACCTTTCCCAGTTTTAGAATAATGTAGTGTATTTAGAAGAAATTATTGGCATGATCATTTTCAGTGTTATTTTTCTGATAGTGAACAAAAATAATATAAATATTATATAAATAAACATTCATTCATTCATTTAAAAAAATCATTTGCAACTCCATTGTTTTAAAAACACATTTTCAGAGTATTTAAGCATATGATGATAATCTGGATGAATAAATAATTCAAAATTTACTGTAACATTGTGGCTCAAAATTCAAAAGATTTATTTTTATTTTATTTTCATCTCTGGCATGTGCTCATAACAATCAGTTAAATTTGTCATGTAGATTGACCTAAGTAGTCAAATACATGTGATAAAGCTAGAATTTCACATGATTTACGAAATAAAACAATAAAATAAATGTGTCACTTTTATGTAAGACTATTAAAGAGAATAGGAAAATAAAACGGCACGTTTTTTGTTGTCTTACCTTCAAAATTTCTGCCGGTTGACCTAATTGTTGATGTGTGGTCGTGTCATCTTCAGTTGTCTGGTGCACAAAGTGCCTCGCTTCCTGCTCGTGTTACATTTTATTTACATCCTTTGTGTTGCTTAAGCCACCTCTACACCATGAAATAGTGTGAAGCAGGGTTTTTCCACTTGATGTCTTAATTCAGGAAGAGAGAGCTTACATATTTCCTGTGGAAAATTTTTCAAATGAAATGACCCGTGTGGAAAAAATTTATTCTAATTATATGTTATGTTGTCATAAAGACAGCACTGTAAACTCGCATTAGCTAACCTTAGCAAACATGTAAATCAATTGCAATAACTGGATAAGGAATTACATTTTGTATTAAATACCAATGTTTACATTATTATTACTATATTAGAATCAATATAAATGAATCAAATAAGGGATCCAGATGTGTTTCTGACTTGTCTCTCAGCTTGTCAGGAATGCAGCTCTAGCCCCAACAAGTCAGCATATTTCACTCGTGATTCTTATTAGGAGAAACACCACTACTTCACAAGACTTGTGAAGGTGAACCAAAAAAAAACCTTTAAGTTAATTAATTAATTAATTATTTAATCTAAACTGAATAAATTCCACATGGCAGCTATCCAGTGTATTTAAAAGTCTAGCAAACTAAATATTGTACATAACTGGCACGGCTGAACATGTAAAGAATTAAAAAAAAGAGGTAGTACCCCAGCTGTTACTGAGCCCATGTTACTGCGTAGCTGTTGCAACAACCAAACAAAAAACTAAAGATGAATCAAGTTATGTAATCAGCTATATCAAGCTGTTAAGTATAGTGTGAATTGTGCAGCATACAGGATGGAGTCACTGTTAATGTTTCTGCAGTTTTTAACCTGCCATTCTCACCACTGAGTGGCAGTAATGTACCTGCTTTAGTTTCTCAAAATGCATTTGTAGAGCAAGTTCAGAAATCTCAGTCATCCAAGGTTCTAGGTTTCCAGGCCTTAATTATAATCAATTCTGTGCACATTGCACAAAAATGAATACATGAACATTACATTTATATAATGCTGAGTTGACCACCGTGCCTATGGCTGAGGTGTCACCCTTGTCAGTTATTACTGTGTAAACATGATGACTGCTGTGACTTTGTGGGTGCTCGCTGACACTGCTGTCTCAGCTAAAGAGGACTTTATTTATTTTTTTGACTTGCTGCTGCAGCTTGGTGCAACCATTGTAACCACAGAAACTACACCGACTGTGTGAGTTATTTATACAGCTCTTCACCTGCAGTGAACATAAGCAATGAGGAGAAATAGTCTAAGACCAATGTTAACTTTATCAGCAGCAATCGGTGCCCAGAGTGATGTCTTTAAATGTTGAACTATATTCAAATAGTTCAAACTAGTATCCAGTAAATGCTTTGCCAAACATGGCATCTAATAAGTTGATGACTTCTGCTTTCAACTCTATTCATGCGTAGCAGTGATGTCATCCTCTAATGTCCCGTTCCTGTGCAGCCAAATGCATTTGTAAATTATTGCTGTGATTTATGTTTAAAAAATGTAAAGAATTCACCAGTCAACCGCGCTTACAACCATAATCTCAGTTTAATGATTTCATTTATACTTTTTTAATTTAACAATTAGGAAGACCCAACATGTACTTTTTCTAATTTTTTAAATAATCTACATGTACAGCAATTGTTCAATACACTTCTCCTAAATAACAAGTATTATATTTGTAGACATTTTCTTTTATTGCAGTTGACAAGAAAAATGAGCAGGAGTGCTTAAAGTATTGCTACAATTCCCATTTCCTAGAGCTGCCCTCTAATGTTTCTCAAGCCATGATGACAGTTTTCACACAGTTAATTAAGGGTCATGTACGGTTTGAGTCGGAGCAGACAGACTAAACATATTTATCCTACGACAAGTCTATAATACCATCCAAAATGTGTTGTGTTTTTATTTTTGCATACAGTCTATGTGGTCCTTTTCCTTTTGTAACATACTGCTGGTGTCTTTTATCCCACACACCTTAAATGGGATTGAAGTGAATATCCACTCTGTCTAATTAAATGTGCACATAATGCAAGTACCTGCTAGTAAATGAACAATTTCCTTACTGTGCTCACAGTGCTGACACAATTGATTTGAAATGTATTTTTACATGTAGACTTCTCAATGTAGACAACTTCTGTGCTTTGTCAGACTTTGATCCTCATGGTTGTCAGTGGCTTTTTAGGGCTAATGTTGGGAGTCATCAGGGAAACCATTGTGTTGGTTTTTGACTTTCACTAATGAAAGTTTTCCCCTTTGTTCTAATCTTTCATTTCTCCAAACCGAAACCATTTTACCAGACCATGAGAGTGACCATTGATAGCTGCATAGAGCAACAGTAGTAATTACTGCTTCACAACAACTGCACCATTGCCAAACCTTTGACAAACGTTATCTCCAGAATAGCTATATAGGATTGTAAAGTGGTATGATCCACCATACTGTGACAGCCACAGTATGACAATACAGCTTTAAGACATAATGTAATTTCTACCCTTTGCTGTTCCTCTATTGACTTCCTGTTTCTATAACACAGAGGTAATTATAGACCACACAGGTCAATTGTGAAAATGCAGACAGTACAGAGAATGTTTGCCACTAACTTCAGAAACAATACAGAAATTGTTGGTACCTTATTCTCTTTATAGGCGATGAAAACAGATCTTTACAGTGGTACAATCCACTATACTGTGACAACTACAGTATGATACCATAGGCAACTACTCTATCTAACTCAACAATGTTTTTGATAACCATAATGCTTTGGCTAGGTAATGAATCTTTGCAGAGATGCAACAAAGATGAACAGTTAAAGTATAATAGAGGCAGGGTTGTGAGTCAGATACAGTGGATCATTTAGGAGATGAACGTATTTAGTCTGTTGCAGATAGGTGGATGCTTAAAGAAGTCCATGCTTGATAGAAACTAGTTTATAAGTTCCTCTTCAAACTATCTGCAGAGTCGGTCTGACAATGCAGATAGTTCAGTGAAACTGGGTCAGATGGAAACATACAGTCTCTTTGAAATATCTGAGATTTGTCAGTTATCTCTAGTTCTCCCTGTTAATGTAACTACTGGTCTGCAACTATCATATGCACCATGAAGAGTCATGATAATGAAACACCAGCCGGAGCCACATCAGCCAGTTTGACTCTTGATGGCACACAGTTGCAGGCCTCCACTTCACAGTGTGCTTCTTGCTCATTCGTCCTTTTTCTGTCACCATCAGTAAGGAGTAAAGAGGATTGGCCCATGTGTGGTGCGGATGGGCCCTGGGGCTGGCCTCAGCAGGCTGAGGGGTGATCCCTGTAGGAGGTGGTGATGAGGATGGGAGGTTGGGCCAGGAGGACGTAGTGCCAACTGATTTGAGGTAGCTGCGGCTGCCATTGCTGCAGCAACAGCCAGAGGATTTGGTAAAAGTCCGGCCCCCAAAGTTTTTGGAAGTTCCTTTGAGAAAGTCAAGAAAGATTGTAAGTGAATGCGAAACAATTAAAAGTATTTATGCATGATAAATATGTATGTTGTGGTAAACTGATGATCTACCATAAAGTCTGTGCGCTTCTTGTGCCGACTGAGAAGAGGATTGGGTTTTCCTGCAACTCCATCCCGATGCCTCCGGCTAGATATATGCTAAAGTATAAAATAGCAAAGCATGAGTATTAAATGTGAAGATTGTCCGGATAATTCTATTAAGACCTTTGTGTAGGTTTCTCACCTGTTTAAGCTGCAGCTCGGAGTTGACTCTGACGTTGCAGATCTCACAGTGGAAGGTGCGTTCCTGAGTATTGGGGTCAGAGGAAGGCTCACCTCCCTGCTCTGGGCTGGGTTTAGGACCTAAGCGTGGATATGCTTTTATAGGCCCCAATCCACTGCGAGCCTCCAGAATGGTTTTGTGTTTGGTACCTGGGGACAACATAAAGAAAGGTCCAACCTTAGAGGCTTTGTTACAGTGTATTGCATTTACTAAATATTAAGCTGACCTTGTGGTGAGATTATTTTCACTGTTTCCAAGGTAAAGAATGAGTCTTAGAGTCTTTTGTGTTATTATTTGAGAGACATTATATTTATTAATATTCTGACATTTTATGGCAAACTAATGAAAGCATGAAATTCCAAAAGGTTCACATACTTTTTCTTGCTATTTTACATGAAGTAATAATAATGACATTTAGTAATATTGTGTCAGTAGGCAAGCTACAGTGTGTTTGAGTTACCTTTGTTATGTGCCTCCAGTTGTGAGAGGGAATTAACAGCTACTTTGCACAGAGAGCAGTAGAGAAGCTTCTTGGCTTTCTCTTCCTCTGACTCTCCTGAACATGGGCTAGGTGCTGGGGACGGGGTGTCAGGAAGACCAGCCGCTGCTGCATCTACAGGGGGTGTACTGAGGGCAGCGGAGGGGGAGGGACAAGCTGGCAAAGGTGAGTTGACAGGAGGCAAGAGAGAACACTCTGCGTCTGTTGAGTTCAGCATGGGTGTAACGGGGGGGTTAGGGGTTGAAGGTGACTCATTAGAGTTGGAACAGGATTGGGTGTCATCTGTAAACAGGACAAAGTTTTAGGTTAGTAAATTATTTGTCAGACATTGTGAAGCATACAGTATCCAATTTGACCTTCTTGATCATGATATAAAAGAGTGAAAGTGATGCTCGTTTTCCTGCACTAGCACTGTGCTAAACCTCTGACTTGCTGAGGCTGAACACACAGCTGTTCTGCTCCATCTGGACCTGCCTGCAGGAGTGTTGAGCCCAACGTGGTGTTTGATGAGTTTCATTATGTATTACTGTATTTTAACATGCCTTTTTGCACATGATTTCTATTGTTTACAGTAGATCAACTCAGTACTGAACCGGGTGATGACATTTTCATCATCTGAGATGTGCATTAATAAGAGGCATCTGTGCAATGAAGGTTGTTATTCATGCGTGCTGGAGTGCAAATTATGCTAATTCACATTAGGGCACCAGCACCACCCTGGTTAGTTTCAGTCCTGTCACTTTACAGAACAGGCGTATGGATCATCCGTGTCACTTAGTGAAAGATTTGTGTGTGTGTAACATACTGTATGTCAGAGGTGATGCTCACCCTGCTTATTAACATCAGGCTCAGGGGCGGAAGACATGGGGCCCGGTGGTGAGGGTGAAGAAGTAGGGGCAGGGTGCTGCTTATCACCATCTTGGAGACGCGCTGTCTTGGATGTCTCAATCCCTTTCACCCGTCTAGCATGGCGGTTCCCCTTATAGTGAGCCTCTGCCTGACTCTGGCAGAAGAAGAAAACACAGTAGAGATTTACATGTAATTAATTTATGTTGAATGTGAATTTAACACTGAATTTAAACTGCAGTTGCATCATGAATTGCCCCGGTGTGAACTGTTTACATTGTAGCAGGAACCGAACACACAGTGACCTTTTGCCATTGCCATGTCGGATAAATCCAAATAGATAATAATCTAAACAAACCCCTAAGTGTTTGTCTCAATGATAATTGAATAATCACTCTGAAATATATTCTGACACCCTGCATATTTAGTGCATTGGAATAAATGAGCGTTGAGCTGATGGTTTGTGGGTCTGATGTGCTGATGAGGCTGTCAGGAAAGATTACCCTCTGGAATATTCTCGCCTTCCTTCAACACTGGTGTAATCACTGAACTGGCCTGCTGAGCCGATGATGATTATTGAGTGGAGGGATTATCTAAAATGGACTGGATATCTGTGGGCGACCAGTGACAGTTAGCCAGTCAGCTACTGAGAGAAAGAAATTGAGAGAATCAAGACGGGTGTGTATTTGCCTGCTTGTCCTTGTATGACTGCACTTAAAAAGATCAGTTTAAACTGAAATAGAAAGGTGTGGACATTTTGGAAAGTCACTAGTGCTTGTGTAGACTTTGTGTTGCAGATTATAAGGGTTATGCTCAAGGCTCTGGAAGAAAATGTACATATTATGATCAAGCAAGCATTGTAACTATTGAATGGTTTAGGGAAAGATTGTGGAACAAAAGAATAATTTAATGCTGCACAACTTTCAGGCTTCACTGGAAAACACACATAAGCTCAAAGTAAACATCTTAGCTTTATCTGACAGTTAACACCGAGCCTGAACCATTTTTCCCCTCAAAGGTCAGTAGGCTACTTTTAATGAAATTCAATTAACACAGAACCACAGCTTGCTGAAGATGGAGGCCTTGCACTAAAATGAGCGACAGCTGACATATTTATGCTGCAGTGTTCATCAACATGATTCCCAGAGTGAACACAGAAAGACACACTGCTCCACCTAATGGTCTAACTGAACCTACAGATTTATATAATTTTAATATATAGTTAATTTTAACAATTTTAACCTGGCTTCACATCAGGCTCACTACTTATTTACTTACTCACTACAGAATCATCCAATGTAAAAATACTTTTAAGAGTCAGTGGGCTAGGAAAGAAGTGTTGCCCTCCAAGTCTAGATATACATGTCCGTGTCATCATCAGATGAAAAGGAAGGCGTAAGGCACAAATATAGTTTGTGTAAGCTCTTTGCTAATACTCAGGCTGAATGTGTGACTGTATGTGCATGTGTAGGCACAAGCTGGGAGCCTTGCTGGGGTTAGATTAGTTTCACTATGTCAATAACAAGGCTGAAGGATCCACATATGGCATGTGACAGGTACATGTTGGAGGATCTGTTGGGTGGGATGCCTCACTGAAGCAAAGGGGGCACTGGGACATGTCTGAGATGCCTCTATAAGCCCTTGGTATTAACTGCCAATGATAGTTACCCGTATAGCCCTTATCCTTATTGGTGATGACAGAAAGGCAGATATAGCTCTGCCTGTGTAACCCAACTCCTCCGACTGCTGCTCCCCAAAGCCTTGCAATTAGACATGGACATGAAGGCCTAAGAGTTGACAAACAACTGACATCTTCAAGCTTGAATGGTAGAAATACTTGACTCTAACGTCTTCTAGTGGCAGTTTGCACAGGTGCTACCCTCTTAATTTTCATCTACCATTTCTGCAACTACCAGTCTTTTTCTTTCTGTGTGAGTTTTAAAACCTTTACTTACTGTGACCTTTAGTGTCAGGACTTAAGAAATCATAGAAGGTTCTACGTCAATTCAAGCATAAACATCATGAAGAGCTCAGAATAGGTGGCATGGGTACCACGATGACAATAGGCTGCAAAAAGGTGAACGCATCTGATCATTTGCATTAGAAGGAAAACAAAATAATGATAAATTATAAATGATGTTTGACATAGTAGGTGAAATGTACTGAGCAAAGCTATGAAAGAGCCCATGGAACGGGGGATTAAGATGAATGAAGAAGCAGAGAAGGGATTTAGAGGAGAGAAAATGGGAGCAAGTGAATGTCCCTGAAATCCTTTTTCTCTCTAAGCAGGATGTGCTTTGATGTTTTATCTATAAAGGGACAAAGGCACAGAAAGCAGAGAGAGCTGGTCTAGCAACTAGATCTACTGTATGGGGTACAGGCAGCAGTGACGGGAAGAGGGGGTGGAAAGAAGCTGGTGAGGTTGAGTGAAGGAGAAGGGACAGAAGATACAGTTTATCTCACAGAGGAAGAAACAGAAACATGAGGATTGACAGTGGAAAGGATGAGCAAACTAAAATGGTGAGCAGGAGCTGCAAAGAAGAAGAAGAACAAGAATTGAGGATTGAGTGGAGGGAAAGAGAGAGGGGTGTCCAGTATGGTGCTGCAGTGGTGACGGTGGCTAATGCAGCATGGTCTGACGTCAGCCTTGCAGCAGAGCTGAGCTGAACACAGACAGGCTAATCTGTCCTCTGTGGCCTAAAATGAAATGCAATATTGTAATTACAACATGTGGGACTACAGTGTGGTAGCAGTAAGAAGCACCTGCTTCTGAGTGGCCACTATCAATCAAAGAGTCTCTCTCTGACCTTATGTAAGTACTTGAGAATTCCCATTTAATACCGGCCTCTCTTGAACATAAGAATGAAACAAAAAGTTTGGAATTAACAATATTTGGCCCATGACCTGAAGAATCATTGGTGAGTGTTTGTCTGCCTTTGACATGCATCACAGCTCAGACAGCATGTGCAAGCCAAGTACTGCACTCTAAGCAGAGTATTCCTTCATTATTAAAGAATGTCCACCATGCTTAAAGCTCCCAGTCTCTCAGGTTACTGTAGAAAGTACTGTAGAGCTGCAGCACAGCAGATGCACAACGTGGTAAAACCACATGCAGGACAAACAGGTGGCTCAGTGTTAGACATCTCATTATATAACAGACGTGATGTGAGCCAGAGCCACCAGCCCAAAACATATCATACACGCACATTCAGTGAACTCACAAGCACTATGTAAAAATTAACACAATGAAGAAAATGGACTTCCCACTTATGTACGCCACGATCATGTAAACCATGTGAGAACATGCAGGTCTGAGCAGAGGAGATATAATTAAGTGACCCCGCACAGAGATAACAAGGCAGTGTTAGCAGTTTCAGATGACCTCCTCCACCACTGCATTTACAGTACATATATTGAGTGCTTCATCACTGGAATTAATTTATATTTGTAGGCTTTTGTTTGATTGATCTAATGTTTAATGCTTTGAGGTTACACTGGTGGGTCCTAAACCTCAGGAGCCATCTGTAAAAGCCCTTTAAATATTGATGAATACACATCACTCATGTTTAATGTAGAGCTTTAGATGTGCTGCATAATAACTGTATTTGTATATATATCTACAGAGATGGTTTGAACAGAAATGTCGGGGACTGTGTGGTGAAAATTTCTCTATGCCTAAAATAAAAACATTGTATTAGGCCAAGGCATATTTCCACTGCAATCATGCTCACAAACACATACACACCGTCAAAGGTCCAGCTCTACTCTCATAACACGTCAGTCATGTCATTCAATATCTGGCATTTGAATGTCCACTTTATGAGTTATTTGTTTTCAAATCTCACTTAACACTACTGCCTGTTTAATGGGGACACTCAAGTCTGTCCTCCTAAAGTTTCATCACTTCTGGCCTCTGATTTCAGTTCCTCTGCCTCATGTTGGCAGAGACTCTACAGTTCATCCTGTGACTTCACCCTTAGACAAACCCTCCATTAAAACCTCAGACAGGACCTGAAACTGCTCCTGTTATAATTGAAAGCTTGTTATCAACACCTGAAATTTGTCTTATAAATGAAAACATTCCTCTACTTTTAAAAATAATTTCCTTCCAGCAAAAAAACAAAAAACAAATATTGAAGCCGATAATCTCCCAGCTAACTTTTTAGATCATAATTTAATGTGTGGCATGCAGGTGGGGGAAGAACCTAGGAAATTACTATTAATATTATTATTATTGTTTTTGTTGTATGTTTAAATTTCTGCTTCTCACAGTTTTGCTCTCACGTTTTGGTTTTGGAACAAGTAGAACTACCAGGAGAAAAGCTGCATAGTTATGGTTGCTAATGTATGCCTGGATTATATTGCCTATAAAAGCAATCAAGCTTTCATACCTCTGAATTGAAGCGTATTTGACAGACGTTGCAGGAAATGATTGGCCGCTTTGTCTTCACCATTGGTGGCCCAAAGGTGTGTGTCATCACAGCTTTCTGGACAGGATCCATCTGTGGAGAGACAGCCCAGAGGTCACCTTTAAAGATTCTGTTAATACAGGAGAAACTCAGACGCAAAGTTTCTGTGTTTCTTCTAACTGCGGTGGACTGAAAGGTTCACCTAAGTGGATGTGGATGTGAGAGAAAGGTCTTAAAAAAGTGTGGGTGAATGACAGGAGGAGCCGCTGAAGGGGGAAAAAGCTGGGAGATAAAAAGAGTGGAGAAGAGTGAATTGAAGAGGGAGCAGTGATTGATGAGGACAGGAGGGTGTGTGTTTTCTCAGCAGCAGCTGGTGCTGCTGTCTGTGCCTGAGTTCTTGGGTGCTGTTCAAACACTTTAATTCATGCTGGGGTTAGACAGGCCTAATTAAAGACTCTCTATCTTCAAAAATTTGTACTTAGTATTTGTGCAACAAAACCTTCTCATGTTGGATCATCATACTGCAATATCACACAAAACAATAGTAGAGAAGCAAATGTAGTGACGTTATAGCAGGAAAAGAAATTGAGTTCAATGGAAGGGAAATTAAATGTAGCTTTTTAAATAACAACTACACAAATAAGCTAATAATATATATATATATATATATATATATATATATATATATATATATATATATATATATATATATATATATATATATATATATATATATATACACAGTATATTGAAATAGTGAAACAGTAAGAGTAATCAACTACTATATAGAGAGAAGTCTGCATGTATGTATGTGACATATAGTGTTGATAGTGTTAATGAAATCTATAAATGCAGGAATTATGCATGGCTTCAACCTCATGGTACAAATGCAATAAACACTGTGTTGAAGTAGTTAACTATCAGAGGCATAAATGTGTCATTACAGAGATATAATTACTGTCATTAGAGATGCAGCCCAACATTTATCCTATTAGATGTGTCACCTAATATCATTAAAATGAGGAAGTAAATGTATGATATTAATTAAACACTGAAGCGACAAATAGATTTTAAAAACAAAATACATGGGACAATGTCTGCCAATTTATATTGACCACAGATGAATACCCCATAAGTCTCTACTGAAATGTTTACTACCCTGTTTTCCAATGACTGGAATGGACTCATGCGCGCTCTCTGACCCGCAGCCACAGTGCTGGGTGTTGCCCTCATTAAGCTGCCAAAAGTAAACTGCGGTTTTACTCAGCCTCTCATCTCCTGCTCAGACTCTGAACGCATGCCGCCAAATGAGAGACTGTTTACATTCTCAAGCTGAAGGCACCAGGGGAAATGATATAATTGGTCTGAAAACTTAAACCCTGTTTGAAACCATTGTTAGACATATTTATAGTCTTGAGCCTGATTCTTTTTGTCTGTCTCTTATCTCTTGTCTCTAACTCACCCCTGGCTTGTTTTGAGTTATTTTATATAGAGACCTGAAACACCTCCAAATTAGTTTGTTTAAATTTGCACATTTGTTTCTGTGCCAACATTGTGTGCAGGCGAAGACATGACATCTTGTGTGTTTGTATGCGTATGAGTGCATTATTGATGTGTTGATGCCTTAAGGTAGGCAGAAACTAACAATCCTCTCAGTGCCCTCTATCTTTAACTGGTGGCTATTGTACAACATGTTGACCTCTCCTTCTCAGCCTTTCACCACCTGTTCTCTCTAGGATCTTTATAAATTTGTCCCTGCTGTTAGAATATAACCTCATCGATCTATTAGTCCACTTTTTGTCTCATCTTAAATTCCCTACAGAAATTCAATGTCAGGCTGTCATCAAGCTTCTGTCAGCAAAGTTTTTGCGTTGTCCCGCTCTGTTAGTCAGACCCGTCAGCGAGATAGACCACTCTGATTGACTGTTCATCTTAGCAAATACCAAGAAGAGTATATGTGGCTCTGCATCAATTTAGTGCACATTAACATCTTCCCTAAATACAGAAAACAGTGTACATGAATACAGTGTCATGCTAAATTAGTAAATGAAAGGCAATAGACATTCAGAAGATTAGCAGGAATTCCATTCAGGCTCCAATTGAATTACATTCACAGTCAATGACCAACTGCAATAGAGCCATAGATTAATAACATGTACATTAAACTTCGACCTCACAGAAACATGGATTTTCTTTGCAGTGCTACAAATCAACAAAACAACAGAGGTTAATTCCCTTTCTCCGCCCACGCATTGTTTCACTGTGCAGCATACGCAGCTTATAAATGCTAGCAGGTGATACCTTCAGTGTACCCTGGAGAAAGTGTCTGGCATGTACAGGTCCTGTAACCTGGTGAGAAAGACCTGATGCTGTATGAACTCTCTAGATAACTCACAGAGCTCCACACTACACAGAACAATTTCTCCCCAAACTGCAAAATGACTGTAGTTGAAACAACAGTGTCAGGTGTTGGTGTCCTTCTGCCCTTCTCCCCGTCCTTTCAGTGCCTGCAGCCTCTGTAGACGAGCAGGCTGCGTGTGGTCGTCCCACTTTAAATAACAACTCAGAGCATGCTGCAGCTTTCCACCGACAGTAGACAGCAGTGTTGAAGACTTGTTTTACTGCACAGACCGTGAGTGATTTGAATTGAAGTGCACTGGCATTCATGGCCACACTCAATGTCCTCAATGAAGAAGGATAAATCCAGGCCTGCATCTATGCTTACATTTTTGTAGGGAATGTAATCAGTAGATGGATTGTGTTCCAATTCAAATTTTAGAATAAATGAAGTACTACATTTAGCAATGGAAAGCCAGTTGGAAGGATGTTGGGACTGCAAAGTGCAGGACTGTCACGCTAAGGCTTTGTTTAAATAAACCAAACCCGTGAAACAGACGTGTATGAAGTGTGGATTATTTTCTATTCAGACAGACCACCATCATTTCATAAAGCAACGATGCCTAACAATAACACCAAGCGTTTAAGATGATCACTACAGTCCAAATTCTAAATACTTGTAAGCATTGTCTCCTTCTCCAAAAGGAAAATATATAACAATATGGCCAGCATGTTTTCTTACATAGTTTTTGGGCATTTTGCTTTTATTTGATAGCAGTAGTAGTGGAGAGACAGATATGAAAGATAGTACAGGAGGGGGGGGGGGGGGGGGTATTACATGTGGCAAAGATCCCCAGCTGTACTTGAACTAGGGATGCTGCAGTTATGTGGCACGCACCGTAACCATTCAGCTACCATGACACATCTGCTGAGCATGTTTCTAATCTGTGATGACAAATAATGGTCATTTTATTGTTCCTTTGAATCTGTGATGTGAGTGTCTGAATACAATTATAAATAATTTAATAATGTAGGAGTCAGGCAAACTGGATGTTGACCTGCAAAATCTGAATATGGCAGGAAAAAAATACGTTATGTGGGATATATTCAGCATCACATTTTGATTTCCCATTTATATTTATTGTCAACACATCCTTGATATAAAAAACAAAAACGCATTTGCTTTTGCACTGTAGTTGTGTAGAAACTACAGAGACATGGCTGGATCATAAATTCTAAACTTATGGAAGGGTCATTTTGTCCAAGTGCATGCAAATGAGCTGAATGATGATGTGTATGTATGTGTGTATGTGAGTGTGTGTTTGTGGTGCTTGTGCATTCCTGTTTGTCGTCACGCTGACCTTCACATGAAACCCAATCTGGAAATGAGAAGGAGCCACAGAAAATGCTGACTGTAGTGAACACAGCCTGTGCCTCTTATTCAATTGATTAGCTGTAAGTCATTTTATTGCAGTAAAACACCTGCCTGGACATTCTCTCAATTATGCTGAAACTCACCCTGCTGAATAAAAAGTAAACAGCTTTCACCTCATGATTTTGAATTATATAGTATAATTCATCAGCACTTTATCACTTGTCTTCACTCAGGAGGAAACAAGCTGGTAACAAATCCCAGATACATATGTAATCATGCTGGTGTGCAGGTGCTACCATTCACTCACTGTGTTGAAGTTGTGGAAGAGGCCAATGTTTCCTGGGTGAGGTGATTCCAGGGGGAACTGGAGGAAGGGTTTCATGTCCAGTGGAGGTGGGATGAGCGGTGGGCTCCTGAGGAAGGCAGGGACCGGCCCCGGTCTGTTTACACTTCCTATGGTAGAGGCACAAACAGGAAAATCAATTATTTAATTATAGTGAATAAAAAAAAAAAACTTTGACCTTTTGGGATGTGTGATTTTTGCTGAAAAAAAATGAATGAGAATCTAATGTCCATGTGTAAATATGAAGCCACTGCCACCAGCTGGTTAGCTTAGCACAAAGACCACGAACAGGGCTAAACAGCTGCACTGGCTCTGTCTAACAATAACAAAATTCATACTGGGCTCCACTACCACCCACACCTCTCTGCTCTGTGCGTCTCTGCTGAGCTGCTACTTTTCTCTCAGTTGAAGCTCAGCAGCGGTGAATGCCTGCACTTGAGGAGTCTTATATGATGGGCAGGAGGGCTAAGCTCCTTAAGCCTTGCAGCTGGGGTACTGCAGATATCTGCTTTTTCTCCATTTCTCTCTCTCTCTCTCTCTCTCCAAACACTGTTTTCTATTCCCATTTCATGGTCTCTTCCTCTGTCTCTCTCCGTACACCTCATCTGTACTTTCGTCTGACTCCAGCACCAGTTCTTCTAGCTGTTTTTGTTCCTCATCATCCTCTTTCTGTATCACTCTCTCTATTCTACTTCTGCTTCTCCGAGTTATTCTTCCCTTTAGCATCAAATCAGTGCAGTGCTTCAGGCCCAATCTAGCTATGCAGAGAGAATTTGTATAATCTTTTCTCCTGAGAATCTATGCAATTGTCGCCATTTATTGCCTCCGCTTTGTGATTATAGCTTAGTAATTTTGTTTTTGAAAGAAGAAAAGCTGGACACTTGTCAAAACGGGGGAAAGAAAAGGCTATTTTGGTAACAGCAGAGGAGGTTCCTTGCACTGACAGCAGGGGAGATGTAAAGAATGTGCTGTCAGGCTCAGAAATAGATGGAGGGGAAAGTCTCTCCTCCCAGCGTTCCTCTTTAGACCATTTCAGTCCTTGTGAGGTCGTGGCAGCTGAAGCCCAGCTGGAGCTATTGTCATTTGAGTGTGGCCGCCTTCACATGTGCTGCAATGACGAAGGAAGGTGTTTAAAAGGTGGGAGGAGAACTAAGATATAAAAGTGATCACAGCTTAAATGTCAGTCAGACATGCCGGGAATCCTACAGCTCACATGGTCAACATTATCACCTCTGCAAACCAACCACAGCAAGTGCTGTATAAAAAAGGCAGTAATAATAAATCTTAGTTCACACCATCGTACAAACATGAAGGAAAGAGTGAAAGCTCAACACCAGATACTATGAAGGAATGAGTGTAATTGATAAAAAATAATTATTCATAATTGTAAAATATTGAGGTCGATTTTTTGTTTTTGCATTTGTGATACCCACTGATGCGTGATCGCATTTGTGTAAATACCTGTGTAATGGCTGTAGAGGGTAATACCTTTGTTTTCTTTTGTGAAAACCTGTTTCTACCTTAATGTGAAGACTTTTGGTGCTTTAGGCCGTAACAGTACCTTTTTCCAACAGTAGGTAGGTGGCAGTGTGAGACAGTGGTTGACACCTGGGACTGTAGCCAGTAGTGCGCTTCACTGTTTCCCTCATAATGGCGGAGAAATCAACAAAGAAAGCCACATCTCCCCGTCCTATAATTTTTTTCCTGTATTTCAGTTTAGTAATGTATTAAACCTCACAAAGCAGTTGGTGACTGATCGCTAAGACTAAGAGATTAATTTGGGTGTTTTTTTCAATCGAGAGTAGATTTTGCTGCAAGTAGCAGCAGTGACAGCCACAGTTTATTTTGCTAGCAAGCATGCAGGTCAGGGGTTACCTTCGTTTGGATGGAGAGTGTTGATAATTCAACTGTTTAATGTGTTTTTGGAATTTCTTTATAGACACAGTTGATGCTGGTTAGTATCTTTGCGTTAGTGCATGAAGGATGCATTTATAGCCAAACATTTTTGGGAAGTTGTGTACAAATATGCAAAAACTGGACAGAGAGATTTTTTAACGTTAGTGCTACAAGGATCAGTTCAATATTAATTTTGATTGTTTCATGGTATTCATTGGCAATCATAAAAGTACAGGATCCAGACTTAGACTTAACCTAAAGTCAAGGTTATCTTTGATTAAAACAAAAAAAAAAGTGCAATCTTTAAGCAATTTTTAGATTTAAACACATCTGGATTGTCTGAGATCTTCATTGTTTTCTTGTTGGTTAGTGAAGCATATTTCTGGCACGCTTCTGGTAAATCTGCAGCTCATTTTACGCCACATTACAATTTAAAGGTCAAATCATGTCAGCTGTTACTCATAAATCTGCATTTACAGTCCAGACACACACAACCGGGTAATGTAAGCTGGCACACAGTGCTTTCATTGTCATATTCTGCGCCATCCCTCGACAGCTCAATGCTATTTAAGTGTAGCAGCAGCAGCAGTATCTCCTGACCTACCCTCCTCCAGAGTGATTTACAATGACATCAGATCAGTGAACGCCACGACTCTTCAAGAGCGACCGTGCAGGGAGGGAGAGCATTGATTGGACACATTCTGAGGAGCGTTAAAGTGTTAAAGTGCTGCCAAACTCCATAAATCCAGGCCTCACCATCTATTGCTTTTTCTCTACTAAAATGAACAGACAGCTTTCTCTCACCCCCCCAACCCCCACCACCCCTGTCTTACAGCCTTTTTTTCTAATGCAAATGTTTGGGTGAGAAAAAGATCAATGTCCGTGTAATAGCTTATTGAATTTTTGTGTAGATTGTGAACAAGAAGTGGTTGGACAGATATGAAGAGACATGGAAGGGAGAAAAGAAAAACAACCAGAGGCAGAATCTGTAGATTCCGCAAACCCAAACATGTGCACACAGGCATGCACACACCAATATGCTGTGACTAAGGCCTCTCAAATTGGCAATTCATTTAGCCAATTTAGGTGAAATCATCACAGAGGTAATGTCAATGTCACTGACGTCGCTGGAGCCTCTCAGTATTCCCTGCCTGCCTCCATCTTTGTGCTCCATGCTGGGACTAGGAGAGAAGGGGACAGGAGACTGGGTGACATGCTGTCTACCAGAATGAACTGTGAAGAGAGGCAAAAACGCTACAGGGTTCCACCAAAAAAGAAAAAATAAAAGAAGAGAGAAATAGGCTGAAAAAACAAAACGAAGCCACCTTTAGTTCCAGGCCCCTGGCTCTACATGGTATGCCAGCCACTTCACATCTGCATCTAAATGGGCTGCTGTGCACAGATGACTCTGAGACGAGCTTCTGTGGCAGATTATCCAGCCTCCCCTCACAAACGACCCCTCGCTGTTAGTACAGTGGAGAAGGACAACCCTGTGGTGGCCATGGAAAACCACTGGATTCACTATGTTCTTTGTCTTTCCTCCTGACGTGATGATGATAAATATTTGTTGATGACACTGTTCGGTCATGTTTGTTGTTTCGTGGCATATCTCTGTCAAGTAAATTCATAAAATTATTAGTTACTGTTCAGTTCTCCCAGGTGATGTACATGTAATGCAACTGTAAGTAGGATCTAACCTTTTAAGAACCACAGTGTTAACTTTGTCATGTTGGGGGTGGGTGAAGATGACTCTGTCTTAGTGTCGCATACTGCTGCTGTGAAGGACTGAGCATGAAATCCAATTTACTGCAGCTCAGCTTACCCTCAAGTCAAAGGCAGCTATTTCAACCTAAGCAGGGGACAGATGACAACACACACACACACACACACACACACACACACACACACACACACACACACACACACACACACACACACACACGCATGCATGCACACATGTTGTAGTTTTAATAATTGTTCCTCTTAGACGAGCAACTTATAGGCTCAACACTGATTTATGTTGTGTTGGTTTGTCTGTGATCTGGACAGTGAACAAAGGACACGATGAAGAGACACAGAGTACTGGCTAAGAAGAACACAGTTGATTTCAGGCTGCACTTTGTTTTAATGATAGATGTTCTGCACCCCAGTGGCAAGGCTTAAATGCCGGCTCCCAGAAAACTCTCAGAAGTCCTCTTTCACTGGGAATGTGTTTGTGTGTCTGTTTTTATGCAGTGCTCATGAGATCAGCAGTTCCTTCTGCAGCTCTACTCTCTGATTTTATGCAGTATTTGTAATTAATGAAGACGATTGTTTTCCCACACAGATTTTGCACTGCTCTCATTAAAATTAAAATTACCATGTAATGATGGTAGTACATTGCTTTGTTTGGACGCTAACACTTTCTCATAAAAAAATATTCTGTGTGTCTTTCTCTATGTGTTTATGATTATGATTGTCAGGATTATTATCATCATATAACTCCCGTTGATTGGCAAGGAATAGGAAAGGAGCTTGATAGGAATTATTAGCTGTGGGGCTGAGTGTCTTGAGTGAAGAAAAGAGATCTGGATGAGGAGGGGAGATGAGGTGGAAACAGAATACACTAGAGGAGGGGGAGGAAGCTGCATGTTTTGAGGTGACTCCAAGGTGATCAGAGCAGGTAAAGACCCCTGTTAACCTGCAGGTTAATGCACAGAAGAAATACCATCTGCTTCTTGAGGGAAGCATATA
Organism: Anabas testudineus; assembly: GCF_900324465.2. Taxonomy (NCBI): domain Eukaryota; kingdom Metazoa; phylum Chordata; class Actinopteri; order Anabantiformes; family Anabantidae; genus Anabas; species Anabas testudineus. The sequence goes on along the minus strand of NC_046614.1, from coordinate 12,045,713 downwards.
TATTCCACACGGCTAAACTACAGCGTGTGACATATGTTGTATACATGTTAAAAATCTCAAGGTAACATTGTCACGGTTTTCAAAGCAGTCCAATCCGTCCAGTTCTTTGTAGTGTATATATCATTTGCACATAAACAGTTTTGGGGTCATTGTGCTGCTCTCCTTGTGGGCTATCTACATCATGCCTTGTTTTCTGCATATGCAAGAATCCCGAGATCTAAATTTTGGTATGAGGACCATAAAAATGTGCCACTTTAACCGTGTGTTTTAGAGAAAATCATTGGCTCCACCTGCTTTTTGTGGTACATCTGTGTTAAGACAGAAGTTAAGTAAATAACTAAGCTATTTGTGAGTTTATTCAGCACTGTAACAACTTTTTTTACATCAAGTATCTCTTCCTTTTTTGCATCTCTCATCTCATAAAACCAAGTCAGGATAACTGCAAATGTCACCTCCTGCAGATGTGTTTTAGCCTCAGCTCAGTTTTTACTTTGTGTCTTACTCCCAGAATGAATAGTAAGCAATAACAATTTCAATGAAATGATATATTCATTAAACAAATCCTGGATCCTAAAGCTCTTTATTTCATAAATGTTCACTTGTGAACATCTGTCTATTCTGTAGCTCCTCTCAGGCTTCAGCTCTTTGGGGATGTGTTGGAACATCCTGAACCTGGCAGCCGACTTTCTCTTTCATTACACTGCAGCACAGTTTGAGGCAAACAGAAAGCTCCACAGCCCGAAACCACCCAGAGCTATATGAGGACCATCGAGAGATTCACCATGTCAACATGACCGCCAACCCTGCCCCGCATTATCGCTCTGTTTGTCGAACCATTTACACACCTGCTGGGAGCTGGAAGAGCACACTACTGCAGATAGAGACCTACAGAAACCTGAGAATGTACAGTACACAAGCAGGCACACAAACACAAAAGCACACATACTCAACAATGGTATCTGACAAATGAGAGCCAGGTGTATCTCCTCATCAGTATACAATAGCAAACACAGAAAGGCAATGAACACTTGATCTTTAATAAACTAATACAACAAAGAGATGATGTATGCAGCTGAACTACATGTGGCATCGTTTCTTTCACAAAAGTAGAAATTACAGGCTACATTTTTGGAGGCGATTGGACTCTGAAACGCAGACTGTGGTTTTAGGCTATAGAATAACCCTCTTGCCAGTTTTAGCATCTCTGAAACCAGTAAATGACAGACACACGTTTTGTGCTGTAGGTTTCAGTTCCTTCTAATGTTGTAATTATGGCCAACAAGTCCTCCAAAGGAAATGACAAATATGTCTTTAACGTTACCCTTGAAAACACAGTATGATATTTTCTGATCTTGTGCCTGCATCAGTTGGATGTTATACAGAACAGTCCTCCAAAACATTCAATACTCTCAGACTGCAACTAAAATTTGATCTGCCACCATATGGTGAAACTTTGGTAGAAACACAAGAGCGACCTGTTTTCTCCATGACATGACTCAGAGGATCAAATGTCGGTCACTTTGGGCGCAGACTGAAATTTCTCAACTGGAAGTATTGTCATAAAATCTGATACAGACATGGTCCCAAGAATGAATTACAATAGATTTTCTTCTATCATCGCATAAAAAATTAATTTGTTGATTAAATTTATAACCAAATACATTAAAAAGTAAATAAAAAACAGGCAATTATCTCGAGTGTTAACTGTAGTTTGTGTTTATTGCTAATTAGCTAATTAATAGATAATAATGCAGTATGTTCTAGCATTTAGCTCAAGGTATCATTATGCCTAAATGTAGTCTCGCAAAGCTGCAAATTATGCTGAGTTGCAAACACTTGTTGTGACTTGCCTGAGGATAATACTAGACAACGTAATGACCTTGACCAAGGTTGTCATTCACTGATGACAGAAACTCAGCGTCACTCAGTTGCTCAGTATATTCCGCTGTGTGAGACATAGGAAATAGGAGCCTAATTACGTGATTGGGGAAAGTTGAAGAAAACTGAACTTCTGCAAAAGAGTTGAGCAAGAGCAGGGTGTGTATCAGTCAAGATTGTTTTGAGTCCAGTGGAAATTGAAACAATTTACTATCTGACATGAATGAATGGTTTGTTGTTATTTATTATGTGTGTTCATTCTGTAAGTAACTGGGACAGAAAAAAGAATGACTTGGGAAAACAAATCCCAGCCAGTCAGTTTGTCTGCAGATACATCAGAAAATACACATCTGCTCATAGCATCATAGCATGTAAATAAACATGCTCAACACAACACACCTAAAGTGCTACAGCTTTCGTCTCTTAATGTGTGTACAGTGAATGAAAGGAAATATTTACAGCACTAACAATACCCGATATTGTCAAAGTAAAAGACGTTTGTTTGAAATCACTGCAAATGTATTAAAAATTCTTCCTTGAGATATTTCTACAACTTGATTAGAGTCCTACGGGAAAGTTGATTGGACATGAGTTGGCATAATCCAAGCCATGAAGTCCAAGGACTTGTATTGTATTGAGGCACAGATATGTGGAAGGGTACAGAAACATTTCTGCAGCATTGAAGGTCCTAATGAGCACAGTGGCCTCCATCATCTGTAAAAGGATGAAGCTTGAAACCACCAGAGTGGGGCACCCGGCCAAACTGAGCAATAGAGAGAGAAGGGCCTTAGTCAGGGAGGTGACCAAACACCCGATGGTCACTCTGAAAGAGCACTAGCATTTTTCTTTGGAGAGACAACGTTCCACAAGAACTACCATCTCTGCAGCACCACCAATCAGGCCTGTATGGTAGAGTGGCCAGACAGAAACACCCCTCAGGAAAAGGCACATGACAGCCCACAGGGAGTTTGCCAAAATGCACCTTAAAGACTCTTAGACTCTGAGAAACAAGATTCTCTGGTCGGATGAAAACAAAGATTAAACTGTTTGACCTGAATGCCAAGCGTCATGTCTGGATGAAAACAGGCACCGCTCAGCACCTGGTCGATACCATCCCAACAGTGAACCATGGTGGTGGCAGCATCATGCTGTGGGGATGTTTTTCAGTGACAGGAACTGGGGGACCAGTCAAGATTGAGGGGAAGATGAATGCAGCAATGTACAGAGACATATTCATAAAAATAAAACCTTCTTCCAGAGTGATCTGGATCTCTGGAAGGGGGCGATAGTTCATCTTTCAACACAATAACAACCTGTTTTTGTATTTTTAATACATCTGCAAAGATTTCAAACATACTTCTTTCTTGTTGTGAGTAAATAGTAAATGTGTGAATGTCAATGTCCAAGTCATGAGCTTTCTTACATTGACCCAGTTTTGGGCTAATAACAACAAAGTCACTGTAAATTTTCAGGGTTATCCGACCTTCTCTTCTTTGTTTACCAGTCCTGGCTCTGTCATGTGCAGTAGATACTGGTTTTACATGTATGAAATGTGTGTCAGTTTGTCAGAAACACATAATGAAAGGAACATTTCTCTGCTGTAAATGTCAGTTCTTCATCCTTCACTGCATTGCCTTGATTTAAAGGTCATGCTGCTTATCAGGGACAACATGCACCTGTGATTGAGAGATTTTTGTGTGTATATATATATATATATATATATATATATATATATATATATATATATATATATATATATATATATATATATATATATATATATATTGCATGCGCATATTACTTCATGTTGTGTGAACAGTGATGCAAGACATTAACTTTTTTATAGTGCCAAGGGAGGTCTTTGCGTCAGACTAGAAGAAGCCTTGGCCCATTTTTAAATAAATAAAAGCCTTAGGCCTCTGGGTCTGAAATATTCATCATAGAAATCACACAAGAGTTACTAAACTGTGCTTCATACTGCTCTGTGTTGAGAGAGATGAACCAGCTTTAGCACATTTCCTTTATACTCAGTTGCTGATCATGTTTAAAACATGGATACGTAGTGGTGGTTGGAGCGGCAGAGAGGAGGGATTGTGGTGATGGACAGCAGGAGAGGACAGAAGTGGACACTTTGTATGTTCATCTCCCTGTCTTGTCAACACTGTCACTGGCCTTTAATGAACACTATTTCAGTCTCTGGATCTACATCTCCATCTGAGTGAAGGGAACATAATACAGTATATAAAACCACATCACCCCAAGTTGTTGTCAAGATCATGTGTCAGTGTGTTTAGTGTGTAAAGCTCGCAGAGTTAAAGCTCTGCACCAGGAGAGGGATTACGACAAGCTCAAGCTCATGTTCAGATCACAGTAAGACTCTGGCAGGCATAAGAGCAAGCAAACAAAAATAAAGTTGTGAAAAATTCATTCAACACACAAATCTGGAACAAGGTTGTTGTAACTGATCAAACTAAGTAGAAGTATGCATTATAATACACGATTAACAAGACAACACCTTTAAACTAAAAATATAGAACTAAAATGCCTCCATGACTGCGTCACATTAATCAAATATAATTTATATTTGAAGAAATCAGCTTTTTTGTATGTTAATAAAAATCCAGTACCTGGAATGCGTACATAGGCTAACAGGCAAAATATATAGGCAGTCATGTCCATATGTAGAGATGTGTGTGTATGTATCAAGTGGACTCTTTAGTATGACCTGCTGCAGAAATTGGGTGAATTATTGTTAAACATGAAGACGGAGATGTTGTATGACTTTCTGATTTTGCCTTTAGGCACTAACAAACTGATATGTCACATCATATAATGCACTGAAATTAGAAGAGAACATGTTCGGTGCCTTGACTGAGGGTCAGGTTGGGGGAATTACAATGACATAAGAAAATGTGATATATTTTGATATTGTTTTGTCATATTTCCAAACATTTTATGAATAACTGTGTCACATTGTTTGGCTACCTAAATCCTACCTATTTCCTTCATTGCATTGAATTAAAAGGTGAAATCTGAATAATTGTGATGATGGAACTGAAAATGAACTGGAGAAATACAACGCAATTTTACAAAGAGGCAGCAGCCAGAAGTTTGTGCCAGACACGAGCAATCACCTTCACACAAGAGGAATGTAACTGTAAAAAAACGAATCAATCCGATCAATAAGAGCAAAGAGGCAGAAAAGCTTTCTAGCAGTGTCTTACCCAAGATCATCCTGTATCCTTCCACTGTCAACTTCTCTTCCCAACGTTAATCTTCCTGCTCAACTCTTCTTCTCCGATCAGCTACTGAGGATACTCAAACCTCAAGCGCCCACCTTTCTGCCTTTCAAAACTCAAACGTGGATAAGACGCACAGCCTCACAACCTTGACTTTCCATCTCTAAACTGGGTGTCTTCCCCTGCTCCGTTCCCCTCGTCCACATGAGGTGCTTGTTCTCCTTCAGATCTCGCCACGCTGCTCTTGTACGGCCAGTTGCTGCCAGAGGAGAAACACAGCAGCAGCGCACTCAATCTACAGCAACGAAGCCTGTAATTTATTCCCTGTTATGCACTGACTCTGGCAGGAGCAACACCAAAGAACACAGCTGAGATGGAGGCTTGCCTCACTAAAGGAACCTCTGCACCACAGCATGCCTCTCTCTCTCTCTCTCTCTTTCTCTCTCTCTCTCTCTCTCTCTCTCTCTCTCTCATATTTTGGGGTTGGGTATATCCTAAAGGCACCTTGCATTCCTGAATCCTGATTGGCTGGAGACTTAGCCAATGAATGCAGCCGCTGCTGAGCATTTTCTTGGGGTGTTTGAATCGAGAGGCAGAGTGATGATGCTGCTGTCAGTCCCTTCCTCCCTCTCTCTCTGTCACCCTTTGTCTGTTGGTTTACTATTATTATTTTTTCCCCTCTCATTTCTCTCCTCAACTCACTTTAAAAACATGTATATCATCATCAGCCCTCACAACATCCTCCCTCTGTATGAGCCTGGAATTTTTTTCTGGTTTCCTTTTTTTACCCCTCTGTTGGGTCTACAAAAATAGCAGTCATATATTTTGAAAAATGCTGACCGAGTTGGCACTGCGATTGCCACTCCAAACAACTATGTGAACAGAACAGAAAGAGACTGACAGCTTGAGAGATTTGACAAAGCATTGGAGGGATGGAAGGAGAGAGTGAGGTTAACGCAGACTGACTTGGGGATAAAAGCATGAGGTGAGGAAATGTGGAAGATGTGGTGAAACAGCGCGATGAAGGATGCTGACAGCTGTTTGACAGGCAGACAGACTGCTGAATGAGCTCAAACAGTGAGCTTACCACACGCACTACTGCAACATTTAGCAGAATTATGTACCTACTCACAAGGTTAAAACAAATACAAATGATAAATCAAATAATGCTGCATGCCAGCTTGTGTGTGTGTTTAAGTGCATGTGAACCCAGGGTAAGCTTTTTGTGTGTGTGTTGTCAGATAAGGTTTCCTCATTAGTAAAGGTGGGCTGAATAATGCAGGCCGGTGTATTGTTGTGGTCAATGGGCCAGGTGCTAATGTGGCTGTCTGAGGGTGGAGGGGCAGACTCAGCATGACTTTAATGGATGTCACCATTGGAAACTGAAACCGGACCACTGGAATCAGGTGGCACACCATCCTGCATTTGTGTCTTTTTGCAGGTTGGTGAGTCTCTTGGGATGTAGGGGTTGGTAAGTACTTTAAATTGTTTGCTTAATAAAATGATCTCACTGGAAATTCTTCAGAAATCAAATTAGAAATGAAACTTAATTACGGCCTTAAATGACAAGGGTCAAACAAGATCTTATTATTCAAATGCATGCATAAGAAAACTTTTAGCACGTGCACACACAGGAGTAGGAGTAAATTTTAGACTTATTTATTATAGGGTGAGACTGGTTACTTTATAAAAAACGTTTTCTGAATCATTAGTTGTTTTCAAATTGTTGTAATTTGACAGAGCACATTTTTCAAAGCTGCAATTTTCACATTTCTCCGCAGGTTAAACATTAGGGGAAGTGATTGAGAGTGGATGAAGACATTTAAAGCAGCAAATGTGTTTGATTCTAGTGCTGCTAACTATAATGAAAATGGTTTATTGGCACAATCAAACTCTGTCAACAAGCAGGAGATGACATCAAAGCTTACTTGGACAAATTCAGCATCCTGAGCAAATTTCAGTCAAGACGCTAAATTTAGGAAGCACCACAACACAGAGTCATCGCTCTCAGGGTAACAGATTACTTTATTTTAGATCTCTGTGCTGCCAGACTGACAGAGTTGATCATGCCATCGTCTTGGACAACCTTAAGCATGTTGTCTGTCTTTTTCTCTTACAATCTCCCATGGAGTACCCCAAGGCTCCATGTTGGGACATATTTATGCAGACAACACCCAATTTTACTTCTCACAGAAACCTGCTGATCCATGCTGCTTTTCTCTTTTTGGAACTGCAACAAGGATTTCAAATCCTGGTTTGCAAAAAGTTTTCTGCAGTTAAATCAGAATAACACCACATTTTCAGCTCTACAGATGCATGTTAACTCCCAGAAGTATAAAGGTCTAATTTCTCGTTGTAGTTTACAATTGGATAAACAAATCAGCTCCATTGTCAGTACTGATTTCTTTTGTCTTAGTTTAATGGCAAAAATAAAAAGTTCCTTTATGTTATTTGAAGTCGTTTGCTCATTGTTCAAAATGCTGCTGCAAGAGTTACAGGAACCAAGAAAAAAGACAATATCCAATATGCAAGTGAATTACAGAATATTCATTTATCAGTTTATTGTAAATGTATCGCATGGTTTGTCATGGGGTGGTCGTTATATCCAGATATTACACACTTTTAGTTTTCTTATGTCTTCATATTTAATCCTGTTTTTATTTTATTACAGTTATACTGTATGATAATGTAATATTTTAATAAATATTTTTAAAATGTGTATTTAAATTATTAACATTTGCATCAGGGTTGTACATTAGTTAGTGTGCAGTGCAGTCAGCGGGCCTGTGCATGAACATGTGTGATTATGTGCATCTGACCTCAACCATCCTCTCATTCTCTCATTCTACCCCAGGAGGCCATAACTGTGTCGACAGGCTTGTTAAGCTTTAATTTTAGACATGATCGTTAGCGGTGAGCCTCGAGGACTCCTGCCAATGTTTGATGAAGTCTTCATTGGATAGATAACGCAGATGAAACTACTTAAAGCATGTGTTTATTCTGCCACTTACAGAAGAGATAAGAGAATTCATAAAACACTTGATTTCCTATAATTAAACACTGCATCCTGAGAAACCCTGGTGAGAACTGTTAGTAACAATATCATGATTTAATACTAAATTTAAATGCTAAACTAGTTTCACTAGTTCAGCTGTTTATGCTTAGCTGTCAGAGACAGACGTCTGAGTTCACATACACTTAAACACACACACAACTGTTTAGTGCTGGAGCTGCTTGAAGCTGAGGTCAAAACTTACATGACTAACAGAGAAGCACCCAGCTGTGTTTGGTTGTAAATCAGTTTGCTGTAAAGTGTGTTTGAGGGTACAGTCCTGGCATGGACCAGGGCGGGTGTTTACTACACCTCAAAGGTTAAAATAGGTGGTGCTAGAATAGAGACTGGGAATAACCAGCTCCCATTGTCCATAAATACTCACACTGGGCTAAACATATGTCTCTGTACATAAAGACATGCTTGTCGGTGAATGGACTCTACTGCTCATGCTTTAGTACACAGCTAATATTTTTTAAACTAATTATTAAAACAAAAACAAAAAATGTCCCCATATAAATAACTTCGAACAGAATTGTATGACCTATACAGCCATAAGTATTTTACTCTTGTATATATTTATACAGTATATTTTAGCATGATATGTTTACACAAAGCAGAATAATACAAGCAAAAATATTAAGCTTAAAAACTGTTTCTCTAAACTGAACCAAAGCTTTTCTACCTTACTGGAACCCAGATCACTTCACACTGCTTCACCCATTCACGCATTCACACATACCACCATGCAAGGTGCTGGCCTGACCCATCGGGAGCAACTGGCGGTTCAGTGTCTTGCAAAAGGACACTTCAACATATGGACATGACTGCATTACTGGTGGATGACCTCTCTACCTCTTGATCCACAGCCGCCCTAGAAGTTGCAAATATTTTTCCTGATCTATCTGCTGTTTGTTAGTCCATCATACAAACATAATCACAGACACATATTTGAGAAATTAATGTAGTGGTTCATTTACTCAACAAATGCATTCAGAACAAAATAATATGTTGGCACTCACCACAAAAATCAAACTATCCATATTTAACCCACTGTTTTCAAATAGTTCCATACTTAGATCACATGACAACAACTGAGTCAACTTTGTTTGCTAAAGAAAGCCACAAGACTGGATGAAAGCTCCGGGAAAAGCATGTAAGTATACCTTGGATCAAAGATTTTTCATGTTTACTGTATATATGTATATATGAACTTAATCTGCAAAATAGCAGGTTTTGCTAGGGAGCAATTACAGGGAGCACATTAACCATATGAAAATATATTTTATGACCTAATTATAACATCTGATGGACATTATATAACTTCTTCCTTTTTTTATGACCAGTGTCCTATTTCTTCTGTTTCTCATTATTCTTTACCTGCATCATACTGATGGTGTATGTGAAAGGTCAGGGGTCAGACACAGTCTAAGTGCAAAGTCTTGTCTGATACTGAGCGCTGATGTTTGAAGGAGATTGCCCTAACTTTTATCAAAGGGAGAACCCTTCAAAGCCTGTCACTTGCTCTTTCTTTCTGCTTTGAATATTGCAGTAATGAGGGAATCCTGGCTTATCCAGCGTCTCAGTTCATTTGAAGGTGATCAAAGGAGGAATGCTCACAGCAGTGGGTGGTTTTGCATTGTTCAGAAATCAGTTATGGTCTTACCTGATCCCCACATTGGTCACCTCTATTCTTCAGGAGGCTTGAGGTGATCCAGATATTCAGTCCAATATAGTCCCGAGGTCAGTGTGTCAGCCAACATAAAGTAAAATAGAAGTTGTCTTTGAGTGGAAATAAAACTGTGCTCAAGTTACATTGGAGAAATAAATAAAGTAGCACTCAGCAACATGAGCGCAGACCTCGTACCAGTCAGCTGGAGAGTGGAGAGGAAGTGTTCGGTGCAGGCAGCCACATGCCCACAGTGTAACTGCATCAAACAGCAGGCATGTTGACGTCCAGCTTTTTCATCTTCTTCAGATTCATTATAATCTCCTCCTCGTTTCTCTATATTTTCTCTGTGTTTTCCCTTCTTGCCGTCACAGTCATCTCTTTCCTGGAAGCGAAGGAAACAAGTGCATGAGATTCCAGGGGCTAATTCTGCTGCTTAGGACAGGGGAACCTAATATGTGAGGACAACTGTGGAAAGAGGGAGATACAGGCAGAGAGGGAGTGTTAGGAAAGGGAGGGACAGACAGGGTGAGAGGGGAAGCAACGGATGCCAGATCAGAGGAAACAAGGATTGGCATATGCGTGTGAGGATGACAAGTCATTGAAACTTGAGAGACACGAAGGTAAAGAATATTTTGACACGATGAGGCAAAGGGGAATATGATGTTGCTTGATGCTTGCTTTTTGTTTGATTTACAAATAGCTTGCCCTACAAATGAATGTTGCAAAGATTTTTTTTTTTATCTTAGACAAGTTTTAGACATTTGTTTAAACAGTGGTTCAAATAAATAGTAATGGCAACACTTTCCAATTTGGTAATACCAAGGTAATAGTGAGTAGTAATAGCCTATAGTTTGGCTGTAAGAGGCCAAACCTATATAGATAATAACTAAATAACAGGAGTTACAGTAATTACTGGGAAACACAGGTGGTGATTTGTGGGCAATAAGAATTAAACCGAGCATGTTTCACCTACCTACCTGCACTTTATTTCATAGTAATATCTGAATGATTAACATGAATGATGTGCTTGTGACAGCCCTCTTAAGCATGTTGTGAGTTCATATTCAGTGTGATCAGCGAGTCCTGTAAATCTGGCAACTGTCATGTAGCTTTAAGCTTCAGCTGCGGATCACAAAACCAAAACAATGAGCTGAAAGACACAAACTGTGGTCTTAAAGCTGAGATTAACTGTTGGGTGTTGGGTCGGGTGATAATTCTAGTTCATCACCAGAAGCAAATCTTTTCACACCACATGTACTGATTTGATTCCAAGTAACATAAACTGTGATAGACATTTTACACATACTCCCTGTTCGTATTAGACACTTGTGAAGTTATGTCATTTTACATTTTAAAGTGATTTCACCCTTAGGGCTACCAGACATTTACCACAGGATCAAATTGATTTTCCACTAATATCATTTTAAAACTACAGCTATTTGGGTGCAGTGGATAAAAATGCACTGACTGTCCCAACCACATCGTTAGTACCTTTAGTACCTGTCTGACGATGGCAGCTTCCTGGTACTTCTTGCAGGCACATCCCACAGTGCAATGCATCAAAAATCAGCAGGTAGCTTTCACAGCAGGTGGCTTCTTAAAAGTGCTGATTCACTTCAATTCCAAAACAGTCTCTGCCTCTCAGTCAGCTATTACGCTCTTCGGTTTGTCATCCAGTGAAACACTCAAAGTGAAGTGCTGGGATGATGAAATTAAATGTGGATGGCTGTGAGATGAACACAGTCACAGAATTTACAAACATGATACTGTCGGACTACCGTGAGCTAGCGTGGCATTTGCTACATGCTGCCAGTTAAGGTGTAAACTTAGATCAGATATCGTAAATGTGCTTGCAAGTGTTGTTTCACATAGGTAGGAGGGTATTAGGTGGAGGAGCAAGGGGGTGCGGGCTGAGGTGAGATTGACGCATGGTGTAAAGTTGGGTAAATGTCAGTCTAATTCTGATATACTAAAACACCGCAGCTCTACTCTGCCTGCTTCTTTGCAACTCACCTACAGAATATAGTAAATAAATTCAGAGTTAAGTGCGGCCTACTAAAGTGATATGAACAATTGAATGACATTCAGGGTGTGAGGTGTTCTTGTGTAAATGAGACAAGCTGTTTAAAAAAGAAACAACCATTTACTGTGAGCAGTAAAAGCCGTAATGGCACCGTCCCATCAAGCTTGGCAGGTTCCCACTGTGAGATGCCCGTGTAAACTCATCCCGATTTAATTTAAGGCAGACACCTTCAGTTTTATTTCATTTGCATAACATGGACACAAACACACAGGCACACACACACAGACGCCACATTCTGGCAACATACCACGTAGGGGTTAGTTTAAGGAACGGAGGGGAAGGACAGCAAACTGGAACAGTAAGCACATTTCACCAGGGGGATACAGTTACACATCCACACACACTGATTCCTCCCCCACCACCCTCTCAGGGTCGTTCTCCCCTCTTCAATTCTTTCTCTCTGCAACACATGCTCACCATTACATTCATCAGTGTCTCTCTTTGATTTATATGTGACTCGTCATTGTTTTCGTACAGCTTCATTCTCCTCTACATGTGTAGCACTTTTACCGGACATAACAACTTATTCAACCAGAAAATTAAACTACTGCTGGTCACACTGAGCTGCTACATTTTTATTACTCTTTGTTCACTTCAGTTTTGCCTAAGTTGGCATTTGTCTGTAACAATTAGCAGTCCAAAAGTAATATGACGCCTTGGACACTGAAGCAGGAAATTCCTGTCAGGTCATGAGCTTCTGCTCTTAAGTCTTCAGATATATATTCCTTTAAAACCTCAAAATATGGTTGGGTGTCATTGTAAGTACTATATTAATTCTTATGTATTATTATGTTTATGAGAAATAAACCTTTGTGTTGTTAGTAAGTGCAGTATTTCAGTTTTGAGTGTTAGTGGGATCATTAAAACTCCAAAAGAACTGGACAAATAACACTTTTAACCTGATGATAGTGCAAGAAAACGTTTTCACAACCATTGTTAAGCCTCATCCTCTGTGATAAGGGAACCAAAGTTCATGATAAAACATCCAGCAAAACCTGTAGGATAAAAAACACTAATGTTCTTTTTGATTCTGTGTTGCTGGAGATTTTATTTCTTCAGTTTTTAAAGGATAAATGAAACCTTGGATGTGTCTAGTCATTTATGTGCATCATTCTCTGGATGCCGTTTGTACCAAATGTAATCATGAGGTAAGGATGAAATATTTTTGATGTGTTTTTGTGTTCTTTGTGTCTTTATTTCTCAAACTATGTCATTTAACATTTTAATATTATTGATGATGATGATATCAGTTATTGATGCATTTGTGTTTGTGACTTTTGGTCAGCTGGCTGTTGCAGTGTGTACATAAAGCTGTTTCTACTTCCTCTATCTGTTTCATGTTTCTTCCCCTATGAAGTTGCATTTGCAGTTAATGTGGCAGTGACAGACTGCAGGAATTCAACACTTTCCTTCATTATGCAACTGATGCAATTTTGATGGTGATTCTAGCTACAACTGATTAATTATTTGTCTCATTTTTTGTCTGTAAGAAAAATGAGTTGCACAAAATCAAATGGTAGTCCTGGAGAGCACTGTCTGTTTTTGTTCTTCATTTTTCCAACTCAAGGATAACAGCGCCAACCACATCCCTCCTCCCTATTAGCCGTTGCACTTCAGTTTTGCCTTTGAAGATTTAATCAGTCGGATTTCCTTGATTAATCCTTTTTCATGTCCTTTCACGGTAAATAATTACAGAGTTTGATATGATCACTAACTGGATGGAGAGGACAGCATCCAGATTTCCAAAAGTGCAGAGTCCCCAGGAACCTTCATTAGCCTGATTATTCAGATCCAAACACTCTCCATCAACCAGTTTACATGTAAATAGGTTAATTCTATTCCTACTCTTCCTTTGCTCTTCTGGCACACTGTGTTTAAAAGATGAGATCTCCCGAAAATGTTTTATTTACTCATTGTCTAAATAAAAATCATGCTGGAAATTACTAACAAATATAAAGTGAGGCCTCTCCAGCAGAGCATGTTTAACAGATTTCTGTCATGACTTATTATGTGCAGGAAAGCCAAGCACTGAATGATCGAATCAATGACCTTTTCTGGTACATTCAGAAGGCTGCAGTCAGCTAACGCTCTCACAGCTGATTAATGGGGACATCTAGTGGCCAAAGCTCATCTCTTGTCAAGCTGATTGATTTAGTTATAGCAAACAACGCACAAACACACAAAAAACCTCCATCACTTGGTGGTGGTGTAATTCTCCTCAAGTAAGTTAAGACAAATGTATCTCATAATAGTCAAAGCACTCCTTATGGGAATATTCAGGGCAGGATACAGTTTTTTGTTGTTGTTGTTATTATCAAACAGGATGCTTTTTTTTTTTTGTCCGGATGCTTAGCACTGCCTAATGCTGTATGTTGAGTAAATGCTCAGCAGCTGCATGTTTTTGTGTATAAGAGGAGGTGAAGAGTTGATGCTCCGACTGCCCCTAACTCCTTAGGATTAGTGAGTTAATGCAACCATTCAGACACTGAGCCCTGATGAGCTGTGTAATGCTGTTTTATCCCTTATAAAACATGGGCACATATACCTAGCAAACAAATGCACACCCTTTAAATGCTATATTATTGTGAACTTGTAGCTAATGGAAACTGCTCTCGGCAGGATGTCAAACTGTTTCCTACAATGTTTTTCCAGGAAAAAACATGTACAATTAAAAATTATTAGAAAATAGACATTTCCCCAAAGAATGCAATTTTTTATTTCCAGAATATGTTTATTTCCAGTATTTATTACTGGGAAGGTTTTTCTCCAAATGCTAAGCAGCATACGTGATAGAGAGGTTGAACACAGTTTCTTATTTTATCCCAAATTACATAATTACAAGGATTCTAAGGGGAATTGTTTATAAAAATATTGAAATATGAAAAAAGATATTACCAGAAGGTTTTGTATTTGTTTATTTAACAAAGTGCATTGCTGCTTTCAAATGTCAGAGGGGTCAAGGGTCAAAAAGGTTAAGGGCAAATGAAGCCCTCTTTTTCTCTTGGGTGCAAAACAGTCATTTGTAAATGGCAAATTTCCTGGTCTATCATTTATTATATCAATATCCTAGATGTCCACTGTCAGATGTCCTATATGGGGGTGGTCAGGTGTCCATAAAGAGAACGAGGAAGTCCTGCCCCTTAAAGTTTGTCCCTGGTTTCTGTGGATAGTTGTGCGAATCTACTGCAAACACACACAGGCTTATACTAATCCTTGTGAAAACAAAGCGATATATTTATCCCAGTGCAGGTCAAGCGTGGGATGATCATCAGCATGTTTATCAGGATTATGAGCGTTTCATCCATAATACAGCCTCCAACATCATACTTACCAAACACTCACTGTTTCAGACAGTTTCTGTTCCGAAATGCACAGGAAGATAAATTGACCAGCAAACTGATGAAGCAACTTGCTAACGTGATTCTTTCAGACCTTTCCCAGCAGTGACCCCTGACCCACTGTGAGCTTGTGACCCCTTCCCACTGACCTCTCAGTGGGTGGCCTTCACACTGACCAGCATACAAACCAGGACATCAGATATTTGTTATTTTTGTCCACTTTCACATTACACTTGTCAGTTGATGTTTTATATTAATTTTCTCTTTTCTACCTGATGTTAATAAATATTTCTCCTATCCGTTCAATCCTGCCTCTTCATCTAAAGAAGAAAAAGTCGTTCAACCCTATCAATCTTGATTTAAGTTTTACAAATGTGCATGTTTTTTAATGTCGCTCTGTGTTTGAAGGGTAAAGGGTTTAAATGTACAGACGTGTTTATTACACATGTGAGTGTTTAGTTGTCTGAGTGAATGTCAGGAGAGGATTAGTCCATCCCAGTGTCAGTGAAGGAGAAAGTCTGCACAGCCGAGCTGCCATGTTAATCATAAATCTTTATCTTACAACGGGCCTTGCACGTTCACCCTTTCATTAAAAAACAGCTAAAGGATTAGAGCAGCTAAATCGGGGAAAATGAGAAACAAAGTAGCGAGTAATCGCGATCCCTCTCTGCGGATGGTTGGTGATAGTGAACACAGACTCTACTGACTGGTGGAAATTTTAATATTTTAATCATTTTTGAAAAGAAACAAACATGAAAAGACTAAATTACAACATATCCAATGCGACATTTGTTGTCAATTACGTGTGAATCACCTGAGATCATGTTTTTTGCTTCTTCCCCTTGATCCTTCACTTTTTTTCTCCAGCTTTATTTATTTATTTTTTGGTCTATAAATCCTTCAGAGATCAGCTACATCATGTTCAGAAATGTGTTTCACGTGCAAAGCATGAAACAATACATAACAAAGAAAACTGGACACAAAACAAAGATGCTGTAAGAGATAAACATACATACAAAAAAGACCAGAAAGATGTCTGCAAACGAGCGCATATACAGTGTATTAAATTAAAGAATAAATAAAAATACTTTAACTCATGTAGAACATCTGATGTTACTGAAGCAAAATAAGAAGTGCTTATATTACAGTCATAGAACAAAACGGCTGGACCAAGATTTCCTGTTCATCATTTGTCAATCAATTATTTAAGAAAACCTGTTGGTTATTTCAGGTGCTTTCTAATATTAACAATGTTCAGCAACGCTGATCTACTGTGCAAGTGCTCCACACATGTAAACAAACCACTGTTGTTCTACTAGTCTTCTACTAACAGTCTACAGAGAAGGATCAATCTTCAGACCTAAAGTGTTTGTGAAGGATCAAAGTGTGAACGGACTCTCCTCATCCTCTTCAGTCTCTGTAGATGGAGGTTATCTGTCGGAGTGGCATGTGTGGTGGATGGTAGGAGTCATAAGGCCCCTCTAAATGTACATCGTAGTTGGTCTGAGTCTGATACAGGCCCTGCCCCAAAGCGGAGGGAGAGTAGTGGTGTGGGGGTGGGTAGTGGGGTGAAGGGTCCTGCTTAGGCACCAGGTTACTGCTGATGCTCAGAGGTGGTGTAGGAGGCCCGTCGTATGGCGGGGTCCCCACTCCGCCAGCGTTATACTCATTCGGTGAGTGATTCTCATACACGCCTCCTTTCGTTGATCTCAGGTGAAGCAGGTGAGCAGAGTCAAAAGTGCCATACGGGGGACTTGGCAGACCCGGAGAGGAGTAGCTCACCACCCCACTGAGAGGAGTAGTTGGTGCCTGAACGCTATGTCTGTCCTCAGTCCTCATCCCAGCACCAGGAGCTGGTCCCAGCTGCAGGCAGCCGGCCACCAGGTTTGTTGTGGGCTGTGAAAGACCCTTACAGAGCGTCTCCATGAAAGCCCTGCTCTCAGTGGACAGGCCCCCGTCCAGAGCCTCAGACAGAGCACAGATGTAGTTGCGAGCCAGCCTTAACGTCTCAATCTTGGACAGTTTCTGGGTTTTGGAGTGACAGGGCATGATGCTGCGCAGGTTCTCCAGGGCATCGTTTAGGCCATGCATACGTGAGCGCTCCCTGGCGTTGGCCTTTATACGCCTCGCACGGAACCGCTCCTGACGGGCTTTGGTCATTCGCTTTTTCTTGGGGCCTCGTCGTTTGGACTCATTTTCATCCTCCTGTCCGTCCTCTTCGTCCTCCTCATCTATCTCTGCATCCTCACTCCCCATCTCTCTGGTCTTTTGGTTCGTCCCGCCTGCTCTGTAGTGATGTGATGATCCTGAATTGTCTCCATCGGGGGAGCTCATGTCTCCATCCATCCACTGCAGAGGGCTGACGACCTCCTCTCCCTCCCCTGGTCTCACATACGGCTTAATCATCATAGTAGTCTATAAAAAAAAACATCTTTATTAGACATATGTGCTGTGCTGCAGGTATTAACAGGTTTACACATAATTCTCATTGCCAGCTATCATTTTACCATTTTTTAATTTAATGGTTTGCAACTTTGTGCTATTGACAATAATAATTATCAAGGTTTTCATAATTTTTATATGTTGTGTCATTTTTTTAACAAACTTACAGCCACAGAAGAAGAACAGCTGTGGCAGAAAGTATTTCACAGTCCATCTATTACAAAGTGCATCGTTCCACAGTTAAAAAGGTAGACTTGTTGTTGTTTAGACTATTTTATGTGTTATAGATTTAAATTGAACCAATTTGATGCCAATAAAAATAGACAAGGTTCAGCATTTTCCACTGGAGAAGAAGCCAATGTTTAAAAAAGTTATGGAATATACCTTAAAAAAGTTACCTAAATAATAATAATAATAATAAAAAAAGAAAATAGAATTTTTTTAGTGCCCATGTGTTTTTTTCTGTGGAGGGTCAATTCCGCAGTGGACGTTCAATTACTCAGCATTACCTCAGTATTTCTAAAATCCTGTCTACAGCCCGGTCGGATCGATGGATATAAGCTCTCTTCATTAGTGGAAACCAGTGATGACCATAAGTATTTTGTAAACCGTGTCTCTCCGCAGTCTTCAGATCAGGCCGGTGGTTTCAGCACCGGACAGTTCCCGCTGCTCCGCGCAGCCACAGGTGCTTCTCCCAAAAGGTGCGACAGGACTTCAACACCTTCGTGATGTGTAATGAGCATTTTATTTCTCAGTTTTGCATGATCTGTTTTCTCCCCCTTCTCCCCCTCTCTCAAGGTAATCCCGGTCAACTTGTGAACTAGTAATACCCCGGCGAGATCAAGTCGCTGACAGGACTTCAATCTGGGGCATCGCAGGATTTGCTCCGTGGATGAAGCGACGACCATGGGATTAAATGAAAGATCGACATCCCCCAGATCAGTGACAGAGGACTCACAGTAGATTGAAATGAAAAACGCAAAACTATTAAAGTCTCGTCACAAATTGCGTGCTTGAGCAGCTATTAGGGCAATGTCGACTCAGTCATATCGATAATCCTGCTGTACACATTTTCATTAGATAAAGTCGTTGCACATTAGCTGCAAGTGTTTTAGGAGACGAAACCTGCACGGACCGTCCTGTGGACCAACATGTTAGATATGGAAAAAACAACTATTCCAACCTACAGCATAAAATAGTTGATTTGTCTTTTTTTTTAACATACCGGTGCTGATGTGTCCCGGGACGTCCCACAGAAGTTTGTCAGGTGATGCTCTTCTTGTCTCTACGGATTACAGTTCGGTCTCAGCCTCCACCATCCAACAGTAGCTGAGCTGTCTCCTCACGCAGAGCTGTCCCACAGTGCGGGTCACTCTGCGGGGGCTCTGGGTTTTAGCCTCCACGTTGACGCTCCTCCCACTCCCATCCAATTCGTGGTGAAGCGCGTGGCCGGCGTGTGTGTGTGTGTGTGTGTGTGTGTGTGTGTGTGTGTGTGTGTGTGTCGGGGAGATGTGCATAATCTCAGTGAAATAGCCCAGACTAACAGGAGAGGCCCCGGCCTTTGTTGCTTTGCGAGGGCCGCCACCAAATCCACAGAAGGTTTGCGCTGAGCGGAGGGAGACGCGCTCGGTCGGCTGAGCCTAACTGTATGTGACAGCTTGAAGTTGGCCATGAGCAGGTGTTTGCTCCATCCCCTCTTCCAGCCATCCATCCATCCCATACTGCGGAAATAGTCTGTTGAGCAAGTTCAGCTCACCCAAGAGGCAGCTCCAGACCGAATAAGTTTGGCCACATGAGATGCGCAGTTACATCAGTAATATGACTTTGGGGCTCATTCACTCCCTCTCCTCTGCAGGATGGAGAAGTAAATAAGTCTTCACTGTTTTAAAGCTTAAAGGTACATGTCCCATATTGAATGTTTAAATGTTTCCAGCTGAGCACCATGGATGATTGTCCATGTTTTTGTTTTTAAAGCTGAAAGGATCTCAACACTTACAAATACAGAGCACCACAATATATATAACCCTAACCCATAGGATTTTTTCTCAGTCAGTAATGAAACTTCTAAGCAATATACTGAAGTGACTGTGTAATGGAAAATATCATGTGTATAAATATACAGACATAGATGTATTAAAAGCATATATTTTAGTAAATTAAGTGTCCTTTTTATTTTATCAGGTTGATCATTCGAGACGTAACAATGTTATGCTTATGTGCATTCTCAGAATAAATCAGGTTGTATAATGGTATAAACACACACTTATAATATCCGATAATCAATTTGATTGTAAAGTGTAACATATTATAATGCACAACACGATCAGGGAGCAGAGAGACAGAGAAAATTCATTATTTAAGAACTGAGCACCACGTGTTCTAACGAGAAGGCTCAATAAGTCGTCTGCACAACCGAAGTATGTGCTTTTCATTCCCTGTTCATTTCCAGGTCGACCACCTTTCCCACTGCTCCTCCCCCTGGGTCTCTGCCTGTCCTATTCCACACCTGCAACCTGAAATGGGAATAGCAGAGCTGTGCGTTCTCCATCCCCAGAGTCAAACCAGCGGGGGAATATTGTAGCTGAGGCCTCAAAGGTAACCACACACAATGCGGTTTATGATATGTACAAGAATTGGCACATTATTTAGTTTTAGGGGTATGAGTTACATCCCAATCTTATTAAAATGAGAGCGAGAGAACTGCTCTGCTCTTTTTTATTTTATTTTTTTTCCGGTTTGACCCACCTATTGTGTGTCATCCAGTCTTCATGTTCCACAAGTGGTGCTCAAGTGATAATACTGTATGTATGCCATGATGTCCCCAGGTCCCCTAGTCCTGGCCACACATGATGAAGTCCTCCTACAGATGGTCTTCTCTTAAACATATCTCTCATTTTAACAGTCTGTGGCTCATATGCTCATCTATCCTCCACTGGCAGCTCTGCTCACTCAGCATGTTCACATTGCTCAGAGGACAGTC
This sequence comes from Anabas testudineus, assembly GCF_900324465.2. NCBI lineage: Eukaryota > Metazoa > Chordata > Actinopteri > Anabantiformes > Anabantidae > Anabas > Anabas testudineus. The sequence goes on along the minus strand of NC_046614.1, from coordinate 12,025,029 downwards.
CCTCCCTCACATTTTCTAGTAAAAATGGACAGATAAAACTTCACTCCAGTACACACACAGCCATGACCCTACTGCGAATCCCCAATGTTTGCGTGTGTGATAGTGGGGTAAACTGGGATATGTCCATCTGTTGTACTGGAAGTCCTCGGAGAGGTCCACAGTTTGAGGAGTATGTGTATGAGTGTGTGTGTGTGTTTTTTTTACAAAGTGAAGACACTTTAGCAGGATGAGAAGGGTGTTTAAAGACTAGGTTTTAGTTAGTTAAGGTTAGAATAAGGTTTTGGTTAGGGTACAATTTAGTGTGAGGCCATTGTTGTGATGGTCTGGGTTAGGGTAAGGCAGTACATGTGATAAATTAAAAATTGAAACAGAGTAGATTAACATGGCCTGCGTAACAGAAGGGGGCTAGGGAATGCATTATGTCAATGAGTGTCCTCACACTGACTGCCATACAAAAATGTGTGTGTGTGTGTGAGAGAGTATATGTTTTGAGAAGTGAATAGACTAAAAGGGGGCAATCAAATAATTTTTCTTTGGCAATATCAGCAGACTTGGATACACTTTTACAGCAGTGAAAGTCCAAAAAGGTCACAACAGTGGACCAGGACTGTGTCTGTCACTCTGCATGAGTCTGTATTCACTTTAAAATTTATGCCATTGGTGATAACAATGACAACACGATCATCACATTGTTCAGAAATCAGACAAAACCTCCAGAGAATGAACGTTGCACTGTATTTCATGGTCCCACATCAACTTTAGAAATGGCCAGCATCTAAGCCAAACTTGAACCTCCCTCCAGGCCAGCACCGACCCTTGAGAGACAGGGGTGATGTTGACCATGTGTCCCTCTACTAACCATCTCATTGATGGACCCCACTACTGGGTAAAATAGACACCCCACCCTCTGCCTGAACCCCTAAACCCCCGTAACCCTTCCCTAAACCCTCTGCTGGCCCCCCGTTGTGTGTACTCATTGGCTGACCGCCTTCAGGCGTCCCTTTTCCACAGGTCCATTGTTTGGCCCCATAAGCAGCTTTGTTTCTGCATGTGCAGCTGGGCTAGCCTGTGCAGCCATTAGCTGCTACACACTAAAGGGAAAGAAGTATAATATAATTACAAAACAAAAGTCAGGTGGCTCACGAGATCTGCCAGAAGAAGCCCATTTTGGAGGGACACGCTGGCGGGTGGCCAGCTATAATTCGATTATGAAGTTGTGTGAGTGACAAAAGAAACAATTGAATCTTTTTTTCTTTTATTTGCCCCACTGTGATTTAATTTGATTCCACTGGGGCTGTAAAAAGCGAGCAGTGTGAAAAGAGGGAAGATTTACTTTTCTAATTTCTGGAGCCACCAGTTAGTTCAGAAAATGTAATATTGTCCAACAAAATAACGAGAGGAAATTCTTCCCTGGGCCACCTTTATTGTCATGTTGCTGCATTTGACGCAACATCGTGACTTCCAGATGAATCGCTGAAGGCCGCAGTTTTTCTGCAAACTGACTGGTCTTGTGCTCGTGTTTTGCATGAATGCACACAGACTGGTGGACAATGGGATCAGTGGCATATCCATCTCCTGTAATACTTTCTTTAAACAGGGCTGCAAGTGTGTCCCAGTGTTCTGTCGGCAGACCAGAATTTATCCTGTTAGTCACCCTAGATGAGTGAAAGAGTAAAATCAACCCCCATCCCAGCTGGACACACACACACACACACACATACACCAAGGATGCACTCACACATGCACACTTAACCCCACACTGGGGAGTTACACACACAGCTTTATGGACAGCTGATAAGAACAGGTTTAGCTGGTGGCTACTGTTCAGAGCAGGTCAAGCAGAACAGGATCTGTTAATGTCTTTTTATTTCTATAGTTCATACCGCAAAAGACTGCACTTAGTTTTTTTTTTGTTTTGTTTTGTTTAGTTTTTTTTTGCTGTTATATAAGACAATAAGCAATTGTGTTACATGCACACATGCTGTTCCTACAGAAGGGCTGGTGTCAGCATTGTGCCCAGTCAGGGAGTAAACGCCCATTTTTTGCCCCATTAGGCACAGTTTGATCGTGCCACTGGGAGAGCACCACATTCTCATGCTCTGTAAGACTGCTCAGAAATGTTAATGGACTGTCTGCTTTTCTATTTGATTTACACAAGTGGACGTGCATGAGTCAGTGTGGGCGACTTCTGGAGTGTGTCAAACAAAAGGCTAAACCAATGTTTGAAGATGTTTTACGGATAAATCTGAATTGTTTTATTAGAACATGCTGGGAAAGAACATGTAATACATGTATATCACCACATCTTTTAACTTTAAAATTTGAAAACGCCTCTTAAATTTCACTGTCATGCTTCTGTTGGCAGGATGATATTATTTCAAAAGCCTTCATACAAAGAGTCTAATGAGCTTCAGGGGGTTACAGGGTAGGCAGAGGCGACAAACTTCTTCCCATTGCCATAGGAAGAGTTATCCCAGGTATAAGTTTGGATTTTGAGCTCCTTCCCTCCCAGGCTGAGGCGACACCTGAGGATGATGGACAATAAAAAAATCTCAATTAGAATTTTTTTTTTCACAAACCCAAGGTTATCATAGCATGGGTAGATTTACTTACTGTTTTCCAGGACGAGCGATATAACAGAGGCTGTAAATGGCCAAGTCAAATTCAGGACTGCTGCCGATCATTGCAGAGCCGACCTGCTTGAAGTAGCCATCCCACATGAACTGCATCCCCAGGACATCAGGGTAATTAGTCCACTGAGACGAACAGAAAAAAGAGTATTACTGGAGTGCTTCACATGTTGCAGTATAAAATAAAATGTCTTTATCGCGGACACTTACGGCCCCATCAAAGCTGTGACTGTAGTAGTTGAGCTGTCCCTTTTTCTCAAGAAGATAAAACTGGATCCAGTTGTGGAAACCAGACACCTTTCCTCCCTTAATCTCCCCTGGTAAACAGTGTAGTTACGTGAACACGTGCAACATTTATTTTCAAGACATCAGCAATGTTTCAAATACATTTGACAAACCTGCAAAGACATGCTCAAAGCCACTGGAATCTTGCTTGTTGTTGTTGCGGGAGTATAGTCCAAACCACATCATCTTCAGGTCCTGAATGAACTCCTTCTCTGATGCATAGACGCCTTAAAATGCAGAATAAAATACACTTCGAACACTAGAAGTTTTCAAACATGGGAGACCCACAAGGAGAATTAACGTATAAACCTCAATTATTACAATGTGATTAAAAAAATCTAAATGTCTCAATAAAAACCAAACTCTCAGACGTGCTCTGAATATTTTAGAATTTGTCAGACTTTGTGTTTCTCTGGTGCATTGTGAACAAATGTCAACAAAATTATTTGGAAAGAATAAAAAAAAAAACACTCATCACTCAAACATTTAAATGTAATTGAGTGATAATTCTCTTTACCTCCAGGCGCACTACTAACAGGAGCTACATTGACTTTATAATTTATAATACTTTTAATGGTGATAAAATGTAAACAAACAGAGGGTAAAAAGCAGCTGTTAAGATGTAGCCGCTGTTAACTCACTGACTCAGTGACTACTTGTTTACATTTGTCAAAGGATTATGGGAATTGGGAAACTTAAAGCATGAGTGGATTTTTTTTTTCATGTGGCACTGTGGAGCCCACAGAGTCAGACTTTTTAAATTAATTACCCTTGGAGTGGAGGAAAGTAAACAGCTCTGTGCCCAGCTTAGTGTTGGAAATGGTCTCCTTAAGAAAAGTGTCCTGCTCAGCCTGCTGCTGAGAGCTGAAGCTCTCTGAAGTTCCAGTCATCCTGTGGTAGTTGTCAAGCAGATTCAAGAGAGCGGCATAAGTGGGCCTGGAGAAGAGAGTCTTCTCATCCAAGTAGCGGAACAAGCTGGAAGAACAAAGACACACACACACACACACACACACACACACACACAAAAGAGATGAATGCTCCAACATCAAGAAAAAGAAGAGCCCGTGAGAGGATGCTGTGGTAATAAGACAGTCGGCTCACGGCTGGGAGGAGAGATCTGCTTGTGAGTTTGTCTGAGAGTTGGACACCAGAGCCTGAGTGTCCGTGATCAACTGTGAGGCTGAAGCCTTGTTTGAGTCCAGACTGTAAAGAGTCTCAGAAACAGCCTTGATCTCAGCGTCAGTGATTGTACTGCGACCGTCTGCCGCTTCACCTGTGGAAGAAACACAGATAATGTCACAATGGAGGTGATGAACAAATGCAGTATTAATATGATGGAAAGTAACTCCACAAGTACTAGACTTGTACTTGATTAGTTTCCTTTTATTCCACATTACTTAGATTCCACTATGCTATTACAAAATATTGTACTTATTTGTCCACTACATAGAGTTTACAACCACTTTCTACTTAATAAATGCATCTATATAAAAGTAATGTAAAAGACAAATAATACCATCTTAAACATGTATTACTAAATGATATAGAAACATTTCTGCTGTAGTTTTATTTTTTAAAGTTTCTGTACATTTTGTAGATAATACTTCTGAATGCAGGACTTTTCATTTATGGTATAGTGTATTAATAATTGCAATACTGCTAATTGTATATTAATAAAAGTATTGAAAAGGGTTTTATATAACATAAAGGGGTTTGAGGTGTTGTGAAGCCCAACACTGACATCCACTGGTCATACACTGACAAAGAGACCTATTAATATGTCATTAATATCAACAGCATATTACATAAGCAGTATAGTATATAGCATTTGTAGTACAATAATAGTGATGCATGTGTAAATACCTTTTCCCAAATTTGACCAAACTACAATAGTTATTCTCTGAGACACTATGATTATATCCAGTTGTTGTTGTTTAGACCACGACACAACCACATAAAATGAGTGTAAAGCAAGAGGTTAAGCTACTTTCACAATCTACAGATGAAGAGCTTGGTGAACTCTTTGAGTGCAGCACCACATGGTTCATTGTTTGACTATTAACAGATTAGATTCACTGTCCCTACCCCTAACCGTGTGAAAATCATCAGGTGTCATAGTTGTTCCAGAAAGGGGAACACAAACAGGTAGACACCAACTAACAGTCGTGAGGTGCGGCACGTGAAACTGGATAAGCTACAGTTGCTGCCTTACTGCTACAGAGTCCTGTGTAGTCGCTGCAGCAGTTTTTTGTACTCGAAAAACAGACAAGATACATATTGTTAGTTTAAAACAGTCTACAGTACAGCACCTGACAGGAGTCCAGCATGTCTGAAAACCATCAGGGCAAAAGACAAAGCAGAAACAGAGACACCAAAAATTATAGGTTAAGGTTATAACAACAGAGCAGAAAAACAAACTCTTACTGCTGCATCCCAGGCAGAACAGGGTCACACAAAGTGCAAGTACAGGACAGACCTTCATCTTTGATCAGCTGCAACCTGAAAACAAGGTGGACTGGCTGCACTCGTGCTCTCCCTTTTATACTGGGTTTCATCTGACCAATCCAAGCACAGCACTGTTCACAGCTGCTCTGACTGTCCATCTATGTACTGTATCTCTGTCTATCTAAACTCAGCCCAGACGTCTGTCACACTTTAAAATGTGCTTTCAGGTGATATTTTCACTTATGTTGATACATTGGAGGTGTTGGTGAACCACGGCACCCCTATACCAAATAATACATTTTTAAAGATTGAAATAAACTTTCTCTTGCTTCTCTGTGAAACTGCACATCTGCTTATCACACAGACGGTGCTTTAATGTATCAAAATAAAACCATATCAAGTAGTGATATTGATAACGACTGCAGTTTCAGAGTTTTAACATTTCTTTTGAAAAAAAAACAACAATTTCTGTGTTCAAAAAATGAAAAGAACAGTACCTCTTTACAGTCCATTGTGTTTTACAGTACAGAAAAGCCACAGATTTCAGTACAAAATAAAATTATTTAAAGCATGCACACGTCTTTCAGGGCCGTTTGTTAGTACCCCTGCCAGAGTGACCAGACGCTGTATTTCACAGGGTTCATATAAGATTAGCCAGAGTTGCTGACCTGCTTCAGTTCATGCTGAGGTCATGTGTGTACAACAACAAAGACATGGTATATTTAGAGGAAAACAGACAATACTGAAATAATTAAGGCTCATCCTAATGTATAATGTATAACTGTAGTTTTTCTCGGGTTGGGTTTATAGTTTTCTCCGAAAGCTGTAAGTGAATTTGTGGCATTTTCCCACTTCAAAAGTGGCACACTTGTAGGTGACCCCTTCAAACAAGAGGCTATTCAGGACAGAGGACTGAGTCATATAATATACTGACACAATAATAAAATAAATAAATAAGAAATAATAATAATATCAATCAATAAATAAATGGACAATCGCGTGTAGTTGTAACTGTACTCCCGTCCTGCAGAGGGCGCCAAACAGTAACAACTACCCTTAAAACTGTTGTTGTCCCTAGACGGCTTCCTTACACAGCGTGGCTTTCAATGACATTTGAGTCTTCATAAGTCACTTCACTTCTCCACAGTGTAAAGATGTCGTTAACCTTTTTATTCAGAACCATTTCTAGAGACGTTGTAAAGGTGAGCCGATTTAATCTTAAACGTTGAATTTACCTGAAGGTGGGTTTTACTCTAATTTACCAGCCGTTCAGTTTTAGCTTGCTGCTACATTCTCATTTCATGGTGATTAGATGTCACTGACGCCGTTTGATGTGACAAACGTTTACTACATCTGATTGTTTACTAACCTAGACCACTGGACCTTTTGAAGTTATTATACCTTCTGCTTTCTAATATACCTTTTTTATCCTCAGGCCAGCCTTTGCCAGCATGTACAGTCTCTACACACTGGTTGTCAGCTCCTGGCAGCAGACAAAACCCTCCTGATGAAACTGCGGAAAAACACCGGCTACACCTTCATTAACTGCAAGAAAGCACTGGAGAAGTTTGATAATGACATAGCACGGGTAACCACCTCTCTCAGTCTCCCTCTGTGCTCACAATTCAAAGTGTGAGGTTCAATATGGTGACTGTGTTTTGGATGTGATTTGTCAAACTTTCAGGCAGAGACGTGGCTAAACGAGCAGGCCCAGAAGGAGGGCTGGAGCAAAGCAAACAAGGTGGAGGGTCGCAAAGTTAAAGAGGGTCTGATCGGTCTCTTTGTAGGAGACAAAGCTGCGGTTATGGTGGAGGTAAGGCCAGTGGTACGGAAATGTATCACTCTGCAATTTAATGGACATGACAGCAGTCAGTGATCCTGTATGTTTTGTCTCTCTTGTTGTCTGTTTGATGCAGGTCAACTGCGAAACAGACTTTGTTGCACGCAATGAGAAGTTCCAGGAGCTGGTTAAAGATGTGACATTAGTCACCTTGGCTCATCACCAGAACAAAACCCAAGGCCAAGCAGGATATATCAAGGTAAAGGTCCTTTAATTTAACTAATGATTATTCCCCTAAATGTAAATAGATATATAGAGTACCAGGGTATAATGGTGCAGGGTCGATTCTTTCTAGATCTCCAGTACATTCAATTCAGTACAGTTACACGACTGCAGGTTTCACAGGTGAACGTTTATAACATTAAAAAATTATATTTTATTAAAAAGTGGCAGTGGTATAGGTTATACTTTCAGAATGTTAACTTATACTTTAACTTTAACTTTATAATGTTAACTGTGATGTTTTATCTGTTTTATCCCCTGTAATCACTTAATTACATTACACCTGACAATAATACAGATGTCCAACAATATAGTAGGAGAATCTATAATTATTAATTGTACTTACATTAATAAATGTCTGTCCTAATATCTGTGGTGCCTTGTTGAAATCAGATAACAATGTGATGTATTTTAGAAACCTTTGGGTTTAAAGGTTTTTCCACAGTTTTATTAGCAGCATATTTGATTGTTTTAGTGTGATGAATGCAGTGCAAGACCTCTAAAGGTTGGTGCCAATAGGAGGGAATACACATACAGTACTGAGTGTGTAGATTCATCACATTAATTGTATTCAACACTGTATACTAGAATAATTCATCTTTTACAAACTATATTTGTTTTCAGAGTGTCCTGGCAAGTGATCAGTTGAGCAAACTCAGTGTGGGTGAAGGAGCTTCACTTGCAGACCAGGTGGCTCTCGCAATAGGTCAGTAAGAAAAATGTTTTTCAGTTCTCCACTCTTCTCCCAGCATTTCTTCAACTGGATTTTCCATAGAACCTACACAATGTATCATGTTCTGTTACGAAAATAGCTGAGAATAAACTCTTACTTATACTGTAATCCAGCAAAGTAATGTGAACACTTACATGCTTAAAGCATACTGTAGTGTATTTTAGGACATTAGCATTTGTAAAGCAGACACAACAATTTTTTGTATTCATTTGCAACATCCCACACTTGACCATATTTTCATGTGATTATATTATAAGTTAAAATAAGATAAAACACCATATGTATAAGTTAATCAATAATTCAACATAATGTTTATGTAATATAAGTTGACCTCAGTGATCACTCTCACAAATATGCCACATGATTCACTGAAGAATTATTTTATTTATTCGCATTCATTGTGAACAAGATTTGACATGTTTGCTTCCAAGTGATGATATGTGCATAGTCTCTATAGTTTCATCTTGATGTGTTTCTGCTGCCCCCAAGTGGTCAAAAATCAGTCGATCCGTTATTATGTCAAGGTAAATAAAACGTAATTGCTAAAAACGCAATCAAACATCAAACATGATATAATTTAATCAAATTCAGATATTGACATGTAGAATTGGAAATTGACTTACTGTTATGTAGCAGCAAAAAAGAGCAAACAAACATCTTTGTATGAAGCAAGAAGTGTAAGTTATTGATTTGATACATGAGGAAGGAGAAAATTCAAGATTCAAAAAAACTTTATTAATCCCAGAGGGAAATTACCTCATTACAGTTGTTCTCAAAACAGACATAAAGAAAGGAAACCACTACCAGGAAAGAGCCACCAACATAAATACAGAATAACGTCTATACAGAAAACACAATATATACCTAATATGTGAGAAGAATGAAAATGGGTCAATAATTATAGTCCAGGGTGAAACGACAGCAGTTATAAAACCAGCTGAAATCAGTTTAATGCATTGTCTCTGATGACAGGTGTCACACTTTCTTTCCAGGTCGCCTCGGTGAGAACATGTCAGTGAAGCGGGCGGTGACAGTTGGTGTGCCTGCTGAGTGGCACATCGGCTCATATGTGCACGGTGGTGTGAGCAGCCAGAGTGAGGTGGCCATGGGCCGATACGGGGCCCTGGTCATTTTCCAGGGTGGGAAAGAGGGAGAACAGAAAACATTAGGCCGTAAGCTGGCGCAGCACATAGTGGGAGAGGCCCCTGTGTCCCTGGGCAACATGGACGACCTGCCGTGTGGAGAAAGTGAAACACGTCTGCTGCCTCAGACCTTCCTGGGAGACCCGAGCAGAACCGTGGCACAGTTCCTTAGAGGTCAGGAGGCTCGAGTGCTGGACTTTGTCCGATTTCAGTGTGGAGATACAACCAGTGAAGAAGCAGAATGAAAGGAGGGAAATCATGAATCCAAAAGAATTTGGCGAAAGTCAATATTTCATAAGAAGATGATATTGAAGTCTGCATTTATTCTCTAATATTAAGACACTTATCATGCATTTGAAAGTGGAATATATAGACTAGCACTGGTGCTTCATGAAATAAACAGTCCAACAATGTTTTAGTTTTTTTTCTTGTCTTGAAATCTCGGTCCAAGCTCACATGACTTCCATTTTTCTCTGATGCTAAGTTTTTTTTATTTACATGTGATGTCCAGGAGTTTATTCTAATGGGTTTTGACAGTGTGTTATACTGAATGTCCCCGGACTGCACAAGTGCATGTGATTAAGTGACGGGTTGTTACTGCTGTTTCTGTTCTGTCAAGTACTTTGGTCTTATTTTTCTGATATTAATTAGACACTTTTCTTTACGTTTTTCAACTTATAACCGGTTGTTTCCCAAAAAATGTAATTCAAATGAATCCTCGACATTAGCTTTGTCATTGATAATAATTAAAGGGACGGTTTCTGAATAGAAAAATGAATCAAGGTTTTTAAAGTCATTCTTTCTTTGAACCTTTGCATGAACTGAACTTAAGCTCACCTGAAGCTGATTCCTGCAGGAAGCTTATTTATGAAGCACATGAAGAACAAACTTGGCCCGTACTTGTGCATTTGTGTTATTGAACGAATCAAGTTAATTCTGCTTAAAATGCATGGTTTTCTCAGATGAGTAGTTGGAGGTTTTCTACTAAAAGCCTAGTTTTAGAGTATTGAGTGTGTGTACTGCCACCTCCGGCAAGTACCTCCGGCGCAACTCTTTATCATACTATTTGAAGGAAGGTAATAATTTACAGAAAGGATGAGGCACAGCTCATTCGTGTAGTTCGTATAATAAAACTAGGCCTTCTACTTTTCCCCCGGTTGGTCCATGTGCTGCCTCTAAGCCTCTCCTGGACCTGTCTCCCTCTCCTGGACCTCTCTCCCTCTCCTGGACCTCTCTCCCTCTCCTGGACCTCTCTCCCTCTCCTGGACCTCTCAGCCTCTCCTGGACCTGTCTCCCTCTCCTGGACCTGTCTCCCTCTCCTGGACCTCTCTCCCTCTCCTGGACCTCTCTCCCTCTCCTGGACCTGTCTCCCTCTCCTGGACCTGTCTCCCTCTCCTGGACCTCTCAGCCTCTCCTGGACCTCTCTCCCTCTCCTGGACCTGTCTCCCTCTCCTGGACCTGTCTCCCTCTCCTGGACCTGTCTCCCTCTCCTGGACCTCTCTCCCTCTCCTGGACCTCTCTCCCTCTCCTGGACCTGTCTCCCTCTCCTGGACCTGTCTCCCTCTCCTGGACCTCTCTCCCTCTCCTGGACCTGTCTCCCTCTCCTGGACCTCTCTCCCTCTCCTGGACCTCTCTCCCTCTTCTGGACCTGTCTCCCTCTCCTGGACCTGTCTCCCTCTGCTGGACCTGTCTCCCTCTGCTGGACCTGTCTCCCTCTTCTGGACCTGTCTCCCTCTCCTGGACCTGTGTCCCTCTCCTGGACCTGTCTCCCTCTTCTGGACCTGTCTCCCTCTCCTGGACCTCTCTCCCTCTCCTGGACCTGTCTCCCTCTCCTGGACCTGTCTCCCTCTCCTGGACCTGTCTCCCTCTCCTGGACCTGTCTCCCTCTGCTGGACCTGTCTCCCTCTCCTGGACCTGTCTCCCTCTGCTGGACCTGTCTCCCTCTCCTGGACCTGTCTCCCTCTCCTGGACCTGTCTCCCTCTCCTGGACCTGTCTCCCTCTCCTGGACCTCTCAGCCTCTCCTGGACCTGTCTCCCTCTGTCTCCCTCTCCTGGACCTGTCTCCCTCTCCTGGACCTCTCAGCCTCTCCTGGACCTGTCTCCCTCTCCTGGACCTGTCTCCCTCTCCTGGACCTGTCTCCCTGCAGGGAGACCAGGAATGCGGCTGTGGAACGGAGGCCTGTGATTGGCTGGGGCGCTGCGTGCCGCGGTGACGTCACCGGGGTGGTGCTGGTTTCTAGCAGCTCATCCAGACACTGAACCTGCATCTCTCGGTATCTAAACACCACAACAACAGCAAACATGGTAAGTAAAGGGAGAATTTCAGATTGTTATATCAGTAGGTATGTTACGGGTGGACTAATAAAGCTCCTAGCAGAGTGTAGATTGTAGATTTTACATCATTAACCTCGTTCCCGTTAAGCTAGCTGTGTGTCCATCCCGGCCTGCGTTCAGGTTAGTTAATCCTTTAGCCGCCGTCTTTTCCTCAACTGAACCGTGGAGTTAATTTAGATTTAGGATTAACTCGACGCTTTTGTACATCGCACTAATATCTGCCCCCTATTGTCTGTCTGCTAACTGTTTAACTCCCCATCTTTAACCCTGTCTCACCCAGTCTGACTTCACAGAAGACCAGATCATGGGTGAGTCAACATATGTTTACGATTTCCCTCTTGTCAAAGCTAAATGTGTTTTTTAATCGCACACTAATCCAGTGTCAATCGTAATGTAAGTTACACATTTGAAGGAGCGGTATGCATTGTGCTCCTGTAGCTGGACATTTGTCTCTGCTCACCTGAGGCTCCCTGCAGGTAAAACAACAATTAACAAACAATAAACAATTAACCTGCAGAAACAAGCTTGTTTGCATGCTGATTTGAAAACATACATTTTAATATGTAATGTCACCTTGTGGACTTTAACATACCACAGGTCTTGTTAGAGTTATGGAAACAATCTATGTTAATATCACAACGCTCTGGAGTGTGAGACACCTACCTACACAGCAGTTTAAGGAACTCGTGCAGCTTTGAGACTTAATTTCCTGTGTGCAATGTGAAAACAATGTATGCTGTAAAGAATTGTGCATGTATTTGCACAATACTGTTCTCTTTGCTGATATGTTTAATTGTTTGTTCGGGGTTAGTAAGAAAAGGATGTATGCACATCACAGTACAACTGTGTCTGAGCTCCATTTTCCTGTCTCCCGACTAGAGTTCAAGGAGGCCTTCCTCTTGTTTGACCGGACAGGCGAGGGGAAGATCACCTACAATCAGTGTGGTGATGTTATGCGGGCCCTTGGACAGAACCCTGTTAATTCTGAAGTCCTCAAAGTCCTGGGAAACCCCAAGTTAGAAGGTAAGCCTCTCTCACACACTAGTCACATGACGACGCCAAATCACTTAACCCTAAACCCTATCCCTTTGGTTAAAAGTCAGGTTGGGTGCTTTGTGTAAATACAGTGATTTCCACTACAACCTCAGAAAATCACTACATAGGCTGATGTTGTTGGTTCATGATCCGTTGTAATACGAGTTAGAAGGAACAGTTATGAGCTTATGGAGCCACCTTCTTGGAATGTAAACAATTCAAGCTCCTGTAAATCCACTGTCCAAACAAGCCCTCCTCTGTTCAGTATCTCAGGGCCTCTGAGACATACAGCTCATGTTCATGTTATTTAGCATGTGTGTTTGAAACTTGGATTAATTCTACGATTAACACGTTAAAGGAGTGAAAATATATTAGGATTTGTGCATAGATATCAGTGCTTATGTTTGGAGGATAAGAATAGAGAGAGGATCTTCCCTGCACCAAGGCTTTTAAGTCTATACTCAGCCTGCATCTTGTTATACTACACTGTTTTATTCATTCATTCTTAACTTGCAGTGAGCAAACTGACAATTAACACTAATGTGACACATACTGTATTAATGATAAGGGGCATGCAGCCTGCTGTTGTGCAAAACTGCATTTCAGCTTTCTTTTTTTGTTTATCCTTGGAATAAATTGCAGCTTTCTGATATCCATACAATACGACCTAACCTCTTCATTGCAGTACTCGACTCTCATGTTTCCATTTGTTATGAATTCATCTGCAGAGATGAGCCACAAGATGCTGGATTTTGAACAGTTCTTACCTATGCTTCAGGCCATTGCTAAGAACAAGGACCAGGCCTCCTTTGAGGATATTGTAGAGGGACTACGTGTCTTTGACAAGGAGGGAAATGGTACAGTGATGGGAGCAGAGCTACGTCATGTCCTCACCACGCTAGGTAAGGGACACAAGGCAGTGTTAGTGCTAATGTAGCTGTCAAAGCTTATCCAAACTGTCCACCTCATGCTCATGCTTGTCAAGTAAAATCCCTTCAGGCTAGTCCTTACAAAGATGGTTTCTAAACAGACCTGCAGCCTCCTGATTGTCTTTACTGTGCCTTTTAAACACTTCATAATTTGTGTTTGTGTTCCAGGTGAAAAAATGACAGAGGAGGAGGTTGAGGCTCTTTTAGCAGGACATGAAGATGCCAACGGCTGCATTAACTATGAAGGTAATACAACACAGTATGTGGAGAGGTGTCATCAGATTCCTAAAAACGAAACAACAAAACGATAACCGTATCAAATACTCTGCAACATGCAACATTAAAATGTGACACTCCTATTGTAGATTTTTAAAACAACAGAGTCATTGGGTTATTGTAGATGCTACCTTAAGAGCACTCCAAAAGCTGCTCCAGTGCACATCAGGTATACATCATTCTCAAAACATTACTGGTGAAACGGACGTGCTTTTACCACATGATTTGGACTCAAACACAGTGACGCAGGTCGGGCACAACATCAGCTTAAAAGATTATGGTGACAGATTCAGTTTTTTGCAGCAGTGTATGGGTGATGACAAGTTGAAGAAGGAACTGAGACTCAGGTAGCTGTCTGTCCTTCGCTGTCGTAGCTCATGATCACTCACTGGCAGATTTAGTATGTTGAGGTTGTTTTAACATGCTTCACACTTATTTCTGATGTTTCTCTCTACTGGCAGAACTCGTCCGGATGGTGATGAGCGGTTAAGGATTTCAGAAACACCCTTCAGCTTTAATTGTATTCCTTAATATTTTTGTATTGCCCTTCCATTCATTTCATCCTACCTCCAACAAGATTGTGTTTTGTTTATTTACATCTTTATTTTATTTCAAAGTGCCTTGTCTACTGTGAAAAAGAAAACCTTTCATCTCATTCACCGAAAATAATTCAGCCCCACAGACTCAATGTGTAATATTCCCATGGTAATTTAACCCTCACCAGTCCACCACTGTCTTATTGTTAATTTTGTTTTTATGCTTATGACATGTTACATGCAGCAGTATTGAATAAAACATTTGGTTTAGCTTAAGTATAAAAGTGGAATTGAGGCTGTGAATCTGTTCTTTGACTTTGATTTGTTTTTTAGTTTTTAGTTTTTTTTATTTGCTATACCAGCGCAAAAATCCGTTGACAAAAGCACAAACCACTCTGCACAGGGACTCCTCCTCACATCTTTATTGTTCCCAACATTTTGTAATTAAAACCTGAATCCTCTGCTGTTTTGCTTTTTTTTTTTTTAATACAAACTGCCAGATTAACTGTCAGCACTAATGTGATGATTTGAGGAAAAATGGATTTCTACTGTATAATAATCAATGTAATTGCTGCTACCGCCAGCATAGTGAAAAACATACAGAAACTAAACAGACACTTATTTCATATCACAAAATCCACACAATGTTGTAAGAACACAGATAAAAGAAGTCCATTTATGCTCACATCTGTGGCGAGGACTTCAATACTGGCTTGACGGACATTAACTGTAAAGTTTCACCATCTGACTGGATTATATTTTATGACACTGACGTGACGTGCCGTGTGCATAACAAAGCATGTTCTTTTTTTTTAATTCTTTAAACTTGGTGATATACAACAAATGGCACTGAAAAGAAAACTGAATGGTAAAATGGGTTACAGATCTTAATGGCATGCGTTCACATACACACGTTCACAGTCACATCTCAAACGGACCTGTCCGAATCATACACATCAGTGGAGAGGGTAAATATAGGCTACAAAGGTAATATAATATACAGTTACAATGTTGACATATCAAAGAAATAAGATGGAAAAATGGACAGTAAAAAATATAAAAATTGATAGGATAAAAAGTGAGGATATTGTTGCAG
Organism: Anabas testudineus; assembly: GCF_900324465.2. NCBI lineage: Eukaryota > Metazoa > Chordata > Actinopteri > Anabantiformes > Anabantidae > Anabas > Anabas testudineus. The sequence continues at coordinate 12,009,526 of NC_046614.1, read as the reverse complement.
ATATTAAGGACACAATTCTCCATTGTCAGCTGTTTAAGGTGCAAGCGCCCTTGTTTTTTGACAGCATTTACATTTCTATCATCTGTAACTTGAAATGCACCAAGCTGCTAAAAATCATCTTCATTTCCCAACAACGCTCACTGAATAAATGTGAGATAAACACGATTATAAAAAACATTTTGGTTTAGCAATGAACACCATGTCAAATTAGGAAGAAACACATTTATGGTCGCTGATAGAATTATTATTCCCAGCATTTCTTTTTCTATCATTCCTTCTGAACAAAAACTACATTCCTCACCCAACCTGGATGCTTTGAGTTCAACCAGGTTTGTAAAACTGAAGCTCCTCATTGACACATTAGTACAGGCTGTGGAAATGGGACATGATTGAGATCATCTAAAATGATCTTTGTCCAGTATCTCACACTGTCAGCATTAGATACTGTAACAAAAAGATGTTTGTAACAGAAAATCCAGTTTACAGTACATGTTTCTCAAACTTCATCCAAACAAACCTAATGTAATTTCAAACTGGCTTCAGATTTGGACGTGTTTCATTCATTGCATTGAGTTTTCCTATTATGTTTTTCGACATGTGACCTAAAGGTCAGACCCTGTAGAGTGTCGATGTTATGCAAATAAAAAATAGAGGAAATAGTAACATTCCCAATCAAGTTTCTAAAACCTTCAGTATGAAAAAGTACTTAAGACAACAAAATGACACTCTAAGTGCTAAAGTTCAATTTCATGGATGCCTCAAGTCTATTAACGAGACCTAGGGAAACATTAAAAGTGCATTTTTTTTTCTTACATATATTTCAATTAGTACCGAACAGTACAAGGGAGGGAAACTCAGAATGAGGTTTCACAAAGTGTGGTAAAACCGTTGCAGAAAAATAAATGCAACAATTTCCAAAACACTGAAAACATGAGATGAGTCTTTTCTCTTCTTCTTCTTCTTGAGTGCCAGCACGTTGGTAAAACCGCTTTAGGATCTCTGCTACGGCCCAATTGACCGCACAGGATGAATAACTTCTGTTTGAAAACCTATTTTCCTCATCAGCCAATTCAATTGAAAAAGGTTTTTTTTTCTACAAACAGTCAAAGTAGAGCTGGTTTGATTTAAACATTAAAATTTTTTTCTTTCTCAATCAATTGTCCTGTTGGCAAAAAAAAAAAAAAAAAAACGAATGTAAAATGTTTTCCTTCGGTTAATGACGTCTTCATTTCAGATGATACAGGCAGGGTTCAAAGTGGTCAGAGTCATTCGGATTCTCTGGCAATTATTGATCTTTCACTGTGGAGGAGGAACTGGAGCTGAGGGGTGGAGTGCTTCCCCCGAGAGAGGGGCGCTGGGCTCTGTGAGGAGGTAAACAAGGGAAAAGGTGGACAACGTTAAAAGATTTAACAACTTTTCTCCTTGTTTTCAGTGGTCAGGTAGAATTACTGTATTTTGTTTTACATGTGACTAATTCAAGTTCTATCAGGCACAATTTAACATTCATCCAGAAACTTTATTTGACTTGGGCGTAGGCCCCGTCAGTTAGGGATGAAGGGATGAAGCCTACAAATAGAAGCAAGAGAAAAAATCTCTTGGTCCTGGTGGCAGTGAAGCAGCATTAACGCCAAAGACAGCAGAGAGAAACAACATATGTGGTTAAGGTTGTTAAATGTTCTACAGCTAGGGTGATGACTGGGATTCCCATGTGCAGGACCTGGTGTAGTTATTGGATAAACAAAAAAAGAGTGATGAAGAGATGAGCTGGTTGACAGGTGTCTTCCTGCTAAAACTTCTGTTCTTCTGTTAAGTTTGTTCAATTGAGTTATCAAATTATTTTTGGTACTTTCACACCCTTTCAAATTGCCTCCATTTCTTTATTCCTTTCTTTCATGTACTGTGCAAAGATGCAGATTAGAGTATTGAGAAGCTATTAAATTAAAGAAATAATCAAAACCTCACCTTGCTATTTTATTGTCAGTCATGAAATTTGGTGTTTAGTCAGTTGATGACAATGTCATAAAGAAGCATGAAGCATCTGCAGAAATGCCTCACATTGACTATGTTGACTATTCTAATGTGATACAGGAGGAGCTCAAGCACGTCTTTATTAGCATCTGTTAACCTTGTGTCTAAACTCACCATGGAGAACAGGTGTAGTGCTGGAGCTGGAGTGGGCAGCCGTGGTCTGGCCTGGAGGGCAAGGGGGCGAGGTGTGAGTGCCCTGAGGTTGCTGGGGCTCAGGAGCTGGGCCAGCAGCAGCTGGAGGTGCAGGGCTGGGGGCTGGCTGTGGTGCTGGTGTGCTGGGAGCTTGCTGATTTGAAGACAGGCCCTGGGCCGGCGGACCTGGTGCGGCCTGGTTGGAATGAGGGCCCCCGGCCTGGCTGTGCTGCTGGTGCTGAATCTGCTGGAAGTGCTGCTGACGGGCTCTCATCTCAGCGTATTTCAACTGCTCCATGTGGAAAGACTGACGATCAGCCAGCAGCTGCTGCCGCTGGTACTCCAACTACACACACACACAGAAAATGAAAGGCTTTGAGAAAACTACCCACAACTGTAATTGTCCTATAACTAATACTATCTGTCAGCGCTACATCTCCCATAATCCTTCACTCACCGCCTCCCTCTCTCTGTCCATGATAGTTTCCAGTTCTTCAAAGTGTCGCAGTTTAATTTCCAGCTTCTTCATTTGGGTTTCGACCAGCAGCGCCACCAGAGATTTGATCTTTCTCTCTTCCACTGCAGCCAGGTGCTGGAAACAAACAAATGGAGTCAAAGAAAATGTATAAAAAGAAAGCAAGTGATAAAGAACACAACCAGGCTAACCTTAGCTTTGACAGCAGCAGCGGCAAGAGCAGATGCAGCAGCAGTGGCCAGATTTCCTTCTCCAACATCACGCTCCACCTTAGCCTTCCTTTCTCCGTCACTCTCTCCGTCTCTTTGTCCTTCCTCTGTTCCCTCTTTCCCATCCTTCTCCTTCTCAGCATCGCCTGAGAGAAACCAACCATCAAAAGTTAATGTTTGTTTTTAATTATAACAAAACCCTTTTTCCTGTATCTTAGAGATATGCACTTTCATACCCATCTCTGACTCTGCTTTGTCTGCCTCCCTCTCTCCTTCAGTTTCTCTTCCTTTCTCTTCTTCCTTCTTCCCATTTTCTGCCTGCTTCTCCTCTTCCTCAATCGCTCCTTCTTTGCTGTCCTGTGTGGGACGTAAGAGAACAATGAGCTTAGCAATTCATCAGCAGAGCTTCCACAAATAAGAAACTTAACAAACATGCCTCATACCTTGGCTTCTCTCTTCTCTTCAGCGGATTGACTGTCACTCTTACTTTCATCGCTACTTTCATCTAGAGGTTAAGAGAGAAAGACCAGTCAGAATCTTTGATTTACTCTTTCAGTCTCATATTTAACTCTATTGCAACAGTGCATGATTTGTGTATGTTGTACATGTGCATGTGCATCCTACCTGGTCTCTCTCCCTCCTCCAGGCCTGTGCCTGCGATGCCACTCCCCTCCAGGCCATACAGAGGGTCCTGGCGGCCGCTGACTCTTGCAGCCTCTTCCACCCGCCGCACATGAGCCTCGACAAGAGCTGCAGGAACTTCCTCTTTCATACGAGAAAACTCCTCTGAGCAGAGACAGGTAGAAATCATCAAATTTACATACTGTTCTTCACACATTTATATGAAACAACATATTAGCTATGAGCTCCATACTGTGCCATTCCAGGCAGCAGTTTTTTCAGGTAGCTGTAAATGATATGAATGTTTTTGGCCTCTTTATAGTACTAATTTCAAAATAAGTTCCTTCTCACCCAAAGCAGATTTGGCTGCAGCTGAGGCAACACGTGGGTCGACTACAGAGGCGAGGAAGGCCACCGTGCTCATCACAGGGTTTCCTGCTTGGCTGAAAGGTATCGGCTGAAAGGCCAGTGGTCCCATGGATGAGGCACTATCCTCCAAGTAGGGGTCTTCGATGGGCAGTCGCAGGAAATGTAGGATGCACTCATCCTGTGTGCGACTGCCTACATGTTCTGACACCTTGTTCCAGTCATCTTTGTACATTTCCAAACCCTGATGAAAGTGAAGTCTACATTTAGCTCTGCATTTCCATGTTATGTAATTCTGCTTGGTTTCATATGGAGTTTTTTTTTTGTTATTACAACATAACTTGTGTTTATAGCACCACTGTCATTGTCACAGTGTTGTTGTGTTGTTTTTTTTACCTCAAGAAGGAGTAGTGTTTCTTGCTCTGTCCACTCCCTCATAGAGCTTGCTGCACTCTTGCTCTGCGCACAAAAACATTACCAACACATTGTTAATATCATAAGTCCTTGGTGATATGGTAAAGCCAAGCCAGCAATCCACTTGGAGTTGTACCTTTGCAGAACCAGTCTTCTTGCTGTACATGTCAGTCCGCAGGCCAAAGTTTTGCAGATCTGCTGGTTTATCCTTCACTTTATCTGGGAATGTCATCATCTGCTGGCTGGCGGGGGTCTGGAGGTACACAAAAGTAAAACACCCTGTAATCAGCATGTATTTGTCCATTTGTCTCTATGTTTGTATTTTTGAATGTATGTAGACCTGAGACGTCTTGGGCTGCAGGGGGACCAGGCTGGATGGAGTGTCTGCGAGGACATGAAAGTGAGAGGTGGGTGGAGGGCCCATGGGTGTGGGCCGGCTCTCAGAGTCCACCTGGTAGTTGATCAAACCCCACTGTTCCAGGAAGGCATGGACTCTGCAGCACGGTGTAAGCATCATTGAGAACACTTTGCACATACAGACAGTCACAACTCTGTGTTAATTGATTATGTTGCTCACATTCAGACTCCACCTACCTCATGATTGCACACACATCTCCTGCCAGGTTCCTGCGGCAGGCAGTGGAGGTCAGGTACTCCTGGGGATTCAGTCGGTATGTGTCAATCATAAAGTTCCTGTATGCCAGGTAACTGAAAGAAAGAGGTGCATAGAAAACCGAGTTATTATAACTAAGACTTTAAGAAAAATGTTCCTTTTAGCATTATTGTGTTGTATACAGATGAAACACTTACATCTCAGGGGTTTTTGATTTGTTCTTCCCATTGAAAAACTCTGGCAGGGCTCTGCGCTCAATGGCATGAACACTGGAGGGAAAACATTTATTAATCTATGAGGACCCACAGCTGAACTACACCTGGATGACTCATTTGCGACTTTTTGAGTTACTTAAAACATCTTCAGCTGAATTTACTTTGTATGTCTGAATTAAACATTACAGCATCTCTGGATGCTGGAGGAGTTTCACACCTGTTGTAGTCAAACCAGGCAGCGTAGCTTGGTATGATGATGTGGTGCGTTTGCTCAGTCACGTTGTCCTCATGAAGGTCTGAACCTTTCACTGGTTCACCCTTCACACTTGGAGAGCCTTCCTCCTCTTCCTGTTGCAAACACATCCACACACACTCAAGATGACATATGGATTTACCATCTTCACTGTAATATTGTCTTGCACTTGTACAAACTACCTTACCTTGCCGGTAGTTTCCATGGACTCATCCTCTTGTTCATCTGTTAAAATCACAAAAGGGTACATGAAAAGAGAAACACATGGTCAGAAACTTCTATTGAAGAAGAAGAAAGGATGTAATCCATAATAAAGCAGTAATGTGGTGTCTTGTAACCTGATGTTATAAACAGGTCACAGTAGAACAAACTTGCATTTAGCTGTTTTAACACAGTGCAGCACAAAATGGGAACATTTTAAAAAACATTTAAAAGTTGTCTGTAGCTGGTCATGTTGGACGATACACAAAACATTTCTGCCCACCCATATCTGTTCCTCCCTTGACTGGAGTTGAATCCGAGTCCTTCTTGGTGCTATCTGCAAAAGGAACATAACATGTCACCCAGTAGCAGCAAGTAGTCTGAATGATGGAGTTGGTTGAATGGTTATTTTTGTTTGTATTCTGAACAGTTGAGTACTTGTCTTAGCTGAGTTTCCCTCCTCAGATGCTGGAACAGGTGACGCTTCGTCCAAGTCCTTACTGAGATCTTCCTGTTCCTCCTCCCTTTGGCCACGTTTAGACTTAGTGTATGGAGTTGTTGGTCTGTCGGCACACACAAAACTTTACTTCTTGCATCATATCACACACCAAAAGTGAGACATAAATCTTCCATACAGAGGCAGACAAATGTATAGATAGTCACAAACCCTTTCTTGGTGTTCTTCTTCTTGCTCTCCTGAGGTGGAGGGGTGGGAGAGGGTGACGGTGAGCGCTTTCTCTTCTTGGCACTTCCAGGCTTCTTGTCTCTCCGTTCGTCAGGTGTGGTCACCTCATCTGTCAAGGTCTTGGCGGAGATCCTCTTCCTTTTAGGACAGCCTTCTCCTACTTCATAGTCCTCCTCATTCATCCACTCATTGTACTGATCCAGGTCTAAAATCCACTTGGCATGTACCTGTGAATAAACAACACATATTACATACTGAGCACAAAAACTATTTCAGTAGATGTATCATCTGCCTGACTAACATGTCACCAACTCCACAAGACCCCCAATCTTCTCCATCAGAGATACACACAAGCTAGAACTATCTTCATGTTATGAAAATCATCCCTGTAAATGGAGGATTCTATAAATGGACCCTCAACAAACATGATGCTGCTGAGTGGTGCTTATTTTTAACCCAGTACTGGAAATGACCTACAGTTACTTAAAGCCAGTGTTCTAGCTGCACGTACAGTACAGTATGTCCAGGCACATACTGCAAGAAATGTGTTATTTAGGCAAGTTTGAGTTGATTTAGGATTTAATTTCAGATCCGTTTTAAACACAATGACAGATTTCTTGAAAATAACCCAACTCAGCATGTTTGTTATTATTTAATACTGCTCAAAATACTTGCTTTACTGCTGTTACTATCATGTCTGTCTTGATGCCTTGAGCAAGTGACGCTATGAATATACGATAAGGGTTTTTACATTTGTGGTTAGCTCTGTTGCTCCAAGTGAAAATGTGCTACAGCCCTCTACTCGAAAAACTATGTTTTGCACAGAAAAGAAAATATGAAATGAGCAACTAAGGAGCTTTCAGCCAGTGTACACAGTTAATGTGTACTGTGAGTATCCATAGAATGTCATATAAAAAACACTATTTGAATTGAATAAGTGATTCAAAATGTCACATAGCTTAATTAAAGGGATGAAATAAGCAGATACAATATATGTGCATGGTGTATTTAAACAAAGTTACCTATGTTTGAATAAAGAAAACTGTGTAAATTACTGAACTGTGCAGAAAAAAAACAAAAAAACTAAACAATTTAATCAAATTGATCAGAAATACAGTGTAGACATTGTTAATGCTATAAATTATTGTTAACTATATACTATTGTAGCTAAAAATGCCTGTTTTTTCGTGGGATATATACCGAGGCGAACAGATGCCCACCATGGAAACATAGTCCAGTTGTGTTTGCTAATGCAAGTTTAATTCAATTAATCATTAGAAAACAATTTTGCAATTATGTTAGCACAGCTGAAAACATGTATGTTCTCATAAAGAACGCAGAAAGTTCTCAGTGACCCCAAATGTTTTTGTATTGTGCATAGTTAAAATGATGCCAGGCAAATCTTTTCAGCTCTGTGGTTCCACAATGGTGGAACGACCTACCGACCTCTGCACGCTCAGCTGTCTCAATCTCAATTTCCAAAAAACTTGCTGAAAACAGAACTCTTCCAAATCTTTCTTTGTACTTAAAACCTTTAACAAATAATATTTATAAAAATGTTGCAGTTACACCCCATGAAACTGAAATAACTCTTTCTAGAACACTTTACTTTAAAGTTTGTCTCCCTAGAGAGAATAAAAGTACAACACAAGCAACAACAAAACATCTGGATGGGACCAACCTTGTGGACATAATATGACAAAAAATAAAATACCTTCCGGGGTTTCTCCGGTGTGGGAGGATCCTCCACAGCAGCCTCAATCTCACTGGCTGGGATCCAGGTGTCATAACTAAATAGTGACAGAGTGACAAGTTCAAGAAATTAAGTCCTCACAAGAAAATAGGATGATACTGTTACAGTTTCCCTAAGTTGCCTTCACAATAACACGAGGCAACAGTTTTCAATGTGTAAAATTCAATTATGTGTAAAAAGTGATGTGTGTTCATATCTTTCTACTGAAGCATCAACAAACCTATCAGGAAAATATCCCCAGTGGAGCAGCACTTGTTTATCTCTCTTCATCACAGGACGCACCCACTCCTCTGGACCAAAAAGGGAAATTTATTCATATTAGACCACTCAGTTCAGGCCAATGCAGGAGACATTGTAATAAATACAGCATGTTGTGTTTAAATGAAATGGACACTTCACCTTCCTCCAAACTTGTAGGAATAGGCACAACAACATGGGAGCTGGAGGCCTTGTCCTCAGTCACCGAGCCCTGCAACAAAGCCCAGACATACATGCTATGAAAAGAAAATGTTTGCTTCGCTGGGGACAACACAAGGGAACAAAGGTTGTGTTGAGAGTATCACTTGCGTCTGTAATAAAGACACCACTTTAAACACAACACATCACACATCCACACCTGATGTCTTTTGATGATGTCTTTCAGTTTTCCGAGCAGTTTTGGTTCTATGTCTGGGCTCAGGTAGATGACAGGTCTTGTCAGGCAGTTGTTCTGAAAAGAAGAAACGGAGCAAATGTGTGAATCTACTAAACGAAGACATTCACAACCATTCAATTCAAATATAAAGGAAAGTATATATAAATACAGATATTCTATTTCAGTCCGAAAACTGTGCTATGTGCTGTAGAGAGCTTCAAATGAAGAGGGCTGGAGGATCTTGTAGCATAGCTGTGGGACTGATTAAGTAGGATTACTGGTCAAGTCACATGACTTCATTATTTCTTTCAGTAAGATTCTCAGACGCTTCACAAATATGATGTAACCACAGGAGACATGTAATCTCTCAAACAGACATTTAGCTCTGGTGCCTGCAGCAGGACAAAAATAACATTCCGGATGGAGCTCATTTTAAATCCCTAAAAACAATATTACTCCAGTTAAAAGAAATATAAACACAGCACCTACTTGTGTAACAAATGTAGAACACGATCTATAGTTACATAATTAACATGTGAAACAACCACTTGTAATTAAGAGCACTCACCTGCACTAAGGACTTCTCAATCGTCATGAACATCTCTACATTTCGGTCCATCCTCGACGGATTCTGGAAGTCAAACCTGCGCCTACCAGGAAATTAGACTGGAGTTACACACGAAACGGCAACATAGCCAAAATACAACTTCACATTTAAAGAACACAATTTGGTTTTGTTATTATTTTTCTGTTTAACAAACATTTTAACTAGGTAGAAAGAAAGTCTTACCAGCCTTGGTCACTCTTGAACTTGTAGGCAGCAGCCAGGATGTGGCAGAGAGCCCCCCCTGACTTGAAGTCCAGGAAACACTTCATCTACAAACACAAAACACAGTTGCTTAGTGTCTCTTTGGAGAGAAGTGATGTGTGAGGGACCGAACAAATAAAGAAGGATAAAGACAACACACTGGCAGTTTGGTGAGTGGAGGGTTGCTGACATGTCGACCAAACACCTCCTCCTGGAACTGGAGCAACTGGACCACCAGGCTGGACAGGGACTTGTTGGTGGGGGGCTCGGCCTGGATGTACTGAAAACAACACAGACTGGGAGTCAGAGGCTGATCCGCAGAGGAGACAACACACGAAACGTAAAGAGAGGAAACCGCTAAATGAGCGTTGATAAAACGAGCCATAACCTCACATCTGACCAGGGGAGGGATTCATACATGTCGACTAATTCAACTTCAGTGTTTTTTTTAAATGACTGTGCGTTTTGTTCAACATGAGCACGCCGCTGAGTGTGACTCAAATCGGGCCGCCGCTTCAATCAAAGCGGCGCCGCCGAGAGCCAACATCTGAATCTGCTGCATTACCGTTAGCCGCTCCGCTAACGAGCTAGCTAGCTGGCGGACCTGGTGAAGTCGAGCCTTTGACCAAAAAGTCGCCCGCACAGGTCAGACTGTGTGTGGATTGGCTTTCCATCTGGCTACAACATCGCACAGAGATGCCGCCATTCGCGGCCGCATCTGGCGCAGCTGTCGGCTCAGCATCCTTTTGTATCCCGGCTCCCGTGAGTCAAACAGCTGGACTTCACCCTCCCTCCTCTCTTTGTCACTGCCTCTGCCCAGAAGGCGAGAGCCCGCATGTACCAGGACGAAACGTGGATGCTTACAAAACGTGCGCTCAGTACCTTTTTGTAATTCTTTCCCAGCCAGACGCGGACATTATCAAACTGAGAAACGGTATCAGACGCTTCGAAATATTTTACATTCGGGCCGCCGTCTTTCTTCCGCACCGCCATCTTTGCCTGCAGACAACTAGTCGACGTCGCCTGCCCCCCAGCGGCCGCAGCGAGGTATTACACCGGCGGGCACCACGGGCTGTACCGACTGACACCGAACAGCAGGGGGCGGACTGGTGCAGGGAGTGTTTTAGGAGTAGTCTTCATTACACTGGAGTATTCAGATTACTACAATCCCACATTAGAAAAAGAATTAGTTACAAGTAAAGTAAAAGTAAAAAAACATGTACTCAAACTATTAAAAGTAGAAGTACTCATCACGTCGTATAGCTACTTTCCAGGGGTGAACAGTCCTTTATAGCAGCAAAAGTAGTAATACCTGAGTGTAAAAATATTCCACTACAAATATAATTCTTCAAAAGCTTTTAAAAATGTGCTAAAGCTAAAAGCACTACAGTATCATCATCAGAATATACATTAAGTCTGTCAGGTGAAAACACTTGTGCAGCACAGTTTATCACTGTTGAATTATTATAATAGTTTACTCTATGCTTTAACTTGTAAATGTCATTTTAGTGCTGTAGCTGGTTGATTTTGTCAGTTTATAAACTTTATTATATGTTTACAACAGTGAATCGACAAACTAAAGCTAAGCACTAAACTGAAACAGCTCTTCCTACATCACTCACCTTGCCTTAGATATTTTGCTAGTTTTTTATATATCACCTGTAAGTTGCTTTAGATAAAATAAAAACAATAATATTACAAAAAATAATTTAATAGTTTTTAATAATATATTATTGAGTTTTTGTTTGTTTGTTCAAGACCTGAAACTTTTCTTAAAACATCGTTCAAATGACACACTGTGTGAAGTAAAAAACACTTTGACGAAGCTGTTAGATCTGCAATATAATGATATTATATATTATATATATTATTTATTTATTTAGTTCTATTATGATATTTCAATTAATTGTCTACAGGTTGTTAAGCAAGAGTCCAGTCCAAGATTATGTTTTCAAATGTTTTAAATTTAAATATATTAATTTTACATTGAAATGTGAGAAAGTAAATTAGCAAAATCCCTTTTGAGAAGCTGGAACAAGATAAAATGTGTTATTTTTCATCTTTCCTTGGAAAATTGATAATGGAATAGATTATGAAGGTTAGACAAATCAATGATTTGTTAAATACACTGATATTGTATTGCTGTCATATTTGAATTTCTGCTTTGAAAACACTTGTTTTAACATTTTATAAATTCTATTTATAATGTACTAATAATAATCAGAAATACATACAGCATGTGACAACATAATCAGAGCTAAAATAGAGTAAATACAATATGTGTAAGCTGGAAACGCAGCAGATAATGAAAGTACAAAAATAACGGAGCAAAATATAGACACGTCAGACTGGTTTCATGTCTCTGACCTTTTCACTGGTTCTCATTCTGTCAGAGGCTCAAATTAACCTTCATTAACGAGAATAGGTGTGTATGTGTGTGTGTGTACGTGTGTGTGTACGTGTGTGTGTGTGAATCTTACATGACCCAGGCTAATTTGTCCACAGTCCACAACACCGAAGAGAGTAGTGCTCCCAGAACTAGTTTTTCTCAGTCTGTGTGTTTGTGTTTGCTCATCAGCGCACGAGTGTGTGTGTGTGTGTTTGTGTACATATCTGTGGAGCTATGTGCGTGCGTGTGTGTGGTGCACCCGTCTGCGCTGAAGGAGTGAGAGTGAAGCCTATTGATTATTTTAATCCTGCTATTTGTGATTCTGTGATCCTCTCGGCTCAGCCTTCCACAGGGGGATTGCTAATAGGGCTGAACGCTTCCCTCCTCAGCCCTCTCCCCCTGTCCAATTAACTCAATGCTGGAAACGGCGAGGAGGGAGCACTGGGACTAGAGGGGAAGACACACTGCTGAGATACAACCCTACCCACTCCAGTCCAACATCTCCCAAACCTCTGGTCTGCACATAGCATGAACCTCCTCATCCAGAATGGTATCACCTCTCACATTTAATTAAAGTACCATCTCCTTTTTATTCTGGTGAGGTGAGAACTCCCTTCAGCCAATGTTTCATTTTCACAGGGTGGCTTTGCTGAGGGTAGAGTCGGCTGCAGGTGTAAAAACAAGTGTTATAATGGGAAATCTACCTTCAAACAGGTTGCTGTGGCTGTAATTCTTCTTCACCTCAGACATTTTAATTTGTCCAATTAGGATTGGTGTTTAACTATCTCCTGAAGCTGAATTTAGAAACAACTGGATCCTTAATTATGGAGTCAGATTTGTTCATAAAACAGATAATAAACTTGAACCTAAGAGACTGCGCCTACAGAATCACACTTCTCTTAAATCTAAGATACATAAGATATAGTATTCGATGATTTTGAAGTGCTGAGCTTCTAAGAAATGTCTGTAATTATGTTTAATGCTAATAATTAACAAACAGATCTTTTGTAATCATTGGCCACTCTAGCAGCTCACTGGATGACAATGCTGGCCTCTTGATCGGTCCATCCACTAATAAAGTATACTGTGTCCTGAAGTTGGATGATAACGGTAAATATCATACCTGCAGAACATCAGCATGTGGCCATTGTCACTGAGAGTATGTTAGCATGCAGCATTATCATTTAGCTCAAGAGACATGCATTACCTGAAAATACAGATTCACAAAGCATTGTACCAATGTATGATTTAAGATCAGACCACCCAGTACATCCTTTTGGATATAATGTTTTATTGATTGTTTCGATTTACATTTGTCTTTTCTAATTTCATTGTTTTCTTGTAGCTTTTGCTTTAATGTAAAAACACAAAAGGTGACAGTGCAGCTTCACTGTCTGCCAAATGAATCGTATCAGTATAGCATGCAGGGTATCTCACATGGTTGTGTCAATTGGAATCAGATGGCATCTCAACAGAGTAATGAACACTTGTGTATTTACTCTCACTGCACTCACTGGCTGTCATCAGCTGTACAATATAATGGATACAGCTGTGAACCTTAGTTGCCATTTATTGTGTCTATAATCAGTTTTGTGACACTGTTTAAAATGTAATGAAATGTAATTCACTTATTTGTTTATTACTGTTGTTAAAGATGGTGCCATCCCAGAGACATACATGTGATGGATTGGTATTAACACAGCACAGTTAGACTGCACAGGTGAACCTGATCAAGCAGGCATTGAGTGTATTCTTCATCACTGTGCACTTCAAGGCAGCTTTTTTTTTCAAAATGTATTTTAATAAATATCTGAACCTGGTTTATAAGACAGATTTAAGACATAACTTGGAACTGTGGAAAAACACACTGAACAGTGAAAACTCATCATCAGACATCATCACTTCCTGTAATGTACAAGAAGAGAAGTAAAAAATAAAAGGAATAAAGAAAGTATTGATTTTACTCTGACTCGGTGACAGCAAAATCCTGACTTTTCTTTTTTATTGTGTTTCATGAACTTCGAAGGCAGAGAAAAATCTATGTTGATTTCATACATGACAAATACACACAACTCAGCTCGCAAAGTACTCCACGCCACTCATGAGCAAAGGTAACAGAAAACACACACACAGGATGACGCAGCGTGGCACAGAGGTTATGTAAAGCCGCACAGAGGGAATGTCTATGTATAATATATGATGTCAGGATGTTTTTCTTTTTTTTTTTAACACAGCACAAGATTGTTCACATCATCAGAAAGTTCACATCCAAATCTCATCAAGTTACAGTCATGCTATCAGGCTTCAAAGTTGGGTCTGTGCCACTTGTTGGGACAATAAAGTCTCTGCCACACATTTGAACAAGTGTCGTTAGGCCAATATGAAGCTCTGTTCGTCTAAAACTACAATAGATGTGTTCAAAGGAGCTTTATACTGTATGTCACTGTATATATTATGAAGAAAAAAATAGAATTTATCATTTTTTCTGGATGCACATTTTGAATTAAACCGTGACATGCTTCTGTTATTTGTTCACACAGCTGTTCCCCACCAAACAGACTGAACCTTATTCTCCCTTTTTTACACCGCTAAGTTGCATCCGCTTATATACAGAGATTAATAGTAATTGTCTTCAGTTGACGTCCACTTCTTTTTTTAAAGTGAGCAGAAACATGTGCCTGGACTGCCCATGTTGGATCATCAGATGTTTGGATCACACGCAGCAGTTTGTTCTTATGCAGTAGCTTGGTTTCAAAAAGACAAAATGTATCATGCACAGAAAGCTAAAAGAAATGGAAGCGTAAGGCACAGAAAACATATGTTATGGCAGTAAAACATCACCAACATTCACCTGCATTTAAGAAACATTCACAGTAAACCTTTTAGGAATAACTGGACATTTTTGTAAATGGGCTTAATTGTCTGCTTGCAGATAATTATGCAAGGAGATTGGTGACACGGAAAGTAATAAACAACTAGGTAAAAATTCTGTATCAGGTAGTCTCAGAAACTCCATTCACTCATATAACTTTTCGAAACTGTCAGTCCAACAGTCACTGGACAGCTGAGATGACTTCTGCCTTTCATTGGCACTTTTCATGTGACACTTTGAACGTCTTCCCGGAGACTGTATAAACTACTTCTACTCTTATGTTATGGATACTTGAATAAATGTGAGTAGTGTCAATCTTCTCTGACTCTTAAAAACAAAGAAAATAAGCTTGTTTCCCAAAATGTCATAAACATTTTTAAAGTCATATTCACACAACAAACTACGTATGTCGGGTTCGAGTGTGACTGAACAGGTGAGGCTGTAGAGAAAGCCACAGCTCATTAGAAGGACATGATGGCATGATGAGACTCTGTCATAACCTCTGAGGGAGGAAAAGGTAAAATCTCAAAGCTAAACCCCGGTATTGATATCATGGGACTGTTACCAACAACTTGACATCCTCTCAGAGTCAGAGACTGTGCAGGTTAGACTTAACAACAACGCTATGCTTTTACTGTACGCCTGAGCACAAACTGAGGAGAAAACACACATGAAAACAAACAAATGAATGCACTGGATTGCGATCATGGTATTGGCTGAAGTCTCATCTGCAAACAATATACTCCTAACTTTTCTCAGTTGCTGTCAATGGCCATATTGGACATGAGTCTCACAGTACATTCAAGGATCATTTCAGTCAATTTTAGACCGCTGGCTGAAACTGTCATGTTGTGTCAGTTTAACAGCTGATATGAGGCGTTCAATTCATGTGTGCATACCTGTGTGTATGTGCAAATGTGTGTATGATATTAGTCATGTGTTTCAGCCACTCTTACACATACTGTACATGGCACAGAGTAATGATTACACAAGTGTGTGTGCATCAGTAAATGTTAACTAGTAATACCGTATATACAATACTATAGTCATTTTTACACAATTCTTTCAATCTCTATTTGTTAAGTGTGATCATGTTATTCCACGTTTTGTGTACTGGACAGCATTGAAATGACAAATGACATTATGGAAGCGTGGCATGTTAGGTGTAGAAGAGAGGAAACCATTTGCTGCATTACAGACAGAGAGAATATAAATGAGAGTATACTGTCAGTCTGGGTAGATGAGGAAGCCGGAGAATGTGCTGTATTTGTTGGTGTTTCCCCCATGAACTTTGCCCCCATCCAGCTGCACACACACTTCGTCCCCCACGTCCAGGTGCAGGATGACACTGTTGGAGGCGTAGTCATAGTTCTGATCTGCATCTTGAGCAATTGCACTGGCCCTGACCTGAGATAAAAACAAGAAACATGTTCATAGGCTGCAATAATGGAAAGAAGAAAATTTGATGTTGTGACTGTGTTAGACATGCTCATTATTGGCATTTTAACATCTTAACCACAGGGACATGCTGCATTTTGTGTTGACATTAAAAAGAAGAGCAGTTTTGCAAAAATATACACACTTCCCACTAATGACGTTTCATGTAATATGTACTACACAAAACCGATCCCAAGTACAGATTAGTCAGAACAATCCTAATACTGTTTTATATTGTTTTATATAGGCTGATCATTATAACCTTCTTTTTCACCTTCACAGTCTCCCACACAAAACCAGTCTTTGCACTTTATCTGGATGTAACCAATGTCATTTGATTTCCTCTTTCATTTTGTGATCTTGCTGTAATGTCATCAGTACAGATGCCTTCCTGTCCACTGGGTAGATAGATTAGATGTGCAGTGATCTTTGGCCTCAAGCTTCCATCTGAGAGCACAACCTTTCTATCATTTTTCTTCCAGAGGATTGTTGCTCACACACCTGATCCACCTGTTGCAGGGAAGAGTCACATCAGGATTGCTTGGATGGTGTCAGGGAGGACATCACCTTATTTGTCAAGCAATGCACTCACAGTTTCTGGCCAAGTTTAGCTTCTGGTTTTTATTGTTTTAGGTAACTTTGGGTGTTGTTACACTGACGTGTGCTCCATATTGTGTCCATACACATATGCACATACAATGAATAAAGACCTGTTAAAATTATTGCCATTACAAATTCAGCAAATACAGAGCATTTCCATCCACCTCATGAATGTCCAGTAAGATCATGAGCTTCCTGAAACTGGTGCTGGTATTCACAGCCAACACATGAGGATGCATTGTTTGCATTTAAAATTTCACACATTCAAAAAATTAATATGGTGTGATGAACCAATTTTCACCTTTTGTCAACATCTGGACACATGAGATTCAATTTAAGTCGGTATATCCAACAATTGCTGGTGTTGATGTTTACATATCCACTAACATCTGAATTAAAGCGGATAAAGCTCTCGTACACGTTCAACTGCTTCAATATAAAAGAGGTTCCATAAGAACCAGAATGAAATTAAAACACCTTCAACTGCACAAGTACCAGATTTAATGTCATGTTCCTTCCTTTCTCATATAATTGGTGGCTTCTTCTTTAGACGAACAGCCCAGTGTCCCAGGATTTAGTTGAATACATTCCAAGGTGAGGAAACAGCTAATTGGTAACTTCGTTTCTGTCAGGTGTTTTTCTGTTATTTCAAGTTGTTCCAAGTCGTCCAAGTTGTTTTCCCACCCAGTAAGCAAATCTACTTATAATAAATGGCACTATCATTGAGTAAGCAACCAACTATTCAAGCAGACAATCCATTTAATAGTGGAAAATAAAGTACACAAGAGCATACATATTAATGAATGCAAATATGGTACCCTCACTCCGTCCTTGTCTCCTGCTCTAGATGTGCGTCTGACTGAGGATATGGTCCGTCATCTCCACCAGTGATCAAGCTGTCCTGACTCCCTTGTGATCACTAAAACAGATCAAATAAGACTAAACTACCCATTTCTCCTCATCTTCCTTCCAGTAAGAAGCACTTTTTTCACATTTCATCAATTTAACTCAGTATTAATCTCTGTATTTCCTCCATGTAGCGAAGGTGAACATTTTCATTCCCCTCCTTAAGACAGAAATGAATCAATATATTTCCTTTGTTTTAATTCAGCTCACATCACTCCATTAATTGTTGTCTCTGCCTCCATACCTCACGCCTCTTCCATCATTCCTCTCCCATTCGCCACCCCATCTCTATCTCTTCATTCTGGTCCCATCTATCCATCTTTTTGTGTCCTTACACGCGAGTGAGATGCAGGTCACGCACACATTTTCTCTCCCCCACCATGGCAGTGTTGGCGGGAGCAGCGACTAAGTGTGTCCCTGTCCGGTCTAAATCAGATTGATTAACGGCGCGCTGCTGTGGCAGGTCTCCTGAGGACCATCCCCACCAGCCAACCCCCCCATGCTTTCCTCACCTCCCCTCCTTGCAACATCCCATACCCTCCTCTACCTCCAGATGCGTCAGGACAGGCTATACATGGCGGCAGGCTACAGTAATTGGTAGTTGAACAGCCATGGCAGCTCCCCACCTAATAGGTCCAACTCCTCAATAACTCCATACAATCACAATAAATGGGGGCACAGAATAGGCCAAAGTGGTCAAATGGGCCCATGAAATACTAGCAGGAGGTCAGGAAAAGCTCCTACACACAGACTCAGCCCTCTCTCTCTCTACATCTGGATAAAAGCGCCTCTCTTTCCTCTTTGTTTTTATGAATCTCAAGTGAAAAACCAAGCAGCATGTGAGACGTTCTGTTACTTTACACTGACTGCTTTGCTCTTAAGGGACTGAACAGATCCCCTAGGAGACCTAATAGGTTTTGGGAAAAATATAACAGCAAAAAGATTCTGACATATTGTACATCCAACATCTGTCTACATGGTTGAACGGAGGGATTCACCTGACAGTATTTTCATCTGAGTTAGAAGCTGACAGGCTGCACTAACCTGCTTGCTTAAAACTCTTTCATCTCTAAGTAAATAGATATATTAAATAGCTTATTTTAATATTACGATATTACAAGCCGGGTTCTGCCTGTGTTTAGAAGTTGCAGCAGTGATATTCACACCATCTAATTGAAATTGCCTTTTAAAAGTGAACATCAGCTAATTATATTTACCAGCCCAAAGGACACAATGTTATTTATGGCTTTTTATGGTTGACTTCCTCCTGAGATGCATACTAAGATTATTTAGTCTGGACTCAGACAGTGGAGATGCTGACATTTAATGTGTTGTGTTTATGATTAATTCATTGTTGCATTCTCCTCCTATATAGTAACCTACTGAACATGTTGTATGATATTTTATACATTGTATGCACATATTTTTAGTGAATAAATCAAAGGGTTAAACTATTATTACCATTTTGTGACATCAAGCATAAATTATATATGTAAAAAACATATTACTTCAGCATGAGCATTCAGCATTTAGTAAACAAAGTTAACTACTGTGCTTAACTGTTATAACTACTTGAAATATTAAGTACAAATTAAAGATTTAATTATACTGATTATATATATATATATATATATATATATATATATATATATATATATATATACAGCACTATGTCATCTTCAGCAACTTTATTTACCAGCTGTGGATACGTGCAACGTTTCAGATTAAGATTAAGAAGAATTATCTCAATCTGGAAGCCCTGATGCCTCACTATTGCCAGTTTATAATTATACCACATATAATATCATTCACAGGGGCCATTTCTGTGCAGAAGAAGTAATTTTGCTTCTTGGAATATTCACTGAAATATATTATTGAAAGCTAATATTATTATTATTATACGGTATTTAAGTCACCACTATAGAGAAGTCTTGGACAAGCTGCGCTGTTAACACTGCAGAGCGTTTTGACACTGAATGCACAGATGAATCTGCAGGTTCAGCTGTCAGTAACAATCACAGTGAAACCTTGTTTTCTTAAAGTGGGCAGGAGGCGCTGGGGCTTTGGGAGTGAAAACAAGAGGGAAAGGCAAATCAGGATTATTGTCAACAGTGGCGGAGATTGATAGCGACAAGGGAGTGAATTTCTGTCTGTTTGTCCAACGCTGTTCTGACTTGATCTGCTGCTGTTGGGGAGAAGGGAGACCCCCGGGACAATAGGGAAGATTACACTGCCTCCACTTCTCATTAGGGCGACAACATTAAATGTAGAGAGACAAACATAGGTGGGAGAGAGAGAGAGAGACAGGCAGAGTGAGGAAACAGACAGCTCAAAGATGGTTCACTGACTATTGCTCAATGACATTAACATTTTCAACTGTGCCTCGCTGATTTGTGTGACATACTGTATTTCAAAGTTATTTAGTCAAAAGAACATTATCACTGTTATATATATATTGGCACAATATCACACTGAGTGCTCATAATGTTTATGTCTGAGCTCTGTCTCAGAGGAAACTGACAGAACGAGGCCATGGTTGTAAGGAGAAAAGAAGGATATGCAGTGAAAGAAGAGGGTTTGAATGCAGAAATTTGGATAAGGACACCTAGACAGGCGAGCAGCTGCATGCACTTTAACAGTCCAGGCACAGGATTCGAGTGAAGGAAGTTAACGTTGAGAGGGATTTGAGTGATGGGGAGGGAGCCTGTTGGATAACAAACTGATCAAGCATGCCTATTTCAGAGGAGGGAGGGGTATAAATGAGGTTGGGGAGGTGGGCTGCCCATGTAGTGTGGTATTTGTTTCAGTTTTGTTTTGTTTCACAGTGGTGCCTTGATCCTCTGGTAATAAAACTGACAGGATTCATTCACTGTGATGTACAGACCTCTCAGAGCAGAGCGAGGAGATTGAGACAGGGGTCTCTTAAACTTGCCTGGGGGACCTCTAAAGGTGAACTGGGACAGAGAGGAAGGGCAATTGAAATGGCCCTTTTTGTACAAGCTGCTCTTTGCCTCCACCCATGTGTACCGAGCTGAGGTATCCTGTTTCTGTTATGCAGGTCAACGTGTAACCCTCCTCCTGCACTGCAGACTCACACACTAATTGGCATACTAAATGCTAATATTTTGCCATGACTCTCAAGACCCAAGGTGTCAAGATGTTGATTAAAAAAGGCTCTAATTGGCTCTAGACGGAAACCTTTGAGGGTAGAAGCGATGCCTTAATTGGATATAAATGGGTTCTGGACAGTCTAGCTGCAGAGTAAGTTACACTGCTCCTTTATGACAAATCGCTGTCGGTCTCATAAGAAATCCATGTGTGTTTTACAAAGGTGGGTGCAATTACACCTACTGTGTGTGACACAAACAGCAATAATTTTAAGTGACTAATTGCTTAACACCTAATCATTACATAAAGCCTGTGTCACAGGTCAGAAGTTAATCTGAACACTTCAGTTCTTAAAAATGTTAATTATCCAGTGTACCTTTTGTCATTGTTCACTTTAGTTCTATAAATGTCACAGTTTAACACTGTGAAACACTGCTGTTTCTAAAAGAGACAAAGTCCTGCTTCCTTGATGTAGAGAAATAATTATATAATTATATAATGGGGAGGCAAAACGAAAGCACAACAAAGACACAACAAAACACAGTAACAACCAGCTGCGTTGTTGTAGTCTGCAGAATATAATGGCCTCGGCCATTATAACCGAAATATACAGTCAAATAATGGCTGTGTGTATGCACATAATGTGTGTGTTCTCTGTGGAAAAAAAAAACAAGGACAAGCTGCATATATGAGGAGATTTGTTTGCTCTTCAATAAATGTTGTCCTGCAGAACAGATTTGGATTCTTTACCAGCTCCCCATTACAGTTCTGCCTGACACTAAAATAATGCAATATATAGAAAATGAATGTTGCTCATCATTTATTCTACCAACATATAACTATTGGGGTGGGGGGGATGTGTATGGGGGCTCCAAAAGTGCCAAAATAAAATGCATTTAAGGTTTAATGAAGTGCCACATGAAGCCCATATTGACACCTTGTCTGACTTACTGTAATTAGCAGCTTCCACCTCTCACGGTAGCTACATCACACCCACCTAGTCGAGACAAGCTGTTTCTTTCTTCTAATTGAGTCCAAGCTTGTCATCGCCACAGCTTCCAAATGATATATTTAATGATCTAATTAGGTCCTAGTTTATTAGTTGTTCAGATAGAAGTAGAAAAAAACACTGGTTTAGTAAAGGTTTAATCATAATAATGATAATAATAAGGTTGCACTTTGCTGTTTGTCACTTGAGAGACAACATAAAGGATGTTTACCCTTATTTATAACTGAAATCTTTTAATAATACATATTAAACAACATATGCCTCTATTAGAAGATGCACTTCTGTTATTCTAACATGACACTTTTAATCAAAAGTTTAACTCTCTACTCTTAATTAAATTCCTTCTAACTTTTACACCTTACATTGTGAAGGCAGAGCCACATCTTGGAACATTTTCTTGGGCTTTAATAAGGCACCAGTTTGTCTACCAGTCTCATCCTCCAGTAAGTTAGATTTAACCTAATGCCACTGCCACAAAATGAGGTTACCAGGTGTCAATAGATAAGATGCTACTACCACATGGATGTCACTGTGTGTGTGTGTGTGTGTGTGTGTGTGTGTGTGTGTGTGTGTGTGTGTGTGTGTGTGTGTGTGTGTGTGAGACCAACACTGTCCAACCAACTGACCAAACCATATTCGCCCATACTGCCATACTGGACCAGCTATAAATATTCATACTCCCACTCAGTGCTCATCACTGTAAAGGGCAAAGTACATATTGGTGGTGAATTATATATCCATTGAAAAGGTCATCTACCTCAACACCAATCTTTTGATGAATTATGGGACATGAGGATTGAAGAGAATTTCTTTCATTGGGATATTCATGTCTGCAAACATGGTGTAAAATTGGACATCAGCTGCACAGTTTCAACAGCTGGGACGTTCAGCTGGCAACACAAGACGTCTCATTTGTTTCATATGCATATGTTATTTAAGCATATCTCTGATTATCTCCTTTAGCTTTATCTTTTATCCTCAGCGCCTCCCTTCACTGAGGAATGAGGACTCCATTCATGGTCTTGTGCATCTCTCTCTCTCTCTCTGTCATCCCCCTTGTCTGTGTCCTGCCTGATTCTGCAGCGATCTCTCCCCAGGATGTGTCTTATTCTCAGCTCTCTTTGACAAGACATTGATCAGCGCCGTGCATATCAGTCTGACAGTGCTCGTATACACACAAACACACACACACACACACACACACACAGAGCAAGCATAAAACAACAACTGCTCTAGTTGTGATCCAGTCAAATACTCCATGTCCCACCCTCCGTCACCAAATGATTGTCAGTCATGTCAATGAGTTCTTCTGTGAGATTCAACATAAACCTGTTGAAAAAATAGAAATAAAATAATAAAATAAAATAAAAACTTTACCCAGATAGAGTTGCAATGATTATCTTCGTTCTATACTTTCGAAGGGCACTTATGGATAATGGTTTGTAATGTACATCTGAGACATTGAAATCCTTTCAGAATGTAAGTCACACTGAATCTAAGAGGTGTTTCAGGTCTTTGTGTGTCTAGATTTGACAGAACTATGATAGTTTCGACTCAGAGTGCTAAAATTGACTATGTTTATTATTGATAAGTGACCCAAACTACAATAAAATCAACTTCTAAATGTACAAATGCAGGGCTAAATGCACAAGCACGTGAACAATCAAATACTAAAAATTGGCGTATGTGAAGGGAGGGTTATTTTGTGACACTAGTAGCCAGCAGCCTTTTTGCTTACTTTGTCAAGTCTAACACAAAACCTAAACCTTAAACGTGAAAAGTGAAATCTTTACATTTGGATTTCTGTAGAAATTAAATTTTTGGTGTGGAGATGAATACAGTCACTAAGGAAAATTAGGCAAGTTAAGCTACATTGTTGGTTGATGGGCAATAAAAACAGACACATACAGTCAACTGGCTGCAACCACAGTGATTTTCTGTTTTTGCATTTATCAAACACAGAATATCTGACAAGCTGCTACAAATGATTTGGAGAAAATGAGCTGGTTTAAGTATTAGGAGTAAAGAATAAGTTATTTTTCAAGGAATAATTTTTAATGAGTGATTGCTTAAGTTAATTAGTAGTTAACTGTTTTAACAGGTATGTCAGATTGTTAAAGAAATGAAAAAAAGATGTGCTGTTGAATGTCTTTACAGTCTATCAATCGACCAACGTTTTCAGTATTATTCTCAAGGTTTTTGTCAGTGACCTAGCTGGTTCACTCAGCTGTAGGAGCACCTATTCCTTTCACAGAAAAAAAAAAACAGTGGGTGCACTGAAACTGTGAGGGCAAGATCAGCACTGAATTGGATTAAATTATTTAGTTGGTGGAAAAGATAATTAATGGGAAAGCAGTCAATATCCAGTGTGCACCATAAAGGTATAATGTGTGTGTGTGTAAGAGAGCAAAGGAGGGGCACAGGTGGAGGGGACAAGATCTCATCTAAAGGCTATGAAAGATTTAACAGCAGGAGAAGAGCGGAATGACAATGTCTGTGAAGGAACACAACAAACCAAGTTCCCCAATTATATCTGGCATTTATGCATATCCCATCAACTGGGGAATAACAATGTTTATGGACTAGATCAGTCACATTAAAGACCTACTACATAATGCTGTGTGTAAAAAAAATCATTTAACAGATTTGAACTAAATTTGACCCAAAGTGAGACTGTGAGAAACTAACGCTCATCTTCAGAGCAGCAGATGATAAAATTGAGCTACTGCAGGACATTATAAATATTTTCCTTGTTTGCATGTGAATTATGACATATTCCTCTTCAGTATCTGTACTTCAGTGTTGATTTTTGCTGGTAATTTTGTTGGACAGGTGCGCTTTCTATGACCTGTTTCCACAGTATAGTCAATTAATAATTTCACTCATTATTCACGCCAAAATGTCAGAGTCTCTCTTTCCACTTGGTCAAATCCGAAGATTTGTTGCTATTCTTTGTATTACAGCAGTGCACAATAAGCAATTAGTAGATGTCATCTGAGGCTATGAATCATTTGTTCTTGCCGTTAATTTGTAATCATAATCTGGATGCTGATGTGCAAATGCACCACTGCAACAGACAAAGTTCACAAATTAAAAAAAAGTCCTTGTAATCTCTCAATGCTAAGAAATGCTCATTGCATTGACCTGCACCAAAGATTAGCAGGTAGCTTTCTTGGCCTACAGCTTTTTTGACATATGCAAAATAAATTGGTGGACATGTTTGATTAAGACATTCAACCAACTAACAAACAAATGGGGGATCCATTTGAACAAGTAAAGCCTCTCATCCTTCACAAGTCCAGGTTTACAAATCTGCACCCACAAGTCTTGGTGCCTTACACGACTCATAGCCTGTGCTAACTTAAGTCAAACACATACAGCAACAGCCACAATATTAACACCACCTGCCACTTTTGATGTTGGCATGGACCAGTGTCCGCATTAAAATGTTCCCATGCTGATTTCTGCTACTCCTTTTGGCTGACTGGAGTAATCACTCACTGTAAAACTCACCCAGACTGTAGCAGCTCATACTCTACTGTTGTCAGATTTGCAGAATGACTTGACTGATGAAACTGTCCAAGTCAGTTGTGCAAAAACACTTGTGCAGTCAGCTCCAGTTGCAAAGTGGCAGAAAGATAACCAATTATAATCATCTGTCCACATATCCAGTCGCTGTCAGTCAGCTGTGTTCTCTGTTATGGAATGATAATTAGACGTGATGATATTGAACTAATTAAGAAACAACAGTGCTAGCGTTATTTTTATTGTTTCATCCTCATCTTTATTTCAGCTGCTATCAGTCTGCATTTAGTCCATTTTTAATCATTCCTGTACCTGCACATTCAATATGAATTTTTATTTTTTTATTCATTTAATCCACTAACCTATGACTAAATACTGACTAAAACATGACTAGGTCTCGACTAAAACTAATAAAATAAATGACAAAAATGTGACTGAAAACATGTGACACATGAAACTCAGATGGAGGGCAGGAGGCGAAGAAGGAGCAGAACGTACGAGATGGAGAAAACTGTGATTGTTTAACCAAAATTAAGTAGATAAAGACAGAAGATCATGATATATATACTGTGTTATTAAGAGGAGTGACAATTTGATTGAATTAAAAGATCTGCCTGATATGTAGGCAGTAGATACCTATAGATATAGGAGTACAGTGTACTGTCCCTTGTCATAGAGTCCAGTGTAGTGTAGGGTTCTATTAGCTGGTAATTACCAGTTTTTCCTGATAAATAATTCATTTAAAACTTAAATTAAACTACACAGCAAAAATGTCCGGCAATAATCCTCGTACGTTATGAGCTCAGTGTAGTGTAGTTTCAGTAAAATGCCAGGAGAGAGGGAGGCCGAGCTGAAAACTGCTTTCACTGCAGTTATTTGAGTTAGTTGAATGCTTACATTAGTTAACTGTGTGAGGAGGTTTCAGTGCTTCTCAGTTTCACCCCTGCTGTTATGAAAAATCATTTCCAGACCTTTGGCTGCTGTCCGTAGTCTAGCAACTCAGTGGCATCATGTGCAAATCTATTCTTTTTTAGAGGCTCAGTGTTGTATAGGTAGCATATATAATGATGATGTTATATGGGTATAGTTGTTGCATTGCAATGAATAGTAGGAAAGTCAACACGGTTAGCTGTATCAGAGTCCTGCATGGGTCAGTACCAAAACCAACCTGTTTTCTCACATCCAGACCCAATATATGGCCCAATTTTGACATCAGTAACATTCGTAATATTACTTAATTTAAATTAATATTATATATAACACAAAGGCCATGTATGTATATGGTCACTCAATGTGAATCTAATCCAGATTGTAGGTTATTTAAGCAATGTCTTGCAGAGAGACTTGTCTGAAGATACTAATGTCAGCTGTACAAAACACTCACTCAGTCAGATCCAGTTTTTGTTGATGATAAAAAAATGACACTAGGATAATGGATTTTGTGCTAATTGTCTGTCCACATGTCAAACAGGTAGTTGCTGTTAGCTGCATTTTCAATTCACAAATGTTAATTAAATGTGATAAAACCGTGCTAGTCTATGCCTTCATTTTGAATTCTGTTTTTCATTCCTATCCTTATACTTGTATTAAGTTTTTTTTACCTTAATAGCAGAACCCTGAGCTTTATATCTCTGTTGGTTCAGTAGGGAAATGTCCTCTACAGCCCTGTACAGGTCAACAGTAGGTTTAGGACAGCAGTGAATTTGTAGATGCTCATATTGAGGTAAAATTGAAATTGGAAAAATCCTGTTAAAGGAGATATTCTGAAAAAAAAAAATGCAAACTGTCCAGCTGTTCCTCAATGTACTGTATTTACAGTCTTTAAAGATTCACAATAGCAGCAGCCCAGCAGGGTGATGCTTGGCTCACTAACATATTGTTGTCAGTTCATGCACCGTGTAAATTATGTGTAGAGAAATCAAACACTCAGCCTAGTTTGACTTGGTTTGTAACAATGCAAAGCATGTTTTTTTTTTTTTCATCTCTGGTAATCCCCAGGCCGTCAGTTTTCTGTTCTGCAGCACAGAATCCGAGCTCCTCCACAGACTGAGGGCTTAGTACTTCAAGCTTGTCACGGATCTCCAGATGGAAGCGTTCAAGGCTTTTTCCAGGCTTTTGTGCTTGTTTATTTATTAGTGTTAAGTCAGAGTTCCTCAGAGGACAGTAGCCAGCTGTTGAATTCTGGCTTTGAGACATGGGGAATTGTTATCCTCTTGATCGCTTGGCTGTCACTCTCTCTTCTTCTCTCTCCCTTTGTTTGCAAGTTGCACAATTAATTACAGTTTAGTTTTTCCATATAAAGCAGTTCTTATGTGTTTCATATTTTCTGATTAAACTGTTATTAAGAAGGTTGTTCTACATACATGACCTGAGAGCCATTTTACTTTACTTCTCTAATCAGAAATCTAATCATTATGTTCTTAATCATCTGGTGTTAGGAGTGATATTTTTGAACAACATAACAGCAACACCGGTGCATTCAAATGCACTCCAATTTAACAGCGTTGTGAGATATATTACCTTTGTGTTTGTTTAATGATTTTTGTTGACCTTATGTCATTTAGGTGTAGTGATTAATCTATTATTTTTTTAAATAATGTTTTGATTAAAGTTTTCCAATTAAATCTATTTATTGTTTTGTATTTTTGAATTTGTTGATTAATCCTTTAGTTAACTTCTGTCTAACCCTATTTTAAACATGAAATGTATGAATGAGGGAAAGTTGGACTTTCACCTTCATATTTAAGGTGCAGCTTTTTGTCCTTTAACTCTTTCTGAAATGCAGATGACCTCCACTCTGTCCTGTCCCTGAAGGCACCAAGCACTGATGCTTATATGGCTTATGCTATTTACAGTATAATCAGAAATCAGTTTATGTTTAATTGAGCATTCATCCCCAAACGCAAACGCATCCCACTGAAATTATCGTATTTACGTTATCAACGTAATCACTTACACTTGCTTGTTTCAGGCCTTGTTGCTACAGATATTTGTTGCTTGTAGACACATTTTACTGACAACTGTCAGCATCAGTTCTTTCGGCAAGAAATAAAAAAAAAACATCCTTAACTGACATTTAAGTGACCACAGTCGGCCCGTAGCAGCTCAGCAAGGAATTACTTTTTTTGTTGAGTGGACAAAAGTAAAGAAGGAAATCGTGTGACACTGTTATAATGCTAACAAAATGTTAACATAGAAGTGTTTACTTCCACTACTTTATTGTAACTAGGATGAAGGAGTCCTGCAAATGCAAAATCTTTCCCCAACCAAGCCAAGTTGTATTTTGTTGTGTTAGTTTGATAATACTTTTGGCTTCAATGTAAATTTACATAGTTAGTCTGAGTTAGTTCCACCAGTGATTTCTTTAGTCTAGTATCAGACTCATTCATATGTTGTTTTATTATATTATAGTTGCAATCAAGGAAGTGATGCATGCAGCTCCTTAAGTTTGGAATTTGAAATCAAGTGCAGCGTGAAATTCTTT
Organism: Anabas testudineus; assembly: GCF_900324465.2. Lineage (NCBI taxonomy): Eukaryota > Metazoa > Chordata > Actinopteri > Anabantiformes > Anabantidae > Anabas > Anabas testudineus. The sequence continues at coordinate 11,980,789 of NC_046614.1, read as the reverse complement.
GAAAGCTGCATGTCACATAATCAGGTTGGCGTATCGGTCTTGATGAACAGACTCATGAGTGCATTTTCGTTTTCTTTTTTGTATAGACAGGAGCTGGTCATCCACTCCTCTCATTTTTCCATAATGTCATTGTCTGCTGCTTGCTGAACATCACCTTGTTGTTTGTTCTTATCTATCAATTTTTCCTTGAACAAAGTGACTTCTCTATGAGAACACGTTGCTGATTTTCCCTTTGATTTTCCATCACAGATAATGTTACCTAGAATTTCTTTCTCAACTAAATTGAAAAACAGTCACACACAGTGCTAAAAGCAAGTGTAGATCCTGGTGCGCTGTAACACCATCTAAAGACTGTACTCTATAGTTATAAAGAATTACAGGAGCCATCTCGAATCAAGGGAAAATCACAATATTATTCATATTCTTTTAGCTATTTTTTAGCAGCTTTTCTTAGTTTAAAGGTTTCACTACTCATCTATTTAACTTCTTCAGTTTGACATATGCTACTAGTTAAAGGATTGAACACACACTCGTTCCCACTGTACAGCATGGACAAGGAGGTGTGATGGTGTGCGGATGCTTTGCTGGTGACAGTGTTGGTGACTTAGTCAAAATGGCGGCTACACTTAACCAGCACAGCTCCTACAGCATTTTGCAGTGAAATGCCATCCCATCTGGTTTGTAGTATGACTATCATTTTGTATTCCAACAGGACATTTCCATACAACTAAACTTCAATCAGAAATACAGGTTACATTTCTGCTAACATAACGATCACATGTTCACAATTAATGTAAATGACAAGTTGTAAATTAGTTGATATCTAACATATTAATTAAATGTACAGAGTCAGCACATTTTTGTAAATGTATCCTTAAGGGTGGTTTCTCATCTGACCTGAATATCCTTGTTATATGGACAATATAAAGAGTGAGTAACTACAGCACGTCACGCACACAAAATCATTTTAGTATATGATAATAACTCCTAAACATACTCTAACTATGGAGTTTTTGTAGTGAGAAAGTAGTTTTCATTTTTTGTAGTGATTTGTAATTTTGGCAAAAGCAGACAAATGATATCAGATCTGAAAACACTGTAATAGGAATTATAATCTGAGCAATCATCACTGTAAAAGTTACAGTCTGTGTATTGTATTTAATTTAGGTTACATCTTGTTATCCTGTAAGATGCATGGTGTACCACGCTGCAATATAAAATTGTTTGACCACCGATACTGGGTCACTGAACTCTGCGCATTTTCACAGATACATTTTGTTGGTTACACACTCAGAGAAGGTCAGAGAGACACTTCACACACTGACGTAACTCCACACTCACCTGTCCATTCTTCTTCAGGTCAGCCCACATGCTCGTCCCGTCACCGCCTCTCATCAGGACGTGGTAGGTGAAGTAGTAGATGCCAGGCAGAGGGCAGGTGAACTTGCCAGTGCTTGGCTCGTAGTAGTTCCCTACGTTGGTCACTACGTCATCAAACTTCAGTATTTCACTTCCTTCGTGTTGTTTCCGGAGGCCAGCATAGAAGGCGATTTTGGGACTGTAGAAGGATGAGCCGTAGCCACCAGGTCCAGGTCCTGGTGGACCAGGTGGTCCAGGCTTACCGGGCTCTCCAGGGGGTCCAGGGGGTCCTTTGGGGCCTGGAGGACCAGGAAGTCCAGGGCTCCCTCTGAACCCCTGTTTGCCCTTGCGGTTTGGAAAGTCTGGGGGCTGAGGGGAGACGGCTGTCAGCTCTCCCTGTGGGGGGGTGAAAGTGTCACACACCATCTTGCAGCTCCCGAGCATCTCGTAATGTGTTCCCCCTCCTCCAGACCCTCCCCCTTTGGTGGTGTGGACCAATAAGGGAATGGCCACCAGTAGGACCAGGACCATGGCCACGCCAACTCCAGCCCCGATGACACGTTTCTTGCGGCTGAGCCGGGAGGCGGCCAGCGTGAGGAAGTCCTCCTCCCCCTTAGCTGGAATGGTTGTTCCGGCCAGGCTGAAGTCTGGGTGGAAAGTAACTACTGGATGGAGGAGGTGGAGGAGGAAAATGTGGGATTGTCCAAGGTAAAGGGAACAAAATGGGAGCTATTCTAGGAGTGGGAAAAAAATCAGAAGTCAGAGCAAAAATTAGATTTTTCCATTTTTTGATGTCCAGTACATTTGTTTTGTATCTGTTTATTTTTCAGTTTCCCGTGGTTCACCGTGTCTGAGGTCTTTACACCTATCTAAGGATAACACACCACTTTGCAGGGCAAAAATATCATAAATATTTTAAACGTTGAGATGTTGGATTTTAGGAAACTGATTTTTTTTTCCAGCTCTGTGGTTGTAGAAGCTCCAGTGAAAAGCTTTCAGTTGTTCAGGCAGAGAGCTGTCAGGTGGGGTCTACAGTATTCCCACTGGAGTTCATCTCATCCACCACATACGGAGAAGGGGCGCTTTATTTGTCTGTCCGGGAACGAGAAGAGGAAAATGAGGGAACTGCTAAATCTCTTTGCTCTTTTCTTCTTTCCTCCTTGCTTGTATTTTTGTTGATGGGCACACGCCTCTCCCTATATATATTGTTTAGGAGCCTGGATTAGATTTATCTCAGCCGTCTGCTCCTCCTTTCTGAGCAAGGATTTGTTACAGGTCATAAAAAAGCAAATTCTGAAGAAGAGGCAGGCCAAATTGCATTGAATGTGGAAACTTTTGTTTTAAAGGCAGCTTGGATGAAGCAGAAAGCATTTTAGCAGAGCATCACAGCAAAGCACTGAACGTCTTGCAGTCTAGAAAGAAAACAAACACAACACACATATAATAAAATCACAGACCTGCTTATTAGTCATATTTAATTTTGAGATAAAAATGAAGAAGATGTTTAACAAACAAAGCCCTTCAGGTTGTAATTAATGAATATTTTAACTCATATTAGAGAATGAAAAAGAAGTAAAAAGAGATTTGTCCGTATGTCTAAGATCTATTTAAAGGTTTTGTCCATAAAAGCTGGGATCCGTCCTCTGACACACAAGTGTACTTGTATGCTGGTATTATCACAGGCCTTCATAAGATAATAAGACACAAAACACAAAATAACACTTCAGTGAATTACAGGCATCTAATTCTCTTTTAATTAAAAACTCCAGATTTAATCAAAGTAAATGATTTTCCAGACAAAGTTTGGAGGACGATCATCTCACCTCTGTCTCTTTCTCCTCCTCTTGTCGGTGTTCAGTCTCTTGTCATGCTTCGAGCTGCAGGAAAAACTGCTTCAGGACCTGAATGCAAACCTCCAAACACTGACTGAGCTCTTCCACTGTCGCAAAGTCAGTCACACTAATATTAAAACTTGCAGCATCTCGTCCGAGACTCCGGCATCGTGGCCGGACACCACAAGTCCGAAATGGTCGAGGCAGTCCGGGGGAATCTCTGACTACAGACTAACAAAAATACAAATCACAGTCCTTCAAATCAATTATACGGACGAGTTACTTTTACAGACTTTCGCCGCGCAGAAATCCCGCTCCAGAGCGACTTTATTTGCAAAGCAACAGTTCACTCACTTGTTGTATTTTCCGATGCTCTTCTCTCTCCTCAGCATCTGCCTGCTACTGCTCCCCCGCCCGTCCTCCCTGCGCAACACACACACACACACTCACACTCACACTCACACTCACACTCAGAACCACCGTCCCATCCTGCATTTGACCTTTTCACAAATCAAATGACTACATCTGTTTAATAGTTGAATCAAAGGTTGTGGTTTTCAGTTTAAATATTCAAGATTTATTTGCAATTTGCTTTGGTGATTTGACAGAAAACTTACAGTCATGCTCCCTCTTGACATGTGTCACTCACTGTAATACTGTCCACTATTCTGTTTTCTGCAAGGTTCTTGTGCTTTTCCTACATTGTCTGGTTAATTTCGTCATTACCCCTCGATGACATTGCACTACAGCCTCACTTGACCAGATAAAGATTGTCCCTGGTGCTGGTGGGGCTGTGTTTGGGAGAACAGCAGGTGTGATGAGGCTGAAGTGTGAGCACAAAACGTGGGGCTCTAGTTGTGAGACGGACAGACATCATGCAGGATGGCGAAGTGAAAAGGAGAAGGTGAAAGGAGAAGAGTGGTGTTCTCAGGGTTTGTTGTCAATGTCTGTGTTTCTGTAGCTTTCAGACCTCATTAGAGATGAAAGATGTATCACTACTGACAACCCCCCTCTTCCTCCTCCTGCTCATGGTCTCTTTCTTTTTTCTCCCTTTCTCCCTGCCTTACTCTACATTTATAGCCGCTGTAAAATAATTAATTCTCACGCTGGACATTGTTTTTGTGCTGATGTTCCTGGGAGTTAGCTAAAAGGTACCCAAGTGAGGGTGTCTGTATCAGAAACAAATGAAACACAATCTAGTTATTATTATTATTATTATTATTATTATTATTATTATTATTATTATTATTATTATTATTATTATTACTGTTTATTTTGCATCTTTTTCTTTTAAAAACAATGATGGTCTGGGGGCATTTACACATAGCACAGGCAACTACAACCATTTAGGCAGCCTCCCCAGTCCTCTGACACACAAGTGTACTTGTATGTACTGTCAGTTCTGCTCCTTATTTATTCATCTCCCAACTTTACTGAGCAGGAGAGTGTAGCAGATATTGAATATGGATCAATAGATCACTCCCCAGGATGCATACTGTCAGCCGACTGAGCCCTCAGGCAGATGCCAAGCCTCTAGTCACATTTGCATTTGGAGATAGAAAATAACTACTGCTTGTCAGAAAGTGGGAAACTGTGTGGTCTCTACAAAACTAGCAAATAAAAAGTCAAAGCCTAAATCATTTTATGTTTTTGTGAAAACGTGAATTTACGGTTTCCTCTCTGCTTGTGTCCACTTCTCTGTGTTTATGCCGGTTGTGCTTGTTTATGTGCTTTTATTGCATGTGTGTGAGTATTTTCATGCATATATATGTGCACACATACACATATAATTTATATGTGGGCTCTGACACACTGGTGGCAAATGCAGAGGTTCCCTGCATTTAAATTATTTTTGCCGTGAACGGAGGACAATTTAGAGAGAATGAGGTTTTTAGAGCCCTATGAAATATTAACTGAGCCAATGAATATATAAGCTCTCAAGCGATAATATCTGTCTCTGGCTCTGTTTCCCGGTGATATATGGTATCATGTTCTTGTCTGTACTACGCCATCCTCTCCTGTGTTTAATTAAAGCTCAGGTTTACAGAAAGAAAATGCTCGATCTTCTCCTTTGAGTTTTTTCCGACAACATATTACACGTTGCATCTCTTTTCCTGCCCTTGACTCTGATACCTGTCGATCTCTTTTCTGACACTGGGGTGTCTGAGCTATGGACTTATGATTAATATAAAAGCTTTACTGTAACATCAGACTTGAAGGAGCGAAGCCCAAACAGAAACCGAGAGGGATGCAGGGTTAAGTCTGGGTGGGATGTGGCTGTTTGCTGAGATAAAGGTCAGCTGACCCAAAACTGACGTGAACACTAAAGCTGGTTTTATTTAGATGTGTAAAACATTTTATGTTTGTACAATAATTTATCATTAAAATCACAGGAGTGACCTCAGGGGAAGACTAACAGAAGATATCCTTAAAAACCTTTGTTGCAGAATGGAAAACACGCACATAAAGACTTTAGTAGAAATCATCTTCTAAGAGTCTTACTGTAAGAGTAAAAACACAGATATACCCAGATATATAGACTGGTTCAGAAAACTTAACAGAAAACATGCAAGTGATGATGTCTTATGTCCTAATATGAAAAAGCACAATATGGACCTTTAATGGACTGAGAATACACTGTAGATGTTAAACTTAAACTTGTTTTATTAACATTTTAGTTTTAGCGTTGTTTTTGTTTGGGGTTATGTTTTGCACTGCGTAATTACATTAGAAAAATCATCAAGGTCCATTTATAAGGTTTTTTAGAGTTATAAATGTGTGTCTGTGTATGTTTTTACAGCTTTTCTATTGCAACATAGCAATTTGAACTCAGGTGTCTGCAGGCCAATAATCAGCCGTGTTACACTGGATTTATGGTCATTAAAAACATGTTCTCTGTGTTGGAATGACTTATTCCAGCTGATACTGACAGCAAGATAGATAAGGCTGGACAGAGGTGATTTACCAGCAGGAGAGTCACTCTCTGTGTTTAGAACAATCAGTAAAACCAATCAGGACATGAGCAGAGAGTCAGCATGTGATCAGAGAGGTTACCATGGTATTAACCAGCTCACTCGGGGTGGTGGTGCTATCAACACAGTGAGACACAAATACAAGCCAAGTAAGTGGCTGTGGAAAGGGCTTAACCTGACCTGCAATCTCACAGGTCAGAGAGCGAGCAAAAAGGAGGGAGCAGGAGCCTGAGAAGAATGGAGAACGGCGAGGCAGCGAGGGTAATGGAAATGTAGGGGTCATAGCATCACATTGGTAGCGCACATCGTACCGTGTGCTTGTTTAGTGTGTGGATCCTTCTACCCTGTGGAAAGTGTAATTTCAATGTTTCTGCATGGCATAACAATACTGTCCTCTCACAATTTTGTCAAATCTGTCCTGTTTACATTTACCTGACAATGACATTTGTGACTATGCATAACTAGTGTATAACTTGTTGTTGAATGCCTCATATAGGCTATGTAAAAAAATGACACATTTTATAGCCAACAACACCATTTGCTCAGAGGTCACTAATTAAAATTGAAGTCATATACTGTAGATACGTTTAGAGTTTGGATAGAAAAACCTCTACAGAGTCTGTTCTGCTGATGTCAGCATGGAGCATCATCATTCCAGCAGTAACAGACTGGAGACCTGTCCAGTGTGAACCCTGGCTCTCGCCCATTCATTAGAATGAGACAAGATGATGCTTTTATATCATAAACACCCAAAACTAAACAATTAGCGCACTCTTTGAAACAAGAGAATGAGATCTCTTACTCAAAAAGTACCTTTGCATTGTGATGGTTATGGTGTTTTTTACTATGCTACTTCACATGATACAAGAAATAGTATAGTCTGTAGTACAAATATTGTACCACAGTGCTGCCCATTGTAAAAATATACTAGCTATGACATTGTCCACAGTACAAATAGTTTACAATGATATTTGTCACAGTACAAATAATATACCATTGTACTGTCATAGAACAAAAATTGCCAGTAAGGAATTGCAAATGCATTAATCCATTGTAAAGTAATTGGGTTAATTGGCATATGAGTGTGTGTATATTTAGAAGCACTCTATGTAAGATCAGGCATGTACAAGGTTTTGTTTTTTTACAAATGTCTGTTTACATATAAGAAATTACTAGAAACATCTGTCAATACAGTGTAAATCATCAAAAGCTTGAGGAGAATAGGAATGTACCCTTTTATTCTCCACTGACTTCACCTGTGACGTAATTCTAATATAATTCAGTTTGAATTAGCTTTCCCAGCAGTGTCTGAATAAGAAGACAATAAAGAATAAACATTATTTATTGTGTGACATTTGACAAAGCTTTCAAACCCTTCTTTTAACTTTTAACAACCTAATTTAACACATGCACCACAAACAAGTCTCTGTCTTTGGAGTTTGACACATATAAATGTCACAGAAATAAATGAGAACAGATGATTAGGCAAGAAAGGGTCACATTGTCTCTTGTAACGTGTTCAATAAGGCTGCCACGGATTAATATTACATTTTTGGCAAAAGAAGTAAAGAAGGTAATGAAACACACCATATGGACAATTCAGAAGCAATGCAGAAAGACTTAAAACAATAACTGAGGAGACAACGTGTTGTTTAAGATTAAATAATGTTCTAATGTGGACATTGATTATGAATTAAAACCTTTGGAGAATCTCACTTCCTCAAAGTTCCAGTTCAATTTAAGATTAGGAGCAGAATTGTGATTAGGTTTTGGTCACGGTTAAGTGTAGGATAGTATATGCCTGGGGTTTGTATGCAGCAGTGCACATTTGTCCTAAGTTCCATGGAGAAAAATGTGTGTATGAGCATGAACCCCCATCCTCTTGTACATCTACCTCTGTCTGTGTGCAGATTTGATTATGGTCCTTGATTGCGAGTGACAGTGTGCAGATTGAGTTGCACAGCCTCTCTAATTCTCTCTATTAATGAGTTGCGCTCCACACTGCTGCCCCGGACCCCATCTATTAATCACAATTTGTCATCTGTCTTGTGCTCTCCAAACTCTCTCTCCCCTCCTCTTCTCTCCCCCGTCCTCCTCCCATCCTAACCACACTATCCCTCCTCTACCTGGCCCTTATACCTCCCAGCTACTGATTCCATCTCATCTCTCTATCTCCTCCTGGCTTACTTCTCCATAAACTCTCCACCCTACACGTCTCTGAATTTGCTGTCTTTCTGTGTGTTGTTCTGTTCTCTGCACCTGTTCCCTTTCCTGCCCTTTTTACTTGCCTCTCCATCTTCAGCTCTTGCACTCCTTTTTTTCTCTCCCTCTTGCACTCGTGTCTTGCTCTCCTTCCATGGCATGGTCAAGCATACTGAGTGGGTTTTCCCCCTGAAATCCACATTTTAATTCTGCCAGCACTTCAAGGTTAAGTAAGCCCTCTCACATTGGTAAATAATGATTTATCACTCCAATTCATATCCGTTTTGGTTCTCTTTAATTGGATATTTTGTCATAGAGGTATGGCTGTTTGACAAAATTAAAAAAAATACTCAACACTTTATTGAAAAGCCACTTCTTCATTTTCTTCATCAGACATGTTACATTTGTGACTGGATAAGCTGTCAAAAGTTTATAGTTTGGCTGGTGTTGGATTTGAAAGCCCAACTAATGCGGTGTGTGAAAACTACTAGTTGCAGTACAGTTGCAGTGACATATTGGGAAGTGGAATGAAATTCTGTGTGGACAGAAACTGGAGAACCATGTACAGTTCATTACTCATGGATCAAAAGTAGCTGCTGAATCTGTACCAGGCAACTGTGTCAGAAATCCTCCACCCAACACTGAACGTTAATTAAAGCTCTTGTCTATCCCAACAACCTGCTGTTCCCCCCAGGAAATCCGTGTTCTGAATGTCTGCAACACAGGAAACAAAGGTGCATCTAACTTTAGGTTTTTATCAAGACATAGTCTTATTGTTTACATGTCCTTTGATTATTTTTAATTAGTTGAATAATTTGAAATTGCTGTAATATATTATAGTGACTACTGAACAAGAAGTTATGACAATAATTACAAATAGTAATTGCAAGAAATCCATAACATTAATTAATTAAAGTAATTACAACAACAGATAGAGAAGTAACTGCTTAAAACCACCACTTTAGACACTGTCATAACCACCAAGATCAAATTTAATGCACATTTGAGTGTTGACACGTTTGTGCAGGATTACTGGTTAAAACATTTTAATTGCTTCGAGCCTAATGGTAATAATAATAATAATATAATTGTATTGTTTTCAATTCAAATATTGCAGATCTCAATGAAATGTGGTGTGCCACAACAAGAGGATGAGCATCCTGACTTCCTCCTGTAACTAACATGATAAACAGGGTAAGTGTTATTTCTCCTAAACATCAAGATTTTAGCGTTGTCTTGTTTCTATGCTAGAAGTAGCATTTAGTTCAGAGCAGCAGTGTGGCTGAGAATAGCCTGACAGCCAGCATGCAGTAGACTGTTAGTTTACAGGGTCACATTGGTGTTTAGTACATTGACTCCCCAGGTCATTTCAGATAAGTCAGGTGCATGTCCAACCTTGGACACTGCATTACAGTACATAGATGCAGATATTTGTAATAAGATGTCCTGAGGTGATATGGAGGAATTTAATCTGATATTCATATGTGAGAGCCTGTCAAGAGATGCAACCTTCTGTCACCTAAGCTAGAGGTAACAGTCAACAGTTCATTTAAACCAAGCAAATTGCCCAGACACCTACCCCACACCCTCTCATTCCACAAAAAAAAAAAAAAAAAAAAAAAAGTTGTGAATAATTTAGCAGCTGCGCTCCTCTCACTGCTCAGAGGTCACGGCCTCTCTAAACGATGACAGGGGATTGATCCGGCAACCCAGTCTCCAAAAACAACTGCAACTGAGTCACAAACCCGGGCTGGACTCGTACCCTTCCCTTCCTCTGTACTATGTACTACGCTATGTATATAAAGCTGTTCTTATTTTCCCTGTTTACTTTTTACTGTGTGACACAAGCACAAATAAAATAAGTTCAGAGGAACGGAGTTCAACGCGGAGCAGGATGCAGAAAAAAAGAAAAGAAATAGAACACAGCAACCCGTGACGAAAGACAGAAAGACAGCCGGGGTGGAAGAGAGAGCGAGGGATCATCCAGTAGGGATGACAGGGGCAACAGAGAGAAGAGAGGAAAGAAGGGAGAGATAGTGAAGCGAGACATCGATGACCTTCTTTTAGCTCTTAAACCATGCTGTTCATGCCATCGCATCACTCAGAGACAAGAACACCTCCTATACCCTGCTGCTGCGACATGAACATGACAGGCGCTGTCTGATATACTGGACAATGCTCTCTAATACACGCACACACCCACACACAATTTTCTTACTGAGGCTTTTGCGATTAATTCTACAGTAAAACATCAGATTTTCATGTATTCCTAATTTGACTTGCCTCATTAGAACAGGTCCCTGTATGCTGCAACATATGGCATAGAGACTTCGTAAACCATGTTACACACGTTGCCTTATCTCGCTTTAATTGGCCTCAACACTTTCAACACAACAATGCACCTGCAGGCTGTAAATCAGCTGGGTAATGTTTTAATTCAATATGCGTTCAGGTTCTTTTTATTTACAGTGACAGATACAGAAAACATTAAAAAAACATTATTCAGTCAGTGCAATCAAACATCCATTCATCAGTGCTCAATAGTTATTTTCATAGTTTTATTATTTTCATTTTTCAGCATGCTTGGGAAATTCCTCTGTTTTTTTAATGTATTTTTTCAAAATAAAGAAAACTTTATCCTTTTAAGTCTGCAAGCTAAAACTGCATTTAAATTATGATAACTTGATGAAGTGTTCAACTCAACAGCACCTACAGTACCTGAAGTCCCTCATCCAGGTTTGCAATCCCTCCCATCCACTGTGCTGCGAGTAAACAATGTCTTTTGGTCCCTTCACGTCACCTCAATCTGCCAAATGACTAAATGTAAATGTAGAGAAGAATATCTCGTGTCCACTACCTGTGCTATACTCTAAGTCTTGTACAACAGTTTGCCACATTAAGAGAAGCTATGGAGCATGTCTCTGCTAAAAATATTTGAAGTTGTATATTCGACCTCTTACACTTGACCATTCTCATGTCCCTGATTCCAGTCACCTGTTCCACATTCAGTGGTCTTAGGCTCTAAACGTTCAGCAAAATGAGGAACCTCAAGAGCTGCAGTCTGACTGTTGCAGCTAGAGATGTCATCACCTCATCCCAGAATTCATCAGTAAAGAGAAAATGCCGCCATGTTGGCAGGCGTGATAATTGTCTGATTCACTTGTTATGAAAATTTCATGATACCTCTGGTGAGAACTGCAACTTAGGGAAGGTATAGATTTTTTTTGTTTTACCTTCCCTGTGACTTCATGGTGGTGGTAGCACAAGCTGGAGCTACAGTTCCATGTAGATGGCTGTTTCAATATTTCTGTAAAGAAATGATATTGTAGGATTCAGAAATGGTTAATCTGTTGAGTTTGTCTTAGTAGTTTTCAATATTGAGTGTTTAGGTGCCTTGAAAGCCATACAAGTGCCCTTCATTTTTACCTTTGCTGTTCCTTCAACATGGCTGCATAAATAGGACCAGTCAGATGATGTCTGGAGCTCTATGGGATAAAACAACAAGAAAAAGATGCCCCCTTTTCATTTGGGTTGCGTTTGTCCACACTTACAAGTTGTGTACTATTTGTTCAGTTCGGGTTTGAGTTGAATGGGCATCGTCTTTGATATTTGTGTACCCTTTTAAACTTTTACTTGTTGCCTCTCAGTCATGCATTTGAATCCACCATTTTATGAGCTGTGACAAAGAGATGGATATTTTTAATTAAAATTAATATTCTTTTCCTCTGTTATTCTGTGATTCTCATCTCAAAAAGTGGACATGACTTCATGAAAATACATTTCAAGCTGTTTTTGAAGAGTGTTTGTTTTGTTTTTTTTAATGCTATAGATAACAATCTACATTATATACTGAGGCAAACTGGTCATCTATCATCCTCCATTTGGTTTAAAAGTGCAGTCTAACTGTGAAAAGTCATTCATCTCATAACCTGTCTCTCTCTCACTGATGTATTCATCTGTGTCCTTTATCTGAAGGCTCTACCTGTCTTTGCTGCTGGGTAAACAAGCGCTCTGGACACAATTACAGTAACAAATCTCCCCCTGCACTATTTCTACTTTCCTCCCACACAGTCTCACTCGTTCCCCCTCTTTTCAAGCTTTACTCCCAGCTCTCACTCGCTTTCCATTGCTCTTTCCACAAAACACAAGTGTAGTGGCCTCATTTGTTTTTATCATGTGGTTAACAACATTTCATTTAGCCTGAGCTTGGGTGGTAAACCAAAACTCTATGTCTTTCTCTGTCAGATGGAGAAAAACAGGGGACTTGATTGTACAGAAAATGATCATAACTGCAGGTTTATTCCCGTTTCTTATTGTCAGCTTGATTATGTTATTTCGTGGACTTTATTGATGAATGGCTCCTTCCAGTTTGTGACTGGTTATTGATCTCTTTTAGTAGGTCAGTGACTAACGCCAATAGGTCATCAACAGACATTCTGTTAACTGTTTAATGGTGCACGTTACAGTGGATAACGCTTTGCTGATGCTTTTTTAATGTAGTGATGGATGTTGTCATTGAAACCACTGTTCGAATTATCTCAGTGTTTTATCCCTGATGTCTACTGAGCTTACAAGAAAAGAAACACCAGCATTTGAGGGCCACTGGAGAATGAGTCCAAAAAAAAGAGAGAGAGACAAAAAGAGTTCTCTCATTTCTTGTGTATCATCTGAAATGTCAAATTTTGAAATACAGCCATACAGAAGTCCAATATAAACATCACAATACAGTGTGACTATTACAGCTATGCTAGTGAAGTCGAATGAACATACAGATTCTGTTTCTGTGTGATTCCTTCCACATACTGTGCATCAAGTTCACATTTTAAAACTCTGGTGTTATTTGATATGAACACCAGTCACCCCAAAATATAAAAAAAGATGAAAAACCATAAAAATAACACCTCACCACTACCACTACTTATATTATAATGCTTTTCTATAAAGTCTACGTTGTCATTCAAGTCCTATTTCTTTGTGCAGGGCGAAGCTCAGTTTTTCTAAGGAGTGAACAGGGAGTTGAATTGATGTGTTGAAAAAGCAGAGACAAGACAGCCACGGATTTTAAGAATATATCGAAGCTGCTTAGCTGGCGAGTTATTATTTGCTGCATTCACAGGCAAGCCAGTAAATCTCAGCTGACCAAACTTGCTCCCGCTCTCTTTTTCTGTTCATCTGTCTTTCTCAGTGGCATTTTTCAAATATTTCTTTTTGTCTCTTATGTGTCTCTTTGTCTTCTTCTCCCTTTTGCCAAATTATGACCGCACATCACATTTGCTTCATATTAGGAAATTGCCATATCATTACCTCTTTAACTCCTCTATCTGCATTTGTCAAATTGGTGATCTGTTGTAGCATTGCAGCACATTAATTTTATTTTTTTCTATTTATTTTTTTATCAACAGACTGGTTACATGCTCATAGACTGAAATTCATCTTTGTCTGCTCAGTGTGAGTGAAAAGTGGCTCTGGCTATCATAGGACCTGAATAATTCATGCCTACTCTGGCGCTGTCCATGTGTTTTAAATACTGGTTATAGACCCGGAAGCTATGAATCATTCATCAGAGACGATTAAAGTCTGCTGTTAATTAACCCTTATCCTCTCGCAGTAGTATGGAGGCGGTCAGTGACTGGTCCATGCACTGACCTCTCACCACCACCTGCTTACCGCCTCAGCCTTTCACTAGTGAATTCCACTTTCCCTCTCACTGGAGAGTGTGGCAGTGTGATGGTCCGTTCTGGATAGGAAAGGTCAATCCAGTTGAGATACAAGGAGTTTTTCCACCTAATACCAAAGAAGTAATTTTTGTATTTCAGTGATACGACTTCCTCACTAACACTACACTGTATTGTTCAGTATAAAAGACATTTTGCAACACATTTTGAGTGTACTGAGTATGTTAAATGTTAGCTGTGTGTGTGTGTGTGCGTGTGTGTGTGTGTAATTGCCGTGACGAGACAAGATGTTGAGAATTCAGCGGTGCATGTCGTCAGAGCGCTTGAACGCTCCACGGATGGCCCACAGAGAGGAGGAAACAGAGACAGAAGGGGGTAGAGGAATGAGAGTAAAAGAGAGGAGAAAAGGATAAATGAATAAACAATTCACATAGATGTCAGAAGAAGCATCTTTGATACTGTATGTGTGATTTGTGTTTTAAGATTTTAGAGAACTGAGGAAAATTCAGATCTGGTGTGGAGATTGAGGTCAAATTTGTTTAATTACATGCGGTTTTAAATTTAATTTGCTGGGTAAAGGTTAAATTGTAATAATTATAAGCTGAGTACGTGTGTCCATTTCTGTAATACAGTATGTGCACAAATATTGAAATCTTGTTAGTCACTTAGGGGTGGCATGGTGGTGTAGTGGTTAGCACTATCGCCTGTCAGGCCCTTATTTAAAGGAAACTGAGTCAGGAGAAAGCCTTCACATCATCCTCCAGGTTGTAATGCCGTGGTTGCAACGTCTGCAAGCAATTCCCACTTGTTAAAAAGAAGTGTTGACAGACTTTGTGCAAAATGATTATAAAGCCAAATTATATAAATACAATTGTTGCTAAAATTAGGAGCATCCTGTTTCAAAGTGATACTGAAAAACCATGTCCATGAATTTTTTATTTCCCTACTGGAAATATTATTGTAATTCGCTTTTATATATGATGTCCCAGAAACGTCTTTAAAAGCCTCCAGTTAATCCAAAATGCTGCAGCCAGAGTTCTGACTTTATTCCCAAGAGAGATCACGTTTCTCCTACATTAGCTTCTCTCCATTAGCTCTCTTTAAAATCCAGAATAGAGTTTAAAATTCTTCTCCTCTCATGTAAAGCACTTAATAATCAATCAAGTCATATCTTAAAGACCTCATAGTTCCATATTTTCCCAACTTCTCAGACTGCAGGTCTACTCGTGGCTCCTAAAGTTTCCAGATATAGAATAGGAGGCAGAGCCTTCAGCCATCAAGCTCCTCTCCTGTGGAACCAGTTCCCAGTTCAGGTTTGCAGTTACTGGCGCTACCAACCTGCCCAGTGTTTTTGTTTCTTGTTGTTTCTTGTTGTCTGCTGTTCTTTTCTCTCTCCTCTTTCCACTCAACCCAACCAGTCAAGGCAGATGGCCGCCCACACTGAGCCTGTTTCTGCTGGAGGTTTCTTCCTCCAAAGGGAGTTTTTCCTCTCTCTGCTCAACTGGGGTTGTCGGGTTTTCTATATAATTCTGTATACAATTATATTTTGTAAAATCCTAAACCTTACACTTTACATTTCCTTGATATGACTTCTGTTGTGATTTGGTGCTGTATAAATTAAACTGAATTGAATTGAATTGAGTAAACTCTATTTAAATATAAACTCTATTGAAATTTGTTCAGATAACATACAAGACAACCAGTGGAAAATAAGTATTATGGCAAGATCAAGAGTGGTTCCAATGTTGTTAATTTTAGTGTTGTAACGTGATCCTCTTCCACTCATCTTAGTGCTAACCACCTGACCATACTCTCATGTTGCAGACGATTCATCTTTCAGAAAGGAAGGCGGGAGCAAGAACGAAAGACGGAGGCGGTTAAGAGATGAGGCCTCTGTGGACCCTGTTGATCTCTGTCAAGTGAGCAGCATTTTAATTTCATGTGCCAAGGCCAGCAGACTGCAGATGGACATGCACACACATATTTTATATGCACAGGCCATCTACAGTAACAATTTTAATACACTAACAAACATTCAATCTACACCTGTAACCTGTCTAAGGCGATCTCACTCTATTCACCAAAACGGTCTATTTGCAAAGGCAAGCAGTTGGTAGGATGGTGATTCTACAGACAGTATATCGTTGACAGGGCTTAGGACTGATGAAGTGTGTGTGTGTGTGTGTGTGTGTGGCTGGCAATGGTGGTGTGGGAGTGACAGGCAGTGACTGTGGGTACACAGCGTAACCTTTAGAGTGGAGCCACAGGAGCATGACGGCCAGACTCCAAGGTAACAGAGAGAGAGACAGCAAGAGGTGTGTGGGGGTTGTTGGGAGGAGAAGGAGAAAGTCGACAGGCAGGGGAGATAGAAACTTCAATGTATTTGTGTCATCTGTTCTTCTGTCTGTTTGCTTTGCTGGGTTGCAAAACTTCTAGCACATGAGAGGTTACTGTATATAAACAACAATGTAGACATGACAGATTTGGAGTTTCTCAAGTTTGAATTATCATAAAATACAAAACTCACATGATATGAATATTTAAAGAGTATGACCATGAAGTGATCTCTTCCTACCAACCACACAGGAGGTGATGGGGGCTAAATCTGCAGTCCTTGTCCTGCCAAAGTTAATATGAGGCTTTAGGAGTCTGAGTTAGGCTTCAGCAGGTTATAAAAACGAATGTGTTCATATATGTGTATGATTAGACCCCTCTTTAGGACAGTGGTGAATGATGTGGCAGCTGGTAGCCAAAAAGTAGTAACCAACTGACTCCAACAAAGACACGCTAGTGAAAGAAAATCTGATAATTTGATGTTAATAAGTGGGTTAACGCACTTGGTGGTCATATTTTATAACTTCGAAAAGAGGCAGGTTGGGTGCTTCCTATGTTTATGCAAGCTAAGCTACAGTAACTAGCCCCCCGCACATAAAGTACTATTATTAATATCAGTCTTCACTGACATCTATTCACACTCACACCTTTGGGCCTTTTAGTGTCACCAATTTACCTATATGCATGTTTTTTGATAATGGGAAGAAGTCAGAGTACCTGGAGAAAATCCACACAGACATGAAGAGAACATGAAAACTCCACACAGATTTGATTGTTATTTGATTATGTAACAATAGAAAGAAAGTGAGCAGGTCTTCTTTCATGCCTCACTGTGATCCACCTTGTTCGAGACTGAGAGTGTTAAAGATCTGTGTGAATTTCTCTTTTTCCATCCTTTAACTGGCTTAATCATACAGAGAGACTTAATCATTCCTCTTGTCCAGCGGCACTGATGCTAATTAGTTTCTCTGCAAACACCCTGCACAGAGGAGCATGTACGTTCAAGCACACACCTTCTACATATGCAATGACATATTGCTTATTTACACTTTACACACGCTTACATGCACGCACTGACACGGCTGAGTGTCTCTTGAGTTTCTCATTAGGGTCTCTGTCCCGTCAATCGAGACTTAGTGAATAATTTATGGAATATAGGGAAGAAGATGGTTGGCAGTAGATGTATGCGTCCAGCTGAAGTCCCCGCTGCGAGTTTTTGAGCCTCCACAAGTCATGAGAGTCGTTCTGTCAATACTGTCTGCCAGTTCACATCTCCTGTCTCCTGACAGGCCACTCACACGCACACACACACACCCTCAGGCATGCAGATACATATACTATTTCACACAGGCAGACATACACATGAACACAGACATTTGCATTGATATTATTATAAATATCATACAGAATATCACTTATTGATCACAAACACATGCTCTTAATTTAAGTGGCACTAATCTTCATGCTATAGTCCTAAATAGTATGAGAGGTGATTTAGTATAGTCAGATATTGCTGTTTGTTAAAGTGAATCCTTTGTGCTTATCACCTCTAGAGATCTGGAAACACAGAGCTAAGCAAAAATAAATAAAGAAATAAAATAAAATAATTATAATAGTTTGAGGAAAGCAGCAAAAAACAACCAGGAAAGCATGAATCGGCTTTCACAGCCTTTCAGACATGTTTCTCCTGTTCAAATATATATATCTGATAGTAGCAATAAGTATTAAGTAGTTGTTATTAGGAAGTAGTTTGTCTGATAAGCTGGCAAGTTACCTTGTAGTTAGTTGCAGTTAAGAAGAAATCACTAATCCTGTTGAAATTTGGACTGTATCCCTAAGCTGTTGAGTAGTTAGGTAGTACAAGAAGTAGGTGTTTATATGTTGGTGTTGTCGTCATAGTTTGTACACACAGTGTGTTCAAAAAAATTCAGTTGTTGTAGGTGCTAGTATCTTATATCATTATTTGTCTTTTCTCGAGATGATTTAGTTTTGGTTTAAGTAAGGTTATTTTGGGCTTTGACCAGTTTAATGTAGAAAAACACACACATCTGTGATTCTCTGTATATAATTGATCCCAATAAGGGACCTCTCTTTTCATACATAAAATTAGAAATTTCATGAATGCTCATTCACATACAGTACAGATTCATATTCACATACTACACACAGAGAGAAAGCGAAACACACACACACACACACACACACTCACACACTGCTTGGACTTAGGCCTGTGACTATGACAAGCCCTGCTGTCTGCCTCGGTCCTCTCCCAGGCTTTGGGAGAGGATGGGGAGGAATGCTAAAGAAACCAGGAGAAGCCAAGCATATAGTTCCACTGTGCAGGCTGGGGGAGGTGGAGGTTTGAAATGAGGGAGGAGGAGGTGGATGCTACACACCACACAACTCTCTTTTTCTCTTTCCCTTCCTCTCCTAGCATCCTCTCAGTCTACAGAGACCCCATGTGTGTCAGCCAAGCATTGGAGCATCCCTTCTGTCTATTTTACCTATTTTGTTGTTCTTCTTGTTGTCTTTCTCTCATTCCTCTTTTCCCACTGCTTCTTTATGCTTTTCTTATTTTAAGTTTCATTTTATTTCTTGTTTTTTTTTTTTTACCTTGACGCAAAGGACGACATTGGAAAGTCAAACGCTTGCAATAAAAAAAATACTCACAGGTGGAAATAGAATCAAATTCGATTCCAGCGGATACATATGACATATTGACGTATCGAGTCTCTTACTAGTAAACTATCATTCAAGACCATTATAGATTGGGCTTTTACTGTTTTAAATTAGACTAAATTGTAAAGAGAGGCAGCCCCAGTACATGTGTGAGTCGATGGGCTTCCTGTTAAACTTGTCCACAGCAGGTGTCAGCTAAAGAAGGAGGCTTGGAGGCGGTGACATGGAGAAAGGAGGCAATTACTGTTGTGGAGCATTTTTGTTTTGTTTGTGGAAGCAGCATTGTGTAGCTTTCTGCTAATGAGGGCCGGCAAGCTCGTTAATAATGAAATGGGGAAAAAGGTGATGCGGGGACTGTGTGTGTGTGTTTGTTTGTTTGTGTGTGTGTGTGTGTGTGTGTGTGTACTTGGTGGAGATAGTTGGTGGGGTCATCTTAGCAGAGAGTGTTGACATTCTCTCTGATAGGCCCCCAGGCTGAATATGGTATCACAGCACTGTTTGATATTGATCTGGACACACACACACACACACACACACACACTTTTCCTAGTGTATATACTTTTTTCCAACCCAGCCTTGCAGCCTTTGTATCTCTGTCCATGTCAACTGAGCTCTGATTCACATTTTTATTGACTTACTTTTTTTTTATATGTGTTGCAACCATTCTTTAACTTTTATCTATTTCTGTACAGATGGATAGTTTGGTCCAGTGGCAATTCTTACCCTTGAATTGTTTTTTATTAACAGGATCTCTAATAACAAGTCTATGTAAAAGTGCTTTTTAGTTTTTTATTGGGTCAAACTAAAGATTTAATTTTGATGTATTTGAAAACAATGAAAGCTCCAGATTTGATATAAAGAGCATATTCTACTGTCGAGAAAGCACATTATTAGATAGGCTTACTTCGCAAAAGATTTTTTTCAAACTATTTTCAGGACTAGTCATAGCTACAACATATCAGTGAATGTGCTTAGGTGCAGCCTCACAGTGCTGCTAACATGTCTATAGGCTCATAGTTCTTTTCTACCCCTTATTTTGTTTACCTCTGTGAAAAACATCCTGTTTGACTTCTACTAACTAACTCCTTTTTAGCTGCCTTCATCCTCAACTTGTTTGTTAACTGAGCGCTTCGGGGAGAAGCACAGGGATTTGGACTGGACCTGATTGGAGAGCTGACCACTATGACAACAACACCCACCTGTTCTTTATTGAACGCAGTCACCCCTGCTTGCGGGTGGTCGTGGGGAGTGTGTGTCTTTTGGTTGGGCAGGTGTGTCTGAGTTCAGAGCTAAGGGGAAGACAAAGAGGGAATTATTGCCCCCCTCACTTTCGTGTCCAAACGAAGCCCCTAAGATTCCTCCACACTAACACCTCCCCAAGGAGAGAGGATCAGACAGTCTGCAAGACGAATGAATCAGTATGTGTCCGTGTGTGTGTGTGTGTGTGAGACCAGCAGCCATGTTGAAAGTTTAGGTTAGCATGGACCAAAGGACTAAAGACCCTCTGGCAGCCTCTTCTCTATTCATTTCCTATGTTCTCTGTTCACTCCAGCTCCTCTTTGTCGCTCTCCATCTTCATTGTGAATAAAGCCTGATTTTTTTCTATTCCTCTTTTTAGTCTTCTAGCATAAGGTTCGACTGTTAATAGCCTCTGTCAACACCGGTGGTCTTTTCTCTGAGTGTTTGTCTGCTTTTTTCTCCTTTACCTTTAAAAGGCAAATACTTTCAGCATCCCGCTTTTGTCTATGTAGCTGTCTGTTTTTGACACTTTCTCCCGGTGCTTCATAAACCCTTTCTCCACTCTTGTCTCGCTTCCTCTCACCTCTGCAGAGACAGTGACAAACATATACGGTCTTATTTAAAAAGCACACTTGTATGCCTCCCTCCAGCCATTTAGCTTTTCTCTCATCTCATGTCTCCTTTCATTTATCTCCCTTTCTTTTACTTATTTGTATCCAGCCAGCGAGAGCAGGGACGTGAGGTGCATTTACCTCTTAACATGTTACTTAATTTATTTGTCTCTTCATATCATCTTATTCTGCTATCTCCATCTTCTGTCAACACACTATCTGACAGACACTTTTCAGTCTGAAATGTCTTGTGTCATGCTCTGGACATAATTGTGTATATATAATGCATCTTTATAGAAGCATCTCTATGGCGGCACCCGCATGCTGCCCCTGAGTCAGATAAGGTGGTCTCTTGTTGAACAAGTTTACATGCAGTAGCCCTGGCAGCTTCTTATTCACTCACTCCCTCTCTGTCTCTCTGTGTGTTTGCCTATCTCTCTTACCCTATGACCAGCCTGTCCCTCTGGGGTGGGGCAAAGGAGAGCCCAGTGGACCACAACAGACCTTGTCTATTTCTATCTCCCTCTCACACTGTCCCTCTCTGATGACACAAGCGTCCACCCTGGTAGCATGACTGACACCCTCAGTCAACTCTCATCTGCTGGATTGAAAGCTGTCAATCAAATGTCTGGACTGCAGTGTGACAGGGAGACGCATTGATAGACAGTCTCTATGTTTGCGTGTGTGATGTTATGTGAAAACAAAAATCACATCTCAGATTTCTCCCAAATAAAATGTATCTAGTGATCAGAAGTGTGAAACTGGAACTCAGCATCGTTAAAAATAAAGTATTATATTGATATATCTCTGTATGCACAGCACAAAAAACAAAGAAATACTCTGCTTAATTACATTTACTTGATTAATATACAGTGATTAAAGTCAGACAGGTGAAATTCAGCTCATTTTATTTAAATCACACCTCCTGTGTTGTGTTATTGAGTAAGACAAACATTTCCAATCTTTTCAATGTTTTGTAGCCGGTGGCAAAGGAGCAAAGCAGCAAGGATTTCTCAGTTCGCCTCTCTTTGTTGTGTGGGAGAAGTCAAACCCATTGTTTATGTGCATTATTAATCTTCATTCCCACCAGACAGCTAATGGCTTAGCATTCAGATCATAACTTTGGTAGCCAGGTTGGAAATCTAACCACATTCACAAATGAGTAACATTGTCATTTAAAGCAACAAAAACAATTATAACAAGATTTATCTATTCTCAGTTTGGAAAAAATAAGGGGTGGATAAAAATTTAGTATTAAAATTGCACTTGCTGTGTGTCAGTCTCTGTATAAATTCCAGTTTGATGAAACATTTCACTGTTATTTCCGTTACTATTACTAAATCTGGATAAATCCATTGCTGACCACAGCATATACAGTATCACCTGTTTGCTCACTCAGTGTACTGCATTCACTGCTGCAACACAGCTGCCACCCTCGACCCAATCCTCTGTATATCTATCTAGTGTGTACCTGTCGAGGTTAAAGAATGTGAGTGTAATAGAAAAGTTCCCAGTTTGAGTCCCCACATCCTCTGGGAAAAGGAGCATGGGGAAAATGATTTTCATTTTGTGAACCACCAAGGTGTAAATACATTCTATTTTCTCAAAGCTAAACATTGTTAAGTGAATCAACAAATCAGCTGACTTAACAATTTGTCATTATATGTAATGGAAATCTTATTATCTAAACGCAGAACAATTAACACTGTGATTTATATGACTGCAGATTAACATATCAATAAGCCTTATAGGAAATGTCTCATTAATTAGTCATCCCTTAATTGGCCCTGAATGCCATTATTGTGCTGTGTGTGTTAACAACGCATTCATTAATAAAAATACTGTGCGACCCAGATCTGCATAACCAAGCTAACTGTTGTTGTCACTTCAACTGTTGCACAGCCCTTTGTATGTGTTTGTGTGTGTGTGTGTGTGTGGTGTGTGTGTGTGTGTGTGTGTGTGTGTGTGTGTGTGTGTGTGTGTGTGGTGTGTGTGTGTGTGTGTGTGTGTGTTCTGTACGGTGCGTATGTGTTTAGTGAGTCTAAGAATGATATGACAGCCATGCCCATGCTGATGCACAGGCTGGTTCTGCTTTGATCAATGGCGCCTGGCATTGGGAGGGGGCGGCTGGAGGTGAGGTGGAGGGGGTGAAGAGGGGGTCTGAACCTCCCACTGGTGCTGATGAAGACGAATGAGCTAACAAGACATGACGGAATTGCTTTTGCAAAGAGGTGGGGCTCAATGCTGTATCGTGATATTGTGTTGAGGGCGGTTAAGGGGGCAGGTTGATTTATTGTTCCAACAGTAGATAGCCATCGTTTTACCTCCCCTCCCTCATCACCAAGACCCTGTGGTCTTTAATTACAGCCCCTGGCCTGCTCTATTCTCTCATCCATGTCCTTATTAAACAAGCCATACCATACATCATACATCTATGCTGATGGAGGACAACAGTACATATGAGGCAGAGCCTGAGGGGTAAGTACTGGTGCCCAAAATGTCATATCCATGTTGATTTTGCATTCCATTACCAGCTTATGGTCAGGAAAATGGGGAGAAATACAGAAATGGAAGCGAGTAATGAAGCCAGAGAACTGGAGGTCAAAGGAAGAACTAGAAAAAAACAAGGATAGTTAGATGAAATTAAGGACAAGAGGAAAGGCAGATGTGTACATGATAGGAAAGAGGGACAGGGCATGAGAAATGGAAAAGTAGAATAGTCTTCTGGGAAAAGGGGAGGGGGTAAATGATGTGTGTGGGGGGGGGGGGGGGCTTAAAGCCCAGTGGTCCAACCTGATGAATTCACATGAGGCCTCTGAATAGAAGAGAAAGAAAAAGAACATGATGAAAATACAGCAAATGAGGAAAAAAAGGGGGCCCAGCAGTTTCTGCCTCACCGGATAACAGTCTGTATCTACTACAATTACTATAAATCTAAATAATCTAAATACATAACACAAGACCAACACCCCTGCTGCAATAAGTGGATAAATAGCTGTGTGTACTGATTCTCTGCAGCGAACAGGGGAGACAGAAGAGGGGAAAGGTGTAAGGGAGGGGGTCTAGCTCACCCAATCAATTTATCACTGTATACCAATTCACCCTCTGAAATATCAGCCTATTAAAACATTCATTGAGCTGATTAAACTGCAATAAAATCTAACAAAATCTGCACCAACACTTTCAGTGCATGATTTATTAGGCCAAGGCTTTGCCCGAGCTTCTCAGCAAAGATCAGATGCTGCTGCCACCTGTTGGCTGACTGTGATCTGAGGGGAGGTCAGTCTGGGTTTTCAATTTATAGATTGTAAAGATCAGAAAGAGCAGAAAGACTGCTGGCATTAAATTACTTTCCTTGCTTTACTGTTTTACCTTTTAATGCAGGGCTTTAACCTTGAACGACTCCACTCAACAGGGGCAGATCAGTGTATAAAATAAATGTTTACATTTTCAGTAACTCATTTATTTTCATTGTAAATTCATGATGATTGTGTTCTCCATTCATTGATCAATCACAAACAAAACCAGAAAACCATGAAAAGCCTGAGACAATTTCCTAAAACCTGAGCTAATTTAACTAAATGCTTGTTTTGTCCAACATATTTGATGTATAACTTAAATTTTTCCTAAAAGATACTTATTTGCAGTTAATCCATTAATTAATATCAATTTAAATTTAAACTGAGGTGGTCCCAGACTGAATTAAGGCAGCAAGACATTTAAGTGTGATCATTTGTCTGACTGCTGTACAGTAACCAAGAAGCTCACTCACACCAATTTAACAAAATTAAAAAGTATGAGGATGTGGAAAAAACTGAAATGAGCCTAATGAAAAAATGTTCCTAAGGTAAGAAGAGAAAAATGGACAAGAAAGTGTGTTGAGAAAGAGAAATGTAACGAACACATGTAGGTATTAGAAAAAAGGGTTTGTAAACAGCTGTTAAATATGTAGATTCTGGTTTCTAAATGTCAGTGCAGTTTCTGTATGCAAATTGGAATTACATATTCTCATATGAATTTTGCAGTCAATTAGTCCTATGAAACACGTCAAAATCTATTCCATTCTCCTTTACAGCACGCACTCCAATTACTTACTGTATATCTGAGATAACTGGAGAAGGCGAGGGGTCAAATTGTAACAAGATCCAGTTCACATTTCACTGCATTAGCTGAGGTGGAAGTGTTTTGTACCTGGTGTTGTATTGATCCAAATGGTTTATTACAGGCTGTGTGAGTGTTAACACTGCCCGGGAAGACAGGAGAGGGGATTACCTGGAAATTGTGCTATTGATTGGGGTTTGCCACAGGAGAGAGCTACACGTCGCTCAGTACACCAGGGACTCGGAAAGATGTGTTATAAAGATGCAGCACACAAACGCCACCTGAGACGTGTGTTTATGACAAACTGCCTTTCGTCCACACTGATATATCGGCTGTAAGGTCATTTTACTGGTGGCAAAGTATGGTGTTAACAGAGAGCCTGTGGACTCATGATGTTCACAAATGAAATGAGCTGATGAATCCCATCCAAACCATTTGATTTCAGTTGGTTTAACTGTTTTATGTGTTTGTGAATGTGATTTTGAAAGACATTGACTCCATTTAATTTAATGGGATTGTTGAAATTTTAGTCTCAGCTGAGCTTTAAACATTTTGCACAGAATGGGGCATATGCATTTTAGCTTAGATTTCTTGCAGTGTGGTTCTGAATAAACAGTGGCATGTATATAACAAAAAGATGCTGTTGTAGCCACCAACCTTTTGTTACATGTATAAAAGCACCTTGATAACGTATTAAGACCAGCTTTAAAAAAGTCTGAACTATTACTTTAAGGTTAAGGTAAGGGTTTGGGACCTTTTATTAGGGGGGATGTTAGTGAGGGCATGTATGAGTGCTCTCACACTGTCAGGATGCATGTGCTTCTCTATTGTAACCTCAGTCTGCTTTGGCATCAGGCGTCACAGCCAAACTGTTGCATATCTCACTGTCTGCTGAGTGGCTGCCATGTCAGTATGCTGACCCACTTTTCCATGGAGGCATACAGCAGTGGAGTACACCTTTGAAATACATTTTGTTAAATAGACATAAAATGACGGTTTCTTTTTCTTTTTTCACAAAGTTGCACTGAGATAAATAAACTTACTAGGTACAGTATATATATATATACTTTATAAATATATGCACACACGCAACATAGTTGCATTAAAGTGCATTGTTATTGTTGTTAACCATGCCCACTTTATGTAATTTGATTGCATGCAAAGTTTCCATGCCATTTTTTAAACAAAGATTCTAGGTAAGATTTTACATTAGGGCAATGTATTTCTGTCATGTTGGGCTGATGTCAAAAAGTCCAAAACATTATCAGACAGGATGAAGTTAAATTAATGCAAATGTTCACTCTCGTTATATTGCAAATACTTGATGTAAATATAATGAGACCTTGCTTGTAAACCTTATGTGATATTTCAAATAGTTGATGTAAAGGTAATGACAGAGGAGCACGTTTAGCCAGAGACTGATCGACATCAAGCGCTCCACAGGCGATCCTTTCTGCCTGTGCCCATGAAACTGTACAGCTTCTCACCCCACTGTAAGGGGGAGGGGAACTGACTTTCATCAGAATAATTATTTATGTCATATACTTGTTGTTATTCCACCCTGGAATATTATTATTGACCTTTTCATCCATCTTGACATATTCTGTGTATATACTGAGTTTTGTGTATAGATGTTGCTCTTTTCTGGTTTTGATTGGTTTCTTTTTCTGTCAGGCTGAATTGAGAGCAACTGTAATAAGACAAAACCATTTTCTTTAGGGTTGAATCTTAAATCTTGAAGATGTGGAAAGGTGTGTTGCTAGCCAACGTTTGGTGTGGTGGCGGCAGAAGCTGCCTAAGTTGCAGTGTTAAGCAGTGTTCTCCACCTCAGGACAGCATTGAAATAAAACTTAACAATTACTAACGGTGATACCAGAGTCGATCTGTGCTACTTACACCAGGTAAACTGACAGTAGATGTTAGCACGACAGGATGCTACCAGAGATAATTAAGTAAATCATTCACTTCACTTGTCTCTGAAATGGACGTGCCACATCAGTCATCTTTGTTTTATGAAAACCAAACTATGTTAGGTGGATGTAGAAGTCAAACATCACTACACTGTAATGTATCACTTGCCACTGATAAAGTCAATAGTCATGAAAATTCATAATGCAATTATGAACTGCTTTTTTTTGCGCACGTGCAGTCTTTCCCACTTATCTTCTCTTTTAAATAAGGCAGACTAGATGCTACATTGGCCTGTTGCTGCCCCCTACAGCATAATCTTTTTAGACTAACTCAAATAAAGATTCTTGGATTTAGGTACATTTACATTATATTTATTTAAATGAATGGATAAACATTTGATATTGCACATTTCAGTTAGCTTTTACCTAAAGATAATAAAAGGGCCAAGAATCATTTTCAGGTGTGTATTGTCACTTTGTGTGATGGCGGCCTCCAGAGACACACAGCATTTGGAAATAACCTTTTCTCTTTTGTCAGCATGACTTCAGTGTCTCAGCATTTTTCATGCACGTTTCTTAATTAATTTACTTAATTACTGTCTAGGTTTGTGCATTTTCTCATTTGTCAGGTAAATAACTACATTTAAAAGGTAAAACCTATATCATATTGTGTGACATGATATATCTAAGTCCCTAAGAGAGCTAAAAATGCGCTTGATATTTGGACACCACTTAACACAGTGACCCTCCGATTATTACAGATGTTGGCAGCATGTAGCTGCTCACTCCCCAAGCTTTAGGTCATTAGTCTACAATGAAGTAGTTATAGCAAAGCTATTAATACAGATACAATTCAGAATGGTTTCCCAACAAGAGCATGAGGATGTGGTACCTGGCTATTTTCTCAGTACAGTGGTTTCTCATTGTCACACTGCTATTGTGTTTGCTATTCTGGCTCAGAAAGAAAGGTCAAGGTAAGAACACGGTGTGGATATTTGTGTTTGTAACAGTTATGTTGTTTCTGTCTGTTTCACATTAATGCAGGTAAATGCATTTCATTTCCCTTAGCATTGGAAACATTTAACTCGTAATAGTTTGTAAATTGTCATATAGTGTATATTGTATTTACTGTGTAATAAATACACAAGCATGTCATGTTATGAAAAGTTCAGTCATAGGGATGACTGTGCAGTTTCACTGTAATGGCGGTGAAGAAGGGGAAGGGCTTCAGTGTGTTTTATAGATAGCAGTTCTCTGTCTGCCTTCAGATGTCCTGTGTCTATTTAAAGACAACTCCAATGAGCTGCCTGCAAGAGACAAGCCTCCCACTTTCAGTTATTATCAGTAGAAAGAGAAAATAACTTTTAGTTGTTTCATTGGGTTTGAATTTCTTCCATTCAGAAATTAAATGCAGAAATCACAAACAACCACAATTTGTTATAGATTAGCTATATCCAGTGGTCCCACTGGTGTGCAACCAGTTTTATCCATCCATTTTTAAACGTGTGTGCAAAATACATTACATGCTTTTTCCTCAGTGACTAGTCTATCAGCTGCAACTCAAGATAAGCCCAGTGGGAGTAAACTGACCTGCTATACGCAGATAGAGTAGGTTTCCGTGATGACCACATACACTTTATACATATAAGAAAATGGATAGGAGAGAAAATGTGAGGAACAATGCTTGAGCAGCTTGGCTTTTGTAGGAAAGGTCTATTGTGTAAATGAGAAGTTGAATTGTACTCTGGAGAGAGTAATGAAGATTGTTTTCCATGACAACATGCTGATGATTCAGCTGTATAGTAAAGCCATATGCACAGTATAGCTCGCTATCACATTTTAGTAATATCATTCTCCATCTTCAGGTGATGATGACTTCTCTGCATCGGAATGCGTAAGCAAGACACCCTCGAACTCTGACCCAGCAGGGAATGCTGGTAAGCCAAATGCAATTGATCACTATCATTTTGAATATGTTGAGTGTTGCTAATAAGGCAGTGGTATATGAAGATCCAGTGTCAGATTTCTATAATGCATTTTATCATGTGTATTGGCTGCTGTACCGATCTTTAGAGATTAGCTGTACCTGCAGCTGCTGTGACAGTAGATAGTGTATTACTGTAAACACGGACACGATACCAACAACAGGGAACCACAGTGGATGTATTGATACTGAGCTAGAAAAACATACTAACATATAATAAATGGAGATATAAAATATACAATTTATTTCACTGAATAATGGAAGTGTAAATTACCCCTGTCACTGTCATACATCTAATGTTCCAGCAAGTCTCCCCACCACATTTGGAGATCAGTGTGCAATAAGAGTATGACAAATATAATACCGATATCTATAAGATGCAACGGCTCTTTTGTCAGATGTTCAGCCAAAACCAAAATAAGGATGATACTTAAAAAACACAAATCTGTGACAATTTTTTTTAAAGTAACAATTGAAGAAACTAAAAACTTACTTAACCTTAATATTCAGAAATGAATTATAAGTACAAAACAATAACATATGCACACTTAAAGAGGTGTTAGGGGATGAGAAGATTTAAATACTTCTAATAGTGTATGTGTGTATCTAAATACATTGCTCAGCTATGTGTGCTTCAATGTCTGCCAAGAGGATAGTTAAGCTGTGCCCCCTGCAAATGCTATCACTTTCCATAACAGGCAGGCTGAGTTAGAAGTTAGAGGCTCCTTCTACTCCACGCAGTGAACCAAGGTGGCAGGGAATTTTACACTCAAGGCCTCTTTCCTTCAGCCAGCTTCAGCTCCAGAACCATGGCACAAATGGCTCCTATCGACCCAACCAAGCTGGGACAGGGTCGGGCGATTGCTGTGCTGACCTCAGGAGGTGATGCCCAGGGTAGGTCAAGGAAATCCTGTGTGCCATGTGAGTGTGGAGTGCCAAGGCTGGGCATGTCTGCTGTTTGTTTCTCTCAGCAGGTGGCTGAGAAGAGAGCTAGTGAGGCTCTGGAGTTAATTATGGCAGGATTTAATGATGAAGAAGTATTTTATTTTAAAATGAGTCAGATAATCTAGATATTTTTAGCACCTTCATTGTTACTATTATTATTATTATTATTATTATTATTATTATTACTTGAAAAACATTGTAGCCAGTTCTTTATTGACACATATTTTGCTTAAATCTGACTACTCATAACTTTGTGATAAATGATTAAATGAATCATACCTCTATTTAACACATCTACTGTACCCACTCTGTCATAGAGCTAAGTTATGTTAAAGAGCAGCTTTAATGTTTTTACCTAAAGCTGCTAGAAAGTGAGACAGACTCTCCTCTGACCTTTAACTCGATGAGGAATGTCTCCACTGTGACCTTTGGGGACTATGTCAGTGACCCCACACAACCTGTACTGGGAGACTATCCGGCCTCCTTATGACTGTTTTTAAACCTATTTAAACATTACAAGGCAAGAGAAGTGTTTTGATGCTAAAGTAAATTGTCCTTCCTTCTATTTCACTCATAATTCTCATTACAGCCTTGCCATTTTGGTTTCTCCCTGCTTTCTCTCTAACAGTGTATATGTTATGAGGGCTAATTTTAGAGGCACGACCTTTCTGACAGGGGTTTGTAAAGTGTTGAGGGAGCATGAGCGCGCTGTCCTGCTTTTTTACCCTCTCCTCTGCTCTTTCACACTGTAAGTGGAGATGCTTTTGGCAGTCTCAAATTTAATCTAACCCCACACATCCCACACACACACACACACACACCACACAACCCCAGTAGGCAATGGCCCCCTTGCCTTTCCTGTAAAAAGCTATCAAATAATTATAACCGTCTTACAACTTAAAAGTAACCTACACTCTACTACAGACCGTAGTACAGAGTAACGTTAGTTAACTTGCATTCATATTTGACAGCAGCATGGTGATGTAAACTAAAACATTATTTAACATTTGAGTTGTACAAGATCGAAACTAAATATCTTTATCCAAATTGGAAGTTTTGGAGGACAGTCAAAATATCCCACTCCCATGAGCACCTTGGTAGCCAAATGGTTACAGGACATACTGAGTAACTGCAGCATCCCTGGTTTGAGTCCAGCTGGGTACCATTGCTGCATGTCATACCCCCTTTCTTCTCCCATGTTTTGTGCCAGTTTTACCAACACTCTAATTTTATCTATTTTTATAAAATGTGACCATACCAAAATAGTAAACTTGCCCACTGTTGCTACAGGTATGAATGCAGCTGTGAGGGCCACAGTTCGAGTGGGAATTTACACTGGAGCCAAGGTGTTTTTTGTCCATGAGGTAAATTATACAATTTTGTTTTTGAAATTTAGATTTTCCAAGATCAAAAATACAACTAACAATGCAAATGCTTTTTTAATGAGTTGCAACTATACTATTTTTCCATTGCTATTTTTTGGACACTTGTTGTTCTGGAATAACTGCACATGACAAAGAAGAAAATATGTACGATTGTATCAAAAAAGCCTAAAGTTTCTTCCCAGCAATGAGCCGTTTTCTGTGTGTTGTTTGTTAACAGGGTTACCAGGGTCTAGTGGATGGTGGAGACCATATTCGTCCCGCTACTTGGGAGAGTGTGTCAATGATGCTGCAGCTGGTGAGAACATAAATGCGAGATGTTTACTATGTCTGCTGATGTTGATCTGTGTAACTCTAGCAACTTTTTATAGTCTACAGTGCAGTTCTGTAGGTCAAATGGTCATTTAAATGTCAAGGATCATTAAATAGCAAGACTGCATGCATCTTAGACACAAGCACTTAGGTTTCAGATAAATCTACCCCTTCTCTTTTTCTGCCTCCTCTTGTTTGGGGCTAAAATGCTTCCCTTTCCTTTCCCCCCTCAGGGTGGGACTGTGATTGGAAGTGCCCGCTGTCAGGATTTCCGCACAAAGGAGGGACGCACCAAGGCTGCCCTTAACTTAGTCAAGCTGGGCATCACCAACCTGTGTGTGATTGGAGGTGATGGCAGTCTAACAGGTGCCAACCAGTTCAGAACAGAGTGGAGCGAGCTGCTGGCAGATCTGGTCAAAGCTGGTGAGAGGCATTAAAACGAGAATATTTTGTAACACAAACTGCACAAGAGTTTTTTATTAAGATGCTGTTGAACACTGATGCCATGGAACAACTTACTAGAGGCATGTTGGCAAGAGAGTTGGAAAAATGATGCTCTGTATCTGAAGCTGTCATTTTAATCCCTTCTCAGGCAAAATCACAGCCAATGAGGCCAAGAGTTCCTCTCACCTCAACATTGTTGGCATGGTGGGCTCCATTGACAATGACTTCTGTGGCACAGACATGACCATCGGCACGGACTCTGCCCTGCATCGTATCATAGAGATAGTGGACGCCATCACCACTACAGCTCAGAGGTTTGTATTTGCTGTAGGCATTTATACATCTATACGAAGAGCAGGCCTGGTTTGTTTTATTATTATTGTTATTTTAGAACTAATTTTAAAAATGTTGTTCTGTAGTCACCAGAGGACTTTTATCCTGGAGGTAATGGGCAGGCACTGTGGGTGAGTTCAGCCTGTGTGTGTGCTGCATGTAGTAGAGGTTTATTGGTCACCGGTTTAGTGGGCCTAGCCAAGTTAGTTTTATTATTTGTTGTCTGAAAAAAAGTTTGACCTATGAAGAAACTAAGTTCAATAATTACCCTCCCTTTAATTTTGGTGAACATATCTACAGTTACCTGGCTTTGGTGACAGCTCTGGCCTGTGGCGCTGACTGGGTGTTCATTCCAGAGATGCCCCCAGATGAAGGATGGGAGGAGCATCTGTGCAGGAGACTGACTGATGTAAAGCTCTTGTCTTGCATCATCTTTAATACCTATGACTAATTTGCATCTCGCATAAAGAAAATGTACACTTTGTTATCTAAAGTTTTTCACTGACCTTCTCAGCAACGAAGCCGAGGCTCCCGTTTGAATATTCTCATTGTTGCAGAGGGGGCAATGGACCGCCATGGTAAACCAATCACCTGTGATCAGGTCAAACAGGTCAGTAACGAGAGTATTCCAACATGCCAGCACAAGAGAATACCCATGTTACCCATAGACTACTCACAAACTATCCGTATGTCTAGCTTGTATCAACGAAACTGGGCTTTGACACGCGTACAACCATCTTGGGTCATGTGCAAAGAGGTGGCACTCCATCTGCCTTTGACAGGATCCTGGTAAAAACTGGTTTCATGTATACACTTAATTATATTACTTCATATATATTTGATTGTGGTGAATCAGCTTTTCTGACTCAGTCTGCTCTCTTATGAACTGTGATAATTCAGGCAAGCAGGATGGGTGTGGAGGCTGTGATGGCTCTGCTGGAGGCCACACCAGACACTCCTGCCTGTGTTGTCAGCTTATCTGGAAACATGGCTGTCAGGCTGCCTCTCATGGAGTGTGTGCAAGTGGTAAGTCAAATATTTTCCATAGAGTGCATAAAACCAATCATAACTCTTCACTCATACAAGGCAAATGAACTGAGCATCAACAAGCATTGTTTTCTGATCTCCCTTTGTGTCCTTTTGATTTCATTTCACATCAGACTAAAGATGTCACCATAGCCATGGGGGAAGGGAGGTTTGATGATGCAGTGAAGCTCAGGGGAAAGTGAGGCATGCACTTTTGTGTTATACATTTGAAATTCTCCAGGGTCGTGTTGCAATTTAAATGTATGTACATTTCTGCTTATTTTGCCAATAGGAGCTTTGAGAACAATTGGAACACTTACAAAATGCTGGCCCATGTGCACCCCCCAGATACAAAGGTGAGGAACTACAATTGCACTTACTCTGGACTTATTGACTCACTCACATCATGCATTTTGCACTCACTGGGTGAGCCCAGTGAGTGAAAAATGCAGTACCTCTGATATATTTCTGTATGAATTTGATGCTGCCAGAGTAATATCAACATTGCTATACTGAATGTGGGAGCTCCATGTGCTGGGATGAATGCTGCAGTCCGATCGGCTGTCAGAATCGGGCTCCTACAGGGTCACCAGATGCTGGCAGTGCACGATGGCTTTGATGGCTTGGCCCATGGAATGGTAAATTATAGTTACACACACACACACTTTTTTGTTTCAAGACAGTTAATCATCTATATATAAACCACACCAACTGTCCATGCACAGATTGAACCTATTGGTTGGTCTGGAGTGGCAGGGTGGACTGGAAAGGGGGGCTCTATGTTGGGAACTAAAAGGTGAGACATTTAAAAATGCGCTGACTTTACATTTAGCTGTTACACTGTCTTTCAGTGTACACCAACTTATGCAATACTGATTTTATTTAACAATAATTAGGTGTCAAATACTATAATTATTCATTTTCCCTTTATACAGATCCCTGCCAAATGAGTTCATGGAGGAGATCAGTCTGAGCATCACTAAGTTCAACATTCATGCTATAGTCATTATTGGAGGCTTTGAGGTGAGCAGATTAAGTATAGGGGTTTGGTGGGTGTTTTGCTATAATGTCTTTACATAATCACACACTAAGCAAATGATGGTGAAAGTCAGTCATTGTAATTTCCCCCTCCCTGTCTTCACTAGGCATTTGTTGGAGGTCTGGAGATGGTGCAGGCTAGAGAGAAGTATGAGGAGCTGTGTGTTCCCCTTGTTGTGGTTCCTGCTACTGTTTCCAACAATGTTCCTGGATCTGACTTCAGCATTGGCACTGACACTGCCCTCAACACCATAACCATGGTACAATTCAAATAGCACACAAAAACACTAGAGAATCAAATCCTGGATTATCCAAAGATGTCTCACTCAATATATTATTGTTCTCGATCTTTGCTGTTTACCTTTTCCATTCCTGCTTGGCAGACATGTGACAGGATCAAACAATCTGCTGCTGGTACCAAACGAAGAGTGTTCATTGTTGAGACTATGGGAGGATACTGTGGCTACCTGGCAACCATGGCTGGCTTAGCATCTGGAGCTGATGCTGCCTACATCTACGAAGAGCATTTCAACATTCATGATCTTGAGGTCAGTCCTCCTAAAACTACATTAACATGGATCAGCCAGTGACCTGATTTTATTTTTGTAGTGCATAGGGGTCACTACTCTGCAGCTATGGAGCCCCACACTAAGCAAACTGTTCATCATGGCAACATTCAATTTTTCATGTTAAAGCCTATCTACCACAACATTAAAACCGCCAAGTGGTGTTACTGTTGAAGCTAATTGGTGTACACAACTGAAGGATTCATTTTAAAAAGTATTTTTTATTAAATCTATGGTCTTTGATTTTTGTTTGTAGGTGAATGTGGAACATCTGGTGGAGAAGATGAAGACCACAGTAAAGAGAGGACTCATTCTGAGGTGTGTGGGAAATCAAAGCAACTGCACGCACTGCATCTCATTGTTTGTAGCTAGTGGTTTTACCATTTACTCAGTGTTTTAATCTTATTCAGTATTGTACTTATATTTTTCAGAAATGAGAAATGCAATGCAAACTACACTACAGACTTTATCTTCAACCTGTACTCAGAGGAGGGCAAGGGTGTGTTTGACTGCAGGAAGAATGTACTTGGACATATGCAGCAGGTGTGGCATGAAAAGCTGATCTTCTGTTTTTGTGCACAGACGTATTGTACTGTATTTGCCTCCCAATACTATCCTGTCCCCGTTATTAGGGTGGAACACCCAGTCCTTTTGACAGGAACTTTGCCACTAAGATGGGTGTCAAAGCTGTCCTTTGGTTGACTGACAAGCTTAAAGAATGCTACAGACATGGTAAAGTGTTGTAAGACATTTGGTCTGCTAACACTCTGTGCTCCCGGACCTGATGTAGGCTATAACTTGTTTTTAATCTCCAACTGCAGGTCGCATCTTTGCCAATTCTCCTGATTCAGCCTGTGTGCTGGGCATGAGGAAGAGATCTTTGGTCTTCCAGTCTCTGGCAGAACTTAAAGAACAAACTGACTTTGAGTAAGACTTCTTACTTTCCATTTATTTTGTTGTCACTTATTCTCATCTCTACTCACCTAATGAAGTAGACCATAATGAAACACTCTTTAAGTGTACTGTTTGGAATATCCAAACTAAAAAAATAAGAATGTGAAGATGTTAATGAAATTGGTGAATAACAAATTTGGGAAGGCAAACATGTCCTCCTATATTGTAAGAGTAACAAAGACAAACCAAAGTTGAACATAAGTATGTTACACAGAAGAAGACTCTCATGATATGTAAATGGTGCTCTGTTCTGTTGCGTATGCCTTGAGAATTCATGTTTTCTTGTTCCTCTTTGCACTCACGCATTCTTTTTTCCTGCAGACATCGTATTCCAAAAATTCAGTGGTGGCTAAGGCTGAGGCCCATTCTTAAAATCCTGGCCAAGTACAAGATCAACCTGGACACCTCTGAAAGGACTGCAATGGAGCATGTCATCAAGAAGAGAGGCTTAGTTCCTCAGTAGTCTTTGTGATTATCCTTGTCACTGAGATCTGACATGTTCTGTCTTCTTTTTGAAGCACTTTGTAACTTCGGTCTCTGAAAAATGTAATATAAATAAAGAGAATAACGATATCACCAAAACAAATTGCAAGTCTTGCAACTATTCCTATAAAAAGGCTGTTGTGTGCAGTCCAATTTTTTTTTCTGTCCCTCTATTTTGATCTGAAGTGATCTAACTAAATCAACAATAGATACACTTCTGTAATCATAATTTAAGCTTTTAGAAAGGAAAATAAGCCAATTATGCCATAAGAATTGAAACTGTATAACTCTAGTTAGTGTAACTCAAGGTTTTAGGAGAAATCATGGTTGATCAGGTCTTCAAATTCTGCCATCAACCACAACATTAACTCAGTTGTTGTGGCTTCAATTCTGTGTAGTGTTAGTTTCATGTGCCGCTGACCTCCAAACTTCCTACTAATCTAATAATGATAACCTTCTACTCAACCATTTTGGTGACTTTTGTGCTGTACAATCAGCACTATTCTAAAGTGACTGTTCATCATAATCACTGAGTCAGTGTCTGGTTTACAAAGCTCATGTGTAAGTAGTCATTGAAAACTACGGGTGCATGTTGGCATGATAATTGCAATACATTTGGCTATAAGGGCATGGTGGAAAGTACAATCCAATTATGAGCAGTCGAATTTCCTTTGTTTAAAAGCCCATCCATCCATCCATTTTCTTCCGCTTATCCGGGGCCGGGTCGCGGGGGGAGCAGCTTAAGCAGAGATGCCCAGACTTCCCTCTCCCTAGACACCTCCTCCAGCTCTTCCGGGGGGACACCGAGGCGTTCCCAGGCCAGCCGAGAGACATAGTCCCTCCAACGTGTCCTGGGTCTTCCCCGGGGCCTCCTCCCGGTGGGACAGGACCGAAAAACCTCCCCTACGAGGCGTCCCGGGGGCATCCGAAACAGATGCCCAAGCCACCTCAACTGGCCCCTCTCGATGCAGAGGAGCAGTGGCTCTACTCCGAGCTCCTCCCGGGTGACTGAGCTCCTCACCCTATCTCTAAGGGTGCGCCCAGCCACTCTGCGGAGGAAACTCATTTCGGCCGCTTGTATCCGCGACCTTGTCCTTTCGGTCATGACCCAAAGCTCATGACCATAGGTGAGGGTAGGGACGTAGACTGACCGGTAAATCGAGAGCTTTGCCTTTCGGCTCAGCTCCTTTTTCACCACGACGGACCGGTACACCGACCGCATTACTGCTGCCGATGCACCAATCCGTCTGTCAATCTCACGCTCCCTATTTCCCTCACTCGTGAACAAGACCCCAAGATACTTAAACTCCTCCACTTGAGGGAGGATCTCCCCCCCAACCTGGAGGGTGCAAGCCACCTTTTTCCGGTTGAGAACCATGGCCTCGGACTTGGAGGTGCTGATTCTCATCCCAGCCCCTTCACACTCGGCTGCAAACCGCCCCAGTGCCTGCTGGAGGTCCCGGTCTGATGAAGCCAACAGGACAACATCATCTGCAAAAAGCAGAGATGAAATCCTGTGATTCCCAAACCGGATTCCCTCCGACCCCTGGCTGCGCCTAGAAATCCTGTCCATAAAAGTAATGAACAGGATCGGTGACAAAGGGCAGCCCTGTCGGAGTCCAACATGCACCGGGAACAAGTCTGACTTACTACCGGCAATGCGAACCAAGCTCCTACTCCGGTCATACAAGGACCGAATGGCCCTTAACAAAGGGTCCCGAATCCCGTATTCCCGGAGTACCCCCCACAGGATGCCACGAGGGACACGGTCAAACGCCTTCTCCAAGTCTACAAAACACATGTAGACTGGATGGGCGAACTCCCATGAACCCTCGAGCACCCTAGCAAGAGTATGGAGCTGGTCCAGTGTTCCACGGCCAGGACGAAAACCGCATTGTTCCTCCTGGATCCGAGGTTCGACTAGCGGCCTAACTCTCCTCTCCAGCACTCTGGAATAGACTTTCCCAGGGAGGCTGAGGAGTGTGATCCCCCTATAGTTGGAACACACCCTCCGGTCCCCCTTTTTAAAAAGAGGAACCACCACCCCGGTCTGCCAGTCCAGAGGTACTGTCCCCGATCTCCACGCGATGCTGCAAAGGCGTGTCAACCAAGACAGCCCTACAACATCCAGAGACTTAAGGTACTCGGGGCGAATTTCATCCACCCCTGGTGCCTTGCCACCGAGGAGCTTACTGACTACCTCGGTGACTTCGACCAGGGAAATGGATGAATCAACCTCAGAGTCCCCAGCCTCTGCTTCCTCAACAGAAGGCGTGACGACGGGGTTGAGGAGATCCTCAAAGTATTCCTTCCACCGTCCTACAACGTCCCCAGTCGAAGTCAGCAACTCCCCACCTCCACTGTAAACAGTGTTGGCGGGAAACTGCTTTCCCCTTCTGAGGCGCCGGACGGTTTGCCAGAATTTCCTTGAGGCAGACCGATAGTCCTCCTCCATGGCCTCGCCGAACTTTTCCCAGGTCCGAGTTTTTGCCTCTGCGACCGCGCGGGCTGCGGCACGTTTGGCCTGCCGATACCCATCAGCTGCATCAGGAGTCCCACAGGCCAACCAGGCCTGATAAGACTCCTTCTTCAGCTTGACGGCTTCCCTTACTTCCGGTGTCCACCACCGGGTTCGGGGATTGCCGCCACGACAGGCACCAGAGACCCTACGGCCACAGCTCCGAACAGCCGCATTGACAATGGAGGTGGAAAACATGGTCCACTCGGACTCAATGTCTCCAGGCTCCCTCGGGACCTGATTGTAGCTCTCCCGGAGGTGGGAGTTGAAGACCTCTCTGACAGAGGGTTCCACCAGACGTTCCCAACAGACCCTCACAATACGTTTGGGTCTGCCAGGTCTATCCAGCTCCCTCCTCTGCCATCGGATCCAACTTACCACCAGGTGGTGATCAGTTGACAGCTCAGCCCCTCTCTTCACCCGAGTGTCCAAGACATATGGTCGGAGGTCAGATGACACAACCACAAAGTCGATCATAGACCTCCGACCTAGGGTGTCCTGGTGCCACGTGCACTGATGGACACCCTTATGCTTGAACATGGTGTTCGTTATGGACAAGCTGTGACTAGCACAGAAGTCCAATAACAAAACACCACTCGGGTTCAGATCAGGGAGGCCGTTCCTCCCAATCACGCCCCTCCAGGTATCACTGTCATTGCCCACGTGGGCGTTGAAATCCCCCAGTAGGACGACAGAGTCCCCAGTCGGAGCACCTTCCAGTACCCCTTCCAGAGACCCTATGAAAGCTGGGTACTCTACACCGCTATTTGGCCCGTAGGCACAAACAACGGTGAGAGACCTATCCCCTACCCGAAGGCGCAGGGAAACAACTCTCTCGTCCACCGGGGAAAACTCCAACACATGGCAGCTGAGCTGGGGGGCTATAAGCAAGCCCACCCCTGCCCGCCGCCTCTCACCATGGGCAACTCCAGAGTAGAAGAGAGTCCAACCTCTCTCAAGGAGTTGTGTTCCAGAGCCCAGACTGTGTGTGGAAGTGAGCCCGACTATCTCTAGCCGGTACCGCTCAACCTCCAGCACAAGTTCAGGCTCCTTTCCACCCAGTGAGGTGACATTCCATGTCCTTGTTTAAAAGCCATTCCTAGAATTTACCAAAATCATCTAATACCCCGACTTTGTTAAAACAGTTTACTTTATTGTTATCATTGTAGCCTGTTTGCTTGGAAAATCTGATCTGTTAGTTTAGCCTGAACGTCTCACACAGCACTTCGGAGTTTTAATTATGTGTTGGTCAATACAATAGTCTCTCTGGCTTCCACGTTTCGTTGTACTATAAACTATGTTACCCATAAGTCTTTGCGTTTCCGTGCGAAAGCGGAAGTGTTTTCGGATTGGTTAGAAAACACCGTTCAAATCGTGTGCGCGGCGGACGGAGATTGAAGTTGTTGACGATTTGAGTCATTAAATTTAGTTACACACGTTTAACAGCAATTGTACTGCTGCCTGGAAATACGTTATTATGGACACAAATTCTCACTTTTATATGTTGTAAATCAAAGTCTCTCGCTACAAGTAAGTAAGTCACCGTTCGCTATCAAACGTGAACGTTAACTTCACGTTAGTTGAACAACGTCAATGTAAGACGCTGTCACTAACGTTAGCAAACAGCTAAGCTAAAGCGCCTTATCAGACTTTAACACTGAAGCATATAACTATTAACTAATGTCTCCTCTGCAGTTTTCGACATGAAGTGTTTAAAAGTGGACGAGTACATCAAGCGGACTGCTTCTGTGAAAGAGACGGAACTTTTACTTCAAGATCTAGAGGTTAGCTTAAGTGTTACATCAATCTCCAATTTACTCCTGTGACGATTTGACTTTATTTACTAGTCTAAGACCAAAATAAAACACTGACTTTCTACCGATTGTCTTAACTGTTCAAATGAGCTCATTCCCATTTGTTGACTTATTTATTAGGCATGTTCTGTGTATAATATTAATAATCCGTTACTGTTAACCACAAACACAAATATAACAAAGTATCGTCACTTTAAACGACACTAATCTTAATCTGCTTGGTTTACAATTTGTAGACTTATGTGAAGAGTGGACCAGGCCTTCAGGGTCGCACGTTGTGTGACCGGGTCATCAGAGCCTGTAATCATCATCTAGGAGCTGGATCCCCTAACTCTGATCATATCACTCAGTTGGTGAAGCTTGTGGAGCTTTCCCTTCATGGTTATGATGTTTCAGCAGCACTTGTTTCTCAGAGCAGTCCTCTGTACATGGAAAAAATCATTTTCCATATCGTCAAGAAGCTAAGTTCCCTAGAAGCTTACAGTCTGTGCAGCCATGTGGCTGGGCTGCTTTACAGCAGGCTTACACCAGCACAACAGGTATGTTTTACTTTCTCCAGATGTTCATGTATTAAGTAGTATAATATCCCACATGAATGCTTCATGATTGCCTTATTACTGTCAGTGTTAACAAGGTTTGTATGTTCGTTAGACTGAGGACTACTGTGTTCTTGTGCGGAGCTGCTTCTCGGTGCTATGGAGCGGACTTTCTACAGCCAAAGAGAGGAAAATCCTGAATGCCCGGGATAAACTTCATTGCCAGATGCAAGCGCTGAGCTTCCTCCTGTTGTTGAATGCAGAAACCTCCTCCTTCTCCAAAGCCCCTGTGTACACAGAGGATGCCATCACTGAATTTGAGAGTAGCTATAAAATTGTGACCAAGGAGGATGCTTCTTTTCTTCTCCAGGAAGTGAACACACTTTTTAACAGATGCTTGACTGGTGGTCAAGGCTGTGAAGGGAACGGGCACAAGCAGTACATTGCGACATCTAGTTTAAATGTGCTTTCAGAAATGGTGCTAACTATAGTTAAGGTAATTTGTCTTGCTGGCCACTACAATCTGGGCTCCACCTTTCTGAATGAAATTGAGAGCAAATTGAGAGACTATGGTGACTATCAGTGTACAGCTCTGTTGCTTGGTAAGTGGGCAGTAAAACTCCATTCAGGGATGAGTGCAGGAGAGGACAGTGTCCAGGCCTTAACAGAGTGCACCAGAGCCATGAGGTCACTCTCAGAAGATTTGGGGGACCGAGAAGCTCATGCTGTTCTGGAAGGGTGTGGACTAGTGGTGTGGGCTGTCGAAAGTGCCCACAAGAAGGGATTAAGTGGACCTGTGCTCCTGGCCTGGTTTTCATTTCTTGAGGAGCACCAAAATCTGATTTCAAAAATGCTAAAGAAGGTAAGTGTAATTGCTGACCAGGAAATATGTATCTGTTCTGTTTTTTTAAAACTTGTGGAGATAATAATAATGTTACTAACGTGATGTACTCTGTTTACAGAATCCAACATGCCAGACTGAGCGTAACAGACTGCAGCACACCCTCTGTTTTAGTATTTACCAAGGCTTTGTTTTTGCTTATGAGAGTATGCTCTCCTCCCAGGTGAGAATAAAATCTGTAATACCCAACTTCATGTTTCATCACACAATATAAGTATTAACCATCCCAGACATAGTCTAAAATTGACCTTAATTCTGATTGTGATTTGATGTTTTTAGCTGGAAAACAGTGACATACGGGACAGAGTGCTGCTGTACTGCCAAGCCACAGCTGGGCAGTTGGTGAATGAATTGCGAAAGCTGCCAAGTGAAAACCTTCTTATCAAAGCAGGTTATTTCTTTCTACTTTATTAGTTTTTGTTCAGGCCACTTTGGACATCTCTGAAATGCTTTCTAAAATTTAAAGGAACACACATACATACACAAAAAAGATTATTTGAAATTGGATTTATTTTTTCATTTTGTTGTCATGTCTCTTGTAGTGACTGCTGTGAGCAACTTAACCTGTGGATTATACAACCAGCGTCTCTATGATCAGGCTTTCATGTTAGTTGAGATCCTTTGCAAGGATCTATGTAAGAGTTACCCTGTCTCACTCCCTGTTGATAAGGTATGCAGTACGTTTTCTTTACATATCTTCTATATACACACACACCTGTGTTTATAGTAAATTGTACTATTATTATGGTTTTCATCATTTGTAATTGATAAAGAAATCTACATTATCATCCCCTAGTTGAGTCGCCTCTTCATGCTGGCTGTCCAGACTTCACGGCGAGCTGGAAAACTGGAGCGAGCACTTGACTGGGTGATCCTGTGGCTGAAAGCTCTAGGGGACAAAATCTCTTCTCATATGGTTGAACCAGTTTCACTGTGGGTGAAAACAAAGACTGATGCTGCACGTAACTCTGATGAGGACATCCGCCTAAGGTAGAGCTGAGTGTCTAAGTGAAATGACTTACAATGAAATTAAGTCTCAAAATAATACCTGCCAAGACACCTAAATGCTAGTTCTCCAGTTGTATGTGTCACCAAGCTTTGTGAATTGATGTTTTGTTAATGGAAAGGGAACTTATGACCGTTGGCTTGTCACATTTTGGACAACAACAGGACATTACGTGATGGTTTTGGTCCTGATGTTCCCGATGAGGAGGTAATGCTCTGCCTTTTGGACGAAGAGCTGCGTGCCTATAAAGAGGTGGCAGGGGACACTGCCCAAGAGCGTTACAACACTCTCTGTGATCTGCTGGAAATCTGCCACGAAGAGAGCTCTCACACCCACCTACGTGCCGTCTACCTCTGTGAAATGGCCCAAGTTGTGTGTTTCCAGGATTTCAGTGAACAGACCGACTGGTAGGAGCTGTTATTATCTTCATAATTTCTAATCAGAAGTGTTTGTCTGAATGTTAATTTGACTGTTATTCTGGCTTTATGATCAGGGTTGAACATATTTTGGATGCTCAGCTGAGTTTTGTTACATTTGGAAACATATTTACCACAGCCTACTCTAAAAAGAGTGAGAGACCACACGAGTGGTAGTAAGCGACTACAAGAGAAACTTACCCAAACCATTTCTTTATTTACTGTATCACTAATTCAATTATATTATTTGTTTAGTTATGAGCATGAAACTTCAGTTGCAAGTGTGATATGTAGAAAGATCATGCAACAACTATCTAATTCAGCAGAGGGCATATTTATAGATCTCATGCTGGTAAGGGAAAGAAATAGTAAATGTGATTAGTGAGGAAAATTGGTTCAGGTCTGCAACCCAGATGTTTTGGGTGCAACTAGACTTTGTGCTGGAAAAGTGAATGGCCCCAGAACCACTGATCAGGGGGAAAAGCCATTCTGTCTCTGTGTTCACTGTTTTTCTATAACAACACAGTGCAGCGGTTGATTTCACTCATGAAGCTCTACGGCTACTGGAGGAAGAACCAGAGACCCCGGATAATGCTGATAGACTGAAGGATGACAAGGCTCATGCGTTACTTTGGCTCTATATCTGCACTCTTGAGAAGAATCTTCAGGAGGTGAGCACTGCTAGATCTAGCCTTTTTTTAAGCATTTTTTCTCAACCTCAAATGGCATAGCAATTAAATAAGGCCACTTGAAATAGCCAGAGGATGAATGTGGTAAAATAACAAAAATTATAACGTGCTTTCACAACCTTAACAAGAAACTGCTACACTCAACTACTAAATGTATTTAGCCTGTAGTACTCAAAGATGGAATAATCAAAGTGGTTGCACCACTGATATGTTGTGATTTTAATAAACTATACTTTGTGTTTTTTGTCCAGGCTATTGAGAAGGACAAAAAACTGCGAGAGTTGCGTGAGCAGACACAATGTGTGGCCAATCCCATAGGAACCAATGATTTTGATTATGAAAACAAGCAGAAGACACAAGATAACATTTTGGTCTAT
Organism: Anabas testudineus; assembly: GCF_900324465.2. NCBI lineage: Eukaryota > Metazoa > Chordata > Actinopteri > Anabantiformes > Anabantidae > Anabas > Anabas testudineus. Next base: position 11,936,151 of record NC_046614.1, on the reverse strand, counting down.
GAAGGTCTACATTTCAACCTGGCTGGCGAGAACAGTAGGAATTCCCTTTTCATATAATCCACTCTACCACAATAGCTCTGTATCAAGTATGTTATGCTTAAGAATGCATTTCCACTATGTACTATTTGTGGGTCAAGTCTAAATTCTCTTATCTTTCCTTTTTAAGAGTTGTGCAAGCCTTTGGAACGAGCACTGGATGAGTGGTCCACTCTTCTGAAGAGTCAAGTCCTTCCTTCTGTCAGGAACGCCAAACAGACCTGTAGCTCCATTGCTTTGGCTGCAGCTCTCTTCAGACTCATGGGAAAGGTAATGAATGATACAAGATGCCGGTGAAAAAGATCTAGATGATTTCTTCCAGTTGTCTCTTCAGCTCGAATACAATTTTCAGTTTCTATTTTAAAAGTAACCAGTTCATGCAATTTGTGAAGCGTAGAGACTTGTATGTAGACACATTTTATGGTCTGCTCTATGGTCTATGGTAATTACAGTATCTGTGTAGTAATCAGATTACCTCATTCCCTTCTGTAGCCCCTTAAGGCTTTGGAAGCTTACCAACTTACTATTGGACTTTCACAACAACTTGCTGATGCCCATGGTTGTGCCAACTCCCTCTGTCAGTCAGCCAGCCTCCTTCTGGATATCGGCTCTCCTGAACTGGCTTTGGTAATGTGGTTCTTCTAATAATTATTTAAAATAGTGCCCTTTCACATCTGTATAGGATAGGTACATGTTTTAATGTTTTATTTAAATAAGAAATTATTTCCTATTCTAACTTGTTTTTTAGGCCCAGCTAGAGCAAGCAGAAAAAAATCTTACCTCAGACATCACTGCTCAGGGACCTTCTTCCCTCTCTATGCTGGCGGTTCTGTTGAAAGCCCAGTACTGCTACAGAACAGGACAGGTACTAGCTACTATTTTTGATATATTCAAATTAATGTTTTTGCTGTTACTTTCTCTTCTTATTTGTTTTTTTCCCAATTAAATTTTCCCTCTGCTATTTGGCCACATTTCAGGTGGACCGTGGAGTGCCTTATCTGTGTGAGGTGCTAAAAGAAGTGAATGAGCAGAGACAGTCAAAGAGCTGGTACCTTCTGCGAGCTCGTGCTCTCCAGACCTGCTGCTCTTACCTGTGTTTGGACACAGCTGCACTGCCACAAACTCTACGGAGCCGTATCACACAGCTTGGTTAGCGGAAAAATGTGTTGCACTTTCTATAACATAATGTTTTTGCATTGTTACAATGTAGTGGTGAAGTGTGCCAGCTTAAACAAAGTGTGGATCTCTGTGTATGTGTGTGTGTGTGTGTGTGTGTGTGTGTGTGTGTGTGTGTGTGTGTGTTTGTTAGGTATAAATAGCCCTGACACTGCCATCTATGAAAGTCTGAAGCTTCTGTGCAGCCTACTGGTCACATTGGTGGGGAAAGGTCTATATGGGACAAACGGCAGCAGCTCAGATGTGCGCTTTGTTGACCAAGGTACATTTGTCTCACACATTGATGATGTTCATGGAAAACCTTATAATATTTATGTTTAATGTTTAATATTGCCTACTATAAAGGTTACTAATTTTTTCACCTCCTTCACTTGCATGAACAGGAGGTAACTTGGCGTTGAAATGGCAGTTGCTCTCAGAGTTGTTAAACTGCTCTATGGAGATGGTGGCCTTGAGGAGCAGCTGTGGGGCTATCAATGATGCCAGGCTTCAATGCCTAGAAGCCCTTAAACTGGCCATCAAGCTGCAAGCACTCAGCCAGTATGTACATGTATATGGTAGTGGGTTAAAATGTAGATGGTGAAACTGTTTCTGAAAAATGACTTTGATCACAACTTACTGAAAAGCAGTAGAAATGCATGAAACACGTTGTCAGTCACAGTGTGTTTCTCCTTTGTGTGCTTTTAATCTTGTTACAGTATTTAAGCATGTTCATCCTTGATTAGCAGGTGTACGATACATGTGAACAAACAGTATGCAAGCATGTGTACAATGTGTTATTACAAGCAGTAGCCCTGCAGCATTTTGAAAAAACTCTTAAACAAAGTGCATTTCACTACCAGCTAGCATGCAAACTCACATTCACTTCAATCTTTGGGCCTCTCACTTTGTGTAACGAGAGCACTCAACTTCACAACAAACTTATATATGTAATCACATATGATCACATAATATGATCCTGTTAAGCTTTTTGAATGGATTATTCTCTCATTTTTTTGGTTCTTATTTTAGATGTGCTGAGCTACTGGTGATGAAAGCTGAATTGGAGCTCATGCTAGGGGAAAAAGAGGAAAGTGGATTTGATCTAGACAAGGTTAGGAACCTTCTGGAGCTCTGCACAGGTCAGTTAAATGCACAACTTCTTAAGTCCAAATAATGCTGAGCATTGACTCACTTTTTCATGCTTTGGCTTTCAGTGAGTTTCTATTTTGATGAGATCACATTGTTTTTGATTATTGTTTTACAAAACCATGTCAGTGTCAAAAAGGCATGTCAGTGATTCCAAATAAAATAATTTATTCCAAGGAAAAATCTACTGAAGGGCCTGTGATATTGTGGCTGTTGGTCACATTACATTAGACCGTTCATTCAGTCACAAGTTTAAATGTTACTTGTGTTATTGCATTTTTAGTTACACAATGGACTTTTTTTCTGTCTTTCTTTCAGATTTTTCTGATCAAGTGCAGAAGGCAGAGGTGAAAATCAAACCAAGGAAAGGTCGACCAGCACAGAAATCCCAGTCTCCCCTTCCTGCTTTAGAAGAAGATTTTAAGGACATTCTGAGCACTAGGTGGATTGGCAAAGAGCCTGTAGTTAAAGATCAAGCCAGCTCCCCACCTCTCAAAGCCCAGCCTCGCCGCTGGCTCACCTCCCTGACTCATGATTCTGACTGCCAGTGCACCTGTTGCTCTGAGCCCTGTCTGGGCCGAGCCACTGCTCGCTGGGCAGCTACACAAGCTGATGTGGTTCTCCAGCTTGATCCCAACGAAGCCAAAGTCAGTTTCAAACTTCAGTCGGCAACATTAGCTCGCTGTAAGAGTGTCACTGCCAAACTTGGGGCAAAATTGGCAAAACTCTTCCCTTCCTGTAGCCATGCCAAAAGCTCCTTTAAACCTTCCCTGATGCAAGACGTGGTGGGCAGGGTGTACCTTCGTATGGCCTTGTCTGGGCTGGACCCAAGGCTCAACAAGGTCTGTAGTATATGGAAAGTACTCGAAGCTGGCTTATCATTTGTCGATTCCACTCCCTCTCCAGCACTAAGACCTGTTAGAGCAGGCCTAAATGCAACCAAAGCCATAGCATTACTGATTATGTTGGCTTCCAAAAAGGGCTGCACCCCAGAGGAACTTTTCTCAAATGCTTGGACTTGGAATGCACCGAAAGAAGAAAGAGAGCTGAAATCAGAAGAGAAAACAGTGCACTCCTTATCTTTGCCTAAAAAGTCTAAAGACTGTGGTAAAAAAACTGACACTGACAAAACAAAGGTCAAGATTGTCAAGCCCAAGATTCAAGTGACAAGTTCCTCAACCAAAGCAAAGGGACTGGTTCCCATGACCCCAGTTACAGTGAAGTCAAAGGCCACTGTCAAGGAACTTAGTTCTTTTGACTTTAACACACTGGTACCTACATTGTCTTGTACTCCTGTCCAAAAGGTAAAAACCTCAGTTCAGAAGGCACCAAGGACTGCTCCTAAGCTACACTTTCATGTGTATGAAGAGTTGTCACCAGTTCAAGACAAAGCCCAACCTGTGCCTGCTGCCCCCAAACGCACAAAGAAATCGCGTTTCAAGGTTGGCATCTAATCTAAGTATAGGTATTATAGTTACAAAAAATAGACTTGTTTTGTGTTTCATTGTGAAATATATTTTCCTTCATAATGTTTTAATACAGGTGGACTTTAGTGATGAGAGTGACTCAGAGGCTAATACTCAAGCAAAGCTCCAAGAAAAAACTGATGTCCCTAAAAAGACTACTAGAAGAGCTGCCTGCAATGCTAAAAGAGCTCCAGATCCACCTGCGGAGAGAGTTCCAGTCAAGAGGCAGGTGAAGGGTAAAAAAAGCACTGCAGTGCCTCGGACCACATCGTCTGAGGATGACGACACCTTGATCTGTCAGCCTGCTGCAACAAGGAGAGGCAGAACCAGAAGGGAGCTATCCAGGGCAGCGACACAGGCTGTGGAGGAACCAGACGAGATGAGGACCATTGAGGAGGAAACTACCGAAGTTCTGGACATCAGCATTGAACATTTAAGGACATCAGACACTGAGACTGAAGACAATCCTGCTGCAAGTAAAGATATTGGTGTGTATATAGTGAAAAATATTAACTGGTATTATCTACAGATTCACTAACAACATTCTAAAGCTGCTTTTACACATCGACTAAAACCCTGAATATGTCCACATAATGTCCTTGCAATGTCCAGACCTGATTCTCTGGAGATGGTCTCCATATGTGGAAACAGCGCATATGCAGTTACATTTCTACCACCATAAACACAACCCTACATTTCTTCTCAGCTCACTGCTGTTGTTTTGAAAAGTTACATTAGAAAATATCAACAATAACCTGGTACTAGATTTGTGGATATGAGGCTTCTATTGGGTTGTATTCAAGGATTCAAAAAACTTTATTAATCCCAGAGGGAAATTCTTTAAGTATGAATTTTAAGTACTATTACCATGAAGTGTTAAATGTGAAAAATGCCAGTAGCACTGGATAAAAATCTGGATAAATGCTCACACACTGATCTCTTTCTTGACTTTCTGTAGACGTTGACTTTGAGGTCTTACGGAGAGATATGCGTTGCAATTTTGAGAGAGATGACTTGTCTGAGCTCAGGAGCAGAGGTCTACTAAGAGAAGGTCCACAAACCCAGATCTCTCATTCCAACACCACACCAGGTGAGCTGCTCTAAAATTTTATAATGTGTACTAATATTGGATAACAAAGGCATTAGAAGTGTATTTTTTAGGATTATTTTGCAAGATCACCCACATTAGTACCTCAGAAAAAGGAAATGCAACATGAACACTTTTTTGGAAGCAAATATTACCTACTCAGTGTCTGTTAATAGTATAATGAAGGAGGGATATACTGTACCTTACCATATATTAAGGGCTATGGCACTATTATACTGTTTATCCATATTTATGTGTAGATGCCTTTCAATTTCCTAAATCTAGTGTAGAACAGAACTAGTATAATAGAAAATGTGTCACTGTCAAAACACGCATACGCCACATCTTTGACGCAGTATTACATGAGGATATAGTTTCATGTAATAATGCCTTTAAACAGTATACGTTAGTAGAGTTAAATTAGCAATTAAACTGTTATCAAGATATTTGCAGTGAATCCCCACCTCCTTATCAATTTCCTTTAGTAGTTTATTTGTTTGTTTTTCTAGAAAATGTTTCTCTGGAAGATGTTCAGTCATTGCTCCGCTCAGCTTGGCTGGGCCTTCAGCACTTCCCCTCTCCCACTCTCTACCCGTCCCTCTGTGCTCTTCTGGCCTTGACCATCGGACAGCAGGACCCCGTAACAACAGCAGTGCTACATGCCCAGTCCTTGGGCATCACAAGCCGTCATCGCACCATCCGGCATTTAGCCAGTTGTCTAAAGTAAGTATATCAGCTTTTTGTTCTGAAAAACAAACACTTTGTTTTATATATCAACATATTTCAAACATTTAATTTAAAGCTGAGTTTTTGCAGTGTGTATTAATTGTATTACAAACTGTTACAAAATTGTTCTTTACTTTGTTTAAAAATTTTTACAGAAAGCTGAGAAAACCATTGAATGAATTGGCAGACAAGATGGATGTCATGAGTCTAGATGAGCACAAGTCAACCGAGCACAAGACTTCTACTGAGCAGAGGTTGATTCAGTTGGAAAACATCTTTTCCTTCCCTACTGCCGACTCCTTATCTTTTCCCCAGAACCACTGCCAAGAGTTTATCCAACAACTTCAACACCTTCCCCCTGGTAAAGTGAAAACTACTTATTGGTGCATGCATGTGTTTGATTCTGTTCCCCATGTGTGATATATTATGGGAGGTAATAATGAAGAACAAATGATAATATTGCAGTGAATACATATCATGCCATTTTTTCTTGCATCTGGCAAGTGAGAATTATATCCTTTCCCTCCCACTTTGTATTCCTTTCCTATATAGGCGTAACAGTGTGTGTGATGTCAGTGCTTGGAGTAAAACCTGGGGAAATGGGCAACAGCCTCATACTGTCACGTCTTCAAAAGGGATGTGCTCCCATAACGGTTCACATCCCGACATCAAAACAACAGGTGATGCAGATTATTTTATGATTTTTCTCTTTCTTTTCTTTTTTTTTTCTTTTTTTACAACCAAAGAAAATTCCAAAAAGGTAAAAATGGTGGCCATGGTCTAGAACCAAGTAATTATATTATCTGTCTTTAGCAATGTGATCATGACCTTAACTTTGTCTCTGTCTTATGTAGCACCCTATTAGTTGGCTGGTGCAGGAGATGGATAGTATTCAGGTGGAGCAGAAAGTTGTGAGCTGTGTATCTGAGAAAGCCAAGTGGTGGGAAGGCCGTAGGGCACTTGACTCTCGAGTCGAGGTAAGTGACGAGTAACGAGGGCATTGCAGTCTTGGAGTTTACACCAAGAAAATAGGACAGAACAAATATATCAAAGAAAGAATATATCAAGAAGCAGGAAACCTGAAATAACGTTTCTAGTAGGTTTTGAGAAATGTCACTTAAAATGCTGAAGATTTTGTCTAGACACCCTTCAATCCCTTTTTCAGCAACTTTTGAAGGAGATGGAGGAGTTGCTGGGATGTTGGAAGAGCTTTCTTCTACCTCTTTCATCTGATCCTGACCTCACCAAACAGACCCAGCACCTTTTTAAAAAATTGTCTGCCAGAGGATTGACAGTCAGCGAGGAGATGCTGAAGGTGCGTGTTTGTTTTTTATTCCATGAATCCTGGAGCACCATCATCCAACCCACCTTTCTGCATTGGTTTCAAAAGCAACTGGAGTAGAAACTGCAAAACAACAACCACTTCACCTCTGACTTATGTTTCAGGCTGTGCTGTCAGCATCCCCTGTGCTCTCCCAAGAAGAACTCCGACGATTTGCTTGGGGACTATCTCCACAGTGGGACGTGGAGTGCGACCAGCTTCTCCACACAGCTGTGTCCCAGCTCACAGAAAGAGAGGAGCCTCAGGGTCATTTGGTTCTTATCCTGGACAAGGTTGGTTTAATTATCTCTTTCAAGTAGTCGAACTCTAGTATACTGTAATGTAATCTAATCTTCTGTTCTGTATCCAGTACCTTCAGAAGTTGCCATGGGATAGTATCTCCATCTTAAAATCTCGCTCTGTCAGTCGAATGCCTTCTCTACACTCACTGATTGGACTAAGCATTCAGAAAGAGGTAAGATTATACTTCACAACTACAGAATGGCCTGTACTGAAGATATGATTCGTTTTTGACAGCTAAGTGGTGGTATGTATGTATTATAATGTATAATTTAAATCTTTCCTTTTAGACTGACTCACAGTCCATCTTGAAGCAAGGTGTAGATACAAGGCAGGTGTTTTATGTTCTTGACCCTGATGCCAATCTGGGAAACTCTCAGGACAGATTCAAGGAATGGTTTAGCAGGTGAGAGCAGTACTCCATAATGCTTAAGAGAAGTATTTGACACTAGTTGTGTACTAGTGGTTGACCGATATGGGGTTTTACAATGGCTGATGCCAATGTTTGGAGAGGAGAGTTGGCTGATTTATGATATACTGTATGATGCTGTTGTTGTCGTCGTCGTCATCGCCGTCGTCGTCTTGCATCAGATCTTGCATTGAATTTTTTTTGAAATATTCCAAATAAAGAGTTGCAGAAACTCAGATCACCTACATATCACACTCTCCCTAAATGCATCACTAGGGCAGCTATTCTGAAGAATGCTTCATAGTGTACTGCCTGCAATAGTTTTATTTAATAGCTGGTGTAAGTGCAGACATCAACTGATGCGTGTGTTCAGTCATTGGTTCATTTCCCCTTTACTACTTGACTTTTTTTTTTTTCTTTCTTTCTTTTTTTTTTTTTATTTAAGTCAACCGGACTGGGAAGGCGTGTGTGGAGTTGCTCCAGAGTCAGGTCGGCTGGAAGCAGCAGTTGCTACCAAGGATCTATACATGTGAGTTTGTGATGGTCTTAAGTGTCCTGATAGGAATGAGATAGTTACAGAAGAGTGAGGGTATCTTATGTTAAAGAATAACCGTAACCAACCTAAAGTGTAATGCTGCATCTGCCTGTGTAACTGGTCATTATTCTAACTCTGACAGTTCAGAGAATGAAAGACTTGGTGTACACAAACTGTAAAAATGTTGTGACTGTAATTTTATTACTTAAGAGACTGATGAAATTACAGTTTGTTTAGAAATCCATGTATGTAGATATTTACTTCGTAGAATAAAAGACTGCAGTAAAACCTCGGTGATTAATATTTAATGTTTTTTTGTGTCTTAATCTTTGTTTTAATATGACTTTAATAGTAAATGATTCTCTTTGATTTGTTCCATTAGTTACGTGGGTCACGGTGCAGGTGCACGGTTCCTAGACAGCCAGGCGGTCCTGAAGCGGCAGATGAGAGCAGCTTCTCTGCTTTTTGGCTGCAGTAGTGCTGCTCTGGCAGTGCGTGGCGATCAGGAGGGACAAGGCATCCTCCTCAACTACCTCATAGCAGGCTGGTGAGATAACCATCTTTTCATTTTATTAATTAATACATGAATATGAAACCCCTAGTGCAGTCGTGTCGTTTTTCTCCTCAGCCCCTTTATTTTGGGAAACCTGTGGGATGTGACAGATCGGGATATTGATCGCTTCACTAAAGCCTTGCTAGAGTCCTGGTTAAGTGCTGGATCTGGTGCTCCTCTTCTGGACTACATGGGCCCATCTCGTCAAGCCACAAACCTGAAACACCTCATAGGAGCTGCCCCTGTGGTCTATGGCTTACCGATCCACCTGCAGTAGGTGGAGTGGCAAGCTAGAACAGGATGTAAACAATTCATTCAGTATCTAAACATTATTTTAGCACACAATGTGGAATACGACTTAAAGTTTATAATACTGCATTTTCTTAATTTAAAACGGTGCTTAAAATTTTAATCCAATGTTTCTGCAGGCTCGCTGATTTAAAAAGTCTCGCTAATTTTTATGAAGGGACGTTTTTGAATTCACTTTTAATGTTTGACAATTTCTAATAAATGTGTTCTCACACACAGTCAATGTTTTTCTTGTGAAAAAGATTTGCATTTCCAGCAGTATCTTCTAGGAGCAAATAACTGATGTGTTTGGAAACAAAATCAATTTACTGTGGCAACTTTTTGGATACAACACCATGTAGATCTTGTTCTTATGATATATGTATCTTTTCATTTAACATTGTGACTCATTATTGATCATATCTGTAAATTATCTCAATGAATAGTAACTAAAGAGTATTTATAATGCATATAATTAATCAGACCTCATTCTATTTTACTGTTTACGTACATGACACACACACACACAATTGATAGTATTGTTTGTTCAAATGATTCAAAAGTGACTTCACTTATTTTGAACTTGATTCCTGTGTTTATAGTTTAGGGGGGTACATAATAAATTTATGTAATTAAATTCCTCCCTATATTAAATCACTCTACTGTTTTTTTTTAGTTCAGGCTACAGATGGGTCCAAAAGTATGTGGACCTACTTGATGGTTTTGCCTTTATTCACCACCACTATGGATCTGAAACAGAAAGTATACAATTTGAAAAAAGTTAATTGACCTGGTAAAGCAGATAAAAGGCCTGGAGCTTATATCAGGCATATCAGTTGGCATTTGGCAGATGTCTGACTAAAGCTACCAATATAAAGTCCAAGTAAACATCAGTGCAAGGGGACCATTGTTAGGTTTGGAAAAAAAAACAACAAAAAATCTATATGGCAAAAACCTTGTGTGTGGCCAAATCAACAGTTGGAAACATTGGTAAAACAGAAAGCACTGGTCAACAGCATTGATGGGTCTGGAATGTGTTGATGTCTGTGGGCTTCAGACTTCAGGCAGTCACTGATTACAAAGGATTTGCATCCAAGTATTAAAAATCATGGTTACATTTACAGTTATTATTCTGAATCCATTGTGGTGCTGATAAAACTCAAACTAAACTATATAACTAAAAAGGTATATAATAATGTACAGTCTATACTCCTACTACAGAGGTTACTGTCTCCTTCCTCAGATGACTTTATCTGAACTCATCAACTTATGTCATCAACTAGGAGCTCAAAAACAAGGAAAGAGGGAGGGAAATGAAATATACTAATTATATGATATAATTATATTTAAGTACCTAAACTAAAAGCATGAGGAGCTCTGAATTTTCATATACATCACTTGTGCATGCATGTATACTTCATGGTGTGAAGTATGAAACGTACCGCAGGGGGCGATGTTACAGATCTAAAGTCTAAAGACGGCTCCTTCACCCGGAAGCAGTCACTGACGAAGTCACTTAGCATCGCGGTTCCAACATGGCGGTGAATCTCACAGACCTCTCCCTCCCTCAGTTAGAAGGACTGAAAACCCAACTAGATCAGGTAATATGAACAAGTTTAGTGTATTTCAGTCCCGCGTGTGTTGTTGTACATCGGCTTTCTTGGCCCGATGATCTGGATAGAAGCGAGACGCTCGGTTGGCTAGCTAACGTTAGCTAGTTGAAGCTAACGGCACCAACCTCAGTGAAGGATCCAGTTACTCAGCGTGTTTCTGTCAGCCTCCTGTCTTTGAGAAGCTTTTCAACAACACACAGCCATGTGTTACCATCTTCAATCTGTGCATCACTCTTGTTATGGGAGGCCTGATTTAAAAAACGTGTTGGCTCTCTGTTGACCATCACTGTCGTTTTTTATTATCTTATTATTACAAAGAGTTGAAGCGCGTCGTTTATGATCTGAATGCATTACATAAAATATTTGTAATATGTGCAGGTTATTACAATATGAATACATTATAATAAACATAGAGGAGTGCAGGCTTTTAATGGTGGATTTCCCCCACACAGCTGACAGGTGTGGTTGTGTTGACATTGATCTGAGTTGTTTTGTGAATTTTGCAGGAGGTTGAGTTCTTGACGTCATCAATAGGGCAGCTCAAAGTTGTCCAGACCAAGTATGTTGAAGCAAAAGATAGTTTGAATGTCCTGAATAAAAACAATAAAGGTAAGTAAAATATGTTTTTACAAGAGCCTTTGGCAGCGGTTCTTCATTTGCTATTATATATATGGTTGTCGGGCTGTGTTGGAGCACTGCTTTGTTTTCCATCAGATAATAATATATATTGTATAATTTATTTATTTATTTATTATTTATAACTATGTCATTACAGTCTTTACATGTATACATGTATGGAAGTTAATGAAATTATCTACCATCTGCAGGTTCATATTATTATTTAGTCATCTTTTTTCCCCTTTCTCTCTCAGGAAAGGAACTGCTTGTGCCACTTACCAGTTCTGTATCCTTTCTTTTGTTTTTTGAAACAACCAATACTTTGCTGTTTTGTGTCATGTACCTTTAAAGAGATTCAATGCCTCGTGAGATATTTATGCTTCTCCTTAACAAGGCTTCTTCTCAGATGTACGTCCCCGGAACATTAAATGATGTGGAACACGTTTTAGTGGATGTGGGGACAGGGTATTATGTTGAAAAGGTAAACATATGTGAGCATTAATAATTTATTATTTTCATGTTTTTACCAAGTGATTTATCACATAAGTCAGATCATTATTATGTAAATAGTAAATCTGCTCCTGTATTTCTATCTGTAGAATGTTGAAGACTCAAAAGCCTTCTTCAAACGCAAAATAGACTTCCTCACAAAGCAGATAGAGAAAATTCAGCCAGCCCTTCAGGAAAAACATGCTATGAAACAAGGTAAGGCACATTTACTGCACAAATTTAATAGATATATTGATCTCCACCTATAACCTTTTCTAATGTAAAGCCACTCCAGTTATTTAGCATGCAGGGTTTGCATACAGTTTGTACATTTTTGGAAGTGTGATAAATTTATTTTGGAAAGTATTCTTTATTTAATTACATACATTTTCAGCAGCAACCTTGTTTTTTTATTTAAGAATGCACAACTATGTGTTTAATACGTTATGTTTTGTGTTATAGCTGTGATTGAAGTAATGAATGTGAAGATCCAGCAACTACAACAGAGTCAACAGGCATCACCAGTGGTTGGGACCACAAAGGCTTAAGGAAAACACCTGTTTGAACTGATCATAATGGGAGGGGGGGGGCACATTAAGGCTTGTGTGCAAAAAGTTGACATTTGCTGTTGTAGTACAAGAAAATCTAATTAAGTCATGTTAAATGCACAAGAATAAAAAGGGATGCTTTTGTTTCTATCTGAAGTAACTGCAAAGACCTGGTCACTCGTATATACAAGTTTGTCAGTTTTAATGAATTTGGAGTCCAAAGATTTTCCATAATTTAAAAGTTCTCTGCTATCGAGGAACATAACAGATCTTTTATCTCCATTGCTGCACATCCCTCAGTAAGATGGTCTCTACAAAGAACTAAATTGTCACTCATCAGACTTTGTTAACCTGAGCACAAATGTAGGTAAACAAAACCCTCTGCAAGACTTTTAGTTGTTAACATTAGAATCTGGTTGTGGACATAGATGGCAGACTGTTGATGCAGGAAGAAATCATTATTAGTCTAATGTTGCTGATATATAGATAGACTTTAAGACACGGATGGTTAGTATTGGGGACGGCTGTCGGTCAAGACATTAAGCGCCAGAAACATTTGAAAACTATTAACTTCTGTATAAAGTGGACCATCTTGTTCTCTCACTTGTAAGACCCTGTACACCCCCCACAGGTGTTTTCACTTACTCCGGTCAGTCAGACTACTCAGGTTGAACTGGGAATTACATGATGAAGTGTGTACACAGCAACAGTCTGGTGAAGAGGTCTAATCAGCCTCAAGTGAAATCCCCTGTGTGGATCCTTAAAACCAGAACTGAAAGAGTGATTACAGGACTGGAAAACTTTGGGGAAAATAATTTCCTGTGCAAATTGTTCAATCAAACATTTCAGTGTTTCAACTAAGGTAACTTGACCACAGCATCAATGTGTTGTCTTACACCAGTTTTTACATTTTTTGAAATTAAAATTAAATGTTTGTGCATATTTTGAAGACTTAAAATCACACTTGTGGAATGGCATTTTGACACCAATTGGGTTGTTAAAATTGGTTTTATGTGGACAAAATTGACTATTAAACTATTTGATCAAGTATTCTTTTTGCAACATGGTTTTTAGTATAGTATAGTTTTTGTCTTTTTTTCCCCCCAATATTGCAATTTGATCTTGATAAACGTCAGTTTCATGTGAGCAGTTGTCATTTTAATTTAAAATCTTGAATATAAAGTCAACACAGTACAGTTATAAGTTAAACACTTCTTGAAGGTTGACTGAATTTAGCTGCACTGGTTGCAGATTTTGCACAGAGTCGTGTCCTATTCACTGAGATTTGACTTTGAGTCATGCTCAACTGTGTGCTGCCATTAGGAACATAACTAAGCACATTAAATTCCGTATTGTAATTTTGTACTACACTAGTTTAAATTTTGTTAAAAGCTAATGCGATCTGTTCTAGATTAAGCTATAAAACAGAACGTGTTGCCATACGTTTCTCCACTGTTCCTGCCATAACCACCAATAATTACCTGGATGAGGAGTGTTCAGTCATTCAGAAGCTGGAACATACCACTTCACTTTGTCTTCCCCACTCTATCCTCATCTCAGATGGTATCTTCCAGCTTCTAAATGAATGAACCCGTCTGATCCAGGTAATGAGCAGTAGGTGGGTCAGGTGTAGTTGGGGAAAACGAGCAGGGCGGGGGATTGTGAGACGAGGTTTGGCAACCACTGCTCTAGGTCATTTGTTTCAATTTTCATACTCTGCAAATCAGGTCAGACTGAGGTCATACTACTTCAGGGTGTTCTGCACAGGAGACTTGGCCTCTCGGTGACGCGATCCTAATTAATAAAAATTAAAAGAATAAAATGTGAGGGAAATAATTAGTTCGTGCCCTATAAAATACATTAAAAAAACATTTCATCTCAACCTACAACACTAAAAAGCTTGTTTCAACAGTCAACTCATTTTTTCTTATGCTGATAATACATGCATACTTCCACTTAAGAATATAACCTAAAAATAAATAATGAATCAATATGCATTAGGCATGCGGTGGTACATAAAGTAGTTAAAATGAACACCAACTTTATTTACCTTAGGGATGTTTAAACATCGATGCATCAATAAATAAATAATATGGCGTTCTGCATAATGTTTGGTGTTTTTGCCGTGTTTAAAACTTTGCACCATATATTTGCCCAGTATATCGTGAGAGATATCAGCTTGTGTAGAGTACGTGTTTGTTGTTAGCAGTGCGCGGACTCGCTGCGCTGCAGCTGCCGGGCGGAGGCGGAGGCGGAGTGCGGCCTGTCGGGACGTACGCTGGAAGACACGCGACGCAGCTGTCACATGCTGGACGCGCCGCGCCTCGAGCTGGACTGTGGGATGAGGAATTGAGCGGAGGACCGATTCGGACGATGGGAAACGCGTTTTACTAAAAACAGCTTTAATTAAAAACAAAAGTCACCGGTGAGAAGTTTTACTAGCAGCTCTGAAAGTTGTGGTCCGCGCGGCGCACGCTCGCTCGTGTTACGACATTACCAGTTGCCGGGGAGACCACGGTTACGCAGAGGGAAGGTCGGCGGCCCGCTACACACGAGAGCGGCCACTGATTTAGAGTTAGCGTCTACAGAAACCCCTTCACAGCACGGTAAACCCGACGGGAGACTTAAAACCCCCGGAACAGAAGACAGGACAGCCGTAAGAAGGCGAGGATCGAAGCAGCATGGTGAGTGTGGGGCCTGGAAACAGACGCTAGCTAACATGCGACGAACTGTTTGCGTCCTTCCTCCTCGTCGGAACTCCGACTAAACCTGTTAACGCTGCTAGAGCTGGTAATTTTACACCTTACATGCAGGAATCATGTGTGACTGTCGGCCTGTCAAACACATTTTCTAAGGCTAAAGTCGTAAAACACGACCGCATCGTACAGTTCTGTATTAAACTAGTTAGCTAAAAACTGGTAATTGATATGTCGCTAACGTTAGTGTTAACATATGGTAGACTGCCAAACAGCCCCATCCTGCTAACACGTGTTTAGCAGGGTATTAAAGCGGGGATGATTGTAATAAAACACCCCATGATAAGTTGGGCTGAATATATAATCGTTGACTTAATTTCCTTCCGTTACATGTGGACCAACTGCTACACGTGATTTGTGTTAAATGTTAGCTATTACACAACTGAAGCTAAATGGCTATCGGCGCTCCCGGGATAAAGGTCATAGCACCGCGCCGCGGAGACCTTCACTATTGAAGGAGCTCGTTAAGTTGGTAACTTTGAAAACGGCTAACTTAGGCACACACGCCATGTTATTGATGTTAAAAGTCGGTTGCGAGGTGAAACGGTAACGTTAGCATTTTGAATGTCGTTGCATGGGCACGTCGGCGCCATGTGCTCTTTCTTTGAGACTCTCAGAATAACAGCACTTTGTTTCACTCTGCAAACCGACGACCATCGAATTGAAACCACAATTTAGATAATAGACGGGTTGTACTGAAATGTCATGAGACTAAGCATAGTGCCTCTGCATCTAAAACTGAAACACACTCGGATTTTGAAATGGATGACAGGTCAAAGTGCCTTGTTTAAGTCACACTGAAGGTAAGAGGCGGACCAGCGCCATGTACGGCTCCATGTGACCGTTGAGAGGCGGAGTACGGAGTTAAGAAAGCCAATGGAAACCAGTGGAGATGTTTTGATGAGAGACTACGTGCTGACACGGAAAGCTGGATTAGAGCTGCTCAGATGAATACACTTACACTTCATTCATTGGATTGGTTGAGTAGTAGTCGGATCTAAATGTTGTGCGGTTTCAATGCTGTGGTTTTCTGGTTATGTTGAACAGAATTACCTAATATTAACTTACTTGTTTTTTCTTAGTTCTTTTCTGGCATCTTACACATTTATTATACGTAGGAAAACATATTACAATAAGAAACACAAGTGCTAATTATATCTGATGCATGGTATTAAAAGTTTAATGTGTTTTGGTAAAATGTATAATGTTTAATGTCTGAAGAAATTATGTCTTTAGTTTAAAACCTGGGCAGTCATAGAAAGACTGTAGCAGAGCTACAGCTGGAAATCTAATATCTAATCTAATATTAGACTATACAGTGGACAGCAATCTCACACTACACAACTCTGTACAGTTACTGTAAAATGTCCAATAGATAATTGATCTCCATCCACCATTAAAATACTCTACCACCATCCCGACCCCAGTTTTAGAACTTCGTTTTTAATACCAGTTCCTTCTGTCAGGATGCTGTAACATCAATGTTTCTTTTACATGTTTATTTATTATGTAAGGTGTAAATCTAAAACTATAATCTGTTACTCGCTTTATTCTGATAATGATGCAGGTTACCACAAATGGAGCAGGTCTAAATCCCAATGCCAAAGTGTGGCAGGAAATACCTGCCCACCAGAATGACATCCCAGGGGGCACAGAAGAGTCTGCTTGGCTGCAGACTTACCCTCCACCTGCTGAGATGACAGATGGTATGAGCTTCTTCAGTTCTGTCATATAATCTAAACCTACCTATCCCTGTCCTGCCTTGGTACAACACTGAAGTGTTATGTATAGATGCACACTTACTAAACATTAACAGGAAACTTGCAGGTAGACATTGTAGATGACAGAATTATTGTCCTTGTCTTAAGGTACACATGAAATGCAGATCATGACAAAGCCTGTTTTATAGCATTATGTTGTGGTGTAAACATGACTGTTGTGTCGCAACCATTTTGTTAATCCATGTCTCCTGTGTCTTAGGTTACTCAGATGTTCCCTCTGGGGAGGGTAAAGGATATGACATTGATTGTGCTGATGGCGCTGCTGACTCTGCCCCTGTACACACAGAGGGAACTATGAATGGCATCGACCATCCTGACTTGGAGTATTTAGTCCTTGACCACCAGTGTGAATTAGCCACAGATGAGGATGTTTCAAAGGAACAACCAATGTCTAAGGAGAGCCTTAGAGAGTCTTTGAAGAAGCAGCTTGAGTTCTGCTTTTCTAGGTGAGTATTGTAACACTGTACAAAATGACACTGGCTGGAGTGTATATGTGCACACAGATTTAAAAAATAAATGAAAATGGTAGTAGTGAATAACCTAAGGACATGGTATGTTTAATTGCATAAAATCAATTATTTTCTCAGTTGAGTATATGTCATTTAGGCCCATCAATAACTGGCCTAATAGCCGTTGATTGGAATTAAATTCGTAGGCTGTCACTGTTTTCCTGCCAAGCAGAACAAGGTGATTAGTTCTTGAATATTCCCCTAAATAAGACACACATGCATCAAATTGATAGAATTTACAGCTGGTGCACAAAAAGTGAGTATACTCATACACATTATTGCATACAGCAGTTCATATGTGACTTCTTGTTTGTTTGGTTTTTGTGATAATATTGTGGCGGAAAGCCTTAATTGTTGTAGCAGCACTTGTAGAAAAGGTAAAGAGCATCAACATTTTGAATATTTGTTCAAACCAATGTTGTTTTGCATGTTTGCAGAGAGAACCTATATAAGGACCTATACTTGATATCTCAAATGGACAGTGACCAGTTTGTTCCCATCTGGACCATTGCTTGCATGGAGCACATCAAAGCCCTTACCACTGACATGGAACTCATTCGTGAAATACTGCAAGGTACTCTAGCCACTGTTCTCCCAGAATCTGTGAGAAATACTTACATTAATTAATTATGGGCCTGTCCTAGCTGACAGTACAAGTCATTAAAAGCAAAGGAAATAAAAATACTAAGCGTTTAAACAGTAGTAAAAATAGTACAAGCCTTGTATGTAAGGTGTGTAACCTGTAGATAACTGTCTATTCATGGCATTTATGTTTTTTTTTTTTTCTTTTATTACAGCCTCTCCCATGGTGCAGGTTGATGAAACGGGAGAGAAGGTCCGACCTAACCACAGTCGCTGCATCATTATTCTGAGAGAAGTGCCAGAGACTACACCAGTGGAGGTATAGTCCTCCACAACATCCACACATCTTATTTCATAGCTTTTGTTACAATGAAGATGCTACCTGCATGGTTGTCCTTAGCTACACTGTTATCAAATAAATCTGACAAGAATAAGTTATCAACAGCAACTTATATCGCCTGCCTCCCTGTATTGTGGTTTGTAAAAGTGTAATATGCATCTTGCATGTCTTTCCCAGGAAGTGGAGGCTCTTTTTAAGAGTGAAAGCTGTCCGAAAGTGTTAAGTGTTGAGTTTGCACACAATAGCAACTGGTACATAACATTTCAGTCCGATATGGATGCGCTACAGGTATGTCTCATAAGCACAATACTGTTTTTCATTCTGATAACAAAATACACCAATTTAATTGTCATACGACTGCACACATTAGAATCAACATTGATTGATTTTTGTTTATCCTCAGGCTTACAGATACCTGAGAGAGGAAGTGAAAATGTTCCAGGGAAAACCAATTATGGTGAGTTCTGCCACTAAAATTTGTGTCTTGTAATTTATTCAGTAGGTGGGTGTCGGTTGTATTCAGTAGGGTTATCATCTTAGGTCATATCACTGTTTTTTATTTTATTGTTTCTACCTTATACTAAAATGTAACCTAAAAAGCCTGTTGTCACATGACTACTTGTGTTGTCAGCTGCCATGTCACCGCCCTCTAGGCTAGGCCGGTTGACTAAGCTGTAGCCTCAGGAGTGACCTTGGGATTTGTGCATAAAGCCACTAGATAAGAAAGAAAATCCAGTGATTTCTTCTCTAGCGTATCTCCAGACAGTTTGATTGCTCTTATCACAGTGTGACGTATACCATTTACATTTCAGTTATCTAAGACAATTTTCTGGACTTTGATTTCACTGTGTTTTTTGTTGTTGTTTTTTTTAAGTAGGTGAGGTAGTGACTTTGTTGATTGTGTCTAAACCCCAGTGATGATCAGTATCGCGCTTGGAAGGAACCATATGCACTGTGGCTGGTGTAGAGAAATATTTCATTTCTAGCTCTCTCTAAGTCTTCTTGATCTTATTTTCTGTACTGTAGTACCTCCCCCTTCCCCCCTTCCCTCTTCTTTTCTCTAGTCAGTGCAGTGTACTATGGCCTAATGACCGTGAGATTATGAGATCTGAGGGGACTAAAGGACAATGAAGATCTCTTCGCAACAGTAGAAGCTTCACATGTTCAATCGTAACAAAAAGAAAACCCTCTCCATTACTTCTGTCTCTTTATTAGGCCCGCATTAAAGCCATTAACACATTCTATGGGAAGAACACCTTCCAAAGTGTGGACTCAAGTGTGCACAATCAGCATGCCCAACCACAGGCCCAGTATGGTTCCTCAGTCTATATGCAGCAGCTGTACAGTCCTCAGCAGCAGTACCCTGTCTATCCTGTGGTGTCACCTTCTTGGAATACTTCAGTCAACCCTTCAGTCATGTCTTACTTTGAAACACCACTGGTGAGAACCTGAATGCAATACGTTTTTGTTTTCTCTCAGATGTCTGTTAGCTCTTGCTTGTAGAGTTAATGCAATATTCTTATTGTTCCAAGAATGTATTTTTTTCTATTTCTGGAACTCATTGTGTAATTGGATTTCCCCACTTCTGCTCTACAGGCGCCTTTCCCTAATGGTGCATTCATTAATGGTTACAGTGGTCCCGGGAATTATAAAACAAATTCAAACACCCATCGACCCATAAGCAGGAACCGGTAAGTGCAAGTCTTGACATCCCAAAAAATGCTGTTCAAGTTCTTGAAATGAATTCAGTTCTGAATTCAGAACCACTTATTTGGAAGAATTATCTACAACTAATTTTACTATTTTACAGATTAAATATTTGTGTAAAAATATCTGTGTAAATTATTTGTAAATTATGAAATGTTTTTTCAAGGTAGACTGAACATTTGGTTATTTGAGAAATGTGTCTTGTTTATTCCCAGAAACCATGGGAAAGGTCAGCAAAGGCCTGCTGATGTGTTGCCACCTTCGCTTCTAGGGACTTTAATGGATGGGCTGACTAGTCCTTTAAGTCCACCAGGAACACAGACTGGCGCCACCTCAGAACCGGTTTCTTTGCGTTCCTTTAACGTTAAAGACACTTCTCTGCAAACCGCCATACCCAGCGGAGATCTGAGCGGGGGTGGACGGGGCAGGTGAGTGAACATTATCGTTATAGTGTGTGTGTTTATGTGTGTGTGTGTACTGTGATTTTATTTTTAGGTAACACGATCTTTATATTTTTGGCTTCCAGTCCATAGTTTCATAACAATAACAATAACAATAACAATAACAGCATCATTGTTGGTCTTTTTAATGTGAATTCTTTATTTTCTGTCTCCATTGAAGGAGAGGAAACCAGAGAGGCATGAGGCGGAAAAGAGAAGATGAACACACCACGGTTAGCATACACACTTTTACACTTCTATATTTGGGAGTCCTCACAAATTTTTTACATTAATATTTAAAATAAAAATTTGTAGGCTCTCTCAAAAAAGTTGTCATTATGTTTTGTGACAAGCTTCATTAGGGCTTAGTCCTTTCATTTCTTTGACTTTCACGGAATTACAAATTGCAGAGACCTGTCCCTCTGATGGAGGCCAAAGAACCACCTGCACCAAAGTTTGACTTGGCAGCTTCCAATTTTCCTCCCTTGCCCGGATGTGTAGTTAGTGTACAGGAGGAAACAATGCCAGAGACGCGCCTCTCTGATGTTGTACGTGGCCTCAAGGTGACCAGCAAGGTGACCAGCAAGGTAAATGTCTTGTTAAGATCATTTGTTAGCAACATTTATGTTACAGTTGTCTAAATATATGAATTTTTTTCTCTCCAGTCTGTGAGCCAAGAGGCGAATGAGTCCCAGCACACAACCGTCTCAGAAGGTTCTGTGACCCCAATGAGTAAACCTACACCTACGCCTGTGACCCAGCCAAAAGCAGCTCCACCGCTCTCAAGGTGAAGTTTACTTTGAAATCAAGGTCTGTGATTAACAAGGGCTTATTCATTGAAAGTGACAAATCATACTTTTTGTCTGTGCAGTGTTTCTTCTTCGGTAAAGGCAGAGGACAAATCTGAAACTCCCATTACAGAAGGGATAATCTCCTCGTGTACACAGTCGTTCTCTCCAGCAGCCTCAGAACCTGCACCCCCCGCCTGCAGCCAGCCTGTTTCTCCAGAAGCTCCTCTTGTTTCTCCCACAACTCCAACATCAGACCAGGTAAGGCCTGCTTTCCTTATCTAAAGCCCTCTATTAGCTCACTGTAACATCAACTTATAGCTCCATAAATGATTAGTCGTTCATTGGAACAGTCAAAATCAAATACTATATGCTTTGTCTATAGGTTTTCCAATTACTCTGGAATGTTTGTAGCTTGTTTCTTGTGGTTAATGACAACTGTCTACTTAGATTATCAGTTTCAGTGGATTCCAAATGTGTCCTAGAGGCATAAAGAGACCACAATTTTATAGAAACTTGTCAAACTGCCAATGCTGCATAATCCACTTCTGTGATTGGACCTTTTTGTTAACACGGTAATATCTATTAATCATCAGGGGGCGAGAAAGCTGAGCTATGCAGAAGTGTGCCAGAAGATGGCCAAGGACCCTCCACCAGTACAGATGCCCTCTCCTTCAACTCCTGCTTCTACCGCCAGCCAACCCCTGCAGGAACTCAAGGTCAACCAGGTTGAAGAGCCTCGACCCAACTCTAGGCGCAATACAGACAAGCCAGAGAAAGCTGGAGAGGGTCGCCCCCCTCGACAGCCACTACGCTCCTTCAGAGGGGCAAATGGCCAAGTCAAAATCCGCGGTGCAGGCTTGAAGAGTCGGGAACATCACAGAGGTCTGAATAGTGGCAAACAGTTTCCACCCCAACAGGGAGCCAGGCAGAGTGGCAAAGAACAGAACATTCCCCCAAGGTCACCAAAATAAAATAAGATAAATAAAAGAAACTGCTAAAACATAAACTACAAAAGGAAAAAAAAAAAACAACAAATATGTAAATATATTATATTGTAAATAGAAAAGATATACTTCATTTGACAGACTGTCAAAGATTCTTTTTGTTGCAGATATGAAATTATTTGGTAAGACTGTACTTTTCCTTTAAGGAAAATGCTAAAATGCCTATTGTCTGACAAAGTTGCAGACTTTTGAGGCTAGAAAATACTTTGCTAAAAGTAATATAACCATAACAAAGGATGTACCATAATCAGGCTAAATTGTGTGTGTGCGTGCGTGTGTGTGTGTATGTGTGTGTGGAATCTTGGGAATATGAGGTAGTCTAACAGCAAACTTATCTAATCTAAAACAATTAAGACACTTTATTTTCAGTTTTGTTTTTTGTTTTTGTTTTTGTTTTGTTTTTTTAAGTTTGTTTTTCTTTAGCTTTCCAGCAGATGTTTGGGGATTTGTTTATAAAATGAAATGTGATGGGGGGATATACAGAAATGTTGGGATTTAATCAAATGGAATCAAAACCTGTTTATTAGTGAAGTAGGGCTGGGTGATAAAACAATAATGATGTCCATTGTGAAATAACCCTTCCTTGATAGAACTCTTAGACATGATATTAATTCAGTAGAGCCCAATCAATCCACTTCTTGGCACAAAACGCCAGTGATGAGAATTGCACTGCATGAACAATCATGTGGCTGAAAAAGTTACAGCCACATGACACTATAGTATTAGCTGTTAGAAGCAACACATGCTAATGTTTTGACTACTGCAGCTGTGCACAGCACTGCGTCAGGAGTAGGACGAGATAAGAGAAAATGACAATGGAAAATGTTAACGGAAACTCGCAACAGCGTTGCTGAGAAAAACATCCTGAGGGACACAGTCCAAGGCTCAAATGACAATGTTGAAAAGAAGGGTCAGAAATTTGATAGCGTGGAGACATTCTGCCTAATTAAAGTCCAACTTGTGGTGTGTACTAAAATCTACATCAAAAGCCTATTCCTACAAAGACAGGTAATGCATTTATCGTTTTTCCATCTTAAGCAGTACCATAATTTAGAGCATGCAAAATGCAAAACTTTGGTCTCGGATCCAAGCAAATGTTGGTGGTTTAACAACCAGTGTGATACAATACAACAACAAACTTGATGGTGTCCACATTCCAGAGCCGAAGAACAGAAAACAAAGAGACAGTGATCTCACACATGTAATATCCTACTTAATTGAAAAAATGAAAATCAAAAATGGCAGATTTAAGTGCCTCCACATCTCAATTGGGAGTAAAGATTTAAAATGGACAGAAAAAGTGATTTTAACTTATAGATCTATAGATATGAAAAAAATATTGTGATACAAATTTCCATATTGCCCAGCTCTTTAGTCATGAACGTGTCTTGGTATTGGTTCCACAAGTCATAACAATAGGCTTGCATTTTGAGGGAGAAATAATGTTTGGAAAAAACTCTCAGGTTTGCGTCATCTTGCTCTACAGTTAATACTCGTGCATACTTAATCTACATGGGTTGATTCACAATTGTGTAATGATTATAACCTTTCAGTGACTTCACAACTGTCTTTGTGATGCTAGGTCTTGTGTCATTTCTGCAGGACTGAATCTGTGTTTACATGCACTCAAGTAACCAGGTCTTGTAAACGGGAAACCTGGAAACCGTAATCGGGCTAGGGGATTAGAGAAACTCAATTTCCCAAGGTAAATTTCTCTTAGAACTCTGCCATGTATACGCGTAAGCGGGTTTCTAATTAGCTTTTTTTGAGAGAGCATGTGCATAAGCAAGACTGCTGACACTCACCAGTCTGCTACTATCAGCTAAGAAGTGGAGCTGTCCCCCTCTGATGGTGCTGTCAATCACCTACCTGACATTTAGCAAAAGGAAAGGTCAGGAAGTGGTATTTTCTGTCTATACAGATACAATCTTTAAACCATGCTTCTTAAATCAGGCCAACAGTAGATGAGAAATCAGATTACTCATTCCTGCATCTATACGCAGATTACCAGTAGCCAGGTTTCTTAGGGAATGTAAACTCATTCACCAGTTACTAGAGAAACCTACTTACTAGAGTACACGCAAACGCAGTGAGTGATAGAACTCCTGTTCAAGTAAGTATTTATCGTTTAAAATAAAAAATATATAGCACATGAATGTACATATGACAAGTAGTTTTTAGCCAAATCTTCTGTTAATGGCAGTTATTAGATGTATGCATGAGCAGTAACCCTGCAATGTACACTAGTAATTGTCTCACCAAGCAAAATTAACATGTTAGCCACTAACTTTGGTTTTGCCGTTTCACACAACTGGGTAATTTCTTTTTTTTTTTATTCCACTTGGACTAGTTAAAAGTAACTAGTGCTAAACTAAACTGCTCAGAACTGATCAACTTTAGACATCTGTCTGTTAACTAGGGTAACAGACAGTAGTATATGGATAGTATTTGCAGTTATAGTAAAATTTGTAGAGAATAGTACATCTTGAAGATTTGTTGGTGGCTAGCATTTGAATGTAAACTACTCAGCCCTATTGGAGGGTTTAAGGGAATTCAAGAGCAGCAATAATGTATTTGTTTGTTGTTGTTTTTTTTAATTATTATTATTCAAGTAATTTGCTGTATCTTGGTTGTAGTAGTTTTTTCTAAATATAAAGCCAGCGATAGTATCGGGTCCATTTAATTAGGTAACACTGATTCTCTACATTGTCCATTTCAATTACTTATTTACTACCTTACTTATAAAAGGATTTGTGAATATAGTCTGATTTGGTTTAAAAAACACTTTTGAGCTTGATTTAGTGAATGTCTATATGTAGTACCTTGAGTGTCTGTACATAATGTGCTTGTTTTCCTGCTGTATCATTTGTCTTTAAGTTGCATTTTAATGTTTTTCTTTTCATGGTATTCAGCATTTCTTTAATATTCATAAATGGGTGCAGATGTTTTAAGGTTGGATGTAATGACAACTGAGTTTGATGCTGGTCTGTACATCTACCTACAGAGTGTACAGCAGTGAGCAGATTACACTTGTTAAGTCCAGGAAATGTAAACATGTTGCTCAGAAATGTGTATAATTTTTGTGGTTTCCTTTCATTTTAATAGTATGTGCAGTCACAAGTTGAAATGAACATTGTGTGGAGATAAAGAACTACACATTTATTGGTTTAGGAGGATACATTAATTTTCCCTAGATCATGGTTCCCAAACCTAGTCCTCAAGCCAGGTTTTTTTTTCCAACACAACTTTACACTGAGAGACACGGTCTGCTTCTGAATACATACAACTGTTGTCTCGAACCAAACCTCCAGTGCCTTAAGTGTTTGATTTCATCTTAAAGAGTGCAAGAACCATGAGCACATCTGTTGGTTACACTGAACGGGACTGCTGAGCTGGTTGTAAAAACACAACACTGTCGGTTTATTACACTTGATCTTGTCTAATGTGCATCTCAGTTTTTTTAGGTGCAGCTGTGGGTTTTTTTTTTTTTGTTTGTTTTTTTGTTTTTTGAATTATTATTTTGCAAATTCAGTCTTGTATCACAATCAAAAATGGGGTCACAAATCTCTGTTAAGTAAATATTTTATTACTGAGCCTGATGTATTAAAATAAAGATTTATTTTTAAACAGTCTTATGTTTATTTGCACACCGTTGTTATTGCTTCCGATACGGTGAAGAGTAACACATGCGCCTGTGTGGCTGCCCCCCCCCCACCCCGCCGCCAAATTTAAACGACGTTTTAATTTTCTTTATTTTTTACATAACGACTGATGAGAAAGTGAAAAACGCGTGCACTGCGACCGTCCTTCAAAACAGTCCTTGACAGGATTTACCGGATTTTGACGTCATCAACCATCAGTCACTAACCGTATAACCCTAATGCAGATGTTGAAAGTTTTCAGGAGATGTATTTCACGACATAAACACGATGGAATGGTTCCTATAGACGTTAAATTAAAGTTTGAGTTAATAGACAAACTGGGAGGACATCAATTTAAAATGTCACATCAATATGTGACGTCTTCGTGTTTACGTTCCCCTCTGCACATCGATCTTGTTACGTAATACTGTCAAGTCGCAGATCTCGCGATGTTTCGTTAATGGAAGTGTCAGAGTGTCAACAACGGCCAGGCAGCACTGTCCAGAGCAGGGAAGGGGGGCTCAAAAGGCTGTTTATACGTCGGGTGAGTTATGACACATTTATCATTATCTAATGTAAAAACTGATGTTTTTCGAAATGTATTCAGCCAGTGTTCACGAAGCTTGTAATGTTTGAATGTGGTCGAGGCTTAGCCAGTTCATGTGCCTAGCTTTCGTTAGCATAAGCGTGCTAACGTTAGTTAACTTGGCTTTAACGTTAGATGTGAACTCACAAGGTAAGCTAACGGGGCTTCGGTTAGCACTTAGCATTAGCTTAGCTAGCTATGCACTGGGTGGCAGCTATACTAAAACCTTTGCTTTACGAGGTGTGTCCAACCGCCTATTATCCACAATTAGGTTCTACATGTTAGTTTTACCGTTCGTTGGAATGACATGGCTGTCAGTTTGTAGAAATGATCTTTTGGAGTGGCCAACGTTAAGATGATGCTAGCTTGTGGCCCTTCTCGGAATCAGCCAAATAGTTTCCACTTCTTGCTAACCCATCTACAGTCCGTATACTGTGCCCCCAAGGCTAGCCTGCTATATAGCCAAACGACCCCAAGATTGATAGCCAGCCAGCGGCAACGACTTTAAGGCACTATAGGCTAGGCTGCATGGCAACGTTAGTTAGCTTGCTATGCCTCTAGTGCCTTTTCGTTAAAGGCTAACGCTAATGCCCGATCATACCCCAACGGAGTCAGAGGCAGATTCTCCAACCAGACCCACAGTCTTCGGCCTATTTGCTTTCTAATGAGATGTGAGAGTGTGTTTTTTGATGACGGATGAGCTTATGCAATTAATGGTACACACACATATTATAACGCTAGTTTTGAATAGGTGCATGAGATTGATGCAGGTTGATAAATTTAAAACACAAGCGAACATTACAGTGACTAAATACTTTCTGGTCAGCCACTTGTGTATAAACGTTACCTGCTAAAAACTGACCAACGATCATCTGGAACAAGCATACATCGGTAAATAAGTTACACTATAGAAAATAGAAACAATAGCACTCAGCCATCACTAGTAATATGTCTTGAGCATCTATTGTTTGACAGCCAATAGAATCAAATGGATAACAGCTGCTCTATTTCTATACTTTCTTTTTCAGAACATTTGTGAGATGGGGGATGATCGACCTTTTGTATGCACTGCCCCTGGATGTGGGCAGGTAGATTTCTCAGTTTGTTATTATGCTATTATTATTCTAAAATGAAGCCACACTTTATATCCTTTTTGTGAATTCCATGCTATATTATTCTTATGTGCTGTGTTCTTGTTTGCAGAGATTTACTAATGAAGACCACCTGTCAGTCCATAAACACAAGCATGAAATGACATTAAAATTTGGTCCTGCCAGAACGGACTCTGTTATCATTGCAGGTAATGACATTACCATTTACATTAGTGTTTGGTGAATGCATGTGAATTAGCCAGAGGAATAATAATATTGTCAGTATTCTAAAGATTTGTACTGATATGGTTCTGTGATGTCTGTTGGGAAGGAGAGCTTTCTATCTCAAATATTTTCAACCAAGGCAGTGTTTTTTGCAGACCAGACTCCTACACCCACACGCTTTTTAAAGAACTGTGAGGAGGTTGGGCTATTCAATGAGCTGGCCAGCTCCTTCGAGCAGGAGTTTTGCAAAGCACAGGAGGATGAGCGGACAAAACACCCGGTAAGAATACAGATATACATGTTGAAGCAATGGTACAATGTTTCCACAAGTTGTAAGATAAAAAATTGTGATATTTTTTATTTGATATGATCTGAAATACTTTTTGTCTGCTTTCTGCTCTTAGGCTGCACTATTACAGACACCATCTGAATTAAAAAATGAAGATGAGGGCCCTTTGGAAGTTGATTCCACTCCACCTGGAAGTCCTGATTCTTCCTCCAGTATGTCAGACGACAGCAGAGACTCAAGGGTGAGAATCAAAGTACATGGTATTGATACATACTGTGGATTTCTGTGGTCAGGATCAATGTTATTATAATGAACTTAAATGAAAAGTAAAATGTACAAAACATAGTTGGTCTCGGATAGGATAAACATTCAAAGTTTGTCCAAATGACTAAGCAAAGATCTTGTGGGACTTCCAGATACAATCTGACAAACCGTTACTGGCTAACCAACCATTTAAAGTAGTGGTGGACAAACAGAGGAAGAAGGCTGTAGTGTTATGTGTGATGTAGCAATCCCAAGTGATGGCAACATCAGCATAAAAGAACATGAGAAGCTCCAACAACACCAAGGGCTGAGAGAAGAGCTAGAAAAGATGTGGAAGGTAAAGGCAACAGTGGTCCATGTAGTATTCAGAAGAATCTGGACTGTGACCCCTGAACTGGGAGAGTGGCTCCACAGATTCAAGGAACAACATCCAAGATCTCCATCCAGAATAGCGTAGTTCTATGAACAGTTAAAATACTGCACAGTTAAAATACTATGATCAAGCTTCAAGATCTGAGGTATAGGACCTGAGCTTGAAAACCAAATAATGCCCACAAGGGGCATTTGGGGTTTATATTTTTTAAACTACAGTGGCAGGAAAAAGTAAGTGAACCTTTTGGAATGTCATGGTTTTCTGCATTATTTTGTCAAAACATGTCTAGAGTATTAACAAATACGAAAAATATTACAAATAACACCATATATCTTCATAGCATATAATTCCAATACTTTCACATTCACATGCTTTTTCTACTTGCTCTTTTATAGTTGTTCAAAGACATGAAAAATGAGAATTTATTTGTGTATTATTTTAGGCACATTATGTTTGTTAATACCCTTGACTCAGAATAAGATCAGATCACATTTTATGACAAATTAATGCAGAAACAAAATTCCATTCACATACGTTTTCTTGCCATTGTACAAACTAACTGCAAAACAAAAATACCTTGAAGAAGTATGAAATGGGAGTTCACAGAGGAAAAATAATTCCAGTCCGGAATGCACTTGGCTTTTGACTTGGTGTGTCTCTGCTTACCATATTTGTAGAACAAAAATGAGCTATTTGTTATATGTGTAGGCAGTTTTCATCTAGGGGCAGGTTCAGAACCACCACATCACTTGAACAAATGATCCTCAAAATTTGCAGAAGAAGAAAGGAAAAAAAGAAAAATTGTCTGGAGATAAATACCTGTTTGTCAACACAACAACAACATCAGTTATATCTACAGTGGCACTGGAAAGTCTGTGAGCCCCTTAGAATTTTCTTTCACTGCATAAATATGATGTACACTATGATCAGATTTTGAGCCAGTTATAAAATTAGAAAGAAGGAACCAAATTAGACCAAAAAATACACTTGCTCGTTTGTTGACTAAACTTTTAAGCACCACTGCCGATTGCTTTAATGAGACATCAAACAGACTGATAAACAGTAACTGGTTCTGTGGTTGTTCATAGTTTTCAGTCACGAGACGTGGACTGATGCGCTCAGATACCTAAAGGTGCAGTCAACACTCCACACAGTGCAGCACAGGCCTGTTAATATTTTATGCTTTCCTATACCAATACTAATACTTTGATCACATACCAACAAAGGAAAAATATAGATATGACAACAAGTTTTGGGCATTTGCGATCCTCTAACAGCACTAGCTGCAGTATGTTGGCTTTTGAGTTTAGATACTGGATGTACTCTTGAACTCTTATATCTTTGCACTAGTCTGGCCTGATGTTTTGTATGGTTGCATTTGTATAAAATCTTCTTAGAGTGGATAAACGATAGTTTATCATGGTATGTACAGCAAGTGTTTTTTCTCTCTGTTCATGACAGACAAAATGTGTAAAGTGTAATTGGAAAATTTATGCTGATGTTTGATGTGTCAACAGGAGATTCTCACAAAGCCCAGCTCTGCCCCTACTCCAACGATTGTGCGTCCAGGTTCTCTTCCACTTCACATGAGCAATGACCCACTACACCCAACTCTGCCATCTCCGACATCCGTCATCACACAAGCTCCACCCTCCAACAGGCAGCTAGGGTAAAGTACAGCGTATTCCAGTAATTGTTTTGCGCTTATATATGTTGATCAGCCTAGATGCTATCTTGAATACATTAGAACTGTAGTAAGTAAAGTCTGTGAAAGTAAACAAAAGGGCAGCTTCAACAATTTTTCTAGCTTTCTATCACTGTCGGTTTTCAGACTACAGATGCAAAAGATGTAACAGAAGCTAATGAGAGAAAAGTGAAAGAAGCTCTGCCTTCGGTTCCATCTGTATTTTGTCAGTGCACAGAATGCAACAGCCATTTACAAGTATCTCATTTTTTTCAGCAGCTCCCCAACGAGTTCGTATCCATTGATGAGGCACCTCCCTAATGGGCAGACTGTCCCTCTTCTGCCCAGTCCTGTGCAGTTGACCTCAGTTATTTCTGTAAGTAATTTTCAAAACTGTAAAAACATTAAACAAAAGTACATTGGAGGATGTTTTGTGTGTGCTTTCTCATATCTCCTTTTTTTCTGTCTTTCTCTGTATGCATATTTGTTCGGATGTGCAGGTTGCGAGGGCAGTGAACACAGTGCCTAACATCCCTGGGATTCCAGGACCTCCAGTTGGGGGAGCAAGCAGTGGTTCATCCTCCCCCTCTGGATATAGTCTGCACTCTGAGACCAAGATGGTGAGATCAGTCATTACCATTATGTTTAGTATTGTAGGCACATTTTTGTGATCTTCACATTAAATGAAGTGTGTGTGTGTGTGTGTGTGTGTAGCGGCTTAAGGCAGCTCTAACTCATCAGAGCCCGGGAGCACAAGATGGGGCTGGTGGTTCAATCCCAGCTGTCCCCCAGCGACAGGAGTACAGCCAGCAGCCCACCCAAAACTCTGATGCACCATCACCTGCTCAGCCCCAGGTAGTACACATAGGATATCAACACAGACAGAAAGAAAGGGATCCAGAACCAGAAAGGATACACACAAACACAAATACAGCATAACAGCAATACAGAAAACTCAGTATATATACAGAATATGTAAGATGGATGAAAATAGGTTAATAATTATAGTCTAGGATGGAATGACAGCAATTATATGACAAATTGTCAGCTCCCTCTTCCCTTACAGAGGGGGGAGGACATTAAACTCAGGACATTAATGTAATCCAGTGTGATCATGTTTGCCTTCTCTGCTTTCCAAAGGTGTCCCCTGCTCAGCCAACAGGGGGCCGGCGACGGCGAGCTTCAGAGATGGATCCGGACGAGAGGAGGCAGCGTTTTTTGGAAAGAAACCGGGCAGCTGCCTCCCGCTGCAGGCAGAAAAGAAAGCTGTGGGTTAACTCTTTGGAGAAGAAAGCAGAGGATCTCGCTAACATGAATGTCTCCCTAACAGTGAGTCATCATGTGTCCAGGGCGTACATCGACCATTTAATCACACTCGAAAATCAGTCTCCTTGACGATTTGACAAGATGGTGTAGAATGATTTATATGCCGTGTGTTTTGTATTGCCAACAGAATGAAGTAACCCTCTTGAGGAATGAGGTGGCCCAGCTGAAGCAGCTCCTTCTAGCCCACAAAGACTGTCCTGTCACCGTTATGCAGAAGAAGGCTGCTTTTTTAGGTAATCGTTAAACATCATTATACAGACCAATGAGCTTCGAGCATCGAATCACTTACTTTGTCGGGATTCATCTGTCATCTCATCCATCTAATGTATTCTTTTTACTCGCTCACCTCTCTAAGGGTGAATGTTTCTTTCTCTGTCTCTAGCTGCAGGAGGAGAGGAAACCTCCAGGGAAACTTCAGCTGAACCCATCAGCTCCCCAGCGGCAGTTATCCAACATGGACCATCACCGCCTGCCTCCGCCTCCAGCCCAGTGGCCACCATCAATGGGCTGAGTGTCCGTGCTGCGGAAGCTGTGGCTATGTCGGTCTTGGCCGGGATGGGTTCTGGCCAACCCGGGGGGGTTGTTATGGCGACGCAGTCACAGTCAGCCCCAAGATGATATGCTGACGCAGGTAGCCAGTGTGAACTTGAGTGGCATTTCGAGGCCGGACTGGTGCAAAGTGTTTGAAAACAGGGATCCGCCCCCACCCTAAACCCCAGACTAAGATAATGTTCTCCCCTCACAGCCAATGATAATCACACAAAGATAGGGCACAGTGCCTCCGTCAGCCCTCCACTCCCAGCAGGTTCCCTGTGCAGAGAAACTTCGTCTCTGTGTGTGTGTAAATATGAATAACACATTGAACACTCACTCTGCAGGGTTTGGGGTAATTCCTTGTTCAGTAATGACAACTGGAAGTTGTTTTAGATTGGGATAAAAAAGTATGAATGAAATTTATTTGTTTATTTTAGTTTGACTTTAAAATGCAGCTTCGGTCCAATTCTGTCCCACACGCTGGCTGTGATGAGGTTAGTTGCTTTCCAGGCTGATAGTTTTACTGTAAGAGATTCTGTAATTTTTATTTGGAAGGAAAGAGTTCTATGTCTGATACTGTTTGTTCTCAAAAGGTTTTGTTGATGCAGTGAAAGTATGATGAGAGACTGGCTAATTGATTGGAGTAAAGGGTAGCCTGGAAAGATTGTTGTTATCTTTTGTTTTGTTTTTTTACTTTAGAACTTCTGTCTGTGTCTTCCTTTTGCATAACAAACCAAACTGTAGATGTGTACGCAGTTTACTCTGGGTGTCTGCCTGCCTTTTGTGTTTTTTTTAAAATCATCAGTTTTTATCCACCTGGAATAGATGTTATTACATTATTCGTGTATGTATCAAACCCTATTGACTGCATGCATTATTCAAGGCAAAAAAAAAAATACCACTGTTTGTTTGTGCTTCATCATGCTATCACTGGTAATTGATCTGCATTTCTTCTGTTTTTAACATCTAATAATTGATGCAAAAATTGTCCTTGCAACGTAAGGATTCCATCCTCAGTCCTAATTTTACACATGTGAAATGGTTAGCTTTAGAAGGCCTTTAAATGATAATCAAACCTAATAGATCTAAAATCATTTAACCAGGCATTTCAGTAAAGGAAAGAGTAGTGCAATATATTTTTTTATTGAATATCAATGTTCTTGCATTTAGCGGATGTGTGTAGCCCAGCTACTGAGATGAGTTTAGTTTATGTCAGGTTAATCTAAAGTTGTGAGGTGACCACATAAAAACAATGTGAAGAATGAAGAGCGCTGCGAGTGAATTAAGACTGGTGACTAGACGTCCTCCACCTGGGTGCTTTCCAGCATTTAAAGAAACCCGTCTTGTATCATGAAGTAGGTTTAACACTTGTGCAAGGTGCTTCTATTGAAATTTTAGGTTTTGCAGTGCAGACTATTTTATACCACATTGTACTTCTCCTCTTGTGTATTTTTTTTAAACATGTCATTGTTTTAAGATGTTTATTTTTCTCTGTGGGTATGTTAGGGGTTTTCCATCATGTGATTGTATGTTCCCTTATTTTCTTAAAGAGTGTTGACGTCTTTTATGTGTTTAACAGAGGTTGAACCACATGGGGGGGGGGAAAATGTGTCTTGAAGATATCTGAATGGAGGGAGTTTTGTCAAATACTCAGGCCTCAGGATGGAAACATTACTTGTGTATAGTCTCAACTAATGAATAAGTTGTCTTGGGCAAATAATAAAATAAATTTAAAGAAAAGTTCATCAGCATGTTTCCACATGGACTGTCTGATTCATTGTCTATCCTGATTCAAGTCACAGTATTAATAACTAGTTATAACATTAGAAAGCCTCCTGATGCCTATGATGATAAAAGAACAGGTGAAATATTTTAGACATATTGATGCTGTTTTTCTATCATGCTTTAAAAGATAGGTTCACAACAGTTCACAGATGTTCTGTTGTGTATAATGAGTACAGACATGGAAATGATGCAGGAAAAAACACACAGTTCCTTTTCAGAGCAAAAATGTTTTCAGATGCAGCTTCAGTTAACCAAATCAAAGAAGTATCTAATAAAGTTAGATTAAATCAAACTGATGTTTGTCTCCCATCACTTACATCAAAGTCGAATATAATATCGAATTAAAGACATTGATTTCTGAACCTATTCTGCTACAGACAGTCTTTTAAATATATAATCTGTGCTTTTAAATATGTCTTGAAGCAGCAGCAGCCTCCTCACATGTGGACTTGCAGTAATCCTGGTTCACCTGCAGCCTCACTCGAAAAGCATGAAGGGGACTCTGTCCACCTTGAAGGAGGGAGGCAGGTGAGCTGGATCTGGCGGAATGCTGTTTTTGCCTCCCAGCTGTCAAACACGACAGCAGAGGGAGCAGAGAGTCTGCTTTTCCCACCATCCTGTCCCGGCAATTACCATCAGCCCTGGTCATGTGACTGACAGACTCCTCTGGCGAGTTGTTCCCATCTCCCACAGTCATGGCGGTGTCGGGGAGTCGCGGAGATGGAGTAAACACCACCACTTCTACATCCTGATTTTCCTTGTTTTTTTTTTTTGGTTTTTTTTTCTACTTTGCTTCATGCTGGACCGTACCTGCTGCCATCCGAAATATCGCGAACATCCCACAGGCTGCTGTGCTTCCAACCATGGCCGACCGCGGCGTTGATCTGTCGGCTCTGCCTAAAGAGGTCAGGGACCAGCTGGCGGAGTTGGATCTGGAGCTCTCCGAGGGTAAGGTCTCCGCTCAGCGGCTTTAACAGTTGCGGCTCCCGCGGTAAAACGTGCAGACCAAGTTTATTGTTGATCCTGAGGGGTGTTTAGGCCTACATGAAAACAGTCACAGGCAGTGTCAGCTGGCCGAGACCCAGAGCTGCTGCAGTGCATCCGAGCACGACTCCAACAACTGATGAAAACACACTGACCTCCTCCTCCTGTCATTTCTTTATCATTGTTGCACATACGCCGGATTATGTGCACAGGCTGCATCACATGCGATGAACAAATGTATTGTTTATATCTGTACTCTTGCAAATGTTACCCCCCCCCCCCCTCTGTGTTGTTATGTTTCTTTTTATGCGCATATACAGCTCTTGTGCAGAAAGTGGGTCAGGTTTGGCATCCTAGTGTCACCCTAGCCTTGTGTTTGTGCAGCCTCAGACATCAGTGGACACTAAATGATGCTGTGTCCCCCCACCCCCACCACCACCACCACCACCAATGCTCAGCTTTGCTGCTCTCAGAGCCTGAACCCTGAAAAGGCAGCAGAGACAGAGAGGCTGTTTGTTTCATGAACACCACTGTGAGAAAATGGAATATGGTGCTGGCTGTTATGCAAGTCTCCTCCTCACACTGTGAATCACAGTGCAGCAGCTTGATTGGAGCCGTGCAGTTCTCAGGTGCCCGGGGGTGGATGAGTAATGTTATGCTTCACATGGAGAGCCGAGCAGGGGGGACGTATGTGCCACTCGTGATGGCGTACCGTCCCTGGTGCACGACAGACACGTAAGGAGAGGCTACCTGAAACTGTCCTGCCCAAGTGGGAGGACAGGTGAAACTTGAAATCATGGCAGTGGAAACTGTTTGCCATCATCAGTGCACACAAACACATCAGTGTTTTCATTCATGAAAAGGAAACAGCTCTCAGAGGACATGTGTTCGAGGACTTGAACAGTCTTTCTCAAACATCGAGTGTGACTTTCCCTGTCAAGCTCATTTCTTACTTCACTACTTTACTTCAAGCATTTTCCTTAAAGTAACAGAACTATCCTTTATGTGATTATGTGAGTTTTTATTGACACTATTCACGAGGTGTCCGAGCGCAGCTGTGGCAGCTGTGACCTGAGCTGCTGCTCACTTGGTTATGTGCTCTGGTTAGAAATAGTCTGCAGTGATCAGTGTGATAATGGAGCAGGGGATGTTCACTGTATGTTCGATTCACTTAACGTTGGTTAGAGACAGTGAGTGATAGGAAATCACTGTCACATCGAGTGCACAGTATGGATAAGATCACATGATTGTATAGTTTATAATAATTATTGGACTGTTATAAATTGTTATAATGTTTTTTTTGAAGGGTGTAAGTCAACTGTGGTAATTAACCTGATGCGGCATGTTGTTCGAGGACTATGATGCACAAATTGACTATAGATTAAGGTTTTAAGTGAAGTCTCCAGTGGTTCCCTCGATTGTGTACCATCTCAGAAGTTTAAAAAACACAATGAATTTAGTAGAAAACAGGGATGTTTAGCCTGCTCGATATCCTCTGTGCAACATACAGTGAATCCCATTATCAATTATTATTTATTCCTTCTATCAATAACTTGTTTAATCCATAAATGACAGAAAATAGTAAAAATGCTCATCACAAGTTCAAAGATAGAAACATGTTTAGCTTTTTCGTTTTGGCATGAGTCTGAAAAATGTAAATTAAATACAAAGAAAAGCACTAAATTCTCCCATACAGTCCAGACCAGTATCAGTTACTTAGTTTTGTTAGACATAACATATTTGATCTGGAATTAAATAATAGATGCTAAAGGGCCAAGTCTCAGGTTTAACTTGAGTCGGTAGATATACGGTGGGACCTGAGAGATCAATGCAAATAGAGGAACATGCTGCAAAAGGGGAAAACCGACTCCAGTCAACTTTAATAGCTTAACGTGTTACCATAGCAACAACAGGCATTGATCAGAGGTGTATGTCACCGTTTAGTTTCCCCTGGAAACATGGGGGGAACTAAAAAGTGTTGGACACACGCCCGCTGCTGCTATTGAGCCTCGTTAATCTTCGGAAGTTGACTGTTATTGTAATATTATCTAACATGTAACAGTCGGCGACACTCAGACATCAGCAGATGCCGTCTGTCTTCCCTGGTGATGCTCTGCCAACGCTGCAGACACCTTCAGCTCTTGCTTGTTGTGGGGTCTCTCTGCCTCTAGTCTGGATCAGCAGCTGGAATGCTGCTCAGCCAGAATGAGATCAACCCGATTGGTTGTTTCGGCCTAATCTTATGTTTAGCACTGTTGTCCTGCTGAACAATGAAATGTCGACGAGTGGCTTTTAATACATTTGGTGAAATCTGAGCACACAGTGCTCCTCCAACAGTTAGTAGCACAAACATTATCGTTACAAACGTATGATCTGAACTGCATGTGGCAGCTGAAAACCACGGAAATACTTTGCAAAGTAAAAATGATGGTGTTGTCAACTGTGTTGTTTATTTTTGGGGCATTTTGAGCATTTATTTGATAGTTTGACAGGAAACATGGGGAGAGAGAGAGAGAGAGGGTGTGACAAAATGCCCCTGGTTGGACTCAAACCAAGTTTTGAACTTAGCTTACTCAAGTCGCAACCGAGCTTGGAAGTCTTTGACTACAGTGAGACACTCAGAGTCACCTGTGACTTGTGTTTTGGAGTAAATATGAGTCAGTTGTAAGATGATAAGGTGACACCCCCCAGATTGAGCATCCTTCTGCTGGGACCTCATAGGACTCGTGCTCTATCATGTGTAACTTAAGCTCAGAGACAACTCTCTCTGTAATAAAGAGGCCCGGTACTGTCCAGATGTCCTGCTTCTCTATCCACGTCTTACAGCGCCGTCTGCTCAGCGGCGCTCGGCCTGCACAAGGCGAGCGGCAGCTGGCCGCCCAGTCAGTCAGAGACTTTCTCATGGAGATCTTTTACATGGCAACAATCCCCCTATTGTTGTCGCCATAGATGGGACTCCCCTAGCAACAAACAGGGGGAAATATTCATCAGCATCAGCAGTTTTTTCACAGCGGCAGTTGTCAAACTGGAGTGTTTGTATGTTTCTGTGTTTGTGTGCAACTGTGTGTGTGAGCAAAAGCACATGAGATGGCGAGAGAGAGAGCAGCTCCACCTACTGTAACCTCCATGACTGTAAGGACACAAAGAAACCCATTGAGGGGATCAAACACTTGGTGTTGAGCTGGACTGGAATTCAGAGCTCTGAACCACATCTGTTTAAGCTGCTCTGTTTGAGAGTGTGCGAGCATCGCAGTGCGCATGTATTTGAACGCGATTGAGAACGACTGGAGATCATTTGCTTTATACAGATGCTGTTCACACTCGAAGACAGATGGAGCTTGGCTTTGCTCTCAGATACGTCTGTTACACTGAGTACTGAAAACTGGCATGTAGTGAAAGTTGCCTGGTTTTGTTTACACAGTCTTTGATTTACTCGTGTTTTGAATCCTAATCCTGTTATCAAGGTCTTATATGACTAATTTTTACATTTAGCTTTTAGAGCCTTGTGCAATTAGGCACCGTGGTGCTTTTGAGTGAAATGCTAACATTAGCACTCTAACATGCTCACAGTAAATCTGATGGAAATGTCAAGTTTTGCATCTATTTCATTGTAAACCACAATATTGCATAAATCCAAAATGTGGCTCTAGAGGAGAAAGGTTAGGGGATGTTAACGTCCCTATAATTCACCCTGAGGGGGCGTAAATGTGTGTGTTGAACTTCATGGCACTAAAATAAAGATATTTCATTCTGGACAAAAGCAGTGGGATTACCAACACACCGGCATAGCTGAGCTGTGAGCCTGGTTAAACACTGGTAGATGTAGTATTGAAACTCAAACGGTGTGTGCATGCAAACGATATCTATCCTTTCTCACCACCTATGATGTGTGTAGATCTGCACTGTCTCGCTGCATGTGCGTGTGTGTGCGTGCGTGTGTGTGTGTGTGTGTGTGTGTGTGTGTGCGCGTGCACAGTATTTACATTTAATTTGATAGTTGTCTCACTCCTCGCTGTAACTGTCCGGGCTGATAAGTGGATGTGTGGATTTTTTTCTCGTGGCTAGCTCCCATCGTGAGAGAGGCAGGTTTTCATCTCGGCATCCATAGTGACAGAGAGAGATTACGGTCGTGCCTGCGTCTCTCAATCTAGGTCACAGAGCATCAGGGGGCAACACGCCTGGCTATTTTGGCCTGTGATTCACACTGGGCCAGGGCTGCTGCTGGGGATCTCTCCCACCCACCCACTCACCCTAAGCCCGCCGCTATATGTCAGTTTTCCTGTTTCTGTATGCAGCCATATTATTTTAAAAAAGCAACAATATTAGTCTGTCCATCCTGCACTTTGTGATCTCCCTACCTGGTCTGTGGCACTCCACTCCACGTCCACTGGTTTCTCTTAAAGACATCAATATTTAAAAATGTTACGACTATATCGTTGTATTTAAAAAAAAAAAAAAAAAGCAAAGTGAAGTTCATGAAATAGCTGGACACTGCAGATTGTTAGAAATGCACGCAAGAAAACTGCGTTTGTTGGGGACTATTTTCAGTCACAACTCTTCTGGGACACAGAGGAGGGAGATATTTCAGGTTCAGGTTATATTGCTACACTGTCGATATTAGGTTTTCTTCTTTTCATAGGATTTGTTGACAATAAGAAAATATGTAATAATGTCAACCTTATCTTTCAAGACTACATGGTTGAAAACACTGGGTTTGAGTATGGTTTCATTTCCGTTGCGGTGTTTAGGCATGCATTTAATAGTAGATCTGTGTATCAGAAGGAAGCTGATTTAGCCTTTCTATTTAAAATCTCATTAACTGCTGCAGATTAGCTGTCCTCTGATCTCCAGCCAACACTCCAGGCCACAGAATTGGTTTATATACCACAGAAAGATGGGTTCCTCTACCTCCAGTGTCACACACAAACACAACAACAGGATTCGTGCTTTTGGAAATGAATCGTGTGTGTTATATAATACCTTATGTGTCTAATTTCACCCAACACACAGATGTAAACACACACTCTAAGAAGCTTTGTGTACAAAAATGACTGAATAATTGATATGAGACTTGAGCGCACACCTCCACACAGACGCACACTGTGAGCTGGTTAGCTGAGCCATCTCACTTTCAGTCCACAACGAACTGCAGGTCGGCTCCCGACCACTTTTGGCTGTAAAGTTCACAAAACCCTGTGATAATTTCAAAAATCTCCCCTGATCAGCTTATTTTCTTACTTTTTCATGTAATTGAAAGTAACATGACTCAAAGAAATTACAATGTGAGAGAGAGACGGGATTAAGTAGTGATCAGGTCACTGTGCTGTTCATTGCATTATTATAAAGTGCTAGTTGGAAGTAGAAGCACATCAGCTAATTTACTGCCATTTCATCCAGGTTTCATCACATATCTTGCTGTATTTTGGTCTCTACGATCACATTTCTGACCTTTTTAAATAAAGCACTTACTTACAATAGTAATTAGCTGAGTCTAGACTCTAATCATAGCATTTAGGTGACATTTTAATAGCACATTTCTTCAACAACACTCCAAAACCTAAAGTCTAAAGGAAATTGAGGAAATTTAAATCTATATAATTTCTAACTGAAAACAGAAAAAACACTGGTTCCTCATATTACAAAAAAGAAAAACTGGCAACACTATAATGAACACATGCCCAACAGCGTGCTCCTGTCTTACTCCTCATTTGTTGATTGCTTCCTAATGCATTTCATGTTTCAGCAGCCGCCCTCATCGAATGGTGCCCGCCTGTATCATCGCCATGGTTTTACATCTCATGTTCCCTCACGCAGCGTCACTTGGGCCTGGTTGCTTTGGACACGGCCCATGTGGTGCCCCCATGCCCTGCGCTCAGCCTCCTGATTACACACACACACACCTTACTTAGTGAATTTTCCATAAACACTTTCCAGATTAGAACGGCCATATGCTGGAGCCACATGTACAATAACACAACTGAACGCATTGCTAAGCTGTTAATACCATTACAGAGGATACGTGAGATTTCTGCCACCCAGTTATAACTTATTGCAAAGGCTGCTTCAAATGCAGTGAAAGAAAGCAGCTGCCTCCCGCCTGAATTTAGAAATTACAACCTTCAGCTCTTACTATGTCATATAACATAAGATACTGTTCATGTCAACAAACTGAGGGGATGCTCTTCAACGTGTAGAGTGAGAACATTTGAATGTGATTGTGTTATATTCTTCTGATACCTGAGCTCAGGTGACCACTGTGTGAATTAGTCATGATGGATAAAAATAATAGAAGAAAGGCATAACCTCCACTGTTTTTAAGCAACATCTCTAGTCTGGAGTCAGGAGTCTGGTCAGTGACACCCACAGTGAGACGCTCGGACAGGTTGCACACAAATCCACCAGTTTAATCCAGTCATCTAAATCTAAATAATTAGGGATCTAGCTTTGGCAAAGCATCCTCAGCAAGCAAGTCAGAAAGGAAATGGTTCTTATAACCAATACACTCGAACTAATGTTTTGGGCTCAACAAAGAAAATCAACGCAACAGTTAGTGTCAACCCTTTTTAGTGATGATGAGATCTGGTAAAAATTAAGTTGAGAGCCAACATACTGCACTGTGTAATAGGAAATAGCTTTTCTGTTAGACTTAAATGCATTGTTATTTACTGCACACTTAATTATTGGCAGAATAAACACAGATTTTGGAGAAGCCAGAAGCTGCCTGCTTATAAATATTAAGTCGTATAATAATTAATAGTAATAATAATTGATACTTTATTTATTGTGGTAGCTGCATTTTTACATTTTAGAGTTCAGTGTCTCATCCAGGGACACTTTAACATGTGGGCAGGATTTGAAGGAATCAATTAAAGCACTCATTAAAGCAGGTTTTCAGTTTTAAAAGTTTTTCTGAAATAAATTAGAATTTTTATATTGTGAACACATTACTACTCTTACTAAAGTGGTAGTAAAAGTCGTTGAAAGGAAAATGGGCTTGTAAAAATCCTGCTTTTTATTCTCTGTTGCTCCTGGTGCTACAATTTACAATTACAGTTATTTTCTTTTTTGATGTGCCAAAAAATCTTTTCTAGTATTTTCTTTGTCTTTGCGTTTTTTGGGTTGGGTGAGGATCAGTTGCTATAGTGGACCTGTCAAACACGCATTGTTTGTGAAAATGGGCTGTACAAATAAACTTGCCATGACAGGATTTGACTTGACTGGACTTGACTGTAGCATCTGCTCACAGCAACAGTTTAGTGACAGTGACACACAAGTGTTTTCAACCTAACAGGCAAAGTTTGCATCAGTTCCTACAAGTAAAACAGTCACCTGGTGGATTTTTTTTGGGTAGTAGGGACTTTTATTCTGAGTTAATATGTTGCTTCAGAGACATCAGTTCACTTCTACTGGTGTGTAAATCCCACTGGAGCATATGGTCTTAGGTAGGTGTTGCCCAGCGTTTGTAACAGGTTTGGCACTTGATGTTGGATTGTAGTGTGTGAGGCCGTGCAAGAGGCAGTAGAGAGCTTTTGGCTGAGTAACAGCTTCTTGCTTTTCTGCCCGTATTGTTACTTCAACTGGTCCTCAAGGGTTTGTGTGTGTGTTGTTGTCCCTCCCTGTTGAGTTTAACGACTGCAGTGTGTGCATTGAAACATGATTCACTCTGTTACCTGAGTTGGCCACACCCTGACATTTCCAACAGAGAGAATCACTTGCAGACCAGCAAAGTGTGGGTGTTGAGGCTTTGGGCTCTTTCAAAGCATTTCTTTCACTCACTAGTGCCTGTAATACCAGTTTTACTGTCTTGAGTAAATATATATAGCCTTTCTTTATGATCTATAAGGCTTGGTGAAAGATAAATGCGTTACAGTAAAACACGAGAAAGATGGCAAAATAAAACTGAATTATAAATATATTTTGGGGATTTTATAAAGACACATGCTGCCATCAAGGCCACATCTTTGCCTGTGAAGTCAGTGGATATTTCAGCAGTGTATATGTGCTTGACAGACCTGCCTGCGGTCCAGGTCTGTTTCAATACAATTCAATATTTATATAGCTCCAAATCACAACAAAAGTCATCTCAAGGCACTTTACAATGTAAGACCTTATAAAATATAACTGTGTGTAGAATTATATAGAAAACCCAACAGTTGCACTTGAGCAAGCACTGTTGTCTCCTACTGAAAATGTATGATGCACCATCAAGAGGAGAATCAGACAGTGGTGAATATTGGATCCAGTAAGAATGGGAAAATAATTTCTTTGCTAAACTTGTATCCTCATTTCCCAAAATATTCAAGTGTAATTAAAAGGAAAGGTGATGCAACACAGTAGTAAACACACTCTGTCACAACTGGTTTTCAGTGTGTTACAGGCCTCAACCTTTAAATTTGCTTATATTTAAAATATAAGTTAAGTTAACAGGAAGTTAAGTTCTACTTTTGTCAGACAACTAGGGTTAGAGTTCAAGTTTAGTTTTGACAGCATTTTAGAAACTATCCCACTGTTTTGGAAATGGGGTTGGTAGCTTGAATAGAAATCGAAACAATCTGATGCCAAGTTTTTATTACGTTGAATGACATAATTGTAGGGTAAATAAAAGATCAAAACGTTTTGATTATGATCTACATTTCAGTGTCACAATTGTTGTCTGTGTTTCTGTTTTACATACCTGTGGTCCTGTGCATTCTGAGCTGCTGCTCCTCCCACGAGATTTTTGCTCGGTCACAAACAGAGAAGCAAGTATACACATGCACTTATAAGCGCCAGCTGTTCCACACTCGGAAGTCTGTAGCTGTGATAATTCAAGATCAGATGTGAACTCATTTTCGCACAGACTATCTGAAACAATGAACAATGTTACAAGTAAAGGTTTTTATGTGGAGATGGACGTTCTCTCTTTTTCATAGCTTAAAAATATAACTGGATCTGTTCCGTCTCGGAGAATGTAAGGTTAGGTACTGGACCGCATGACATCATCCACCCTGACACGAATCGTATGTGAGAAGTAGAGCCCAGCATCTTTCAGATGTATGAAGCATTATGTTGTCTAGATTCACAATAAATCACTGAAACTGTTGGTAACGTGTGCAGGATGTGTGTGTGTGTGTGGGGGGGGGGGTATCTTTAGGCTGAGTGAGTTTCAGTAGGATGTCAGTTTGTTCCACTGATAAAAATCAAAATGTGCCAGCTCTTTAGACCTCAGGAAGGTTGGTTCTGCAAACAAACGGTACCCCACCCCCCACGAAAATAATACACTCATATCAACAAATGTAGAGAGGGGCACAGTGCCAAACAGAGGGAGACCAAATGTCATCCTTTATTCTGGGCCTTCCCACTTCAGTCTGTTGCGATGGTCACATAAGCAAAGTGTAGATTTGTATTGACTTGCTATGTTACACTTGGAACATGTGAGTTGCAGTTGAATGTCTTGTTGTAGGAGACTACGATCATCTTATCTATTCTCTGTATGATAACAGATGGAAGTCCTGGTTTCTCCCTTTAATGTCTCTAACATGTGTTTTCTGTCCTTTTCGGTGAATACGTGTTGACATATGTTTAAATTTGTTTTCATGAGAAACCAACTGAGTGAGACGTGATGAGGGAGAGGGAGAAAGCAAGGAAAGAGAATAGAGGTCGGGCTGCTAATTACTATTCAGACAGAGTGCCTGTGGGGTAGAGGGAGAGAGCCGTCTCGCTGCAATTCAAATAATCCGAGGCTAGCAAGTGTGAGAGGGCTGAGAGAGAAGGCACAGCTTTGATGTTTCTCCCTCCAAACTGTGAAACTGTGCTCAAATAAAAACA
Source organism: Anabas testudineus (assembly GCF_900324465.2). Taxonomy (NCBI): domain Eukaryota; kingdom Metazoa; phylum Chordata; class Actinopteri; order Anabantiformes; family Anabantidae; genus Anabas; species Anabas testudineus. Next base: position 11,891,359 of record NC_046614.1, on the reverse strand, counting down.
CACACTGTGAGGTGAACAAATGAGTCTTCCTCAGCGACGACAGATGAGGAGCTCCCCGTGCAGATCCGGACTCTCGCACTTGTCACAGAAAAGGTTTGATTGTGACCTCGACTATTCGTGCAGACGTGACTGGGTCACTGTGAGAAAGTTGGCTAACAAGTGAGGCCCTCATCACTTCAGTGGAGCACTACTCTGCAGATCTCTTTGACTGTTTATTAATATGTAGAGTGGTTATTAGACAGGAACAGATTCTTGTCCTACATTGAAAGATGTTTGCTGTCAGATACTTACTCGCCTTTTCCAGGCCTTTAATGCTTCACCTGTAACCAGCTCCCAACATTGGACCCTGTATCTGATGATAAAAAAGTAAGGAAAAAACCAGATGAATTTCAAATCATCCAGATGGAAGAGTGATTACTTTGAGATTCATGTAAAGCCGGGCCAGCCCCTCCCCCCATCGCTGACTCTGTCCCTGTCTCTCTCTCGCTCTCTCTGTCTTTCTGCAGAGAAACTGCCTGTTCACATGAGCTAAAAATAAATCACGTGACTGAGTGAGGCCAACTGTACTGTTCATGCATTACTTATGGAAGTGTTTGCTTTTCTTCCGTTTATCCTCTGGTTAAAAAAAAAAAAAAAAAGAGAAAAGAGCCTCAATCTAAGTAGAAATAGTGCTGGAGTGGGCTCTTAGGCGATGTCCTCCAAACGTGAGCACTCTCACTTTTGTTTGCTTGTCTGCAGCACGGTGGTTCAACTGTGCAGATGCACGCTTTGCTAAAACATTGCTTTGTTGTGTACTGTACTGAACAACTGTGATTTGAACGCGACTTCCAATGGAGTCGTATCGAGATGAAATCATTAGTATTACTATAGCTGATATCTGGAAACATCACTTCACTTTCACTGTTGTGATGATGATGATGATGATGATGATGTGTACATGTATGTGTAAGACAGTAGAGTTATGGACTGGGCAGGACAGGAAGAGCTATGTGTCATCAGCATAGCAATGATAGGAAAGGTGAGTGGATAAAGCAGAATTTTCCTTTATTTTTGTGACTGAATTGAACCCAGCCCACCTGGGTGGTAGACCAGGTTTGCACACCTAGATGTGTGTGCTCTGTGTAGTTGTGCTCCCTGCAGGTGTACGCCTGTGTTATTGTGCCAGGAAATCCTCGTCTAATCTCTGTTGTCCTCTGTGGTGTAACTGGGAAGAGACTACAGCAGCAGCAAACAGCTTCAACCTTTTATCACGGTGCGTCTCAGCAGCCTAATCAGGATTACAGCTCAGAGCTTAGTGAGATGATACAACGGCAGAAGATTCATTGTTGTTCACCGAAGGGAATCACCTGTCAGACTGGCCACTATCAAACAAAAAAGAAACTACTCAGGGTTAATGCCTGATACATATATATTGATAAGTATCTGGCAGGAGATCCCCTCGTTCTTGCACACACTTTAAGCCACCGCATGGTAACAACCAGTGGAAGTTGCCATGATGAAGATGAGGTTTGAAAGCAGCTATTGCCCGACATACTGAATGATTCATCACAGCTCAACACAGTTGGTAGAAAAGTAAACGCAGGCTCTCCAGATGGATTTTTAGTATGTGTCTGAAAATCTGACAGCTTTGCCCACAGGACGAGGAGGAGTTTGGCAGAGTCACCACTTTGCTTCAGGGCCAGCAGGGAGCTCAGTCAGGCTGCGTTGGGTCTGTTGGGGTGGTGGAAGCTGCAGAAGGGCTGTGGGCAGAGGTGATAGGAGGGGTTGTCTGAAGGACACTGTGCTTTCATTTGTGACTGGGGATTCCTCCTCTTCTGTCCTCTGGATGCACCGTCACTCACCTCTGACATCTCTCCTTGTCCTCATCTTCATCTCTTCCTCCTCTATGCTGTCCTTATTTTAATTTCCCCAAGGGGATCATTAAACTATACCATCATTCCTGTTTTTCCTCCATGTGTCTCCCACCTTTCTTGTCTTCAGCTTTCATGCCTCTCTGTTTTCTCTCGGTGCCTCTGAATCATCCTATCTCTTGCCCACGCTTCCGTACGTTTCCAAATTTAGTCCTGATTTGTTTTTCCCTTCGTGTTGTAGCTGAGGCCGGAACCAAGCCACATCTTTGACGCTCTCAGCCATCTCTGGAGATTACCGCAACACTGTGTGCATCCATCTGTGTTTCCATTTTCTTTGCACTGTTTTTTCAACCTGTCTCACTCCTTTCTCTTGCAGCCTTTTCCCCCTGTTTCCATCTCTCAACGGGTTGTGATAGATTACATCACACAACATAGAAAGTAGTTAGATTATCACAGTGATGTATATTTCCACCATTATTATTTCAGTGTGAATGGTTCATGTTGTTTTTTTATTTGTGTTTGGGTTTTATTCTAGAAATGATAAATCGTACCACAAATCTAAACATTTAAATATGTTATAGAATTCAGATTATAATCTACTGATACTGATACTACTGCTACTAATGAGAATATGCTTGTTTGTGTTTACAGGTGACATTACACAGAAGGGCTATGAGAAGAAAAGGACCAAACTCCTGGCTCCCTACATCATCCACACTCCAGGTAAAAACCTTTCATCTCTTTTTTTCTGCTCTGAAAACTTATCTCACTCGGTTTAAAAAGGTTTACAGAGGTTTCACCCTGTAAATCTATTTTACAGAAAACCATCACAACATGTAAATCTACTGTAGCTGCACTGCAGTGTGATTACGTTAAATGTATAGCAGGTATAGATTAGAGTACATCTCCTGTATTGGACACTGATATATTGTATATTATCAGTACCTGTTAATGCTCAATGCTGCCTCACGGTACAAGGTCTTCCTGCTTCCTCTCCTCATCTCACCAATAGTGGAGCACAAGTGCTGTTAATTGTTGCTGTGAGTGAAAAATGTATCTGCGAGCTGGTAATTACACATCGTTTTGAGGCTCCTTGTGTATTTGAACAGTCTAATTGTTGGTTAACCTGGAAGTGGTGGAATCTGCTAAACACTCCACTGCATAGAAAATAGCCCTTGGTGCTCATCAAGCTGCTCATATTCAGTCAACAGAAAGTTCATATGATTCACATTTATCCCCTCGTCTAGTCTTGTGTTTTCTGAGTATGATTCGTTTGCACGACTCCTTAATAATAAAAATAAATTCAATAATAATTCAAATTCATGCTGTTCACGTATTGTGTTTCTTTTGTTGATAAGTGTGTGTTTTGTTTATCTTACAGTGGAGCCCCCCCCTAGGAATGATGTGAAGCCTCTTGCTCCCAGTTCCTCCTCAAGCCACGCTCCTCCCCCCTCCAGCTCCAAGTACCGCGAACGCCGCTCCCGCAGAACACATCGCGGTGGAGGAACCAGAGATGACCGCTACAGATCAGGTCAGAACTCCTCCATTATAAAAACACGGACATCAGAGGAAAAATGCATTCAGCTTCACTTTCCCTGGATTTACAACACATCTGATGAAGCAGTCACTGAGGAAATAAAGTTTTCTCTGATGCTCAAATTAACCTACATCATCTTCACTTGTTGAATGAGCCTGTTTTTGAAGCTCAGACACACTGGGCTGTTTCAAAGGGACCAATTAAAGGCGAGAGAGAAAGATGAGAGCATGTGTGCGCATGTGTGTGTGTGTGTGTGTACATGTATTTTTGTTGTTGTGTGGACAAATTTCAATTTGACTCCATCATTGTGAGGATGTTTGGACCAGTCCTCACCCTGTCAAAGCCTTGTTTGAGGCTTAACATTATAATTAGGTTTAGGATAAGGGGCTCAGAATGCATCATGTCACACTGTCCTTGCAAATATCTGTGCATAAGAGCAGCTCAGACAGACAGCCCTGCAGCTGGGGAGCCCCTCGGTGAGGACCCCGACTCTGTGGAAGCAGAGTGATGTCATTGCCTGGCTATGTTAGTTGAGGTGCAGATGTATTGAAATGTACTGAGGGAAGATATTGTAGCGCGGCCTTGGATTTTAAAGTACAGTGTAGACGTAACTTTTTGAAGGATTAATGGATATAAAGAGACAGCCTGGAGGAGAGGAGCAGAGAGCAAGTACAAGAGAGACGATGAGCCATTTGCCATATAATGAGCGTGCCATCTACTGTGTTCTCCTCATGTAGTACAGTTCAGGTACAGTAAAACCGCACTGACAGCACCATGTCATCCAGACCGTTTTCAAGGGGAGCTGGAAAGATGGTCCTCATCAGTTAAGTGTTTCAAATCTCTCCCTCCGTCAAGCACTGCCTGTATAACACAGTCAGTGCTCTGTACTGAGAAGTCAGAGCAAGAAGGAGTGATCCTCATTTTGCTGCATCACAGATAAGTGTAGGAACTCTAATTGTAGGCATTTATAATACACCTCTGCCTCCTGAGCTCAGTCAGTAGATTACATACAGTACCAATTTTCACCAGTGTCAACGCCAAATGATTTCACTTTGTTAATTTTCAAATCGAAAACAGTGGTAGTGTGCATGCTGTAAATGTTTATTTCTGTTATTAAACTGATACATGGGATAAACAAAGTTATAGAAACACCACAATCACCAAAGTTACTGCAGTTCATCCTGAGGCAGACATCTGTTTCATGAATATCCATCCAATTGTTAGTTGTTTAGACATTTTACTACAACTAAACATGTCAATCTTGTGGTGAAATGAGGATTACAGAAGTGATGAGGATTCCTCCTCTGGGAACCATAATTCCTCCAAATGTTGATGGGATAACACTGTCATGCACAGAGCTAACGCGGCAAAAATGAAGAGGTTTACAGGAGATACAGCTTTAATTAATAATAACAACAAATGACCAATGCTGCAGTGATGGCTAATGGAGGAAATTAAAGCACTTTCACTTTGTTTGCTTGTATAAGCTGAAGAAAAAAGTGCAGAGCCGCCTTATTTTAATTCCCTCTCATCTCACCAAGCTCCACTTATTACTCCTCTTAACCTACGCCGACTGGTTTCTGTAGAGCTGTTCCATTTGTAGCCGCTTACTGTAAACGACTCCACTGAGTCAGATTTGCAGGAGTAAACCACAGAGGTGCTTCCTGAACATCTCGGTGCTGGTGTAAAACACATCACCAGCATCCGCACGCCGACCGTGCTTATCGCCACGGTGATGGCCCTGCTCCTCTCAGACATGTGTAGGGAGTCAGCCTCTCCCGACGCTCCTGTGTGAGGGTGGACGATGGCACATTATGAGAGCGCATGATTTAGCCCGGAGCGATCTGTTCAGCAGAATGCCAGTTATGTAATTATGGTATCCCCACTGCTGCTGTGCAACGAGCTGTGCTTGATGATTTATTCAAATGTGTTGATGTTTGAATGGGGATAATGGTAATAGATGTGATTTGTCAGTGAGTGGGCTTTTATTGCGCATGTTTTGTAACATAGTCTGAATGTGTGGCTGTTCTTTTTAATCTGCCAGTGGGTGTCGTCCAGTGAAAGTATCTCTGCATTTATCATTGTGCGAATTTGTGTGTGCTTGCATGTAGGCAGGTGTGTGGGCTAATACACGGCTTTCCTCTGGCTTCCTGTTTATGGAAAAACAAACCCCTCACTATTTTCTTCAGGTTTCTTCACTTGTAATGTTTCTTAATGTTATAATATGCCTGTTCTTATTTAACAAAACGTTCCTGAACCAAACTAAACTGCGGCTGTCAAACTGTTATTTATGACATATACAGCAGTAACATTCATGTAATGTAATGTAATTGCAACTAGGATGATTTCTTTCTTCTCATATATTATAAATAAACATTCTCGCAAATACTTTTTGTTGAATCACTTGTAAAGATAGTTTTCTTTGTTTTGAGTCAGATGTAAAACCACCTGCATCAAGCTATTAAGCCATGTCAAACACAGAAGTGTGTATTGTTTTCTATCCATTCAGATATCCATACGGAGGCTGTGCAAGCTGCCCTGGCTAAACATAAGGAGGAGAAGATGGCGCTGCCCATGCCTACCAAGCGGCGCTCCACTTATGTCCAGTCTCCTATTGAAACCCGCACACCACCAGGTAGGACAGAACAAGGACAAATTGACCTTTAGCCAAAAGGACTAAGTGCTTGAAATTCATCCTTGTTTTCTTGGTCAGACTCCTCATCGGGCTCTGAAGATGAGACGTCTGTGCGCAGACAGTCATCTGTGGTTATCCCCCCACCTGCGGTCAGTCCCAACCTGCAGAGTCCAGACTCCTGGATCAACCACTCTGTCCAGGGCTCCTCCACCTCCTCCTCTGCCTCCTCCACCCTGTCCCACGGTGAGGCCAAACCGCAGCCTCAGAGCCAACCTCAGCCCCAGTACAAGCCGCAGTACCAACCTCTGTATCAGCCTCATTACCAGCCGCAGTACCAGCCACACGAGCAGCCCAACACCGCAGCTGTGACAGGCATGCTGGCTCACAGTCGCATTGGTGAGCCACTGCTGTTAACAGGATCGTTTCCATTGCAGAATCATTAAACATTTATAACAGAATTAGCATTCTTCGACATTTTAACAAGAGAAAAAACATCAAACAAGAACTCGTATTAGCAGGTAATAGATATATCACAATATGACAGAAACTTACCATCGTTTACTCACTTCCCCTGCAGCCCCCTCAGAGAATAGTGCCCCTCCTCCAGATGTTACAGCCGTGGCCCCTCCAGCCAGAGGCCCACGTGTGGACCTGCCCTCCAACGCCGTGGTCCGGGGGATGAGCCGTGGGCATAGCCGCTCCAGCATGATGATGGAGACTGCGGATGGTAATGACTTCACCACGCGACTTTTGATCTGCTCGTGTTTCGTCCCAGCAGCCTGTGTCTGACTCTTAACAATAAGTTTTTCAACAACGATGAACCATTAATCCGACTTTACTGCTGTCTGTCTTTTCTTCTTGATCTTTTTCTCTCCTTTCATGTGTTTATTTGACTGGCTGATAGCAAGAGGTAATATCCAGAGTAAGGAAACTCTTTAATATATAATGTTCGTAGCCTTCTGTGTTTGCTGTTTCCACCCTTGTCTATAATGAATGGTTATTATAGTAGCTGCAACAAACAATCCTCACACTAAATAAACCCTCACGTGTGATCCCAGCAAAAAAAAAAAAAAAAGAAACCTTGCCCCAGTGCTCACCATGTTTTCCTTCTGTTGTGGCCACGTACGTATGCTGCTTTTCATTCCTAAAGGTTAGTGTAATCAATTCAAGACAAATATACCAACCGATAATTACAGCATCTTGTGTTATGGAATGAAAAGCAGCAGACTCTGAGATAGGAAGACGTTTCAACAGGTAATGTCTTCTCACTGTGCCGATGAACCACGGCGTACAGTATGTCACTATGTTTTTCCTGCCACATCCCTTTTCCATCTTCATCCTGCCTGCAGGAGTTCCTGTGAACAGCAGAGTGTCCACTAAGATCCAGCAGCTGCTCAACACCCTGAAGAGACCCAAGAGGCCTCCTCTCAGTGAGTTCTTCACCGACGATGCGGAGGAAATTGTAGAAGGTACGCTGAGTCTTGAAACATCACTGTGATCCCAATATTACAGATTTCTACTAGCTTCTACTTAGTGTATTTTCTTTGTTTTGGAGCAGTTTTTATCCACACAAATGATTTTATTTTCTATTAAAATATATGATTTATTCATTTAGACAGTTCACATATATGGGTGCCATTTAACTCTAACATACTCAGAAGTGTTCTGTTGCCTCTCTTATAGTACCGCAGCCCGATCCAAACACACCCAAACCAGAGGGCCGTCAGATCATGCCAGTAAAAGGGGAACCTTTGGGAGTGGTCAGTAACTGGCCTCCAGCCCTGCAGGCAGCGTTGGCCCGTTGGGGGGCCTCTCAGGGAAAGAGCCCCGCCCTCACTGCTCTTGACATCACAGGCAAACCACTCTACACACTGACTTATGGTGGGTCACTGGATGGTACTGTTTGACATGAAGACAAATGTTTACAGTGTCAGATCTGTAGTTTGTGTTAAGAGTTAATCTATAGTAGAAAGCTGTGTGTACTCTGCAACGTGAGATTTTTGGCAGTGGTAAAACGTATAAGCCTCCCTGCACCTTCTGTCTGTCAGGAAAGCTGTGGAGTCGCAGTGTGAAGCTGGCATACACCCTCCTTAACAAGCTGGGCACCAAGAATGAACAAATCCTCAAACCTGGAGACAGGGTGAGGCAGCAAACACAAGCACAGAAAGGAAATACACACACATTATATAACAAATGTATTGTCAAAGTCAGTGGGTGAATACGCTTTGCAGTATTTCTGGACAAGAAAATTCTGTCTTCCTTCATTTCAACCATTGTGCCCTGTTGTTGATGTTGATGTTAGCCTTTTATTGCGTTAATGTTTATGAAAATGTTTTGCTAGGTGGCGCTGGTGTACCCCAACAGTGACCCTGGGATGTTCTGGGTGGCCTTCTACGGTTGCCTCCTGGCTGAAGTTATTCCTGTGCCTATTGAGGTGCCACTGTCGCGTAAGGTGAGAAAATCGAACACGTGAACTGTGTGAGTGCAGAAATAGCTTTAAATATTCTTTTCAACTTGAGACTCATTTAAGTCAAAATGTGTATTTTCTTGTTCTTGGTGTTTTTTAGGATGCAGGTATCAGTCAGGTGGGGTTTCTGCTGGGCAGTTGTGGTGTTGGTCTGGCTCTGACCAGTGAGATCTGTTTAAAGGGTCTACCTAAGACCCCCACAGGGGAAATACTGCAGTTCAAAGGTTAGTAAGGTGTTTCCTAAATGTGGAATTACCACGATTCATTTAATAATGAGGTAATGAAATGAACCCCTTCTTTTATAAACTATATCCTAAAGTGTAATTTAACCAGACTCGAATTGACATTTTTCTAACAGGCTGGCCTCGACTTAAGTGGGTGGTCACGGACTCAAAATACCTGACCAAGCCTTCCAAAGACTGGCAGCCACACATCCCCACAGCCAACACTGACCCTGCATACATAGAGGTAACAGAGCTGCTGTAGGAGACTTTACTGTATGACCGATGACAATCCTGCATCTATATGTGACATGAAAAGGCAAATATGCTGTGGTTGTTACAAGTATCCATGTGCTCCTCTTGTGTGTCCTTCCTGTTCAGTACAAGGCGAGCAAAGAGGGCACAGTGATGGGTGTGGCTGTGTCTAAAGTCGCCATGTTGACCCACTGCCAATCACTGACCCAGGCCTGCAACTACTGCGAGGGTGAGTACCATCATCATCTGTTATCAGAAGGTATCCTTATCAGACAGTACTTGTCTGAAGTCATTTCTGTCTCTCTTCACTTTAAGGGGAAACTCTAGTGAATGTCCTGGATTTCAAAAAGGATATGGGCCTATGGCATGGAGTTCTCACGGTGAGCATTTGATTGCATGCAACATTTAAGTTTTTATTAGTTTAATTGTTTTTTTAGCATCCGTCCTGTACCACAGATCAACAAGTCCTGTTGTTTAAAATCTCTGTGCTTTACTGAAGTGTAAGTCTGTTGGCAGGAAGGGAATCTTTTAGTGGACATTTTCAGAATTTGTAATTTCAGTAATGTGGCATTTTATGGTGATGAATTATGAACCTGTATTGTACTGTATTAGATGCTTTATTAGGTTTTGTTTGTTTCCAGGCTGTGATGAACAGGATTCACACTATCAGTGTTCCCTATGCTGTAATGAAGGCTTGTCCTCTCTCCTGGGTACAGAGAGTCCACATCCACAAAGGTAAATTACAGTGATCTCTCAGCTTAAGTAGAGACAAGTAAAGAATTTAATGTACACTACCGCTCAAACCTTTGAGATCACTTAGATATTTTATTGTTTTCCAAGGAAACACACATGAAATTAGTCTGAATAGGAAATTTGAAATAATGAAGGAAATTATGAATGTGTTCCTTCATCAAAAGAAAAAACACCTACTACAGCCCAGCAGACTTTAGGCATTCTAGCTGTCAAAGTTGATAGCTTTTCTTCCTTAAGGTCCTTCCACTCGGTACAAATCTCATATTTTACCACCTCCAAAGCACCCAGACCATCACGTTGCCTCCACCATGCTTGACTAAACATATTTAACACTGTCCTAGCATCTTTTCATTGGTTCTGCGTCTCTGAAGTCTCGTCTTCACTGTTGATGCTGACACTGGTGTTTGATGAGTAATATTTAGTGCAGCTGCCAGTTGAGGACCTGTGAGGCGTCCTTGTCTTAAACTACACACTCTCAGATATTTATCTTCTTGGACCGTTGGGCATCTGGGCCTCCCACTCCTTTTTCAGCACCTGTTAGAGCCAGTTTGTGCTGCTCTCTGACGAGAGCATGATAAGACATGTTAAGTTTCCTTGTAATTTCTAGCATGGGTAGTCTTCCTTTCTAAGCACAACAATAGACTCACAGGTCTCTAATGTAAATAAAGTTCTTTCTTTCTGGCTATTGGTACCTATTGGAGCCTGTGAACAAACAGCTGCTGATGTTCAGATACTAAACTAGACTAAAGAACTCCACGCTCCCTTGTTTGCTCTAGTAAATCAACTAATTCTCATCTGAGCAACGCAAGTGCAGAAGGGTTTTCTCATAATCAGTTAGCCTTATAAATTGATTAACTTGAATGAGCAGCCATACCAGGAGATTGATACAAAGGACTGACAACTGCTAAAAATAGGCCTCTATGTAAAAATGTCGATTTTTGTCATTTTAATTGTTTGTGAAATGTGTTTTTCTTTGTAAAACAAAGAAATTTGCAAGTGACCCCACACTTTTGAGCAGTAGTCTGTATGATGTCATGTTACTTTTGTTTAGCTCGTGTAGCCTTGGTGAAGTGCCGTGATCTACACTGGGCCATGATGTCTCATCGGGACCAGAGAGACATCAGCTTGGCTTCATTACGTATGCTCATTGTTGCTGATGGTGCTAACCCCTGTGAGTACTTCATATAGATTTATAGTTTTATAAAACAATACCTTTTGAGAGTGATCAGGTGTAACATGTTGAATCCCCTGTGTCTTGCACTCCAGGGTCAGTGTCTTCCTGTGATGCATTTTTGAACGTGTTCCAGTCCCATGGACTAAAGCCTGAGGTTATCTGTCCCTGTGCTACCTCCCCTGAGGCCATGACAGTAGCTATACGCAGGTATGTCAGCAGGTATTAGGCTTCATATGGGATAAAAAAGTCAAACATAAAAGATGTAGCCTCCCACCTCCTCTTACCTTTACACTCTCAATTTCAATCCAAGGTTCGTGCAAGCATGTTAACTGATGATTAATAAAATCTGAAAAAGAAATGCGCACATGCGTCATTCAAGTTGATTTTCATTTTTACTGGTCCACAAAGACAGATGAAGACGTAGGCCGTTGCATGTAGTTTTGTACGCTGGTGGGTGGACAGATGGCTAACTGTAAGAACAGATGGGAGGGATGGGAATAAGATCGAACACTCTCTCCTGTTTAGACCGGGAGTACCCGGTGCACCCCTCCCTGCTCGTGCCATTCTCTCCCTGACCGGTCTGAGCCACGGCGTCATCAGGGTCAACACGGAGGACAAGAACTCTGCCCTGACTGTGCAAGATGTTGGACATGTCATGCCTGGAGGTGAGAATAGAAGGGAAGACTCTGTTGCCAAAAAGCATTTATGAGCTACAGTACAGATTTCAGCAATTAAGGCTTTATATGTAAACAAGGAAAAAACAAATGTAGGTTCTTACATTGAAAAAAGTGGTAAGAGTATGATATATAATTGTATAAACAAAATTATAACCAGAATGGAGGAATAGGACTATTTAAAAAGTCTATCTCACCTTTGATTCTACATAAAGAAAGATGCTTTTTTCCATTTCATCTGACAAGCTCAGCAGTCAAAGCCAAGATTTCAGTTTTTAATTGTGCATTTTAAGATCTTTGGCCTTTAGATAAGTGCCATCAAATGTAATTAAATTTAAATTGAACTATCTTTTATGTGAAGACAAAAATGGGCTGAAAGGACAGTATTGGTAAATGCTGGAACTTCCTGTTCATGCTTTCTAAATGCTGTCTTTATGGGTCTCCAGCTCTGATGTGCATCGTTAAGCCTGACGGACCTCCCCAGCTGTGTAAAACAGATGAGATAGGAGAGATAATAATCAACTCTCGTGCTGGGGGCACCATGTACTATGGCCTGCCTGGAGTCACAAAAAACACCTTTGAGGTATGAAAGAAAAATGACCGCGCAAGCCTGCACTGATTCAATCTCTTAAAATAAGTAAGTTAATGAACTACTTTATGTGTTAAATAGCTGTCCTTTCTGTCTGTGTTCAGGTGATACCGGTTAATGCAAGTGGAGTTCCCATTGGAGAGATTCCATTTGTGCGGTCAGGCCTCTTGGGATTTGTTGGCCCAGTAAGTCGGACTGTTTAATTACAGTACAACATCTGTGGCCACTTGAGCTGTCCTGGAAACTATTCTTCTGTATACTTTGACAGTTTAATGAACCTTCTGTGTATTCTCCACGCTGCACAGGGCAGTCTGATCTTTGTGGTGGGGAAGATTGAGGGTCTGCTGATGGTGAGCGGGCGGAGACACAACGCTGACGACCTGGTGGCCACTGCTCTTGCCGTGGAGCCAGTCAAGACCGTGTACCGTGGGAGGTGAGGAGTAATTCTTCTCTTACTGTGTGTGTGTTTGTGTGTGAGGTGAGTCCTTCTGTGGGTAAAGTGTGGATCTGAATTGATCTTTACTGGCATCTGGTGCCAGAGCAGGCCCAAGACAAGTCACGACTGGATATGCTGTTGATGTATAAACATGTTGGTACCAGCAGAGCCATGTTTATTTTTTTATAAGTGGGAAAAATTGCACAAGGCAAATCTCAGACTACACTTATAAGCAGCTTTTATACGGGAGTTTGACCACGACCTTTAATATTTTTTTGTGTCAGGATTGCTGTGTTTTCAGTCACCGTGTTCTACGATGAGAGGGTAGTGATTGTGGCAGAGCAGAGACCAGATGCCAGCGAGGAGGACAGTTTCCAGTGGATGAGTCGAGTGCTTCAGGTAAATCAGGCCTTTGTATTCTTTCACAGCTTTTCTACAGATAAAATAGTAATAATAATAATAGTAGTTATAGCAGTTAAATGTGTCTGCCAGTCATTTTTACTAATGTTCAGTGTTGGGTTTTCTTGGTAGGCTATCGACAGCATCCACCAGGTGGGCCTCTATTGTCTGGCTCTGGTCCCAGCCAACACCTTGCCTAAAACACCCCTGGGCGGCATCCACATCTCTGACACCAAGCAGTCCTTCTTGGATGGCAACCTGCATCCCTGCAACATTCTCATGTGTCCTCATACATGTGTCACCAACCTCCCCAAGCCCCGCCAGAAGCAGCCCGGTATGTGTTCGATGAAACAGGCTTAGAAAATGTGTATTAAGCGCAGTTCTGATGGGCTGTGTTTACATGAGGCCATCCTATAATTTGAGTTTTGGCTTGCTGTGCTGAGCTTTCTGACTGGATAAGAATTCCTCTTGAGCTGATGTCTGAAATACAGACTGCATCCCAGAAGTTGAGGGAAACTGCTGACTTTGCTGCTGATTTTGGAAAATAGGAGCACGGTCAGTAGTGTTACATAATGCACACATAACAGTTTCTAAATTTGAGAAAGAGATAGTCCTTGTTTGCTGTTGTACTGGCAAACACAGTCTAACGCTAATACAACCACATCAAACTCAGTGTGACACCTGAATACCTTTAGTTGATGTTATTTACCATTTGTATTTATACTGGATTCCATTTAGTATTTTATTTAAGGTCAATTTAAAGCCAGCCACAGATACTAAGGTCAGGTAAATTTCTTTCATCCACAGATTTCATTCATTTCCTTCTTCCTCCTATTATTTCTGTTTCGGCCTTTCCTTTGTTCCGTCTCTCTCTCACTTCATTTCTCTTGTAGTTGGTGTAGGTCCTGCTTCCGTCATGGTGGGAAACCTGGTGGCAGGGAAGAGAATTGCCCAGGCTGCAGGAAGGGACCTAGGCATGATTGAAGACCAGGATCTTGTCCGGAAGGTAGTATGATCACGAACATTGGATAACACCCACTTCTAACAAGCCTCTAACTCAGACTCTGTTAACCTTTTAACCTCATTATGCATGATCAGCACCAATTCTTAAAGTGTGTTATGATGATAGACGGTGAGGTTTTGAAGACTTTTCACTGCCGGTGTAACACTGGCCCAAGTTCAGCAGAACTCAGGTTTATAGATGTAAAAAAAAAAATCTGGACTCTTTTCTTTCTCTGCTCTCGTCTCTCTCTGGATGTAGCTCTGTATGTGGCCCACTGTGATGGTAAGAATTATGGTCCCCTCTGGCGTCTTCTCAAAACCTTTGTTTATTCTTGTCGTGCCTTAATGTATAGTGTATTGTGTTTTTTATTTGTTTGCTTGTGTTAAACAGTGTCACAAGCAAAATTTGCATGTTTTTGTTTTTCATTTCACCCCTTGTTTTACTACGGATGTGCCTCTCAATAAGTTATTATTTATTATTTGAAGAGCTACCTTGGCTCACAGTATGTGGCATGAATAGTTTACACATTGGCAGGAGATTATTTGTGCTAGACAGCTTAATTTAGGTATTCTTCCATCCACACAAAAGCCCTGCCTGCCTGGTTGTGTTTGTAATAATGTTTATTAATAATGTTAAGCACATCCTCAGATCTACAGTACAAATATCTAATTATGTTTTTCTTTTCATCATAGCATCAGTATTTGACAGAGGCTCTACAGTGGCGGGCACAGACAGACGCAGACCATGTCCTCTATGTTCTTCTAAATGCCAAGGTACCATGCTTCACACACTGAGTGTATCATCAGTGCTGATATACACGTGTTAACACAAGTGTTAAGATGATGAATTTCACCTTGTGTTAATACTGACTCTGCGTCCTTTTCTTTTTTTTTTTCTGTTTTCCAGGGTGTAGCAGTAGGAACAGCGACCTGCGTCCAGCTTCACAAGCGAGCGGAGAAGATAGCTGCAGCGCTTACTGAAAAAGGCAGCATCAACACTGGAGAGAACGTAGTGCTGCTCTATCCTCCGGGTAGGTTCTGCCTCCAACTTTTTAATTTCCAAGTGTCACTTCCACTGAGATTGATTATTGTGAGGTTTTCTACCTGTTCTGCTCCACCTTTATCCTCCATCTTCTTTCTCAGGCATTGATTTGATAGCTGCGTTCTATGGCTGTCTGTATGCTGGATGTGTCCCGGTAAATGTCAGACCTCCGCACCCTCAGAACCTGGCAGCCACGCTGCCTACTGTCCGCATGATCATTGATGTAAGTATAGGTTTGCTCTGTAGATGTAAAAAAAAAAACTAAACCTGCAGTTCACAGAGAATCATACTAATCATACTAATGCCTATTTAAAAGTTTTAAATTATTTTGAAGCTATCCAAAATCGATTCAGAAATCCAGCGAGTGTTTTTTTTTATTTTCCGCAGTTTTTGGAGCTTCTCCTATTCAATTCAATTCAATTCAATTCAATTTTATTTGTATAGTGCTTTTTACAATTTTCTCAGGTGCTTTCCTATTCAATTGACTCTTGTGTGTGTTTTGTTACCAGGTCAGTAAAGCTGCGTGTATCCTTACCACACAAAATCTGATGAGGATTCTGCGCTCCAAAGACGCTGCTGCCTCTGTCAACATTAAAACGTGGCCAACAATCATCGACACAGGTAAGAAACAACAGTACAGTAGCACAGCATCAGTGTTACTGGTGACAATAAGCAGCTCTGTTCCACCGTCAAAGTAAGTCATGACAGTGTGACAGTGATCAACTGTCCACTATATCAGGACCTACTGAAGCAGCTTAATGGAACTCAGACATCACTGGTTTTGTTATTTACACTGGGGTTTCGTCTGTTGTAACATGTTAAAGTCTTCAGCGAAAAAGTCTTCTTCCTATGCACTGTCAAAGCTTCACCACATGGGTGTTGTGTATCATTTATCATGGTTTGTCAACAATCTAACATAACTTCCAGCTCTCCAAAAAAACAACATATCCTCTGGCGCCACCATCAGTCCAAAGTTCAACTTTCATCTATAATTTATTTCAGTTAAAAATAATTGTATTTCTCATTTATGATTGTATTTGTAATAAAAACTACTGTGCACTGAATTAGGAATATGTATAATTGCCTTGCTCAGCCTCTGTTGTAGCTCTGTTTGAATTCCTTTAATGTGTATTGTTTTGTTGTCTCGATAACATTTGAATCATTTTTGTCACAACTCAATATGACTGACTCCAGTATCAGTATCAGTGAACCATTTTAGCAATAGTATCGGGTACATTTGCTAATGATCGTGTTTTGTTGTGTCATTATTGCTCAATATGATTTTTACCTTTACCTTGCCTTACCTCTGTACTGTTTTTCAGATGACCTGCCTCGCCGTCGGCCTCCACAGATCTATAAGCCGCCCACAGCAGAGATGATAGCTTATCTAGACTTCAGTGTCTCCACTACAGGCATGCTCACTGGGGTCAAGGTGAGACACATGAGATTCATTCAACATGTTGTGTTAGCACTAGATCACAATCCTGTATCGAGTAACACTTGTTAAATGTCTTTTACTGGCTCACCTATTCGTTAGGTCTCCGCACCTTTCACAGTAGGAATTCTTATTAGAAACAGATACAGATAAAAACAGCACTTCCTGCTTGCAAATACTAATGACAGCAGCTGTCTTAGGGAGTGAAACTCAAGTCTCAGGCATCAACATCTTTGTATTCATGGGCCAGTTTTGGGAAATTCATTATTTTGTTCCCTATTATGTTTTGTCAGACCACATAGAGTGAAATGAAAACTGTGAATTGCAAAACATTATGAACAGAATCAGGTCAATGACATTTCTGCAATGATGTTCAAATATACACCAATAAGGGTGCAATCCTCATTTTGTATGTGACCACTTTCACTTTTCATCGTCTCCAACCAATTCCTTCTAAACTTCAAATGTGTCTTCTTGTTTGTAACAGATCTCTCATGCAGCGGTCAGTGCACTCTGTCGATCTATAAAGCTGCAGTGTGAACTGTACTCCTCTCGTCAAATAGCCATCTGCCTGGATCCTTACTGTGGGCTGGGCTTTGTCTTGTGGTGCCTCGCAAGGTACTGTACACTGTCACCTTCAAAACGCACACCTGATGCACCAGAGCTTGGTCTCTGGCGTTTATCTCCTCTATTCATCTCACGTTTCTCGTACATTTGTTGTCACACAGTGTTTACTCAGGTCACCAGTCCATCCTGATTCCTCCCTTTGAGTTGGAGAGCTGCTTGTCTCTGTGGCTAAGCACACTCAGTCAGTACCGCATCAGAGACACCTTTTGCTCCTACTCTGTCATGGAGCTCTGCACTAAAGGACTGGGAACTCAGACTGAGTTGCTCAAGGCAAGCACTGCACTTATTGAGAATCATGACAAATACAGAATCATACTTGTGGGTTTGATCATCCTTTGTGTGTGTGTGTGTGTGTGTGTGTAGGCTCGTGGTGTTAATTTGTCATGCGTGCGGAGCTGTGTGGTGATAGCTGAGGAACGCCCTCGCCTGGCCCTGACACACTCGTTCTCCAAACTGTTCAAGGACGTGGGGCTGTCATCCAGAGCTGTCAGCACAGCTTTTGGCTCCAGGGTGAACCTGGCCATCTGCCTGCAGGTACAGCGCACAAACCATCATAGCCTGGCATTACATAGAGACGCACAGTGAAATATCAGTTGCTCTTAAGTGGTATCTGTGTGTTACAGGGCACTACTGGTCCCGATCCCTGTACAGTGTATGTGGACATGAAGTCCCTCCGCCATGACAGGTAATAACATGTAGATAAATTCAGTTATTATAATTTTTAAATGTCATAAAGCCACACTCAAATACCCAAATGGCAAAAGATGTGGATATAAAAAAGGAAAAAGATTTGCAAGAACATTAAAGAGTTCAAACTATGTCTAACTGCACATGCCTGCATACATTTACATGTGTTGGTGGCTATTTCAGGGTGAGGCTGGTGGAGAGAGGAGCACCTCAAAGTCTCCCTCTAATGGAGTCTGGAAAGGTGAGGTGTCCCAAATTCCAGCGACGTGGAATCCATCTATGACATGTTAAGTTAAAGGCATGTTTATATTGAATCACTCAGTGCCTTATACGTTTATTTTTATATTCAGATACTGCCAGGAGTGCGGGTGATAATTGTTAATCCAGAGACCAGAGGCCCGCTTGGTGATTCTCATCTGGGAGAGGTGAGAGGAAGTTCTAAATAGGTTCTCTCCTTTTAAGATGGCAACATGACAGCATCTTGAGTTACTGTTACTGTGAGTAAATTCTTCTCTTACTTAGATCTGGGTAAACAGCCCTCACAATGCCAGTGGCTACTACACCATCTATGGAGAGGAGAGTCTGCAGGCAGACCACTTCAACACCAAACTCAGCTTTGGAGATCCACAGACTTTATGGGCTAGAACTGGATACTTGGGTTTTGTGAAGAGAACCGATCTGTTGGATGCCAGTGGGGGTAAATACTATAGCACCTGACTAACACATAGATTTGAAACTAGATGAGATTAGCACCATACGACACCCTCTAATGGACATTTTCCTCTGCGTAACTGGGTTGATTATGTTTCCTGTATCTCCTCACTCAGATCGACATGACGCTCTCTTTGTGGTGGGCTCGCTAGATGAGACCTTGGAACTAAGAGGACTGCGTTACCACCCCATCGACATTGAAACCTCAGTGTCCCGAGCTCACCGCAGTATTGCTGAGAGGTGAGGATGCTCTTGATATACATTTTCTAATTCTACACACAAACACACACACACACACATTGGCTGTTAGCTTTCGTTCAGCATTTTGACATCATAACAATTATTCCATGACCAAGAACCAAGCCCCTTTTATTTGTCTGTAATTTTGTGGGAGCAAAAACACAGACAAAGAAACATTTGTGCTGTCTTTACAAGGTGTGAAGTCATGGAAATCGGTTTTAAAGGAACACTTTGTGGCAAATATGCTTGCAGAGAGTTAGTTTGGAACATTTTCTTACAATCACATTATGTGCATGTTACTATGATTACATAGCCAGAACAAACAATCATATTTCAAAACATAATTTATCATTGCTTGTGGGATTGAACTTGACTCTCAGTCGCCCTGTCCTTGTTCCTCACAGTGCTGTGTTTACATGGACCAACCTGCTGGTGGTGGTGTCAGAGCTCTGTGGTTCTGAGCAGGATGCGCTGGACCTGGTGCCTCTGATAACCAATGTGGTACTGGAGGAGCACCACCTCATAGTGGGTGTGGTGGTTATTGTGGACCCCGGGGTTATACCGATCAACTCCAGGGGGGAGAAGCAGCGCATGCACCTCCGTGATTCCTTCCTGGCTGACCAGTTAGATCCCATCTATGTTGCTTACAACATGTGAGGGGTTGTGGTGGTTTGGGCTTGTTTAGTCATCATTCGCAGCCTGGATGCTTCAGCTCCACCATCCCCTGCATTTGGCTGCTGGCTTGGCAGATGGTGAAAAGGAAAAGCATGAACCACGTGTACTGCCACCCAGACCTGTGTGACACCAGCATATCTCGGCCACTGCATGTCTGTGACTGGACCTGCCGTGTTTGGAGCTATTCACTGTGTTTTATAGGTAGAATTTTGCAGAAGTAACATTTCCTGCATATTGCAAAGTCCTGCGAAGAACAAAAGAGTTCCTGTTGCACTTTTGGGGAAAGGTTGACACATGCAAGACCTATTTTAAAACAAATACTACTGTATATTAATCTCTTTGTGAATATCCATCTTCTTTATCTGTACTCACCACAGACCTTTTAAAACACTTTCCCTTTGGTGTCTCCACAGATTTCAACAGCTACTAAACTTAAATCAACAACTTGAAATATTTTTACATGCGGCTTTTAGACAAACACACACATGTGCACATGCTGAGCCCTTGGCCCTTGTCACTTCTCACTACTACGAATGAGTAAAAGAGGGCGCATGACAGAAAACCATAGTAGCCAGTGTAGTCTGTGAATTTTATTTAGGAAGATGATTTTGTCCCATGACAATGAAGCCAAATAGATTTCCCTGTCCTGACGTATCTCCTGCCTTATAAAACCAGCCATGCATTCCTATCTTAATTTTTAATGAATCTGTTATTAATGACTCTTTATTCTTCTTTGGTTTTGACTAGTAGTGGAAATCCTAAGAGATATCCAAAGGGATCAAAATAAAAGAGGAAAGAGGTCATATTCTGTACTGTATCTACAAAGGCCTCTTTGTATTTTAGATACTGTATGCTACTGTATAGATATTTTAATTATACAAATTTATGAACGCTCGACTCATCTCTCTCAGTTGATGCTTTCTGGATGATCTAGCTGTGAGAGGATAACAGTAGCAGAAAGAAGATTGTAAATAAGATTACAGTACTTTTGATGTGGAATACAGGTATTAGTTGTATAATGGAGGTCAAGGCATTGTTAGTCAGGATAGATGTAACATTGCACTTTCACAAAAAATTGTCTATTTTATTATAACAATGAGGCATTATAAGTAGTGGTTCAGGAGCTAGATATATAAAATAAATATATATATATTTCTGAGGAATCTTGCTTGAGGAGCTTTTAGAGTTTACCAGAAAGGCTATCACTGTTAATGCCAGGAACGTTTCCTGTCGGCCACTATAAAACACCACCACACTCCCACCCACATAAGAAAAAGGCTAAATCAAATACCATGACTGTTTTCAGCCTACCATGTAAAAATGTAAACGGAAAAAAGGAACTGATTAAGCTAACATTCATTACCACTGTACTTTGTTCAACTGTAAAAAATTACTTTGAATTCCAACAAGATTGTTGTTGGTACTGTAAGTCTGTAGTCAGTAGAGGCAAGTCTTCATGTATCTGGTTTATAATCTGTGTTCATTCACTGGAGTTATAAGTAAGTTATAAGTACTTGTGAATGCTGTTGCGAATCTGAGCCACATCTGAAACATCTTTGATTGGCAAGTAAATAATTGTGTGAGGAAAAGGTACAAATGATTTGCATCAAGATGTTGTTACTAAATGTATTTTGGTTTTCTGCAATCTTGTGCTTTCTTTGTGCTCCTCGCCATAATTTATAGGTTCTCTGTACTGAATTGTACTGTATTTCAGTGATGACCCTTAATGTCAACATGTAAATAGTTTTTTGATATTTTTGGACTTTTGCTATTATCCCCTCATAATTTTCGATCATGCCAAACACAATATCAGAAAGACGTTTGATTATTTCAAGGTAAACAGGAATATGAGTGATTGAATTACTGCACTTTGCACTGGTGGTACTAACAGTAGATTTCTACTGGATGGACTCAAAATTTGAGTTATTGATTTGACTATCCGCATTTGGTGTTATGTTAAACGTGTTCATAATTTTAGTAATATTGCGCTTGATTTTGAGTCCACCTAGAAAAAAAGAGTAACAGCACTTCACTTTTATCTTAGCTTTACTGTTGCATCAAAAGGTTTCAGCAGAATGTTTGCATGACTCAGCCAAGCACAAGAAGAAGCTGGAGACACATCTCATCTCGAAGGCGCAAGTGGGGGGCATAGATATATATATCTGTATATTTTCAGGGAACAAAACTCATAACACAGGGATGGACCGAATGGTCCCTTGGTGCAATCTGTGAATACTATCCATACAAAATAAAAAGTAAACGTTTGTGGAGGTAAATTTCTTTGTAATCATCACGGATCCGGCAAAACAAATGAGCAAAAAGAGAGTTAGTAAAAACCAGTGCCCATTTACCATCTACCTGCTTTGCTGCGAAGTCTACAAGGGCTTCTTTTGGTTTCCACTCTTTCTCTCTGTCAGAGTTTTACACACTATGCAATCCCAAAGACGGTGCAATTTAATTTCAAAGCTTGCACAGTCTGGTGAATTATACATGCTTATACTTTTTTTTAACGAAGAAGTGAGGACTAATGAAATTTAACCAGTAGTGTACTTAACACTGAATCTTTCTTGAGTTGTTCTATCAATATTTTGTGTATGCACTCTTGGTATGTTGTATATTATTTAGTGGATTCTCAACCACTCCCTGAGGGTGTGATCCACTGACAACTCTTTAATTCTAGGGAGGTGTTCTAACTCTATGGTTAAGAAATCAAGGTGGTACACCCCTTACCATTTTTCTCACTTATTTTCTATTTTGGTTTGTTTACTTTGTTTTATACTTTATGTAAAAGTAATACAGAATAAACAAAAGCATTTAATCATTTAAGGTGTGTGCTTATTCAAAAGAATTGAAAATGACTCCAATGTTGTGCCATAGCCTTGATTATTTTACAATCTACATCCTTGCAATCGAGGCCTGCTTGTGTGTCATAATGGACAGAAAAAAATATTATTTGTTACAAAATAGGTTAATTCAGTGGAAGAAGTGGTATTCTCTGGTGGTATTTATAAAAATAAATAACTTTTTATTTTGTTTACAGCTAAGTTATGTGCACTGAACCATAGGAAGCTTTTAGGACTCTGCATATTGGTTGCTGACAAGGACAACCAACACTGTGGTAAAACAAATCAAATCAAGTAATCTACACAAATGTCAAACAAATAAATTTGGACCAATTGAAGGTTGAGGCTATTGTAGAAATAACAGACAGAAAGGTCCTCCAAAACATCAATTACTGGAGTACCGGATCGTTGGTAATATGATCACTAATTCACCGGTGTTGTTTCAAGAGGCTGGCATCTAAGTAGTGGTGATGGAAAGCTATTCAGACCTTTTGATGTCGATTTGAAAAGTGGCTGTAGAACTAAAGGCATTTTAAGTATTACTTTAAATAAAATTTTGCAAAGCCTGATGTAAAAGTACACTTTATGCAGATTTGCACCTTATAATATATATATATATATATATATATATATATATATATAGTATAGATTATTATTACTAATGGATTATTGTGAAGCACCATTGTAAAGCTGGTCAAGGAAAAGCCACATTTCCGTACATAATTCAGTGTTGTGTAATCTATAATAATGCATCTCACTTAACAACTTTGTGATCACTTTGTGATTACATTGACAATCTAACTCCAGACGCAGTGAAGTAAACAGCGACTTTAATTCAGACACTCACAGCAGCGCACCAGTGACAACTTCAACCTTTCCCGCGTCCGCCAATCACAAAGCCTGAAGAAGCTATTACGTAACAAGTCTGAGCGGCACCGCCCATTTCCTTTGGGGAAAAAAAAAAAAAAAGTGTTCAGCTATTTTTTAGCTGACATCTTTGTATTTTTAGCTGTTAGCAGCTGCTGCTAAGTAACTTTTCAAGGTGTCCACTGTGTCAAAGTATATACACGAATTGCACGAAGTCCACGCTGTGAACAAGAGCAGTTACGCGGCTTTTGAAAAGGTAAATTCTGGCTGGCTGAGCAATAATTCCGTGCGCCTCTGGCTGTCTGCTCCGCCGTTGCGGTAATGGCGGCGGTTGCTTCGTCAACTCCTCGCCGTTCTACGAAAAGGGAAGGTGTAGTTAGCTTAATGGCTCCCCGTATCGCTGACGTCTATTGACGCGGTAACTTGCGTGCCAGTGACAGAGTTACACATATTTACTCACTGAGACAAAAAGCTCCTCCATCCTGTGAACTCGAGCAGCGAAACTTGTCCCGCTCGCAGCTTTAACACGGTTGTTGTTGACGGTTTAAAGCGGTTAACGTCCGTTTAAGTGACTGTTAGCTGCCGTTAACTAGCAACGGTAACGTTGGTGAAATCGAACGTTCTAGCAGCACCGTGCTACAGGGCACGCTGCGAGTTAGCTGCGATAAAGTTGGACACTTTGCAAATATTAGCATTTAGCTGCTTTATTGGAGAAAAGAGTGAACAGATATTGAATATCGGGCCCAACTATGTTCCGTAACTCCCTCTTAACGTTAGTTGCATTGGGTAACACGGTTGAAACATAGAGGAAGTCAAGTTTTAGGTTAGTTTTAAGCTAACTAACTTTAGGAGAAATGGTTTGCTAGCTAACCTAAAGTAGGAAACTGTGATTTCATTTGGCGTTGGTCTGTTCCGCACTGGTCTCGAAGACTTATATCGCCAAATGTTGTGGGAAAAGCGCAGGCACAGGCCACAGCCGGGCAAGTAGCAGCACATTACAGGCAGGCAATCCCGCCACGCTGCTGCTGTATTATATTATATATTATTAAAGCTACTGTAAAACTAAAATATTGATTTATTTGTCCCCAGTTACTATGGAAGAAGTACAGCAGGGCAGCAATGGCACTGAATCACAGACTGCCACCATTCCCACTACCATCACATCCTCTCAGTTCTCACAGATAGCCCAACAGGTAACTAATAGATGTATTTCAAAATATAAGTAAAACCATAAATACCATAAATACTGCTATATAGTGCCACAGTAGCGCTTGCACTGTTAATACAGGTAATACTACTAACTCCACTTGTATGTGCATATATGCCATACTGAAAGGTTACACTAGTGGCTTATTAACACCAGCTACTCTTGTAGTGTATTGCAACTCTTAGCTTCATGGCTTCAAATTTAACATGGAACTACCAAAACAGTCGCGTTGAACAATAAGCTTCCACAGCTCTTATTTTGTCAGCTTGCTGCAAAGTTAAGAAAGAACACTTTCAATTAAAATAAGGAAATTAACAATACATCAAATATGAAGTAATTTAAAATAACGCAGAAGAAGTAGTCATACTTATCTTGGTAAAATAAAAATAAAATGAAGTTTTAAACAAAAGACTCTTCTGTTCATTTTGTATCAAAAGAGGTCTTACAGAGTTTGACAGGCTCTTTACTCGCTTTCTAAAAATAGTGTTACCGTAACCAAAATACCAACCTTGCCACATGTTCCTTATATAGATAGTTCTGGTTTTGTGAGACATCCAGCTTTTAAAGGTGGAGAATTGGTCTATGTTTGTGGTACTCAAAGCAAATGTAGCTTATATTTGAAAAACAAGCCCTGGTGTCTGTATAAATAATGTCCAGTTACTAAGATTTTCACTGGGACTATTTTTGGGACTATTGGCATTCTATCATAAGTGTAATGTACATGCTATTGAAACTGAAGATTATCCAGTGCATAGACTCTATTAAGACATTTTACTGTTTTAAAATCTACTGTTCACATTTATTGTATTAAATTTATTTAGCAATATGTAATTTAAAATTGTGTTTTTAGATGTCTCTGGGTGGTTCTTCTGTTGCTGTTGTACAACTGCCAGGGGGTCAGTTTCAGGTTCAAGGAGTGATCCAGTCTGCACAGTCGTCAGTCATTCAATCCCCTCAGGTGCAGACTGCACAGGTGAGACCAACTAATCTTCTTGGCACTGTGTTTATGAATGTTAAATGATAGCCTCTGTTAATTATTCGCCTTAGTTTCTTGTAAACAGTAATCATGGTATTCTATGCCATTACTTGTATGAATTTGTTAATTCACCTGTCACATTCTAGGCCCAAGGTACAGATAGTGAAGATTCACAAGACTCATCAGACAGTGGAGCGACAACCCAACAGACCAGAGAAATACTGGCAAGACGGCCTTCATACAGGTAAAAAACAAAAAACACTAAAAACTGATATTTAAATGTAGTCTTTGATAAATAGTAATACAAGGAGCCTCTTCTCACTTATTAGAAAAATCCTTAATGAGCTTTCATCTGAGGAAGTGACACACATTGAGGGAAAGGATAACAGCCCAGTGTCCACAGGAGTGACAGGTGTTACAGTGCCCACTGCCCCAATCTACCAGACCACCAGCGGCCAGTACAGTATGAACTTTTCCTTTTATTATGTTCAGAGTAAAAGAGCATGTCTTTGTAAATGTTATTTATCTGTCGACCACATAGCTAATACTTAAGAAAATAGAAATCGTGATTGTTTTGAATGGTGAATTACTAATACTGCCATCCAATAAGATGATTTGAATACAGCTATTGGCCAAAGTTATTAATGGAGTACAGTGACTTTGCAAATGTCCAGAACAAAAATCTAGCCAGTTGGAGTGGATGACATCTGTGTTTTTGTTTGTTTGTTTTTTTAAGTTACCATAAATGCTAATGGCACAATCCAGCTGGCAAATCCAGGGTCCGAAAGCCTTCAGGGACTACAGGCTGTAGCCATGGCCAATTCTGGTGGAGCCCAGCAAGGCACCACCATCCTTCAGTATGCCCAGACACCTGATGGCCAGCAGATACTGGTACCTAGCAACCAGGTTGTTGTACAAGGTGAGGAAAACATGGGATATTTTGACAAAACACACCTGAATTTTCAAGTCAGATTTATGTGCTCATGATGTATGACCTATAAACAGCTGGCACGCAGCTTTATGTCTAGGTGCCTTACCGCCAAAAAGATGATTCGATTACAGACTTGATATAAAGGAAGGATCTAGATTTTTAGAAGAATATCTTCATTGTTTATTATTAGTTAGTGCCTCTCATAAGTGCATGACGTCATGGTCACTTGAAATTACTTGTCTATCATATCCTCATGGGCTCTGATGAGATCATAAGGCACAAGTAAGCCTTTTTGAATGCTTTTTTGTGTTTCTCTCAGGTGCAGGAGGAGAGGTGCAAACATACCAGATCCGCACTGCGCCAACATCCAGCTCCATGCCTCAGACTGTAGTTATGACCTCTTCTGTGGGACTGTCTCAGAGTAAGAGTGATGATCCAACTATGAAGAGAGAAATCAGGCTTGCGAAAAATAGGTAAGTGCAATTTATTCCTGGTTAGTGACACTAAACATGCCTACAATTTCCCGAACATTGATACTGAAATATAAAACAGTATGTTTTTATAATTAAGCTGTAAGTTTTGATAAATAATGTTGTCAGTTTTATTTCCCAATTCAAGTAATTGTGGTTAAATCCAGATATAGAACGATGGGCATTGCTTTTATTGTTTTGAATTGATCACTTGTTAAGCTGGGTGTTGAATACTGAATAGAATGAAGAATAATGATTTAAAAAAGTGCATTATGTCATTTTGTGGTGCTCTTAAAAAAGCCTTTTGTTTAAAATTAAGAATATTCAATCTAAAATATATTTGTTACTTGCACGTTTTAATTTTAATAAGTGTGACATATGACAGAAAATAAGGGCAGCATTACAGAGAACATTCTCTGTCTAGGTATATATTTTAATATTATGATAGT
Source organism: Anabas testudineus (assembly GCF_900324465.2). Classification (NCBI taxonomy): domain Eukaryota; kingdom Metazoa; phylum Chordata; class Actinopteri; order Anabantiformes; family Anabantidae; genus Anabas; species Anabas testudineus. The sequence goes on along the minus strand of NC_046614.1, from coordinate 11,864,207 downwards.
GACAAATTGTCATTGACTATGACTACACTCATTTCTTAATCCTTGGACTAACTGTACATGTTTCCCTCTTTCAGAGAAGCAGCCCGCGAATGTCGGCGGAAGAAAAAGGAATATGTTAAATGCCTAGAAAACCGTGTAGCCGTTCTTGAGAACCAAAACAAGACTTTGATTGAAGAACTGAAAACATTAAAAGACCTTTATTGTGTTAAAACAGGATAACCTGTTTGAATAGAGGTCAAGGAGGAGATGAGACATAATGTGGCAGTGGCACAGCTCAGCCATTTGGACATGACAGGGTTTCTGGGAACACTTCATTTCAGGCTGAAATCCTCCAATTTTTTTTACTCTGTTTGATATTAAAGTGACTTGTGATGGCAGTGAGATTTACTCAACAAATAAAGAAATAGGCCATTTTCCACCTGCTGTTTTTTTAATGCTAATGCTATAACATTTATAGTTGTGTACATTTTTAATACTGGGAAGTTTGAAATTGTGAGCTTTAACTTTGAGTCTCAGTTTCTAAATGTATCCCTTTCTTTTTTTTCTCTTGTTTTTAAAATGCTGCTGTTAGATATTCATTTAAAATCTTCTAACAGCATCTACAGAATTGTGACTGTATAATTACTACACAGACATATTTCATGATTATTTTGTGAACCAGCAATTCCCATTTCCCCATAAGGAGATGTTACAGTTGTCATTCCTTATTTTTGTGCAATGGAATATAAAGGGTAACAGAAAAGATGACATTCAGCGTGGTTATTCGGTTGTTTCTTGGCAGTTACTTAGACAATCAGGGAAAAAGCACAGTGTCCAGGTAATATTTATTATGTACATCTTGGGAGGGAAGGGAAGGAGAACAAACGGTGTATAAAATGTTGCTGATTCTGTAAGAAAATAAATATATTTTCACTCTATGCGTTGTGGCTGATGTATTTTTGTTCATTGTAATTGAAAACAGATCTACACCTGGAGGAGTGCACACAATGTAACTTCATGCAGTGCTTTATAAACCCTTTGGCCACTCTGATATTTTTTATTCTATGCTGTGGTGAATTTATTTAGATTCAATGTGCTTCATAAGATGAAACCTGCAAGCTGAATTTTGGTAGATTATTGAAAATGTTGGTACACGTGGTTTATAGGAGTCAACAATAAAAATATCAAATATAGAAATTCACAAAATCAAGAGATTGGATACTTTCAACACTCATAAGTAGCAAAATAAAGTCAGTTCATTCTCTCCTGCCCTCATTTAATGGCATATCCCATGATATGTGGCCTTAGAACTGCAGTAACCTCTGGAGCCTCAATGTGTTTTAAATGAAGTTCACAGAAACCAGCTGCTTCTAGATCTTCCCATGTTGCTCTGGTAATCATGCATCCATCCGCAAGATAGTACCACAGAGGCTCCAGCACACACTGGAAGAAGTATGTCCAGGACGAGGGGTCTGAGACTACATGTTCCAAAAAGTAGAAGCCTCCACCCTGTTAGAAAGATGGCAAAAGCATTTTTAATGTCAAACTGGGCACAATAAAAGACAAGTGTACAGTGTGTTGACAAATTTTTATTTGGTTGTGGTAATACTGAACTAAATGCAATTGTAAAATCACCTTTATGAAAGGAATGTGATGATAATTCAAATTACTTAGTTACTTTTACTCCATTACAAATCTGAGGAAAATATTGTATTGCTGCACATTTGTAATTCAATTTATGTTCGAGCCAAATTCACACTGTGCTCATGTCATGTCACAGAAATGCAACAACAACGTATTTCCTGCAGCACTTGAAGGCAGCACATGGAGACCCACTGTTTTGAGGATGCGTCGGACCTCCTTCAGCACCCGCTGCACATCCCGGACAGAGCACAGGACCAAGGTGCACACCACGACGTCCACAGACTCGTCCTTTATCTCCTTCATGTCCTCTCCAGAGGCAACTACGAACCCTTCGTAAGTCAGATGCTTATTTGCGTCCATGCTCCTCCGCAGGTACTTCTCGAAGTGCGGGTTGGGGTCGCTGCAGATCACGGTGCAGCCGTACGGGTAGAAGCTGAAGTTTGCCCCGCTGCCACAGCCGATTTCCAGCAGATGAAGTGTGCCGCCAGGGGTTGCAAATTTGCCCACGTTTCGGAAAAGGTCTCTCTTCGTGTCGTGCATTTTATCGTTGTAGGAAAATGCGTTATTGTAGGCGAGGGATGGGAACACGTACTTGTACATGCCGAACAGGCCGACGAGCTCCATTAGATGTAAAGGCAAAGCCAGTGCTAAGCAAAGCAGTCTGCATAATTTCATGAGGAGGTTCTTCATGTTCCTCTGGGGTGACAGAAGATATATGAACACAGGCAGCTTTAGAGGATCAGAAGATTACGTCTTAATACCCGAGCGTCAGTGTCGCTCTTTCACCGCACGGTGGCGCAAACACACCGTAGTTTGTATGACAGAGAGCAGGAGTTCAGACTTGGACACTGACAAGTTAAGCAATCACTCATCAGGCTGTAAGTTATTATACAGTAACTTTAGATTACTTTGTAGAAATGTTTTCTACCGAAGGTCACTAGAAATAAAAAAAGTTTGTCATGATGTGTCACTTTTACATAAAAGTGTGAAGTGTGAAAAGCCGAATGAAATTAACTATGATTCAATGTTAATGTTAAAACACAAAATGTGACAACTTCCAAGGGGCTGAATACTTTTTATTATTTTTTTACACAGGTTAGGCACTATAGTGACACAACATACGTGTATTTAATGACACAACTGTCACGTCATTGAAGGTACAATTACATCCAGCACACTGATAGACAGATATTCCCAATGACAATATCATATAGGTTTATCAGCAAGGAACTCAGAGATAATGACTGAAGGATAAAAAGTGAAGGGGTATAAGATGAAACAAAGATATATATATATTTCATGTAATCTAATATGCATTCAATTTGCAAATATTGTATGCATCTATGTGAGGTGTTTCTCCAAAACTAAATTCTAAAGTTTTTTATTACAGTACAAAAATACAATTAGTGTCAACTGGTGTTTTTTCTGTGATTGCTGACGAATCATATCATTAAGCGGGGGAGACTTTCTGCAAAGTTAATCAGAGAACATCTATTTTACAGCGTAGCCTATGATGTGCGGTTTGATCATGAACGTGAGTGGAGCTTCAATGTGTCTCAGTTTGACTTCAGAGAATCCAGCTGCCTCCACATGTTTCCACGTTTCCCTGGTGACCTCACATCCATCGCCAAAGTAGTACCACGGAGGCTGCAGCACATGCTGGAAGAAGTAAGACCAAGTCGAGGCGTCTGCAGCAACATGCTCGAGGAAAAAGAAGGCTCCACCCTGCAAAGCAGAGATTTGTTAAGTCAATAGATAGTAATTCTTTTTCCCCTTAGCGAAAAATGGTTTCAATAGTTTGCACATGTATTTTTACATTTAAAATGTAAGGTAAAACCAAACATCAACATGTGAATATGAGACAAGACAGAACGAAATATATAGGCTGTACTACAAGGTGCAAAACGCTCCTACAGTAAGAACCAGAAAACCTTTGTATAAAAAGTACAGAGATGAGGCACAAATGTTTTAGAACAAAGATTTATTTATATTTACCACAGTAACAGTGAGTGAACCTGATGTTGAACTGCTAGACATACAAACATAATAATGTTTGCAACCCAGACAGCACAGGTTGATGCACTGCAGCTCTACCAATAATACCCTACTCTATGTAACTGTCAGTGGACTGTTCTTGCTGATGTAGTCTGACCACATCCTGCACTGCATAACTCTGTTTCCTCTTCATTAACACTGTCCCTCTCTTCAAGAGTTGAATATCCACCAACAAGGTTAAAAGAAATATTAACATTGTCCATTTATTGTGCGTATTTCTTCCCTCTAAAAAGTTGTTGTTGAATAGCATCTCAGCTTCTTGATTGTGATCTAGTTTAATGCAGGCACATTGGATTAGTGGGCCAGACCGCTGCCTAGAGGTCATAGAGGTGCATTTACAGATAAGCTCAAACTCATTTGCCCCATTTATGAAATTAAACAAAACCTTTAACTTTTCCTCTGAAATTACCATAACCAAAAAACGGTGCTTCCAAAAGAACAAAGACAATATCTCCACTATGTGTGATTAAGATATTTTCCTGATAATCTGAGTTAAAACAAGAAGCAGAAATGAAAGGTTAAATCACTAGTCCTTTACACTTAATTAATAGTCAAGCAGTGTAACCTCTGGGTCTCACAACTGAAAACAGTGTGAGTAATGGAGTTTTTTTTTAAGAGGGTGACCTCAAACCCCCGCATGATGCTGATCCACAGTGTACCTTGAAATCATCTTGGCAGAGATCTCAAGATTCTTGTTGATATCTCAGACTATTTTCCTTTCCAAAGATTTTCAGATGTTGCCTTTTGTCCAGGCGTGTTTCTAACAGAATTTGTCTCCAGTTGTATCAACAGAGCCACTAGCCCTGTTAAATATTACTGAAAACAACAGTAACCTACATATTCTTAGTTAATAGGTTACAACAGACACTTTAAGTATCTGGAACTAGTTCAGTGTGAAAATAACAACATCTCTCTTTTCTCTATGATCAAGTAACATTTCAACTTGCTGTTTGTCCAGTGACTCAGTTTTATTTCCAGTGGTAAATTATTATCCAAGTTGCTCTTGCTCCAAATCAAGGTGTTCCTCCCCCCCCCATGTTCTAACATGGACTAATGTTTACTTGAGTAATAAGTGATCGACTTACTGGACGCAGTATGCGGTGAACCTCACGCAGAGTTTGCGGTATGTTGTTGACAGAGCAGAGCACCAGGGTGCAGACAACAACATCTACTGATTCATCCTCGACTGTTCCCAAGTCCTCTCCAGAGGCCACCACAAACTTCTCATATGTCAGGTGGTCATTCTGCTCCATGCTTTCCTTCAGATACTTCTCAAAGTGAGGGTTTGGGTCGGTGCAGATCACTTTGCAACCGGGAGGATAAAACGTAAAGTTTGCGCCTGTGCCGCAGCCAATCTCCAAAATAGTGAGATGTCCACCAGACTTCCTGAACTCCGAGAGACTGAGGAACAGTTCCTTCTTCTTGTCGTGCATTTTCTTGTTGTAACCTATAGAAATCCGGTTCATCCAAAACGGGAATACACGTCTGTACGTTTCATACAGCCCGACGGCGTGGATCAGATGAAGAGGCAAACAAAACACATTAACGACTAAACAACAGATCCTCATCAGAAAGGTCATTTTTGCGGCCGCGGACCTTCGTTTGCTCCCATCAGTGTGGACACAGACCTGTTACATTACCCACTAGAAATTAGCCTGAAGTAGAGCGGAAATCTTCAAAATAAAAGCAGATGAGCTTGGATCGGACGTCCGATGTGAATTTTCAAAATAAAGCTGATAACTTGTTTGTTAGTGATTTATAAGTGGATCACATATATACAGTGAACTATTTGCAGTTTCCTGGTTTTCTGTATAAATCAGTCAGTCATGAAATTTGATCTTTACTTTATTAAAGTCTTGGTAACAATATTTTATTAAGGTGTACATTTAGTGGAACCACCTTTGGAGGCAATAACCTGATCATCCAACATTTACCTTTACTACAAGTTCAGTACCATTAAAAAGTATTCACCCCCTATGAGGTCTTCACGTCTATTTTACAATACTGCTTCATGGTTGATGTAATTTGACTCTTTTGATACTTTGATCAACTCCCCCCTGATTTCACAACCATAAAAGAAAATAAATGATTACATAATGTTCACCTACCTAAATCATCACTGGCGTAACGCTTTGATCTCCACTAGTAAATGTTAAAGTCAAATCCATATATATACTGTATATTCTGTTAAAATGCATACAGTATTTTTATTCTGTGCTGTCTATGCAAGATGTAAAAAAAGATAAAAAATACAAAAATACTACATGGTTTGGTGCTATTTCCATTACTGGTGACATCTAGTTTACAGCGTAACCTATAATGTGTGGTTTCATCATGAACATGAGCGGAGGTTCAATGTGTCTCAGTTTGATTTCAGAGAATTCAGCTGCCTCCACATGTTTCTAGTTTGACCTCACATCCATTACCAAAGTAGTACCACACAGGCTGCGGAACATGCTGGAAGAAGTAAGACCAGGTCAAAGTGCGTGCAGCAACATACTTGAGGAAAAAAAGCCTCCACACTGTGAAGCAGAGATTTGTTATTCTGCAACTGACGTCAGAGTTTATTGAATGAAAAACCCAGGTTTCAAATGGCACATACACTCCCCAACAGGAGTACTGGAACAGCAAAACCAATTTGTTTGTATTTACTGTGAACTAAAAAAATTAGGGTTGAAGATCAACCATTTGAAGAAGACTTCACAAGCACAAATGTAGAGGCCATACTGCAAGACACAAAAGCCTCCTCAGCAGTAGGAATTAGAGAGCCAAGTTGGAATTTGTATAAAAGAAAGAACAGAGATAAGACAAAAAAATTCAGGCCTGTACTCTAAATGTAGCCAACTTGTCAAGAATGTGTTGTTGTTATGGTTTTTGCACCACTAAACTCTCAAATGTGCTTTATTCTTTGTAATAAAGGGTTTAGGTGTCTGTCAGCATAGTGTCCAGGGCATGGAGGCGTTACCAGGAGACAGGCCAGTACATCAGGAGACGCGGAGGAGGCCGTAGGAGAGCAACAACCCAGCAGCAGGACCGCTACCTCCGCCTTTGGGTAAAGAGGAACAGGAGGAGCACTGCCAAAACCCTGCAAAATGACCTCCAGCAGGCCACAAATGTGCATGTGTCTGCTCAAACGGTCAGAAACAGACTCCATGAGGATAATATGAGGGCCCAACGTCCACAGGTGGGGGTTGTGCTTACAGCCCAACACCATGCAGGACGTTTGGCATTTGCCAGAGAACACCAAGACTGGCAAATTCGCCACCGGCGCCCTGTGCTCTTCACAGATGAAAGCAGGTTCACACTGAGCACATGTGACAGACGTGAGAGTCTGGAGACGCTGTGGAGAATGTTCTGCTGCCTGCAACATCCTCCAGCATGACCGGTTTGGCAGTGGGTCAGTAATGGTGTGGGGTGGCATTTCTTTGGAGGGCCGCACAGCCCTCCATGGGCTTGTCAGAGGTAGCCTGACTGCCATTATGTACCGAGATGAGATCCTCAGACCCCTTGTGAGACCCCTTGCTTTTGACTTGTTTTGAGGATATTACATCAAAGTTGATGAGCCTATAGTGTGTTTTTCCACTTCAGTTTTGAGTTTGACTCCAAATCCAGACCTCCATGGGTTAATACATTTGATTTCCATTGATAATTTTTGTGATTTTGTTGTCAGGACATTCAACTATAAAAACAATAAAGTATTTAATAAGAATATTTCATTCAGTCAAATCTAGATTGTGTTATTTTATTGTTGCCTTTATTTTTTGAGCAGTGTAGTAATGGTGGTATTATTATCTGTGTATTTGGTACGTTGTGCAGCCATTTTTATTCACAGCCCATCACATTTTATACTAGTGAACCTACACAGAGTCCAGCTGAGCGTTTTGCAATTCTGTTATGCCTCTTGTCAATTGTTTATTAATAAAAGATTCAAATACATGCAAGCAGCAATTCTTCAACAACAGATGCAGACATTAAAAAAATAATCTACAAAACATTTCACTTCCTTCAGGAAAGTCTCCAACCCTGTATTTTGAAAGGTGAAGGCTATACAACACAGTTCACAATACATTAAAAGTAAGTTTATCTTAGACTGTGAACAGTGTTTGACACTTTTATTCACCGTCTCTCTGTGCAAACAAGCAGGGCTTTCTCCTAGGAGACATAAAAACTGTCTGAAAATGTGTGCATGGTTACAAACAAAGCCTGGCTCAAACTTTATATAGTCTGTTGTGTGTATTGGCAAGGTCTGAAACCTAACTTCTAAGATCTTCAGCACTAACCTGTAGTAAAACTTCAGTAACTTTAAAAAGTATTCCCCCTTCATAAGGTGTTCGATTTTTTTTATTTTTTTTTACAACAAAGTTGCCTAAATAATCACTGATGTAATCCTTCATCATTAGTTTAAAGGCAAAGTCTATGCTGTATAATTTAATGACACAACACTTCATTTCACACAAAGCCTTGCTGAAGGCATTTTAAAGTATCCAGCTTTAGAAGATCAAAAGTTGACATCATCTGTGTTGCACTTTCACCTCACTGTCGTAGACACGATAGGTTGCATGTGAGAGTGCAAGTCACAGCTCCTCCCAAATTCTGACTTTGCTGTCCCATAATCTGCAACAAAATTAAACTATTTAATCACAAAAATGTTGACAAAACACATTCACCTTAATCATCTCTAAATATATTGGATATATGCTTTTTTCTCTTCAACTTCATATATAATTAGCATTGTGTGCTGTATAAGATGATCTAAGATGATTAATCGTATCATTATATTAATCAAATATTTATTGCCTTGCATATTCATACACTAGTTGTGGGGGGGGGACTTTCTGGACAACATCTACTTTACAGCGTAGCCTATAATGTGCGGTTTGACAATGAGCATGAGTGGAGCTTCAATATGTCTCAGCTTGAGTTCAGAGAATCCAGCTGCCTCCACATGTTTCCATGTTTCTAGGGTGATCCCACATCCGTCACCAAAGTAGTACCACGCAGGCTGCAGCACATGCTGGAGGAAGTAAGACCAAGTCGAAGTGTCTGCAGCAACGTGCTCCAGGAAAAAGAAGGCTCCACCCTGCAAAGCAGAGATTTATTATGTGTATACCACAGAAATGAAGTGTGTCCATTCCAACTTAATATTTCTAATATATAATATTTTTTTTACATTTTAAATTTACTATTTGGCCGACTGTTACTGAGTAACCGAGGATCCATCCATCAAAAACAAGTAACCACATCAAATGTTAAATCAAGTAGAAGGGACCAAACTGCCTGTTAGCAAGTGCAGAAGTTGTATTGCAGATATTATTTGTTTGCATTAACCTCTAAAGGTGGTGCAAGAAAATATTAGGGTTGAGGATCCCATTTTTTTGTCCATGCCATTTTTATTTGTTTTATTGTATATAATAAAACAGGAATACAAAGTTCTCTAAAGCAAAGTCTGGTCTATTTATTATCATGGACTCATGTATGTGTGAGGGTTCATTTCTCCTCTTTCATATTTTTGCATCAGTGTGTTAAAGTTAAAAAAACTCCTTTTCAAGATAAATGCGTCTAAATGTTTGTTTAGTAAGTCAGTTACTAATATCCCTTGGTAAATCATTAACCCAGATGTTGCGCACGTAGAAATCATCTTTATTATAATAACAGTAACTTAATATTCACTTCACTATTAAGACGATCGACTTACTGGACGCAGTATGCGGTGAACCTCACGCAGAGTTTGCGGTATGTTGTTGACAGAGCAGAGCACCAGGGTGCAGACAACAACATCTACTGATTCATCCTCGACTGTTCCCAAGTCCTCTCCAGAGGCCACCACAAACTTCTCATATGTCAGGTGGTCATTCTGCTCCATGCTTTCCTTCAGATACTTCTCAAAGTGAGGGTTTGGGTCGGTGCAGATCACTTTGCAACCGGGAGGATAAAACGTAAAGTTTGCGCCTGTGCCGCAGCCAATCTCCAAAATAGTGAGATGTCCACCAGACTTCCTGAACTCCGAGAGACTGAGGAACAGTTCCTTCTTCTTGTCGTGCATTTTCTTGTTGTACCTTGCAGAAAGCCGATATAAACAAAATGGGAAGATGCGTCTGTACATTTTATACAGCCCGACGGCGTGGATCAGATGAAGAGGCAAACATAACACATTAACAACTAAAGTACAGATCTTCATTAAATAAGTCATTTTGCAGATTGAACGGACTGTGATTGCATCACAACCTTTAATGCTGCTTCTTCTTCTTTCAGTTTATTGACAGATTGCAAACCGACAAAAAAGGTGCATACCGCCACCCAGCGTGAGGAGTATGAATAAAAAGAGACAGAACAGAAATGCATTAGCAAATTACACAGTAGACAGCACCTTCATACAGGGAAATAGCTTTTATACATTAAAAAAAAATACTCTGACTACAAGATTAGTCATGAGATCGGACTGTTATGAAATGTGTGGTTATATCCTGCTCACAGGGCGTCGCCCTAGTATTGCATAACATTACTTTATAGTAACAAATGCAGAAACAAGCTAATATCTAATGTTAGACAGACATACTGAAAATGACTGATGCCTGTGTGAGAGGACCAGCATTTCAGATGTGCTCAGTGGTGATCAGTTTGAGTTTTCTTGCTTTCTTTCTTGTTTTCTTCTAAGCTTGACCATTAAGAACTTTATTGTTAGTGGGAAATGTCAACAACACTAAGGCATTCAGTTCATAATGGGAATTTTCAAAGCTTGCTGATCAACATAGAGACAAAATGGCAGGAAGGATATCTACAGACCTCAAAAATATTTTTACAGTGTTGCATAAAAAGGTAAAACATATTTTTTGGGAATACATAGAGCATCCATCCATGTCAAGCCACTCATCAGGCCACTGTAGTACAATGCTGATGTGATGCATCCTATAGCCCCTCTCCCCAGCTCCTTGCATCCAGTCTTCAGTTATTGTCTACATTTAGATTTTCTGTAGACGCTAAGCTGCAGTCCTTCAACCTCTCCACCAGATGCTGATATTGTTGAATCAGTTTCAAAGCATTTCCTTCATGAAATCTTCCAGCCCTGTGTTTTGAAAGGTGAAGGCTGCAGACTAAGTGTTTTTATTTCAGAGCGTTGTGAACATTCAGGCACTCAGATCTATGTAAACAAACAGTTTTTTCTCCTGTTAACAGATATTATAGAACATTTGTGGTACAACAGAAACTTTTCATAAAGGGAAAAGTCCATCAGCATTTAGTTCTTCCTTTCAGTAAGATGTACCTCTACTAATACATTTTGAAACTGTGTGATATCTTGGTGCAGGGTGGGCTTTTACAGTAGGCTACTGGGCTCTCACATCCTCCGTATTATTTTGTGTTTAAATCAGACTAATGCTTATGTACCAGAATATGAATCCTATTTAGTCTGTTGTCAGCAGAGTTGAAATGTTTAATATGCATGTTTCACAGAAAACATTTGACATGTCACAGTGGTCAGTATTGAGGCTAATGATGGCTCAATACCACTCAGCTGCTTTGGGTTCAGGATCCTAGTGTCACTACAGCTTATAGAGACATTTCAGATGAACATAACATTTTTAAATGTTATTTATTATACCTGCAATATTTTCTGCGAACTCAAATTTGGTTATGTGTCAACTTAAGTGAACATATCTATGTAGATTTTATCATGTACAGTTTATGCCAGCACACTGGTGGCCTAACTGTCTTACTGATTTTACTCTGATAAAAACTGCATTTGATAAAGTTGCACTAAAGTCCAATTAGAGTCTTTTGACACTTATAAAACCCCAATGCAAACGTAATTTGCAATAATGATCAAGAGCTGTGTGTGTGTGTGTGCTCTGGCCTTTCTAAATGTAAAAACAAACTATCAACATAATGTGAGAGTTGCCTTGAAATACTTGTCTTGTAAAGTCTACGTATATTTTTATTATAATTGCACACATTACACATTACACAACAAATATGCTCTCAATAACCATTAAAACTAAAATCTGAATATGCTATTGTATTTAAGTCTTCGCGTTTTTTCCTGTTGTTTGTTTTTTGAGCTTACAATGCGACGGTCTCTCGTCCGTTATTTAAACTGGAGGCATTTTCCGACACTCCCTAACAATTTGCTGAGAGTCATCAATTATGCAGGGTAGCCGCACGCATTGGGAAGGAAGATAGCAGCAACAATATGGCGACAACCGCAGTTACTCCCGACTCTTTTCTACATCTGCAGTTCAGTGACACCTGTCTGGATTTCTTTTAATGTGAAAAAAAGTAAGTAGACAATCTGTTTTCTGCTTTGTCTGGTATTTGTGGTCGTGGGATAGATCGCAGTCCTACTTCGACTGACTGCATCCCGTTGCCGCAGAGCGGTCCCTCTCAGCATCTTTTCCTAGAGTCTGTGCAGGGCTCCTTGCCAGTACATGGACAAATGCATGCGATGCATCATTCAGAAGTGGCTGAGGTTTCGTTTACTGAAGGAAAAAACCCAGATTTGCGATGCGACGTGGTGGAAAAGCAGGTAGACAGCAGGTTATTTAGGGTGTTGGCCTGCCGCTGGATGTAATGACATTTCAGTGTGTCAGGATGTGAAACATACGCATGTGGGATTGAAGAGAGAGATCGCGTCAAACTTCTCAGGGTGGCGACAGTAACTAGTCCGTATTTACTCCAAGAACGCGAGGAATGCGTCGCTTCAAAAGCATTTGAAGCATCTTTTTTTTTTTTTTTAGCCTCCATTATTTTATAACTATGGTAGTTTTTACCCCCCCCCCCCCCTCCACACACACACACACACACACTCCACCTCTGTGCCCCCTCCCTTTTGCAATGTCTTTGGAGACTGTGCTGCGTGAGAGCGGTAGGTGCGTCTCGAGTTCGCCAGTCCTCCGAGGGGCCGCGGTGGTCGGTCCTCGTCTTTCCACGTAGTCTCTCCCACGTTTCAAACACATATCTCCGTCATGTTGAGACTCACTGAACGTGCATCCTGTGGATGTGAATCTCTGACGTGGTCTGTGCGGGTGTGGTAGAGCCATAAGTCCCTAATAGTTGGACACTTTTGCCCTAAATGTCACTTTTTATTAATACAGGTTGACTTGTGCTGATGTGCAATGAGCTGTTTAGAGTGGATGCAGGGACGAGTTTGCAGGAGAAGGCTTCTTACGCATTCATCTGACCTACTGTGAGTTAGTTAGTTGGAGGATAGAGCAGCAGTGAAGCACACTGCAGCATTTTAGTCTGTGGCTCTCTATAGGACAATGGCGCGCCTCGGTCTGAGAGAGCGGACGCAGGTCTACCTGGGCTGCACACCATCAATGAATGGCACTTTACTGTAGCATACAGTATGAGGGGCTCTTCATCTCCCAAAGTTCTCCGAGAAACGAGGTGTTCTCATGCCCTAATGCCCCCGTACTTCATCATTTAAAACATGGCCATGCTGAATTCTCATAGCTCATCAAATAAAACCTGCCGGGACATCATAACTTCCCTTTGAAATGGACTTGAGCTCATGCGTGAAGAAAGTTGCGTTCATCCGCACAGGATGTGAAAGGGGGGTGGGGGGGGGGGGGGGGTTATGTGAGGTCTGCTTAATATTTGGCAGCCGAGCTGTTCCCTCGGTGAGGCCTGCGGGGGCTCACTCTCCCCTTCACTGGCGTCTTTACATTTAGTGGAGGCAGCATTAAGGCATCACTGCAGGAAATGAGGGATGTGTAAGTTCTCGATCGGTCCATGTGACTCTGATGCAAGTTCCCCGTACACCTCCTCCACCGGCAGCACGGTGTCTCCGTCGTGTCCGGTTCGCTCCGTCAGATGTCAGCATCCTCACAAAGGCGCAGAGCAGAGGAAAGGCTTTGGATCCAGGTGACGAGACACACACTCCTGTACTTTTGGATGACTTTCCTGCGCATAGAGGACGCAGCGTCACGGCCGTTTGCTCAACGCTGCTGAATCCAACGGGAAACCTCATGTTGTTAGTGATCCCCGGTATTAATCCGTTTTTTTTATTTTTTATTCCCTGACTTTCTAGACTGAGCGGATCTAAACGCAGCGAGGGCGTTTCTGGCTTCGTGCGCTAATGGGACTCACTCACTAATTTAACTCTTCACAGTTCAAATGAGAAAAGTCAGGTGGTTGCGCCGAGAGCGTAAAGAATAAAGCATCGTCTGCAGATGTTTGGATTTGATTTGATTTGATTTCATCTCCTTAGCATCGTGTAAAGTGTGGCCGTGCAGCTGCTCAGGTTATTGCCTTCTGGTTTTGAATCACCTTGACGGCAGATCAGTTGATGTAGCGTCCGTGGAAGGAGACTTGGAGGTTGTGCCGAGGTTGGGTTACTTGAATAGGACTTCATCTCTCCTCTGGTTGGCTGTACTTTTCCCTGGCGGCACTGGTTTGCTGGATTTCTCTCAATGTGGACTTCTTCTGACGTCCTACTGATTCTTAACGAGGTCTGTACTGCTGCCACTGTTCCCTTGAATGTTGCGCACACATGACTGGACTGAACTGTGGCTTCACTGTCAGATGTGGTGAATCAAACCCAGAGACCATCAACTGGTCAGTGACAGTCAGAGGAGCCTGAAAAGATGCAGTACGGAGCTGCACTGTTTAAACAACACAGCCATTGATTTCTGTTATGTCATCAATAATTTATGGACTTCCTTGTGACACACTTGATCAGTTTATAATGTTAGGTTATTTATTAATAATTAGTTCTGTAAGTGTCAGGTGTGCTGTTACATGCAGTGCAGATGGTCCAGGTAAAATTTGTAGAGGGAGCAGGTGGATTGGATGTCACAGAAAAATGTTTATAATCAAATTAAATGCATCTTAATTGTAGCTTAGGATTATGTTGTTTAAAAAAATCTCACCTGTAGAGATCTGCAAACCAAAGGAAAGTGCTGAAAGCCATATAGAGCTGCACACCTGGGCTTTTCCTCTTTTCCCATTGAGACCAGTGGTACTACCAACATATTCATATCACACTGTGCAATTTAAGAATGAATACCCTGTGTCCACAATATGGTCTGTAAAGGAAAGCCACGCCGCCTTTGGCTTGGTTAGAAAAGGGGGAAATATCCTGAATAAGAAGAATTACACAATGTTTTGTAAGATGAGAAAGACAGGGAAATGGGAATTGCTGGCCATGTGCTGGGTACCTGAGCTAAACACAGGTTCAGAGCTTTGATCATTATGGTTGATGGAGAGAGTAAAAATAGTTTCAAATGTTTGCACTTTTACAGCTTTACTTCAGTTTTATTTGCAGTCTCTGGCAGAAGAAGTAACTTTAATATGTGAGCAGCACTGAAACTGAAATGAAGGCTTTTTCGTCTTTGCTCAGTACCGTATGCTCACTCTTTCTCACTTTCTCCCTCCATGTCACTCTTTTCTTCCTAGGAGTTGGATGTCTGGGATGGAAAATAAATAAAGAGGAAATAGCTGCAGGATGAAAACATGGCCGCGCCCCTTCTTGCACCCCCAGGACCTGATAGCTTTAAGAAATTCACCCCGGAGTCTCTCGCTAACATCGAGAAGCGCATCAATGAAGAGAAGAACAAGAAGCCACCCAAGCCCAGATCAGACAGCAGTCACCGCGACACATCCGACGACAATGAACCCAAGCCCAACAGTGACCTGGAGGCTGGGAAGAGCCTGCCCTTCATCTACGGCGATATTCCTGATGGAATGGCGGCCACACCGCTGGAGGATTTGGACCCATTCTATCTGAACAAGAAAGTGAGTTGTCCCACATGCTAAGTTTATACCTATCTCACGTAAATCTACCAACATAAACTAACCATGCAATAGAGTTAGGGAATCCAAAATATGGGCTATGGATGTCAAATATAACCTTGAGTTTTTCAGCACTGTTTAGTCACTGATAATGAGCCTTAAAGATAGTCAGTGCCTTCCCAGGGTGCACAGGGCGGTCGTAATAAGGCCTGTGAGTTTTTTTTAGTATACCTGTCCAAGCAGAGCACAGCTGAGGATGAGTCACGTAGTTGCTCCTGCAACACTGCGGGGTTGCTGTGGGAGGCAGTTCTTGGGCCATGGTTAGTGTCGGAGAGGTCTGCAGTGTGGATTAATTATCTGTGGTAAGGGTTAGAGTAAAAGTGATGTAACAGCTGGGGAACGACAGATCGACCTTTATGTTGAAATGCCAAATATGCCAAAGTTAATTTAATTGTTTGGTGAAAATACACACTTTCAGATTGCCAGTACTTTGTCTAAGTGGATATGTATTATTTTCATCAGTGCAGAGGAGCAGGGTTTTACCTAATACTGTATCTGTGCATGTGTGTGTTTCTACCAACACGGGGCAACAGAGCAACACGGGGCTCTCCACAATATGTATGTTTTAATCTGCTGCAGCCATGTTTTCATTAGAGTACAGATAAATGCATATTGTATTTTTATCATGGACTTTTCTTATTTTGGTGTTTCACAGTACTTTAGTCTAAAACAGCTCTAAATGTTAATAACTATCGGTGTTGAATTGTCTTGGTTACATACATTACATTACTGTACTGTGATTTTTGATCTGCTACATAATTTTTGCATTTGGGGAAAACCAACTACTTCAACAATGTCATACATGTGCAGATAGCACAATTATGCTTTAGAGAAAAAACTCCACCCTTAGCTTGACTTTACTCTTATTGTAGCCCTGCACAAACAAGACAGGAATTAATCTTTATTTATGCAGCTAGATATCACCACTGACTGTCTGTATGTCTGTCCAGAGACCTTCAAGTAAGAAACTGCCTTGTGGTGTTCATAGGTGTGGAGTAGCCAGTCTCCATTGTGGTGGCAGTGGTAATTTGTAAGAGAATCTGTGCCCTGTACAGTAGCAAGAAGCTCCGTCAGCAGCACTGGCAGCCTCAGCCATCAGCACTCCCTCGTAGGGTGGATGAAACTATCAAGTGTATTTGCTTTTTGTGATCTATTGATTCATGACCCTAGATAAGCAGGGACCACAGCAAAGGCTGCATACATGAGTTATTATGCTTCCTCACTTTGCATGTTGTCCAGTATATACTTCTTATATACTGGATATATATATATATATATATATATATATATATATATATATATATATATATATATATATATATATATATATATATACTTCAGTATATACTTCTTTACCTCTGTTGGGGTCTCACTGTAGTTCTTTATCATGGCCTCTAGTCTCCACTCCTCCATCAGCTGTTTTATTTTTCTTTGATGACAAATATTATGCTATTTAAGCAAAAGTCCTTCACTAAGAAAATTATATCTATCTATATCTAAAAAGATAGGATGATTTCAAAACAATGGTTTGAGTTAGGCATAGTTAGTAGTTGAATGACTTGCTTTTTGTGAAATGTAATAGTTATAGTGTTGCAGATCACTGCAGTCAGGATCTCTGAGGGCTCGGAGGAACAGAACAAAACAAAACTGAGATTCTGTTTCTAAATTGAATAATTTGCTTTATTACTAAAAATACTTGGACCTGACGTAGCTCAAACAAAAGCTACATTTCCACACGATGACGATGCATACAGCACAATTCACACGTAATCTGTAACACTGTACATTTTCAATGCATGTTATGCAAAAGCTGATTGATTATGGGTATGAAAAGCAAGATTATGGTATAGTAATTTGAGTTTGTGCTCAAATGTAGGCGTGTAAACACAGTTTACAATGTTTTACAAACGTTTTCCATTACTTACAGTAGGTTACTGTACAGATGTTTGTGCACAAACTTTAAAAACACTTATTTTATAATAAAGTGAATTTAAACAAGAGATGAAAATCTCCCCAAACATTGTGATTGTGTCTCCACTCATCATTTATAGGATTTGTGTTTTCAAACCCTTTGTCCTCTATGATAAATAGTTTTGTGTATAACTCCACTGGCCTGAAATGTGAAAAGGATGTTTCTGGACTCATCAGACCACATGACCTTTTTCCATTGGACAGTTCCTAACCTAGTTTTAGTAGTTTTATCAATCGCCTTAGATGTTTTCTTTGTTTGATTAATGCCAATAATTTGTCCATTCTTTAACAGATTAACATATTTTCTACAACCACAGGATGTGTCTTCAGACATGGTTGTTTAAGAAATAAGAAGCTGATCACTGCATCAGTTTGGGTTAAATAACTTACCAGCTGAAAAATAATCATCCATGCAATAATTAATCAATGAGAGGCTCTTAACTATGTGCTTCATAAAATCCAGGTGAATGGGCAGTGTACAAACCTGTGTTGAATTGTGAATTAACAAATGTTTAAAAACCCTTAAACAAAAATGGCATTTGTCTGCAGTTTGCAGAAATAATTGAACTGAATATTCACACTTAGAAATCATGTAAAATCAGCTTCATGTGAGGAAACATACACATTTTCTTCTTTAACCTCCTAAGCCCTAAGGTCCCCCAAAAGTATATCATTAAATGAGTATATTTCTGCCACCACAAAGTTTGTTTGAATACTTTCTGTGTTATAGTAAAGGGAACATTTAAAAGATTTGTTAGGATGTCTCAATATCAAGCTATTTGTTGCTGGTGAGGAGTAAATAAAGATGACACACAGCACAAACACACGTCTTAAGAACTCGCCTAGTGATTAGTTTCACACTGTGTTTGTGAAATGCTTCCTAGGGTCCCTCAACTGGGGGATTTTAGGGCCTAAATGGTACAAACATTAATTTAATTATATTTTTGTATAATTATATTACATATTATCCTAATCATGCAGAACCACGAAAATACTTTAAAATGTATTCTTAATTAATTTTTAATTTTTTCAAATCAGCAAGATTTGCAAACTATGAAAACATCAGTATGACAGGGTAACATTTTATATTGACATATAGTTAATTGACAAATTTAATATTAGTTTTGAATGTTTATGTTCAGAATTGTACACAGGCTGGTACAAAAGCCAACAGAGTAGTTGTTTGTGGTTTACCAAGTTGTTATTAAAATGTTAAAGAAATTACTCCATGACCTTGAAATGTCGCTGCATACATTAACACCACATCCCATTAGAGCTCCATCCTTTACTTTCTGGCATACACCTGATGGTGTTAATGTTGTGGTGGCCGGGGGTCAGCGTGGGCGCTCTGACTGGTCTGTGGCTACACAGCAAGCTGTTTGTTCTGACACCTGTCGATCACGACCAGCAATAATTATTTCCTATAACAACAGTAAAACCACCAGGTGGTGACTGATCAGCACATTTTTAGGATTTTTCTTTATTCTGCTCAGTCAAGATCTGCTAACTCGATTTTACTGTGCTGTGCCTGTTTTGACCTCATCCTCCCTGTTAATTTTAAAATCATGCAATCAGTCACTTTCTATATCTACTAATGACTTTGTCCTTTATCACCCCTGAGGAGGTGCCTCTAAATATATTCATGGTTAGCGTCCATTCTGCAGTTAGCTTCCTCACCTTTCCAGGCTGTTCGTCTCCTCTACTCGACCGACAGTCGATTGCACTGTACTGTATGTCAATGAGTGTGTCTAAGTGTGTGTATATGTGTGTGTAACCGTCCGCTGCAGGAAACCTGATCACAGCACTCATGCATCAAAGAGAGGAAGAGGGGGTAGTGGCGAGGAAGAGAAATGCAGCGTTGCAGTTCTTGTTTTCCCCTGTGATGGGGAGAGCACTGCCTGGGCTTTTCAAACGTCTGATGGGATTAGACACGTTAAAGCTGCATATACAGGAAGAGTGGGGCAGGCTGGATGGAGGGCATACTGTACTGTAGTGTTCTAGCTGGCGCTGTGCACGTGCAAATATCTGTTTTCAAGGAGAAGAAATTTGGATGCACATGGAAATGCAGTTAAGATGAATCAGCTTGAATTAGCCGATGTGCAGTGTTCAGGTTTTCTTGATGGAAAAGCTTCGTTCTCCTTCTCAATGTGGCATTTGGGTGACCATTTTGAAACAGGAGTGGGCAGTGGAGCCGTCATTCGTGTTAGTTCTAGTGAGCGCACATGGGGAGCTCATGGCTAAATCAGCAGTCCCCTCTGAATCTCAGCATGTAGCACTGCACACACCATCACATTATGTCCCTATCCCGACATCTGCGCCTGTGTGCCTCTGTCAGTTACTCTCTTTTTCCCCTCTCTCCTCCACTGCCTCCTCTCCAGTGCTCTTTTTTTTTTTTCAGGTGTAGTAAATTAGAGTGAGGGCCAGGCTTTAGTGCTCTGTCTGAGTCTTCAGTCTCTGATGACACAGCATCCTGCTGTGCTGGGTAGCATGAAGAAGGGATGGGGTGGCGGGTTGAGTGTGGTTTCACTGCTAGCCAGGTTGGTGTTAGGAAAGAGGGTGGGGTAAGGGGGCGGAAAGTGGGGTTTTGCAGCACAGCATAGAGGTGAAGAAGAAGAGGGATGACGCATTTTTTTTCAGGTGGTATAATTTGCAGGGAAGTTAGTTTGCAGCCGCACACATTTAGGTGGAGCTTCTTACTGCGGTGAGCTCGAATAGAAATACAGAGTTATGTTTCAGGATATACTACTTTTAGATCTCACGTTTGAGGTCTTAGTGAGATCTGTGCTGTTTTGTCAAAAAGCATTTCTCTCTCTGCTGCATGCCTCCCCTGTCCTCCTGCTCCCTCCTGTCTACCCATCTATCTCAGTTTTGGCTCTCTCCCCTCTGCAGCTCTCTGGCTTTCTGTTCTGCATCACTCCCCCTCCACCCCCTCGCTTCTCTCTCTCTCTCTCTCTCTCTCTCTCTCTCTCTTCTATGCTCTTTCCTACTGTCCCACACCACTGCAAGCTAACTGCTCACTATTCCTCCTCCTCACCCATAGAGCACAGCTACACACACACATACACACAGGCACTGTCTTTGCAGCTGCAGTCTGACTCCAGATTCTTGCATATGTGCCTTTTTCTGTAACACCCTATGGAATTAGGAACATTTCTTCAGCTTTGCAGCAAATAAGACCTTCTCATAGTGAAGCTCTCTGCCGAATTGTGTAGTATGATGTAGGTAGATCAGGGTGACATGACTTTAGCGTGCACTGTGTCAGCTACCATGTCTTTGTGATAGTGATCCTTGAGAATAGATGCAGTTCAGTGTATTTGTCCCCTGTGAGGACATATGTTTTGGACTCTAAATAGAAAGAGTTTAGAACAAATACAGAAACAGAAACATGGCCTAATTGAGCCTCTTATGCCTGAACACAATCTCACTCACTAATTTAAAGGTTTTCTAAAAAGCATGTGGAGCCTGGTGGCAGCTGTGCAGTGCTACTGTAAGGACAATTCATCACAAGCTTGCCAAACATACAGTACTACTGCACTTCATGGTGGATATGGTGATCTCATTCAAATGTGCTGTAGACAAAATGCAAAATGTTTCACTGTTTCCAGTTCACTGTCTGTCAGCCTACTTTGAGTAGTTTGTCTTGAAAATTAATTAAACTGTGCATATAAGTCATTAACATAACAATCACTGTCAAGAGAAAACATCAAACAGCATGATGAACCATATCGTCCATACCATATTGAATTGAATTATGTTGATTCTGGGTTTGGGTGTTTTCAGTCGATTGGATTTATGCCCAGTGTCCCATCAGATCCCCTTGTGTGCTGTGACTGACTGTGATCAGATCCATGCTGCTTGAACAGAGTGACTGGTTTCCTATAGAGCAGGAAGCGGTACCACTGCTGTTTGCATTACTGGCATGTTGAAGGTTTGAGGTCATCCAAGTTGCATTAAGCACCGATTACATGCAGCTCTTTCATTTCTCAGTGTAGCTTCGTCCTCTTCTACTATTCCTCCTGTGCTGTGCTATGTCTTAAAACAACTGATTTTTATAGTTGAACTTGCAGTTAAGAGTTTTCTTGTATGGCTAATCTCTAACTAAATATTTTTGATCACATCTTTAAATTAAAATACTGTGTGAGATGATTTATTTTTCTATTTGGTTCAGTATTTCATAGGCTACAGCCTCATTTAAGTCTTAGTTTTTTGTACTTTATGTCCCCAAGTAAATTGTTGCACAGAATTGTTCTCTTCATTTATTAAATGTTTTGACATTATTACATTTCATTTATCGTTCAAATAATTTACTTATATTTATTGAGTTTACGATGGCAATTGTGTTGTGAAAATAGCCCACAACGATTGGCGTAATTGAGAAAATTCCTCCTTTTACCATTTTATAAGCTTAAGTCATTGATTGATTATCAACCAATGTGACAGACGATCAATTAAGGAAATTGCCTGGCATTTGCATCCCTTGTTGTAATTGTGCCAGGTTGCCAAGTTTGCGTCAACAGCAGAATTTTCTGTCTGCAGATCGACCCACAAGGTCCATTGAGTAGCTGTTGTGGTTGAATTGTACGTCTTTATAACAATTTCAGGACTTCCATATGCTGTAGAAGATGACCTATATTGAAACTCTATATTGACTTAATAAGGACAAAGCAAAACATACTGTATAATATTCTGATCTGCTGCTCTAGAAACTCATGGATTATATCAGTGGCTATGGATACTATTAGATACTCATTAAGAAAAAGGGAAAATAGAGAGAGAGAGTAGTCTCCTAATTCACACACACACACACACACACACACACACACACACACACACACACACACACACACACAGTTGAATGCAGTTGATATCAATCTAATTTTCCATCTTAAAGTCTAAATAATATACATATTGTATAGTCTATGTTGTAAATTAAATGTATTTTATTTTTCATTCTCTAGTATTCGGAACATATATGATATGTTTTCAGTAAATACGACCAACCAGTGTCGTTGATATCTTAAATATACCAGAGGAGATGGTAGAAAAATGTATGCACACAAAGCAGTTGCAAATACAAAGTGTCCCAAGGTTTGTAAGTAATAGTCATACTTCTCACTCGGACTCCATGTTGTTTCTGTCCAAAATTGGCCACAAACATCCTCAAACACTACACATGGGTACCATAAACAAACACACAGTGCTGTCTCACCCCAGTGCCCAACCCCACTTGGCCCAGTGCTGTTTATGGGTGGGGAGTGGTTGTTGAGAGCCTGGAGTCAGCAGATCTGCCCCTGATCGATGACAGCATTTGCAGTTCTGTTCCAGTAAGAGCTTTAAACTTGGGGAGAAGAAAGCCATTTGGCCACAAAGAGGGGAGAGCTTCCCATGCGCTTGCTTGCCGCTTATGAGGCGGCTCACAAAGCTACCGTCACGGTAAAAAGCTTGTCAGGCCAGAGGCTCAGTCTGATGCAATCTGGACTGAGAGGAACTGTAGTCGGCTGGCTGATCACAGAAGGAGTGATGTCAGTGAAGTAAAGCAGAGGCTCTGTCCTTGCTGCCACAGACTACTTTGCTATTTTCTGCATCTTTACCTTTACTTTAGCAAATCTTATCCTGTGCCCAATGCATGTTCAAATGGATTTTAGTATGTCCTGCATTCTTACACTATCAGACATGTTGCTAAAGTGGATACCAACACCGCGAGTAGTCGTGTGCCGTGACTCAGCTGTGAGCTCAGAGCTGACACCAGGTAGTAAACAGACAAGCTGCAGTGATCTCTTCCTTTTGTTAATTAACTTAGCACAAATGTTTGCAGATCAGCCCCTGGATATAAATAAATCCATTCTACAGTTGATTTAACTCTCTTTCTATCTTTGTCTCTCTTTCTTTCCACAGACTTTTATAGTCCTAAACAAAGGGAAAACAATCTTCCGGTTCAGTGCCACGCCCTCCCTGTACATCTTAAGCCCTTTTAATCTACTTAGGCGAATAGCTATTAAGATTTTGATACATTCATATCCTTTCAAGTGATGATTCCTTTTTTATGCTTTACGCTGAATAAAAACTGATGTTTTAAACTGTTTGTTTTTCCTGCTTGTCTTTAAGCAAACACTAAATCACTATCATCCAGTTTCTGTGTCCCCGTTCGTATACTTTGCTCCATTGTTAAGGTTTTATGTCAGTAGTTGGTGCATTGGGGACGTTAAATAATGTTTACATGCCTGAGGTTTTTTGTAAAGCACCATTGTTCAAGCTTTCCTTAACTTTGGTCCCCTCACGTTATTCAGCATGATCATCATGTGTACCATTTTGACCAACTGTATATTCATGACGTTTAGTGACCCCCCAGAGTGGTCCAAACAAGTAGAGTAAGTAAACATCCATACTTCTTCTCAGCAATCCCATTGTTGTTTAATCTGTCATCATTTTACTGTTTACTTCTTTCTGTTTTCAAGGTATACCTTCACAGGTATCTATACGTTTGAGTCACTCACAAAAATTGTTGCCAGAGGCTTCGCTATAGATGGGTTCACCTTTCTCAGAGACCCCTGGAACTGGCTGGATTTCATGGTCATCTCAATGGCGTAAGTATTTTAAATCTAACTTAAATTTAAATATCTCTGCAGTCAATGCAAGAAACCAAAAGGGGAATTCGCCATGACTTATAAATTCATTTATACTATAGCCATAGTAGTTACAAAATGACAGCAGGTAAATCCTCAACGGCAACTTTCTCACTGCACATAGTTTGGTTTTTCAAACCAAGGTGTGACTAGTGACACTGTAACAGTGTCATTAGCAGTGAACTATCAGACTTAAGTCAAGCAAAGCCATTATTAATATTATTGGTGACACAATTGTATCTATGATGATTTAAAATAGCTGCCGTGAGAAGAGTTTAAAGCTGTGTTCTCAGTTACGTTTGGTGGAATTGAGAACACGTGTTGATAAAATGTCTGTGTAGTATTTAAAGTTTCCATGGACATGACTTTAGACACAGCCTGAGTCATTTTAACTTACACATTACACCTGGTAATAGTGTGGCTAGGTGGCCCATGGTTATTTCATTTTTAACTTTGAAGAGAGAAAGTATTTGTTAGAATGAAAATCTTTACCTGTAATACTGTTTTAACGAGTTACCAACAACATACAGTATATTCACTATGATGTACAAACTCTAAAAAGAGCAATTGTTGGAAATCTTTATAAATAATTATAGTTATAGCTCAGTCTAGTAGTTACTGATACAATAATCATCAGGCCTTTGTTACATATACTGCAGTTTAGCCCCTGCAGCTGTAATGATATGCTTCTTTTCCAGTTTCATTTCACAGCCAGTATTTTGTTACATGTAATTTTTTTCTGTGAATATTGATTTGTCTGCTACCTGCTGTTTGCAGGCTTGTAAAGACTAGACTGAGTTGTGCATCTGTGATTGACAGAGCTATCCCAAGTATATTATTAAGATCTTTTGAGACTTGAAGTGAAGTATAGCTTTTAATAGTTTCTAGTGAAATGGAAGGTGGGTTTTACTAAATATTCATAATGCTTATTAAATATTTTGTAACTGATTATTCTCTCTTTCCTCTGTTCGGGATGAGGCTGAGTAACTGTATCTGATCCACCTTGCAGGTATATAACAGAGTTTGTAAACCTAGGCAATGTGTCAGCTCTGCGTACGTTCAGGGTTCTGAGGGCTTTGAAAACAATTTCAGTTATCCCAGGTAAGACAGCCCAGGTGTCTGTGTTGGCGGGTGGGCGAGTCACGGGGTTGATGTTAGGTGTGGTTTTGTTTCAGTCCCTCTCCTCTCCTCTTCCTCCTCCGTTCTCTCCTCACTGGTCGGACAGGCGTTCTCTCTCTCACCGTGGTGTTCCCTCCTGGTCTTTGATGGTAGTACTGGTGTCATGCTCTTGCACATACATGCGTGCGTGTGCGTGTGTGTGTGTGTGTGTATTGTAATCGTGTGTGTTGTGTGTCATTGGGTTCTGTTCTGTGTGTCATCCTACCTTGTTACAGATATATAACAGAGTTTGTGGACCTTGGGAATGTCTCGGCGCTGAGAACGTTCAGGGTTCTCCGAGCATTGAAAACTATTTCTGTCATTCCAGGTGAGACTCCATTTAAACACTAAGGCTGAGCTTACTATATCTAATAGCCGTCTTTATTTATTTTCTGTTTAAAAAGAGGATGTTTTAGAATTTTTGCATTTTTTTTTTTTTTCAGTTTTTGTTATATGACAATCAAAAATGGTAGCAATACATTTTTGACAGGCTTAGCAGTCTACTGGCAGTCTTGTGGGGTGACTTGTCTCATATAGACAGCTGGACAGCTAGTGCATCACACTAATGTATGCAACAGCTAGCTTATTGTCCATTTCTAACCAAAGGGAAAATAAATTTGGACCAAAATTACGTCACAATAAAGGGCAGGAGTAGTTGCATGGAATTGACTTTTGGGATGTAATTATTGGTGGTTAAATAAATAAACTAATGAGGGAAAACATGGTCATGAGAGGTCTCAGTTTGTCACTTCTTTGGTTTGTGTTAGGTTTTATGTTATACATTGATCCAAAGTCCCAGTAGCTATGACACTGCCTTCTCATGTCTAGACTCCAATTTAATTCTGTAAGACTGCCAAGCCTACATTTTACAACATATCGATGCTGCATGAAGCTATGAGACACATGCTTTTAAAAGTTTGGCTTCTGGGGGCTTTTCATTTGGATTTTGTTCGGTTTTGTTTTAATTTGGTTAAAGCTTTAATATTTTCTGTTTATTTTTTGAAGATCTTTGTCCATCCTGGGAGTGAAAGGAAAAAAAAAAAACATTAATAAGTACTTTTCTGTGCGTATATGTGAGAGTCACAAAGTTGTTTTTTGCAGTGAACATAGAGTAAGACTAGTTTATGCATGTGATTACACATTGGAGTAAAAAAAAAAGCTTATAAAATGATTCTAAAGACACTATAAAGTGACTGTATTTCAGCACACATACACATACTGTACCTGTTATACATGTACATATGCACACACATATTGTACATTTAATCACACATATAGAAGTATACTCAGTTGTGCTTGAGGCCAAACCAGCCTGAGGGCTTGCCCAGCACCACAGGTGCCTGGGATGGGAACGGTTCTTCGGTTAAAGTGAGATTTTACAGACAGGTTATGCTGACAGAGTCAATTCCTTCAGCCTTGGCGTTTAAATGATCTGCATGCCACCTCTCATTCCTTGGTCCTCCGAGCCACCAACTCTTCCGTGCCTGTCTTCTCTTTCTCCTCCTCACCTCCCGCTTCCTGAACCGAGCCTGGTTCTGTGCACTGTTTGCCGTTTGTGGTGCTGCTGTGATTTGGTTGTTGAATGCCGTAAAATGAACAATTGCAGTTATACAGGGATGTTCCAAAACAGAGGGTGAAGGGAAGTGGTAATCCCATTATACAATTAATGTTTTCTACATGGCTGCTAAAACCAGCTGTAGTGCTATTTGCACTTCCTCTG
This sequence comes from Anabas testudineus, assembly GCF_900324465.2. Lineage (NCBI taxonomy): Eukaryota > Metazoa > Chordata > Actinopteri > Anabantiformes > Anabantidae > Anabas > Anabas testudineus. The sequence continues at coordinate 11,837,270 of NC_046614.1, read as the reverse complement.
TGGAAAATACTTTAGAAATGAAAGCCTGTCTATAAGACATTTCTATAGACTGTATACATGGGGTAGTTACTGTAAAAGAAGTCATGGAAACATCCCATACAGCTGCAGTGTTTGTTGTGTTGTGTGTTTATGAAAAACTGAATTTGACCTTTTATATATGTGCTCCAAGTGTCATTTTGTGAAAGATTGTAAAAGCTCATCTCCTCAGTACTCAATAACAATCTATTCAAGATATTTTACTCAGACATACTGTAGACTTCCTAATTTCAGTAGGCTGTTTAAAGTTAGTTATTGTCGTAGGCATTTTGTTAGTGTTTTGTTCACTCTAAATAAAGGTGTGGTGCTCAGTCTATGATAATAGTGAAAACAGTCAAGTACTGCTTAAACAGCAAGTAAAGGATAAAATAGCAGTCCAGTAAAGCGAGATTGAAGCACAGCACGTAACTGTAATTTTATCTGCTCTAAAAGCTACCAGTCATACAGAGTATATATTCTATTATTTTATTTTTACTGAATATAACTTTTTACATTTTTATCTGTAGAGGGATTTACAAATTACACACATTTATTAATTTCTTATATCACCTTGATTATTAAATCTTTAAAGCAGAAGACATTAACATTCATTAACTGGGATACTTCTCTTTATTTGAAATTAGCAGTGGTGATGAAGTAGGCAGGTAAAATTAGGCAACCACAATAAAAATCAACGGCAACAAATATTGGCACAACAAAGGGGACAGGGCTTGTCCTCCCCAGAGACACAGAGAAGCAGGACAACATGTTCTTCTCACTTACAGAGTCATGCCTGCAGAAAATGATTGGAGATATTAAGCCCTCACACACAGGCCATATTTTTCATTATCTTATGGGAATACCTGTACCTTTATTGCACTGTTCTTACATAATTTATGTTTGGATATAAAGGAAACTTTCAATGTCTACACCAAATATCTTTCACTGCTCAGCTTTCTTCCCTGAAACATGCTCCTCTCTACTCTTACTCTAATTGATCTACAGTGTAGATCAATGTGCACTGTCTGTGAAATAAACATAATTAAAAATAATAAATACATATATTATTTATTAATTAATATGATTCATAAAAGGAAATATGTTAGGGTTAGAGCACGTGATTGTATGATGAAATGGAGCCTCCGTTTGCCCAGTGTGGTGATTGTCATCAAACAGTAGATCAAGTGCTAAATCCACCCAACATGGCTAGCAGGACTGTGATTAATTCATTAAAGCAGGAGCGGACAGGAAGAACAGGAAGAAGGACTTCTACAAACTAGTTTTATTCTCTTAGTGAATGCAGAAGATACGCTGAAAGTCCATTTCTAGTATTGAGGCTTGGCAGCTCTGGGCAATGATGCTGGAGAATTTCTCCTGCTGCCTGCCAAGTTTAGATTTGTGTAAAAGCCTTCACAGCACAGGGTTAAATACAGGATTAGATATACCTTACGTAACTTTGCCACTTTCCTACATGACTTGAGTAATTTTTGAAATGCACTTGTACGATGCCAAAAGTTGCAAGTCATTTTATTTGTTTGTGTGTGTGTGTGTGTGTGTGTGTGTGTGTGTGTGTGTGTGTTTGTGTGTGTGTGTGTGTGTGTGTGTGTGTGTGTTTTCATTTGCATGTGTATGCCGGTGTGCATGTGTATGTGAGTTTGTCTGTTTTCATGTATGTGCATCTGTGCACATTGTGTGTATGTGTTTATTGCGTATTAATTGACAGGCCTGAAGACCATTGTGGGTGCTCTGATCCAGTCTGTGAAGAAGCTGTCGGATGTGATGATCCTGACTGTCTTCTGTCTCAGCGTCTTTGCTCTGATTGGACTACAGCTCTTCATGGGGAACCTGCGGAATAAGTGTGTATACTGGCCAATCAACATGACTGAGCAGTACCTGGCAAATGGCAGCAGGGGCTTTGACTGGGGTGAATACATCATGAATGACAGTGAGTGATTATTTTGATATTTTGATAATATTGTGTATGTGATGGCATAAATTGGATTTAATAAAACATATGTGCATCTTTGTAATTATTCACTATAAGTGTTGTTTTGTTTTTGAGAAAAACAGCTTGCTCATAAAACATTCACAGAATCACTGACTAATTAAGGTGTTCTTTGTTTTTCATAGCCAATTTTTACTTCCTCCCTGGTCAGCTTGATGCCCTACTATGTGGAAATAGTTCTGACTCAGGGTAAGTCAGTACTTCACTCGTTGTACGTGTGCCTCCTTTGTGTTCTTAGGTTTTTGCGTTGTACCTTCACGTCTTACAGAGCATTTAGACTCATCTTCAGTCATGCAACCAGTCATTAGGTGTTTCTGATCTTTCAGTATCAGATCCTCTTTCCTAGATGTCACTGGGACATCTTTTGTAGACAATGTAAGGTACCCAACTTGAGCTTGGTGCTGACCTTGTTGTTCTTTGGAGATGTCAAAGTCTCCTAAGTCTTGGTCTCACTTCGCGGCATGTTATTGAACTATTGTCTCCTTTTTGCAGCATGTCAGGTGGCCACTTATCTTTGCCCGTTCCATTTCTTAGTAAAGATAAAGGTGTTTGCCATTAATGCTACTCACCTTTTTTTGTCTTTCTCTCTGCTCTTCATTTGGCACCATTCTGCTGTGCAGATGGTGAAAGTCTTCCTCCTCCTTGATTCTATTCTTACTCTTCCTTGTACTTTTCCTATTTCAGGAGATTTCAGGATTTATTTTAGCACCCTGAGCTGTTTTCTGACAGTTTTTCACTAACTGTAGGATTTCTGGTCTTTGGCACCAACCTCTCAGCTGTAATCTTGACAGTGCATTAGCTGGTGCTTCTGATGTGCATCACCTCTGTCCATGGCTTCCAAGATCCAAGATCTAACCAATAAATGTGTAATATAGAAAATAAAGAAGGCGTGGATACTTACACGTACAATGCAGTTATTTATCAAGAAAACATTTTTATTTTGTGATGTTGTTGCTTCAGACGGTGTCCAGAGGGCTTTACTTGTATGAAAGCCGGAAGGAACCCCAACTATGGCTACACCAGCTTTGACAGCTTTGGATGGGCCTTCCTCACCCTCTTCCGCCTCATGACTCAAGACTTCTGGGAAAATCTCTACATGCTGGTAAAGCAGTGTTTTGTTAATTTTTCTGCCTCTTGTTCCTCTCTAATAGACGTGTGTGCTCAGTGAAAACAAAGGACAGAGCTGTATATTGAGGCTTATATCAAAGCCTCTGCAGTTTTCACGTACTTCCAACCAGTTAAAATGGTTTTGGTCCCACTGCATCATAAAATCCTATACAGTGTACAGTGCCTATAAAAGGTTTTTAACCCCTTTGGATGTTTTCACCTTGTTTTTTACAATATTGAAACATGGTTGATTTAAGAATCTAATCAGAAATACTGTAACTAGGGGTTTGTCACTAGACATCAGATCTTAAATCACCTTTCTGATTCTTTATTTGTGTTCTCTGTCAGACTTTGCGAGCTGCTGGGAAGACCTACATGATCTTCTTTGTACTGGTCATCTTTGTGGGCTCGTTCTACCTGGTGAATCTCATCCTGGCTGTGGTGGCCATGGCTTATGAGGAACAGAACCAGGCCACGATTGAGGAGGCAGAGCAGAAAGAAGCTGAGTTCAAGGCCATGCTGGAACAGCTGAAGAAGCAGCAGGAGGAGACACAGGTTGATGTCTCTCCACCTCACACACGTACATTTGTTAGATAGTTTGTGGTTATAATAATGTGTCCTTCCTTTTTTTTGCAGGCTGCTGCCATGGCGACATCTGCAGGCACAGTGTCTGAGGCTGCATTAGATGATGAAGGAGGTGGGCACTTGTCCCGTAGCTCCTCTGAGGTCTCCAAGCTGAGCTCCAAGAGTGCCAAGGAGCGTCGCAATCGCAAGAAGAAATGGCGTCAGAAAGAGCAGGAGAAAGAGAAGGGAGACAGTGAGAAGTTTGTTAAGTCTGAGTCGGACGATGGCAGCAAGAAAAGCACCATTCGATTTCCAGGAAGCCGGCTGGGGAGGAAGACATCCATCATGAATCAGGTAAAGTTAAGAAGAGAAACTGTGGTAAGTGCAGATTGATGTTTGACTTGGTATTGTATTTGTAAATATTGATTTTTCAGAACATATTTTCAGTAATGTTCCTAAAGATGTTGGATAGCCAGCTCAACAATTATCCTGAGGCTCCGCTAAACCTCCAGTGATGAGATCCCCGGTTCTGCTGAGCACATGAAGTCTACTCCAAACTTTTGGCAGTGATGCTCACAGTGTGTTTTGTCCCTTTTGTTGCCAGCTTCCCTTCATTCTTCTGTAGTGGATCTTCAAATCTTTCAAATCTAGTTTGGGAGGTTCAGACTACCAAACCAAAACACCAAAAACCTTAAGGCAGAACTGTGCACGGTGAAAATTATCCACAGGTAGACAAATGAGTAACTGGCTAAATCACAGTCTGGATAAGTACAAATACAAACATTGTTGAAGGAAACCACTGATATCATTCATACTAACCACAAATAAAGTTAATTGTTGTAGTAATTATGCATGGTCAGCGATGCTCTAATTGTAAGGAAATCTTCTCTTTGCCATTTTTACACAACTTTTCTTTTAAACACAAAATCCGTTAAAGGTTGGATGTTGAACTTTACCCTCTGCTCTTTGTCTTTTGGTTTACTCTTGTTCTCTCTGCTTTGCCCCATTGCCCTCTTCACCTTGGTGGTCTCTTCTATTCACACATTAAAATAATAACGACTCAACTTTCCCTCTCTACGTCTGTCTCTCCCCCTTTAGTCACTACTCAGCATCCCCGGCTCGCCTTTCATGTCGCGCCACAACAGCCGTAGCAGCATCTTCAGCTTCAAAGGCCGATCCAAGGACATAGGCTCAGAAAACGAGTTTGCGGACGACGAGCACAGTACAGTAGAGGAAAGTGAGGACCGCCGAGGCTCCCTGTTTATCCCTTACCGCCGCAACAGCTACAGTGGCTACAGCCAAGGCTCGTCACGCATCCATCCACTGGCACCCCACTCTGGAGGGAAGAGGAACAGCACAGTGGACTGCAATGGCGTGGTCTCTCTCATCGGCCCTGGGCCTGGCAGACGGCTTCTGCCTGAGGTGAAAATAGATAAGGCAGCCACTGATGACAGTGTAAGGACGTCCATGGGACACTAATACAGTGTAGGCATGATGGTGGTGGCCCCAATCTCTGCAGCATCTCCTTCACAACCTCTTTTCCTTGGCTCTTGTTCCCTTTGTTTCCCTAAACTCAATAGTTCCTGTTTTCCCCTGAATGTCTAGATCCTGTCTTATTATTTTATCTTACAGTGCCACTTCCATCCAAATCTAATGGCCTTTTTCTGCTGCTCCTTATATACTAATCAACGGAATCAGCAACATTTCTAATCAATCTAACAATAAAGCAATATCATATCAGCCACCTTAGTTCCCCTAACAATTATTTCGCCTAGCTTATGTCTATATGGTCATTGATTCATTCATAACAAATACAACCATCAAAACATTTTACAGGAAACACAATCAGTTCCTACATGTACATCTTCCTCTGTTAGGGGCTTTCCACATCAGAGCCCATACTGTTTTCTCTCTCCTTCTATTTCTTTCTGTCTCATTCTTTCACTTTCACTTCTCTTGCCTCGCTCCTTTCTTATTCTTACTTACATTCTGTTCCTGAACCACTGGATGGTACAACAACAAATCAAAAAACTTTTGTTTCTGTAATCTGATATTCCCTCTTTAATTTTCAATCAGTCTACCTGCTTTTACCTCATTACCTCTCTTACAATGTAGCATGGTATAGTAGCAAATGAATGTCTTGGATTTCCCTCTGTTCTTGACACGCATGCCACTGCATGTTGTTTAATTTTACCTAATTAATAAATAAAGAGATATTGTGCACACTATACAATGACAGGGTTAAAAAGCGTACTGTAAATCCTTAAATAATGTCAGTCATAACTACTTAGTAAAACATATTGTGTATAGAAATGAGTAGAAATTGGGGCAACTGGGGAAAATTAATATGACTATTTAAGATTTTACAGTACAAATTTGAAATGTTTATATGAAACACATCAGGAATTGCATTCATCATATTAGGCCTTTTGTCTTCTGGGCAGATACAGGACATCATATAGCTTCAAATGTGTGTTTACTTGTGTTAGTTGTGTTATGCATTTATTTGAGAGCCATCTCTTACTGACATTATGTCTTTCTGAGTACAGACTACAGATGTGGAGATTAAGAAGAAGCACTCTGGCTCTCTCATGGTATCTGTGGATCAGCTCAACTCCTCTTTCAAAGGAAAAGAACATGCCAACAGTCAAATGAGTGTAGTTACCAATACACTGATAGAAGGTACGGACAGTATACATGTTTTCAAGATGATTTAAGCAGGTGCCATCGATGGGTGTATTTAGTCCTTGTACAGAAATATGGTCTGCATCACTGAGATTAAAACATTTGTATTTGGATATAAGAATTGTTTTTGTAGGTAGGATCAGCAGCGTGACATTCGAAACAAATGGAGTATGTTGCACTCCAGGAAATTTAACAACAAAATAGAACAAAAACATTTTGCATGAATTTAGAGACTCACTCCTAACTTTTGTTTTCCTCAGCCTTTCAGTTTCCTTTCTGTTTCATCTCTTCTTGCAGAGTTGGAGGAGTCTCAGAGGAAGTGCCCTCCCTGTTGGTACAAGTTTGCCAATGTTTTCTTAATCTGGGAATGCTGTCCCATGTGGCTGAAAATCAAACACATAGTCTACTTGATCGTCATGGACCCGTTTGTCGACCTGGCCATCACTATCTGTATTGTCCTCAACACTCTCTTCATGGCCATGGAGCACTACCCCATGACTGATCAATTTGAAGGGGTCCTGTCTGTTGGTAATCTGGTAAGAAAATGCAGTTCTTCTATTGTGCTTTGTTTTACTTTAACCTCTTAGGTCTGCACAAATCTCATCCCCCTACCTACTGCCTATCCAGCAAAGTAAAAAAAAAACCAAAGTGTTACAAACAATGACATGTAAGACTGTTTTTGCTTATGTACTCCAGAATGAGTCAGTTTTATTTGCATAATGTCACATCTGCTGTTTGACAAGAACCTCTCTCACCACTCCCAGTTCCCACAGTCTGTTGGGAGATGCAGGTGGCCCTCTGACATGGTGACGGTGCAGAATATATTTGTAGTGAAATTATTAATGCTGTGATAACTCACTTCAAGCACATTGTTGCAGCCCTTCCATCATGTGTGCCGACAGAGCTTATTTTCCTAGTTTGTGCATTAACACTTGAAAAAAGTAACTACTGCAGTAATAATTTTAATCTTAAGTTAGTTCGAAATGAATTTGCTACAAACATATGCTGCAGAAAATCCACCACCCCTACTTCCTGCAGTTACACTCATAGACTGCCTTATTTTTAGCAATAAGATATAACATTTTATATGCCTACGTGATTCTGCACAGTATACTTTGCCCTGCTTTTGTTGGCCATATTATGAAATATAAAGCTGTCATGTTTGGTTTTGGGAAGTATGAGTAATGACATGACATGATTGTACAGATTAGGGTAGATATAGAAATGGATATACTCAGGGCCAGCTGAAAAATACGTAGGCATATGCTATATACCTGCATATATCCTACACCACTGCCTCAAACTAATACATCAATACATCATTTAGTATGTGCACTTAAGAATACACACGCATAGCATATATAGGACTCTGATGGTGTCTCATTAAAGATTTAGTTCCATTTTAATGTAGCCAGCTCCCCAAACTCTTATCGCCTCCACTCAGTGACTCAGGTCACTCTATTGTTTCCGCTGCATCCCGCTTACCTCAACTCTACTGAACTCCTTCTAACTCAATCTCTTTCTTACTCACGCACAGACACATAGAGCATAGCAGTCGTGAAAAGAAGGCTTTCCATCGATCAGTCCAGGGCTGGCTTGGTGGAGCACTGATTAACCAAATGTACAGCAGACATTTTGATTTGTCTGTGCTCTGCCCTTGCTGTTAGATGCCACTGTAGCACAGCTGTCTGAGGACAGCAGAACTGGCAGAGTGTCAGTATTAAGACAGGAAATGAAGTCACAGAGATTGGCACGCTGTCAGGAATTAAACAGGAACTGAAATCAGAGGAAGCAGCGTGGCGTGATGAATGGTGCAGTATACAGTGCCATACAGGTTTTCTGGGACATGGTGCCATTGCTCTGTGACCTTGTCCTGTCAAAGTCTTCACTCAAAGCAAATCCTGATACATTTTTTAACAGCACTACATCAAACCAAATGCAGTGTAAGCAGGCCATCTTCTATCTTTCTGCACTCCAATATATATTAAGATTTTTTACCATTATTACTGCTATAGTGACATTTTTATCTTAAAGTCTTTTTGGATAACGAGTCTAAGGAAGTTAAACTGCAATCATTTGTTATTTTTGTTCATTTCTGGTAAATTGTGCAAACAAAAAATCCAACCAAAAAGACAATTGACTTCAATTCAAAGTCAATATCAAGTCAAGATAGTCGTAGACTTTATCTCATATTGTTTGTGGGTCTACAGGTTTTCACAGGCATCTTTGCCGGGGAGATGTTTGCCAAGCTGATTGCAATGGATCCCTACTACTACTTCCAGGAAGGATGGAACTGCTTTGATGGCTTCATCGTGACTCTGAGTTTAGTTGAGCTGGGACTGGCGGATGTGGAAGGTCTGTCAGTGCTCAGGTCTTTCCGATTGGTAAGTTGAAAATAATAGATTTAGTGATGTCAGCATCTGTCTTCTGGCGAACATGCACAGACCATTTCTCATTTCTGCAAGATCAATTAGAGATGAAGGTGTGATGAGATCATATGTAAACATTGTTTAACTATCACAATATTTCTTCATTAGGACTTACTAGCCACTTTAGTTATCTGATCTTTAAAATAATACCATCTCCTGTTTCACTTGTAGTTAAGAGTGTTCAAACTGGCCAAATCGTGGCCCACCCTCAACATGCTGATCAAGATCATCGGTAACTCGGTGGGAGCTCTGGGTAATCTGACCCTGGTGCTGGCCATCATTGTCTTCATCTTTGCCGTGGTGGGAATGCAGCTGTTTGGCAAAAGCTACAAGGACTGTGTATGTAAGATTGCACAGAGCTGCGAGTTACCTCGCTGGCACATGAACGACTTCTTTCACTCTTTCCTCATTGTGTTCCGAGTGTTGTGTGGCGAGTGGATTGAGACCATGTGGGACTGCATGGAAGTGGCGGGACAAACCATGTGCCTCACCGTCTTCATGATGGTCATGGTCATTGGAAACCTTGTGGTAAGAAAAGGCAAAGAAACGACAAAGTGTAGATGCTACTGTATGATACAGTAATAGCTGTGTCAAACATTCATTTACTGTGAGAGCATGGGTTTACAAGTTTGGTGTTTTCTTTGAGGTGCTGAACCTGTTCCTGGCCTTGCTACTGAGCTCATTCAGCGCAGACAACCTTGCTGCTACTGATGATGACGGTGAGCCCAATAACCTCCAGCTCGCAGTGGCCCGCATTAAAAGAGGAATTGCCTGGTTTAAGGCCAATATGCGGGTCTTCGTAGCCACAGTGCTCAAGAAGGTACCAAAAATAGTTAAACTTCTACTGTATAATCTTAGTTGTTAAATAAGAGTTGCCAAATTCACATTCTTGTTTTCTAATGAATTTGAAAAGCAGCCTATAGAGGATGAACAGAAGCCTCTGGATGAAATGTACGAGAAGAAGCTCAACTGCATTGCAAACCACACAGTGGACATCAACCGGGAACTGGACTATGCTAAAAATGGCAATGGAACCACAAGCGGCATTGGGAGCAGCGTGGGAAAGTATATGATTGATGAAGACTACATGTCCTTCATTCACAACCCTAACCTCACTGTCTGTGTTCCAATCGCTGTTGGCGAGTCAGACTTTGAAAACCTTAACACAGAAGACTTCAGCAGCGAATCGGATGTGGAGAACAGTAAAGATGTGAGTAGGAAGGACTATGAGAATGTTGTGAGAATGGAGGTGAGGTGACAGTGACAAAGTGCCATTTTTTTAAATAACATAACATATATCCAGTTCACTAATACAGCTTCTAAATCATATCATGTATACGTTGACACTGACAAAACCACAATTCAGCTATTAATACTAAAAAGGTGACTTAATTGTATAAGTGATGTAATAAGTGCACGTGCCTAAACATGTGTGTCCATGTGACTATTGATCCTTTAAGTAAAACTGTGCTGTGCTGCCACTCTGAAGATGTTTAGTGTACCTGATATTTGAGAACATTCATTTAAACCCAAGAGCTGTAACACTGAGCCTGAGTGCTGACCCTGCAGTCAGACAGAGACAAAGGCAGTCCTGACAAGATGACAGAGAAACAATCTGGCTGCTGTATATCTATGGTTGAGGAGAAGAATGTGAAGACCTGTAATCCAGGTCCAGAAGCTTGTAGATAAGTCTGATGCGTGGGTCACCTTGACCTGGTTTGTAGTAGGAAGAAAGGAGATAACACCGCAGCGTCGCTCCTGTACCTGCGCCAGGTTCATATTCCACTGGGCTCCCTCTACCAACCACACAACAACTTTCCCTGCACCACAGCCAGCCAGGATACACTGCAGGGAGTAGACACAGACAGAGCTGCTACCAGCCGATCAGAAAAGCAGGGATACATCTGGCTGTTTGGTTGAGAGAGGGAGAAAAGAGGCGGAGAGGAAGAAAGTGCAATTGCAGTCCTTTGCTGACAACTTCAAATTATAAAATGCAGTATCACTCTGTAGTGAATTGAATTGACTGAGTGTCTGTGTGTGCATGTGCGCAATTGTGTGAATGCTTTGTTGCAAAAGCCCTGCTGTGACGCTGGTGTTTCATTAGTTTGCCCCAGCTCACCTTGATTTATTGTAAAATGTATTGCATGATTTATTGGTACAGGTGAACCGGTTCACCCAAAACAAGCTATGGTTAATATTTTATTACTCACATTATTTTTGAATGTACCTTAAAGAATTAGTAAACCAGTAATATGCACCCATAATCATATTTTTCATCAGAGCAGACTTTCCTTTTTTATATATCTACCGCTGCAGTCAGTCACCTTTCAAGTTTAATTACTTCCATGTCATGTAATGCTTTTGCAGAATAGGTTATGATAGATGGAGAACCAGATACTCTACATTACTACAACATAGATGCTAATAGCAAGAAATAATGCCGTGTATTTGAACCTAATGGGGCACTGATGTAATGGCTGTAGAGGCACTGTGCATCCAGCAACTCACTGTTGAGTCTCTAATGTTCAGTTGAATGGGTCCCTTTTGTTTGTCCCAGCTGGATGACACCAGCTCTTCTGAGGGCAGCACTATAGACATCAAGCCTGATGTGGAGGAGGTGGTAGTAGTGGAGGTAGTGGAGGAATACCTTGACCCAGATCCCTGCTGGACAGATGGTAAGTGGCATTTATTATCTATCTTTGTTGTTAATAATAAGAACAGTGAATAGATGTGGTTTATTCTTAACTGTACTTAACTGTACTCATGTTAAGTTAATGGTTTTCTGATGCAAATTGGATTGTGTCAGTACCCATGACATATATCAGTAGTGATGTTGGTATTTCTCATTCAGAATGTGTGGCCAAATACAAATGCTGTGATGTTCCCATCACTCATGGCTGGGGGAAATACTGGTGGTTCCTAAGGAAGACCTGCTACCTGATTGTAGAACACAACTGGTTTGAAACCCTCATCATTTTCATGATCCTGCTCAGCAGTGGAGCCCTGGTAAGATCACGAGGCAGCGTGTGTGTGTGTGTGTGTGTGTGTGTGTGTGTGTGTGTGTGTGTGTCTGTCTGTGTCTGTGTCTGTGTGTTTCCACTGCTATATAAATATAAGTAACATGTAATAATAAAACCAAAATGTGCCAATTATTAAAAAAAAAATCAAGTCTCATTTTCTAATGAAGATAAACAAGCAAGATTTCCTGCTTTTCTTCTGCAACTGCTCTTGATGTGATTTGTTGGTAATTGACAGCAAGTGCTGCAATGAGCTGAGGGTATGGTCAGTCTCGTTTGACCTGGTAAAAAGTGGCCTTTATCATGCAGTTTTATGTAAATAACTAATTGCCTAAAGTGGTATACAAAGCATGAATACTCACTGTCCACTTCATTAGGTTCACATGTTCAATCTAATGCAGTTAGATACACCACTCCTGCCACAAATTCTACTTTTGCAAGGTTAACATGTCCCTGTTTTTGTGAGAAAAGTGATAAATCTACTAGATGTTTATTAATGAGTTCATAGTGGGTGGTGGAGTCTGGTGTACATTACAGTAAGAGGTGGTTCTAATGTTTTGGCCTGCTCATTTATGTAAATCTGGGGTCCAAGCTGAGAAATTATAACCTTGTAAAAGTAGAAATCATGGCAGATTAGATTACTTCAGATTGTACAGGTGTACCTACAGTGACATGTGAGTGTAAGATGCTGTAGAAAATGTATCATTAAGTATAAGTTACATAAAAAAACTCTTCATTTACAAAATGTTATTGGTTGATAGAGATTTTCAATGTAATTAGTTCCATACCTAAAAGATATTACTGAAACCATTGCCTGTTCCCTTTTCATCTTTAGGCTTTTGAGGATGTGTACATTGAGCAGAGGAAGACTGTCCGCATCATTCTGGAGTATGCTGATCGGGTTTTCACCTATATCTTCATCCTGGAGATGTTGCTGAAGTGGGTGGCCTATGGCTTTGTCAAGTACTTCACTAATGCCTGGTGTTGGTTAGACTTCTTTATTGTGGATGTAAGTACATTTGAATGCTATTTTTGTTTTATGTGTTTTATGTGACTGACGGTGCAGCAGTGCACCAACTTCTCATGATGATATTTTGCAAATATCTGAGGTATTGCCTCATTGGTCAACATAAGCATGGGCCGCGAAAATATGTCATGACATTTTATCTTTATGCTGCAGAAATTGACCAACTAGGCTCCAAAGCTGCTGTCATGTTTAGAGTAATACTTGAGGAAATATTAGGCTATAATGTTAATGTATTCTATGTAACAAAATATTAATGGGCGAGAGCTTGAGAAATAAATTTTGATTTATTTCATTTGTCATATGCAGGCTTTCTTCCAGTGCAGTGAGGATCACAGTCTGCTTAATGCCGCAACTTTGAATGTTATTGTTGATAATGGAGTGCTTGGCAGTTGTATAGAGTCATATAATGTAGAACCCAAAGTGGCCAGAGAAATTTAGACAGTAAAAGTAGACATATAATATGATATTGCCAGTAAAGTGCTATGTTTTCCTCACAGTGCTCCACATTAGTGTGATATGGTGCCACTTGAAATTTTGGGCCTAAACGTCTGCAAACCCTCTGCTGAGTCATCCAGTGTTGTCCCACCTGACAATTATGTTTTACCACATATGGTTTTTCTTTCTCTATTTCTCTGTCTATTTAAAAAAGGGAAATATAAATTACATGTAATGCTTTAAGGCAAGTAAGGTGTATTTAAGGGGTGTTTTTTTTTTGTTCCAACTTACAGCATTAATTTTGTCTCTAGGTCTATGAAACACATAGTATTGCATTTTGTGGTATAAAATGTGCCATATAAATAAGGTTTATTATTATTGAAATACAGCCAGATTGAACATAGCAAGCTAGGCAAAGCTCCTCCCTCACAATTATGTTATTGCATGTGTGAGGCACAACAGACAGGCAGCCTATCAAACTAAGTAATAAATGACCTGTGACCTGGAAGACATCATCAGTCATGGCCACATTAATTAAAGGCATCTTACTGATGTTTACTCTGCTGCTGACATTAAACACTCTGCAGACATACAGTAGCTACTGCACTGATTTGCGTCAGTGATGAAATAAAGTGAAACTGCTACAGTACTGAACTGTGTTTGGATCCACAGCATGGTGCTGATTTGGGAAGGTGTTAGGTGCTTTACCATGTTTTGTTTTGCTGTCTATTGATAAGGGATTAAGTCATTTTTAAGACAAAAAAAAAAAAAAAATTACATGCTGCGTTTCCTCGTTATGCTACAGCTCCTTCAGACAAAAAAGGCTTTTCTGAGCTCTGAGTCTTCAAAGCTCCTTTTCCCCCTGTCCCACTTTGTTTTGGTTGACCAGCCTGTGGAAGGCTTCTGACAGCTGAAAACAGTGGTTGTCTGTACCACCCCTATGTTTTGTTGGCTTCAGATGCTGTTTCAATAAACTATAACAGTATAACATCACATCAATATATTGCTTTTCATATAAATATCAGCTTCTGACATGTTTGAGCCAGGATCTGATGCCAAATGTGGTCACAGCTAACCTGAACAGAACATGGAAAGCCTAGTATGACCTTTAATGTTTGTCTCGAGTTGAAATGGAGCAGTTTTCAGTTAAGGCTGTCCTTTTATGACGTCTTTAAATGTTCTACTATTGTCATGCACCAAACCATCAGCTATACTAGTTTTTTCCTGTTAAGCAGTGGGGCAATAAGACACCATCTTTGATTGTAATCCAGGAGAGAGAATCCGATGACAGGACATAATATATTGAACATTCTGCCTCTGTGATCTGGCTTCTCTCTTCAGAAATAGAAACAAAGACAGTGTTGTATTGCTCCCATTCATAGTTCAACTTCTAATCTACGAATGCAGCTCATGATAGCGGACACAAGAGTTTTTCAGGTTGTCTGGTGGGATCCAGTGCCCGTCAAACCCCTCACTGATTCTCCAAAAGAAAACCTCTATTCTAAATTGGCCCATGTGCTGTGAACTTATCCCGACTGTCCATGCAAACGTCTACCCTAATATTGACCTGTGCTCTGTCTCACAGCAGGTGCCTATAATGTGTCTCTCTTTAAGTTAAGAGAGACAATTGTGCAGCTGTCGAGATGGAACTGAGGGGTCGGTGTTTGAGGGTCCAGGGTAAGGTTTGTGTGCTGTGTTGGGACTCCTACTTTCACAGGTTATCCTCTCTCTTCTAACCCTGAAAGTTGTCCTCAACCTTCTACATTTCTCTCTCCCGTTTAAGTAAGATGCTCTCTGGTGTGGAAACTGTACCGTTTCGTACTGTGTACTGTGTATTATTGTGTCATATTGATTTAGTGTCTGTGAATACATCTCTCCTCTAATTTTTCCCTTTGTTTGACTTTTGACTTTATCTTCTCTTCCTCTCACTGTGTCAACCACAAGTTTCTTTCCAGGTGTGCTCACTGTGCTGTTAAGCTGGTTATCACGCTAGACTGGCTTGCCAAACTAAACCAAACATAAGCAAACAAACACAATAAAACGGAAACTTGGGTCATGCACACGCCATTGGCCTTTGTATACTGTAATAACCCCTGTTTAACCTCATCTTGTAGCTAAATATACTTACACATATAGAAATTATATGTACTTATATATTTATCTTTATATAACCATATAGCCATCCTTACATTATAGAGGGTCCAACTTTCTCCCTATATCCCCTTTACTTATGTGGGTCATCTCTTCCTTTGCCTCTGTCTTTCCCTCTCCTTCTGTCCCTATCTGTATAGGTGTCTATAGTCAGCCTTATAGCTAATGCGTTGGGCTTCTCCGATCTAGGCCCGATTAAATCACTCAGGACACTGAGGGCCTTGAGACCCCTCAGGGCCCTGTCACGTTTTGAAGGGATGAGGGTAAGACCATAAGATACCAGGCAGCTGGTCCTTCTGCATGCCGATTAAATAAAAGCATCAACGCATGCTAGAGATGGCTATATAGTCAATTTTTAAGGGGAATTTTTAAGTAACTCCTTTTATCAACGAGAAGCTTTTTGCATGGACGCAAATCATCTCAGATGTTCAGTAATACATCTGATTTGGTTTATCATATTTCATTTCATATAGCCTATTATAAAGTTAGTGCTATGTCAAGACAATTTGCAGCGACTTATCCATTAAAAATAGTGACAAAAACAAGTAAAAATATCCTGTGCCTGATAAAAGACGAGACTATAACATTGATTTTGGCCTGATACAACCCTTTATAATAACTCAGCTTGGAAGTATTCAGTACCAGCTAGAGAACAAGTAGAGGTTTGTATGAACCATCACACAAAATCTGTTCAAACTGAGCCACATAAGTAGAAAAATTTGTGAATTACAGAGCTGCCTAGACAAATAAATGGATATGGCTCATGGTGAATTAAATTATTACAGTGTTTGCAATTTGCATGCGATTGATTAATTAATCTTTTCCTTTGTGTGGAGTTTCCATATGTAAAGTTCTGATGTTGCGTGAGACTCCATGCCTGCAAATCCTTTTTCTACAGTAATACTGGTTTATTTGATCATTACTTTTACGTGTGATGGGTTGGTTCAGCCTCTGGTTGTTGCTGGTCAGACTCTTGTCAGTGTTTAGGCTCGACATCCTCTAACTGTCGCTCTGCCTCAAGTGTCTTGTTATCTGATCTTATAACAGTTTGGCTTTGGCATTGTCACACTGGAAGATCAACAAACTTCTGGTTGCATACCCCCCTTCCCCCACCATCCTTGCTTACAACTCAGTAAATTTCATCACCATGACTGTCATGACTATCATTTGCAGTAGCTGTATAAACCCATTAAATACCTAGATGCACTGTCTCTATATTGAAACATTAGGATGAACACCAGAATGAAATCTTAGAGTTTGAACTTTTGTTGTTTGCCTACATAGTTTTGGTTTATTTGGCTTTCTGTTACCATTGCACCTCTCTGTTTAGAAATGCACATTCTTGTGATGGACTTCTTAAGCTAATCTATAGCAAAAATATATACCCCTACATTCAAGTGGGTGGATGTGACCCTGAAAGACAACAGGAGAATACCGACTAGGCTCCACTGTGGCTATGAGGAGCCTGCTATCTTTGACATGGCAGTAGAAAGTGAAGACGATCTAAGTACTTGGGTCGCAATGAACATAGGTTAAGAGCAAAGCAAAGAGATGTTAGTACTTTTACAAATGTTCTTGACCTAATTCACAAATCCAGAGTGCAGATTTAACTTGTGACATATTGCTAATAAAGGTGGACATTTTTCAGTCAATTTCTCTGACATATTTCTTATTTTGTGTGGAAAAATACTTAAAAAAACCTAAATTCAGACTCACAATCAGTGTTTATTCCAACATTGCAAAAAAATATATTGAGGATTTTGCGTGTATTGTTATGACACTACCTAGTGTAAGTGACCAAGTGATGTGGTTAATTTAGTGCCAAGAAATTGAAAGACTGGAAAAACTCTGTAATAATAATTATGGAGGCAAAGAATGTGCATTTCTGTAAATGTGTGTCTTGATGTTCTTATGTGTGAACATCTCTACGCAGCTTGCGCGTGCTTGTCAAGTTACAGTGCCTCTGTTTCCTTGCTGTTCTCTTCAGGTTGTGGTGAACGCCTTAGTGGGTGCAATTCCCTCCATCATGAACGTGCTGCTGGTGTGTCTCATCTTTTGGCTCATCTTCAGCATCATGGGCGTCAACCTGTTTGCTGGGAAGTATTACTACTGTTACAATGAGACAGCTGAGGAGAACTTTCTCCCACATGAAGTCAACAATAAAACACAGTGTTTCGAACTCATTAATGCAAACTTCACTGAGGTCCGATGGAAGAATGTCAAGATCAATTTTGATAATGTGGGTGCAGGATACCTGGCACTGCTGCAAGTGGTAAGAAACCTTTGCCGTCACTTCTCATTTGGTTCTATCTTCTGATATGAAACAGTGTTTAACCTGTTTTGTTGCTCATTGTGTCTGTACACTAAACAGGCAACATTCAAAGGCTGGATGGACATAATGTATGCCGCAATAGATTCAAGAAAGGTACGCATTTTTTAATGTCTTACTCCAAAAGTAAATGTAGTAAATAAGTAGAGTTTAGTATATATTTCCACTTTTGCTGTTTTACAGGTAGAGGACCAGCCCGTCTATGAGGACAACTTATACATGTACATCTACTTTGTCATCTTTATCATCTTCGGCTCGTTCTTCACCCTAAACCTCTTCATTGGTGTCATCATTGATAACTTCAACCAACAAAAGAAAAAGATAAGATTTACATTTTCCTTTTATTTACCTTTCACCTTCTCGGAACCTACTGCTCTGTAGTGGAAAATGTTATTTATTCATACTCTAGAGGTGAACATTGATACCACTCTCATATCTGTCAGTTAATTATGATGTTACAGGCAGCGGCCTGTTAGCTCAATTTAGTGTAAAGATGTTCGCAAATGTTAGTGAGTTTCAGATAAGCTGGTTGGTGGATTTGCAGCTTTTAAATAGAGAACCCACCCCCTGCAACACAGTGTTTTTGCTAAGCTGTCTAGAAGCTGATGTTTCTTATTTACCTTGCAGAAATAAGAGTAGTACTATATGAGTGAGGTAACTATCTGCAACAATCTGAACTGAAGACTCCCAAACAAATAAAAGGATTGATTGATTTGAATTGCACCTGCCTCATATTAAATGTATTGAGAGTAGAAGAATAAATCCTTGCAGATTGTAACCAAATTGTTTTGTCCCTTTACTTTGGAGGTCAGGATATCTTCATGACAGAAGAGCAGAAAAAATACTACAATGCCATGAAGAAACTAGGGTCAAAGAAACCACAA
Organism: Anabas testudineus; assembly: GCF_900324465.2. NCBI lineage: Eukaryota > Metazoa > Chordata > Actinopteri > Anabantiformes > Anabantidae > Anabas > Anabas testudineus. The sequence goes on along the minus strand of NC_046614.1, from coordinate 11,818,622 downwards.
AAGCCAATACCCAGGCCTCAGGTAAATATTGGTTTGCTGCCTGGCTCAACGTAAGCTTTAGTTTATAAGAAACATATGGCTGGAAGCTCTCTGCAATTCACTGACCAGAACAAGTGAATAAGTATTCCTCCTTCCATTCCCTCCCTTTCTCCTCAGAACAAGATCCAGGGCATGTTTTTTGACTTTGTGACGCAGCAGGTGTTCGACATCTCCATCATGATGCTCATCTGTCTCAACATGGTCACCATGATGGTGGAGACTGATGATCAGTCAGCAGAGACAGAGAATGTGCTTTACTGGGTCAACTTCATCTTCATTGTGATCTTCACTGGCGAGTTTTTACTGAAGCTCTTTGCACTGCGTCACTACTACTTCACCAACGGCTGGAACATCTTCGATGTGGTTGTGGTCATCCTATCAATTGTGGGCAAGTATCCAGCAGGGTGGTTTGTGCTTTGGAAAATAAATGTGACGAAAAAAAGGTTCCATATGAAGTCCTCTAGGCCATTCTTCTAACATCTGTTAACAAAACTAATGTTGTGTTTCTTTTTTCTCTCTTCTCACTCCAGGGATGTTTCTGGCTGACCTGATTGAGAAGTACTTTGTGTCACCAACACTGTTCAGGGTGATTCGTCTGGCTCGAATTGGTAGAATCCTGCGTCTGATTAAGGGCGCCAAAGGCATCAGAACTCTGCTGTTTGCCCTTATGATGTCCCTTCCTGCCCTGTTCAACATTGGACTCCTACTTTTCCTGGTTATGTTCATTTTCTCCATCTTTGGCATGTCCAACTTTGGCTATGTGAAACACGGGGCTGGAATTGATGACATGTACAACTTTGAGACCTTCGGCAACAGCATGATCATCCTGTTTATGATCACCACGTCAGCTGGGTGGGACGGCCTGCTCTTGCCCATTCTCAACTATCCTCCAGACTGTGACCCCTTATTGGAGAATCCTGGCACCCCCGCTACAGGAGACTGTGGCAACCCTTCCGTGGGCATCTTCTTCTTTGTTATGTACATCATTATTTCTTTCCTAATTGTGGTCAACATGTACATCGCCATCATTCTGGAGAACTTCAGTGTGGCCACAGAGGAGAGTGCTGACCCGCTCAGTGAGGACGACTTTGAGACCTTTTACGAAATTTGGGAGAAGTTTGATCCTGATGCCTCCCAGTTCATCACCTATGCCAAGCTTTCTGACTTTGCTGATGCACTAGAACACCCACTCCGAGTCCCCAAGCCCAACACCATTGAACTGATTGCCATGGACATGCCTATGGTGAGTGGCGACCGAATCCACTGCCTGGACATCCTCTTTGCCTTCACCAAGCGTGTGCTGGGTGACAGCGGCGAACTGGACATGTTGAGGCAACAAATGGAGGAGCGTTTTGTGGCAGCCAATCCCTCCAAGGTCTCTTATGAGCCAATCACCACCACTCTGAGGCGCAAACAGGAGGATGTGTCAGCCAGAATCATTCAAAGGGCCTACCGCTCCTACCTGGCTAGACGGGGTTTCGTCTGTAAGCGCAAACCAACCAACAACAAAGTGGAGAATGGCAACAATCAGGAACAAGAAAAGAAGGAGAGTACTCCCTCGACTGCCTCCCTGCCTTCCTATGACAGTGTAACCAAACCTGACAAGGAGAAACAGGACGACAACGAGGGCAAGGGAGGGAGGAAAGAGAAAGGAAGAAACCAAAAAGACATCAGGGAATCTAAATGTTAGAGCGTTGGATTAATCACAGTAATAACAATAAAAAGTATAATAATGTAACTTCGAGCAAAGAGAGAGGAAACTCACCCACACAGATGTACAGATTATTTCATTTGCAAGTCAGAAAAAAATAATATTAAGTAATTTTGTTTACAGACTTCATTCTTAAATTGGTGCAGAAGGAAGCAGCTTGGTCAGTTACAGCTTGAAGACTCTTGAACTTCAGTCAAACTAAACATAATCAGCATACTGTGTGACATTGTATCTAGACTACTGATATTAACAAAAGGGAATGAAAAACAGACTTGGAATTGTCTGTTGCTCACACTGGCCTACTGATAAGTAACTTTTCACCGAATGAGGTAGAATGAAAAAAACACTGGAGGAATTCAGTGCCTGGAGGCGAGTGATGGATTCCTATGGAAGACAGTGCTGTGAAGGAAAAACAAGGAAGCGGCTTGATGCTGAAGAATTGTCCTCTTAAAGCAGCCAATGTGTGGCTCTGTGTCATTTAGCCATGACATGTATAGAGGAGAAAATGGCACTTTCACTCTATAAGAGCAAACAGAAGGATGACTAGTGAGTGAAAGACACAAATGGCAGAGAGCGTTGGAAGTACTCGTTTTGTTTTATTAAAGCTGGAAATTGTTAATTTAAGCAGCAAAAATGCAAAAGAACAATATTCAACATTTTGCCCATGTCACTTAACTCTTCTAGTCATTTTATCTTTGTTATACCCACATCAGAACGCTTTTTTACATGGGCTTTCACACCAATTGGTTAAGGGTCTGTTTATTATGGGGTCAACTCGGGCCAAGGGCTTACATTTACTCAGAAAGATTTCCAAACAAATACATAAATAATTGTGCTTGTTCAATGCATAGAAATGACTTGCATGATGGCATGTTTTGATCAGAAATCTTGCATGAATTATCATAGTCCACAAGACACTAATACTCAGACCACTACAGTGGCTCGACTGTAAGCTCGAGACATTGTCAAAATTTGAAAGTTCAGAGTCCATAAGAGTCAGAGTAATTTGTTTAAAAAAGATAAGTGATATGGGGGTTGATAATCTAAAATGGATCCAGATTTTTGTCTCATTCTTCAACACATTTCAACTAACTGTTTCAGATGTTGCCCCTATAGACAGAAGAATGGAATATGTTGGTAAATTATACCACCATAGCTGATCAGTGGGTAAAATCCAAACCATTATTTGCTGCTATGGAAGATTTTGAGTGTGTCAGATGTAGAAACGGATGTCTGTGTGTATCATGGGATTGATGTGTTTGTTTATTTGGACTGAAATATCAATGGGCGCAACACGATGAAACTCAAAAGCTTGTGTTTATAATTTTCCTGCACCTATGTGATTTTCCATGCCATTTGCCTTTAGTTATGTGTGAGCAGTGGCATTTTGCAACTCCTGGTTTTGGGGATTTCACAGGTATGGCAAACTCCTTTCTATTTCCAATGTTTCTCTGTGAGTGGTTAGACCTTTCTGAAAGGGCTGGGTGTTGATTATTGTTTCGTTTACATCATTTGATGCCATGTAGCTTATTGTGTGTATGTGTGTGTTTTGTTTCTTTTTTGTTTCTTTGTTTTTTTTTAATTTTTCCTAATGTAACTATTCTATTATGCTGGTTGATGAGTCTTATTTTACGCAGTCTTATAAGCCACATCTATGATGATGCGGGAGGAAATGCACTTGTGCTTGAACATATGTTGTTGGCTGTTTGGAGAACCCTATTCTAACGAGAAACAGAAAACTATCACTGGTTGATAAGAATGTTTTGTGTGGAGAAGCCAAAGAGATCTGCCTTGTTATCCCTTGTTGCCCTTTGTCCATGGAGTGGGATTGGGTGAAGTATGCCCTGCCCATTCTGTTTTTTTGCTGTCATTATTAGACAGAGAGACCCTAGAAATGTATGCAATGCTTGAAAAATCCATCCTTTTTCTCAGGAGATATAATAGATGTATTATTATGAGCTCTGCAACAAAATGCAAGTGAATGTGACGGGAGTATTTATGAAATCATGTTTTACTGTTTTTGTTTTATGCCATGTTAATGGACAATGATCTCGGCTGGCTGCCTTATCCTGGCGGCCACCTGGTCAGGGGCCAGTTTAGCGCTTCCTGCTTATGACGCTTAGAATTATAGGGCTAGAAGCATCTCAGTGAAACTGCATCATTTCGCTCACTTGTTATGGCGGCATTTATATTGATAGCGCACTACATTTGTGGTTAAGTCATTATGAACTCTAATCTGGTCTCATTTAATTTGAGTAAATAAAAATAACAACAATCACCCCAGTAGCAATCCCAGGCACAGGAAACACTGTGAGGAGACGTCACATGAGTGAATTGGGATATGTTGGTTTGAGCAGCACACCTTCTGAAGCAGAAGTGGCACCCTCAATGTGTAGGCCCCAGATTTCAGTATCTAACAACAAAGGTGCTCTGAGCCTCTCATTAGTCGTTTTTCTTCATGCTGCTCTACTGCATAACAAATACCAAATAATCAACAGAGCACTAGATGCATTCTTATGGTACTGTGAGCCTAAACACCACACCAGAGCTTTTGCACTTACTGTTGTGCAGTGATGTCACTTCCTGTTTATCCTCCCTCATCTGTTCTCGAGTTCTACAGTCCAGTTGCTGCATGAGACCTCCAAAATCAGTGTGGGTGTTAACTTGAACCAAATAAAACTCTGAATGATAAGCATAAAAGCTACTGCCGTTCATTTCCGCCAAGATCACCATGGATGTACAGATACGTATGAGAGAAAGAAACCTAAAAAAATAGACACACATGCATCCATTTGGAAAATAAATATAAATACAGTTCAGGCTATGTTCTATACGGCACAAACTGCAAAAGCTAAGAATGGACTTTTTAAGAAACTATAAATAATGTAATATATTAATTTATTTTAACGGCATGTGTAGTTTTTTGTAAATACAGGATTACTTAAAAAACTACAGCTATTAATCTAACACTAAATATTAATAACCATAACTAGAATGGCTTCCAGCTGACACTCCTTGTCACACTTGATAGGCTGTGACACATTTGTTAGATGGAACAGATATTTTTTTTTTATCACTTTTTCACAAAAAAGGGGAGTAAGCTAAGAAGAATCTATATTAAAGAGCAGGAATTGTATTTAAAACTATAAATCAATACGTACATATACAGAGCTATATTACATATATTATATATATATATATATATATATATATATATATATATATATATATATATATATATATATATATATATATATATATATATATATATTATATATATAGTATATATTCATTAGAACAATGTCTGTAACTCAATTCTCCTGTCCACTCCTTGCGTTGAGGTAAATCAGAACCACAGAGTGTAACTGATCATGCTTTTTTCTTAGTGTGGTATGTTCAGAGAATAACCAAACCTCTGGCCTGCCCAGGACTTCTGCATACTGGGTACCACCGTACAATGCATGGTGTTGTACTGGCTGCTTGCTGAGAATTGTGGAGCCTGCCTTGGTGAAAGGATTGCACTACCAGCATACCCTTTTGTACATGTGTGAAGATGTCTTGCCCCTAGTTTCCTATATTGTACACACAAAGATATACAGATGCAGACATATACACGTAACACGCTCACACTCAGTCTTTTGCAGGCAACTGCTGGTTAACCAGTGTGCCCCAGTATGAGACACAGCTCACTTTGTGTGACAAATTTTTGCTTGTTTCAGCTCTAACCGTCCTCCATGTTTCCCCCTTAACACGCTGCTGCAGTTTGAAGTTGAACTTTAATTTTGCTGTCACTTTCAATATGATATATCTAATGATTTAAGGGTTAGTTGTCTTAAGTGTCTGTGTGTTTGTCTATGGTGCAATATCTCTTAACGGCACGTGCCTTTTTAGCTTCCTATTTAGTCTATCAATAAAATCAGCAATGAGGATCTCAAAACCCATGGGAGAGAATCAAAACGGAGCACGGTAGAAACAATGTATTGAACTTGTAAACTGAAAACTCACCACCTAGATTAGACTGTCTGGACTAACATCTTGTAGAGTCATGTAGTACAAGTGCTCTCTCTGTGTGTTCTCCTTACTGGCCCTTTGGCTAGTAAGAGAACAGCTTGCCTTCAGTTTTACACTTTTTTTTTTCATTTCCAAATGTTGGTTTACCAATTGGTATATGAGGCCATCCTTTTGTAGCATGACTGAGATACATTTCTTTTCTTTGCTGAAAATAGGCTAACTGAAGAAGAAAAAAAAATTGACTGTCATTATCTCTTGCCACTAAAACAGTCAGAGAGAGGACGTGTGTTGCACAACCATATGAGACAATTAAATGAGAATCAGCGATGTCTGAAGAATGTCTTCATTTGAGCACGAAACTATTTCCAAACAATAAAGCAGCCTTCCAGTTACACCTCTGGCTGGTGTCGTTCTTGGGTGTAAACTAAATGACTGTCACAAAAAAAAGGTGATTTTGGTATATTTTGGATTTGGTGCTCATAATGACAATAATTGCAGGGCTTGATGTAGTTGGTGTGTCATGGTGCAACAGCATTGGGATGACTTTAAAAACAGCTATGTGCGTGCTTCTTTCCTTCCCTCCCCTCCTCCGTGTGTATCTGTGTAAGGTGGTGCACTGAATGAGGGGAGGGGGGGAGGGGAGGGGTAAGTGGAGACAGCACTGCAGTGCAGATAGATGAATGCAGTGGCCTGCGCTGAGTCAGCAGCATGTTCCCAATAGGCTCAGACTGTACAGTGCACTGTATAGCACCTCCTTACCCACAGCAAGCAAAAAGAGGGAGAGCGAGCTACAGCAAGAAGACGAAAAGTAAATGAGAACAATGAACAGGGGTACGCACAGTAAAACTGAATGTGTTGCTATGTATTTCTCCTTCATCCTTCATCTCCTACCTGCAGTGCTGCATGTGTTTGCAGTGCGTCACTAATTTTGTACAGTTGAATGCTGCATCGTACATTAAAGAGTTACTGCATTAGTGGATTTACAGTTAAATACAACATCCACACCTGCAAATGTTAAAAAACACTGTAAGCCTGTATGTATGTATGTGTTGTTACCACTATATACACTGTCAAAATGCTGCACCATACATGCTTTGCCTTGTTTTTCCCCCTTTAGGTTTCTGTCCTCCTTGCATCCATCTTATTAGCAGGACTTGGTTGCAGAGGTGGGACGTGGACTAAGTAGGACATTGGATCTCTTGAGCTGTTCGAAGTGGGAGAAGGAGACAGAAGGAAGGAAATGTGTGTGTGTAACTGATACACAGAGATAGAGATTATATGTCTGTAAGGAATCAATAGCATGTAACTTACTACTGTACTGTATAATGCTGTGATCAAGTAGTTGTCTGTGTTAGTCTGTTACATTATGAAGAAGGTCTGTGGGAAGGTATATATATATAAGTTATATATAAAAAAATATAAATAAGTTTTATTTTAGCCTAAATGAAATATAAGATGTGATATGCTCATGCTTTTAGTGCTATTTGTAAACCCTGGTTTTGGTCACCAGTGCCACCACAGGCTTGATCTGTCATACAGTGACAGATCAATCGCCTGTTGAGATGGGAGTTTCTGTTCACAGACATCACAGCTGTTCATTTGTGTGTTCATTACTGTAACCTCTCCAGCACACTTCAATGAAGTTGCTCAAATCACTTCTTACAGCTATCGGACTCCCTCTAGTGGGACCTCAAAGAAATAACTTTGAGAAACTGGATTCAAAATCAGATTCACTAATTCGAAAATTAGTGTGGTTATGATGTGGTGTATGGATGGATATCAAAATCCTTCTGTAGTTGGAAATATGCCAGCAAGAGATCAGCTTGTCAGACAGGAATTCACAGCATGATCATTTGCAATCCGGGAAATCCATTTGTGTTTATTTTTCATATAATAATGAGGTGCACAGATTGTGTCATTTAAAAATACAGAAACTAAAATCCTGCATGTGTGTCCTCCTGTCAAGATGCAGGATACCTGCATAAGTTTTCCTGAATTTAAGTAACAAACTTAGATGTAAGATTTGTGACACTTATAATGCACAATAAGAAACGTGTAGTTGAACTGTCGCCTTTATGACACTTTGGCACAAACTCCTACGCTTAAAGAGGAAGAAAATACTCTTTTAATCTTAATAGTCTGAAACCACAACCTGCTTGTAAAAACTGAGCCTGGATACATTTAAATCTCCCTGTTTTCATGTCGTATAAGCTTGAACCATATGTGCTAGCATTTAAAACATTTACCTACAGCATCAGAAAGACCATGGTTATTTTCTTTTTTTATTTTATAATATAAATAATTATGCAACTAGGCCTTTTTTAGTCGTCTGCCGCAGCCTCACAGTGACACTGTACTTCCTAATGAGACCCTGTAGGTGTCACTGGTATATATTTGTCTCCGGTAAGGACGCTGCAAGAGAGATTGTTATACTTATTACTACACAGGCAGAGGGATGGCATTTTGGTAATGGGACCTTCTGCATTTCAGTGTAGAAGAACAATTGCTGCATGGTCTAATGTCAGCTGCCGGGAAAATGGTTTGAATGATTTCAGGGAGTCTATGACAATAAGGGAAGAAGGTGTGAATTATTGAGATGTTGATGAGTCACAGTGACTTTGGGTGAGAGGACAAAAGTTTTAGACATCTGTCACACGCCAGTGCATGCCCTCTGCCCCACAGACAATAGAGCTGTGGACAGGGGGGTGTCCTGTGGAAGAGGGTCAGGATCTTCTCCACACTTGCTATTCTTTCATTCTACGCTCTGCTGAGTTCCCTATGGACCCTTTACATAATAATAAACTATAAAAGCTCTGTGGGTTCGACAAGTCTGACAAGTTGGGATAAAAATATCAATTCAACAAAATAACAGTAGGCTCACGAGAGAAAGACAGCACTTTATTTTAGTGGCTGTTATTTCTGGAAAGAGCTTTGTAATTATGATGCAAAGGTAAAAGGAGGAAGAATACCTGAGACTACGTTTCAATTTGTTTAAAACCAGTTGTTAATTGGTGGATTTTCTTGAAATATCTGCTACACTTACTGTACAAGTAAAATATATAAACATTAATTTATTATAGGAGACACGCTTCTTATGTGTTTGTTGTGTGCTACTGTGTAGAGAAATTACACACTTCTGCAGTTCAATTAGTTTGAATTAATGAATCAGAATTGCACCACATTATTTCTAAAATTACCTTCTAGTGAGTGATTGGAATACTGATTGAGAGGAGCACAATAATTATACATTACTATACCTGTGTTCACAGGGCATAGGGGGGTGCAAAAACTGTTTTAGCATGATGTTACTCTTGGGTCATGTAGTCATGTAGAGAGAACTGTATTTTTGTGCAGAAACATTTAGTTTGTACTATAGTATTTGTACAATTCTCAAACTGTATTTGTAGAGAAAATACCAGTTGGGTAATAGATGTTAAATTATTTCAATAATATGTGTTAGTGAAAACTGAAAACTCATTTTCATATTTCTTCATTTTTGTAAAAAAAATGTTTAGATGTACACACAAAAAGACAAAGTCAGGCTTTTCTTTAGTATATCTTCATTTGCATGACAAAACAGTCTTTAGTGAGGTAGACTACAACAGGTCAAGAATTAGAAACATTGCTCCTTTAACCGGCAGGTGAAATGACATGAAAATAAGTCCTTCCATGTGCACGTCTTCAAATTGAGGTAGAAATGGTTACAGACACTGTACAAGAAAGGACAAAAAAGAAAGACAGCTGTTTTAGGAAGATAACACTAAAACCCGGTTTCTGCTGGACAAATTCAGCTCCACTTATTTCAAGGAGTGAAACAACAAGAAACAGCAAATACAGTGTATTAATGTAGAGCACATTCTTCGTGTAGCATTGAAGAGCATTCTGCAGTTTTAGCTAAGCGCTTCCAGACTTAAAATGTGGGGTAAGAATGCTGCATTTGCTTAACACCAATGTACTAATCTGTCATTTCTTCCTCACAATTTGACCCATAATTTGTGTGATGAGGTTTTTGAGTTTTTACAAACTCAAAGTCAGTTTATGAAATGATTTTAATTTCCAAAAATGCATTGAAATATGTTTTTATCACCTAATTTCAGCCTAAATAGTTTATCCAGGAGTTTTGTTTTCTGTTTTTTCAGCACACAAAGGGCTTATGGTTGCCAAAAATAATTTTAGCATTGTAGCTTTGTTGTATTTGTTGTATTTTCTGACAGTGCACATACTCTGTTAATGTTTGTTACAAGTAACATCTCCCTTCTTCATCATGTTAATTCATGTTAGAGCCAAATTCAAACTGATTGGTGACACTGCGTAAATGTGTTTTAAAATACTGACATTCGGACATTTAATAAACAAATGTATGGATCGTATACTGTATGTGTTGATATGTCAAATATTGTCTATCAGGAGTGCTTTGTTTTGACAGTTTGTCCACAAAGAACCTTTCCCCCACTGCTAACTACACTAAAACTTAACATGTCGTCCATTTCTCCAGCAATATCTATATGAGAATTACATCTATACATGAAGAAAATATGTGTCATATATCTAAAAACATCATCAATGTACATTATGGCATGTATTGTCCTTTTAAAAAAAATATCTGAATTACATTCAACATTTCAGGCCTTGATACAGAAACCTCAAGTTTAATTTCCCAAGACTAAGACTGTGTGTACGTGCTTGTTGTTGTTGTTGTTGTTGTTGTTGTGTGTGTGTGTGTGTGTGTGTGTGTGTGTGTGTGTGTGTGTGTGTGTGTGTGTGTGCATCTTTATTGTGTGTGTTTCTACAGTTAGTATCAAAGGCCTTATAAGTCCATTGCTTCCCTGAAGTGTTCAGAGTGTCTTTTGCTCTTTGACAAAGCCGTGGCTCTGTTAACATCTTGCTCCATTAAGCTCCCTACAAACACCCTAAGGTAATAACATACATTCTTGTTTTATCATTCTGAGGTAACAATATTCTTCCTGAGTTTTCAGTTACACAACTATAAATCATCCTTTCGAGAGGCAAAAGTAAAGAAAATGCATATAAAAACGTAAATCCCAGAAGACAAGCAGGAAAATCTTCATAACGAATGTAATATTGATCAAAAAAAAAAAGTTACAGGCACAGGCAGAATTTCTCTCCTTCAACCCACTTCAACCTCATTCTAGGCTGTGCATCAGGCTTGTACAGGCTCATACACCACTGAACAGTTTTACCACTGTGCACACTTAAGCATGGTTGTTTGACGTTTGTTGATTTAGGGGTAAAGGTTTGTAAGTTTGAATACTAAGACATAGCATTACCTGAATCAGGTATTGATTTGAAAAATATACCTGTTCGTTTTAGGATTAGTCTGTATGTAAACAACGCGCATACTCTGTGTGGTGTCATTGTGTAGATGCTAAATAAAGTTTTAAAATGAAGATAAAATCTTAGTTCCCCTCTCTTTCTTTACATCAACAAGTATGGCTTCATGTAATCATTTTATAAGCAGCTTGGTATGTACAGTATAAACAACAGTTGTTCTTCTGTGAAGGGGTTGAGGACAGGAGACCAGGCTCCAGGACAGAGATTAGATAAAGAGTGACAGAAAAAAAGGGGTTACGGAAACTGAAACAAAGCCAAGAATAAGGGAAAACAAAAGGCGGGTAAACATTCATTTGTCAAGGCCAAGCGACACACCAAGCCTTGCAGTATACTAGCTGTGTAAAGCAGCAGTGATTGTGCTGAAATAATACGGCAACCATTTAACTTATTGCTCTCCTTACTTTTTGGTCAGTTATGATTTCTGTGGTGTGGTCGAACATATTGCAGTCAGAGGCCTTTTACATGCACAATGGCCACAAATAATTACACCAACTTTCGAAATCCATGCTGCTATTGTGCTGCTGCCACAGTGGCAGAAAGGAAATAAATAGGATCCTGAGAGAAACAGACACTCATGCAATCAGACTGTCTTAATGCTATCTATGTAGAGAATGCCTCAGCCTCACCCCTAAGACTTACCTCAGCCTTACAGGGCTACATGCCCTTGCGAATCTTTGGAAAAACACGAATAATGAAAATGTTTAAGATGCACAAGAAATAATAGTAGTGTGCCCTCTTGCCCTGTTTGCTACTGAAATAAAATCTTTCACTGACAAATTTAATGTTACTTCTCCAAGTCTATCTGGATTAAGACCCTTGGTTTGTGTCAGAGAGAAAGAGAATCCTCTCCGGGTCTTCAGCGGCTTCCTGCTGGGTCCTCTGATTGTGTATGCGATACAGGGACCTTCACAGTCATTCTCTGCTGAGCAAAGTTGTGCTCCCCTGATACACTCTCCCCTGCTAGACCTGATGGTGGGCTGTAGTTCCCTGGCCCGCCATAAGGGGGCGACATCAGCGGCTTTCCAGATTTGTAGGCCTGTGGATCTGAAGCCGAGCCGCTCATATCGTAGCCATTGCCGTGCCCGTTGCTGTGGCCTTTGCTATGACTGTTCCCCTGGCCATTACCATATTTTCTGTAGCGTGATCCCTCCACCTCTGCTCCCTCCTGTCCTTCCTCTGTCATCTCAAAGGCCTTGCGCTTCAGTGGGACCCCTGGCTCGGAGCTCACTCCCAGGTTGTGAGTCGGGTAACTGTAACTGCCTCCCATCATTGTAGGTCTAGGGGTCAGAGGAGTTGGTGCACTAATCCCTGAAGGCAAGTAGGAAGCACTGGGGTGGCTGTATCCTGATGACAGGCTGGTTTGGGGATAGCATCCTGGGGGGTAGTTGTAGACAGGAGTGCTGGTGCTGTAGCTGGGCACTAGAGTGGGTGTAGCTGGCAAAGGGTGCAGAGAGGCAGGGGGAAGTGCTGCACTGGGCTGAGGGCAGTATCCTGAGGACAGGTAGGTGCTGTTGTAGGCAGGAGGGTAATCCTGAGATGATGGGGCATTGCAGGAACCAGCGCCACTGTAGCCTGGCTCAGAGGCCAAGTTACTGCTCACAACTGTTACACTTCCTGTTGCTGGGATGCCCATGGAGGCAGAGCCCACCTTGGTGCCAGTTAATGCCTCCAGTCCAGGGTAACAGTCCATACCCTGACCCAGAGTCCACGGCTCAGATTCGCTTTTCAGGAAAGTTCCAGGCTCCGAGTATGCTCCTGTAGCAGGACGTTCGTAGGGCAACTCCAGGCCTGAATACTTCTCAGCGTAGCGTTTGAGCAGAGAGGAAGCAGTTAGGGCTGATATGTCATCACTGGCCCAAGGATAACCTGCAGGGGCATAACTACGGCGGGCAGCTGTAGCGTATGGGTCGTGTTTGTGGGCAGACGGGGGCGAGGTGGTAGAGGTGACGTCTAGGTGCTGCTCAGGCCACTGAGATAAAGGGGCGGTGTGCTCCGGAGACCAGTGCATCTTCAACAGACCTACATGAAACAAGACCAAAGCAGAATTAGTCCACACACTCATCACAGGATGTTTAGTCCAGACAGGATAAAGGTTGTGCACTCGATCTGAGGTATTCTGCTCTCTAATTCACTCCAAAACTTACAAGCAAGTTAAGAGTCCACCTTCATGAATACCTGCCCTCACACGCTGACCCTTTTCCAGTATCATTTTGATGCTTTGCCCATACTCTTCCACAGTCTCACACAGGCAGGGAACTGTTTTAATCTTTGTGAAGCTGCCAACATAGCCCCCAGCCTGGTCTCCACGGCGATAAGCCTATATCAGCCTGCGTGCTGCCCTCTTCCTTTGCCTCTCTCACATTGGGGCCATTGTTGTCTTTCTGTGAGTCTTTTAGTCCACAAAGCCACCCCCACTGAGCGTGCGATCTAATTCGGCCCAAACCTCAGGGGTCTGTTGGACAGAAGGGGTAGAGGGCGGGGTCACTGTGTGGAGGGGGATAACAGTAGTTTTTTCTCCATACTACACAGAGACTGGACCAACACATTTACAAACACTATTACAAGTGTCCCGATCGATTGAGCAGTCAAAAATGCGAATTTTCACATGCCATGTACGACTCTACAAGCACATTTACACCCACAGAGTAATCCACTGGTTTAGTGGTTTTAGGCTTGTCTTTTTGAACTGGCATTAGGCTGACATTCCAGGCATTGCAGAGTATTATTAAACTGTCCTGACCCCAGGCGTAGACCAGAGGCGCTTCCCTACAACAGTACTGGACAGGAGAAGAAGACAAGCTCTTGATTTCAGTAACAGGAACGAACAGATAAATGGTAGTTTTGTGAAAGTGCCTCCTCTAATGAATCCTCCCTTTAGCACAGTGAGTAATTTCATGGATGTGGTTCTTTTTTGGTTTTCACACACCGTTCTCAGTTGTGCATAGTTAAAAATGTGTGATGATTATTTGAATAAATTTTATATTGTATGTGTAATCGTGAATTTAAAAAAAATCTTACTTATGTTTCCACTTCAGTTAGACTGATAACAAGATGCAAGACATTGCTCATGGTTGCTTTTTAAGACCTTAATCAAGGTGTACTTGACAAGGGTAAACAGAAAACACTACTGCAGTGGTAGGAGACGGGCTCATTCTCAATCATACACACACATCCTCGCTCAAATGTCTGGTTTGAAAGTGTGTACATGTGGATTATGTCAGGTTGTACCACATGTCCACTGGACCACCAGATGGGCCTCTAAACGGACCACAACTTGATCCCTAAAATAAATGATCCTTCAGCACAATAATCCCACTCATCCAATCCAGGGATCGCAACGCTCTTGAGGCTCCACCCTGGATCTGAGAAATCCCTATGCTCTGGGGAATTCTGACAGATCATTGGACCCATCCTGAGAACAAAACACATTACTAACACAAAACAGAAACAGCTTAGACCCCCACTAGTACACATAGATGTATAGATAGCTTTCTTGTGTAAAGGATACGCTAAAAAAGCACCATATTAAAAAAGAGTCAAAGAGCTCATTTATTCTTGTGAGAAATATAAAGTTTGTGGTACAAATGCTACTGAGATATAAGTGGATGCATCAACATCTGTAACCAAAGAACAAATATTCCACAATCAATACATGACAAAAAACTGAAACGAATTTAAGTGAGTAGAAAAAACACAGACATGATGTACAAATATATGAGGTAACAAAACAATCTGATGGATGAAGCAGCAAAACTAATGTTTTCCGAGATAAATAACTGTAAATAATCATTTGATCTTCTTTTAACTTGTTTAGATTTTATGTTTAAGATGAAAATTGTTTCAAATAAGCACCTGCAACTTTAATATATAAGTTGTTTTATCTGCTGATCCCACTGAGAATCGATCTGCAGCTCTGCAAAACGTTCAGGTCAGTACTACATTACTTTACCAGCTAACAAAGTCTATTAGTATAGCATATGAAGAAATCTAAATGTTTATATTTATACTTTGATACAAACCTATGCATGCATACAGCTCTACAGCTGCACATTCAGGATCATTGGACACTCAGATACCAATACTCACAGGTCATGCTGATTGAATGCACGAGCTGACTGTTTGCCACTTTGCCTTTTATCTACTCATCAGACCCGTCTTCACCAGGTGATCTAAATCATATTGGAGCGCAGTAATATATTGTCTCTGAATCCTCATGAAAAAGAATGTAAAAAACGAAAAGATCAGAGGCTGGACAAGTGAAACTAGGATCTGGTTTAAGGACCAGACTGAGGAAACCAGACTAATGAAGGATTAGAGCACGCAAAGCTTATGGGAGTGTCAGTGGTTGGTGGAAATCTGGCAGTCATGCCCATGAATTAAAGAAGCATCACTGGTAAGCTCACTCCTTATCTTTTCAGTAAGCACTTTGGCGAAGGCTTTATTCCAAGATGATCTTTTTAACAAATGTTAAAATAGATTGTGATTCCTTGATAATCATTGTGCACAATTCACTAAATTATGATGTTGCTTTTACATAAATAGTTAGTTACCAATATCTGACTATGAATCAAAGACAGTTCGACAGTTGACGAACTTCTCTCTCTTTTTTTATGGTAAGGACATGTATACTTCTAATAAAACACTAAATAATATAATTACTGAGATCTTTTAAAAGTGGATGTAAACGTCATCACTCTCTCTATGAACATTATCCACTCAGATGTCCTGCAGCAGAAATCACGTTTGCACGCTCTTTTCACAGCAAGATAATCTGTTAGGGAACAGGGTTTGGGTATAAGAAGGGATAAGTGAGGGAGCCCTTAATGTTGGCTTGAGGCTTGCAAAACACCCCTCCATTCTTGGCCATGCTTGAATTACCAAGAGACAAAGATGAGCACTAAGCCAGCTTGATACTATGACAGCTTTCCTTAATCATTGTGATTATCAGGTTTGTCCTTCAGCTGTTTACTAGGGGACACATATGAATTAAAGCTCACAGGGATGAAAAAAACTAGATATGATCAAAATAAGTTACATATGGTGTGCTGGTGATGTCCTCTACCCATAATACCCATAAGTAGTTCCTGTCTTATCTTAATATCGTCCTGATTTCCACTAGCACCATGAGGTTTTTATCGTTGTTCTCAATAAAGACATAAAAAGTGCAAATTATTATACTTTTTCTTGCCACTCTACTTAGATGTCCTAGTAAAATAAATTTAAATTCATACAAATCAATCATTATGTCTAGCTTTGAGTAATAACATGTGGTGTGTGTGATGCTTTATTTGTCCCTTTATGTATGTTGGTGGCTTGCATAGTACAGTAATATTGGAGTAGAGCTGTTGCTAGTCAATAAATGTGCAGATTCTTACCCAAGGTATTGTTAATGTTTTCACCCGAGTGAGTTTTTGCTGCAAAGTGACAACCCACCTAAAATCTTTTGAGCATTAAGAATTCATCTTGGCTTGAAATGAGGCTTTATAAGAATCATTTTCATTAACAGGAAAACATAGGTCAGATGTAACTCCTGTCAGCTATTAATACCTTCAGTAGAGATTTTAACAATTCCTATAACATAATGCACTATCCAAAGGTTCACTGGTATACTCTGTAGGCTCCATACAACCATAATCTAATTAAAATCTGTTTACACTACTTACATATTTCCTTATGACACACCAGATGTGGATTGTCCTCAGACCAGCAACAGGTCTGAACAGCCTGCAACAGCTCAGACTAAATCCTGAATTTGATGTCACTGTCGAGTTGCCTGTAGTCACTGTTACAATGGAAACCAGTGGTGTTGGAGCATTTACAGTTCTGAATGATCATGGATGTAATGTTGCTAACACTCATGCAGATCAGTAGGTACTGTGGTTAAACACTGTGGTTTGTTTATCACTATTATGAAGAACCTGGTTACATTAGAGGAGACAAGAGGAGACGACCTGTGAAAGCAAAGGACATGTTGAGACAAGAGTAGGGAAAGGAAATGTGAATTTCCCAAGCTGACCTAACCCTGTCTTTGGTGTCCTCTGCAGTTATAAACTTGGTTACGTATTTGAAGAGGTGTATGTAAGCTACAAACACAAGAACACAACAGTCAAACAAAAGTCGAAATCAGCCTTGTGTGTACTGTGTGAGCGCAAGAAATCATTCGAGGACAAGCCTGTAACCAGAGCAGGATGTGAGGTAAAATTACACCATTTCCTCTCCTGTCGACATCAAGACCAATACATGGATGCTACACAGTCTCAGGTTTCACCAAACAGAAAAATGTGCTGTGCTGTGCTGTGTGTGTGTGTCTGTAAATCACTGGGGAGTAGGTTGCTTGTAAACAGCAACCTGATCGATCCAATAAAGAGATGAACGGTGACCCTCACCAGTCTCTGTCCGTCCATCATCAGCCTCCACTAAAACCACTGTCTCTGTTCCTATCATCAGTGGTATATTAACAAAACACTGGTGTATTGTTTTGCCAAACCACATAATTTTGTTTTCCAAGAAAACATGATTATGCAAGGGATGTTTTCTGTGCATCAGTGCAGGCTAATTTGACTCGTGGTCCACCGCATGGTCAGTAGGCCTATGAGTAATTAAAGGTTAATTAGATGAAAGTGCGCATGGGGGAAGGGTCTGCCTGGAATGGGATTTGGGGGTTGTGAAGCATCAGATGTAGTTGGCTGACTGGCTGGAAGGGGAGTGGAAACAATAATCACCATTCTGGAGCTGAAAGGTCCTCTGTTAGTGCTTTTACTCCACTCACAATAAACAAAGACTCAACATTTCCTGAGGATGGACAGACACACAGCAAGACGCGCATGCACAGGCTCAAACACTTCTACGATTTGTGGTTTTGGTGCAATGTCTAGCTTCAGCTGGCTAACAGTAGCGAGAGAGACTTCTGGTCATCTATTGGATGAGTCAGGCTGCTGGAATGCCAGGAATCTAACCTGAGATCTATTTACAAAGCACATATCCTCTCCATACACTCAGCACACGCTGTCCACTCCCAAACCGAAGGAAGAGAGGGAGAAAGCAGAAAGATAGAGAACACACTTACTCACAGTGCTGATAAATGATCCTATTGGCTGTTTGCACATTATTGGATCATTTGTAATAGTTAGAGTTCACTCACTGCATTGCTCGGAAGATCAATACAGAACACATCAGAGGAGAAATGGGATATGGATATATACGTGGGGCACGTCCGAATTCTTGTTGCAAATGGGCCACACAAACATATCGCAAGGATGCCTTTGTCCTCTTTGCTTTTGCAAGCAGTGACCATAGTCTAAAATGCAGATCAGGCAGTGTGAAGGAGGACACCCCCTATCTCCCTGCTCCAGGCCTGCACAGTCCACCAGACCACACTGTAACAGATCTAAATGAACCTTTACACATACCTAACCTACAAAACTCCTAATCCCACTTTAATTACACATACATCTAATTCCCTACATTTATCTCTAGGTATTGCTGAAAAACCAGTTTACTTATAAATTAGCTCCTTCTTTTCCTCTGATTTTAGTAATTAATTAATTTATTTTAATTCTATTTTATTTTGATTTCACTTTAAATTTCTTGAGCCTTTCTCCTCGTCTCTGTGTGCTGCAGTAAAGACTGGACTGTGCGTCCGAGCCTGTGTGGTCAGTTTCCCCCTCCCCCACTCCTTTAGCGCACGCACACATGTGGCAGAAGCTAGCCTGGCCCCTCTCTGCTTATTGTGTCCACTCATATATCAGGCTGCAGCTGACCAGTCCCTCCTTACGTCCTCTCCATCTGCCCTTCACTTTACTCCTCCTTCATGTCTGTCATTTTACCCTGAGCAACACAGATCTTTATTATAAAGCCTAATGAGGAGCTATAATATGCTTAACGGGCCTCCATGATGAGGGTCTGATTTGTGTGTGTGTGTGCCTGTGCAGGCAGAGGGTGATGTTTATGTGTCACTCTATACAGGACTAATGAGAGGCTGTTGACACCAGGTTACTAACGATCTGATTTTCATTCACAGACTCGCTTCACCCTGGTAACTACCGGCTAAGAAAGAACTAAGACTGCTCATCACTCTCTTCGTGTCACACACTATCACCATTGGCCAAAGCCCCATAATGAGGTGTGACGGAGGTGTTTGAATGTTTACTTGTTTGTGTTTGTGTGTACAGATGAACAAGAAATGTATTTAAATAAATGCAGGGCTGTGTGCAGCTGACGTTTCTGTGTCCAGAAATCTAACACGATGCTGTGAGTATTTTTAAGGAAGGAATGTGACACATGCTTGTTACTAAAATTTCTGTCTGCTAGGAAAACTCCCTCATTGTCCTATTGCATTATTCCAATCAGGTTAATGTTGTAATCCTGTTAAAGCTCTGCCCAATCAATAACCTAATCAATCAATATATGCATATTTATCAGGCTGGATAGCAACCTCTCACGAGTAGCACATATGTAAACAGGGTCTGGTTTTTAATTAGTCATACAAAGGATAAGAAAAGTTTGAAGTTGAAACACTGTTTTACATTTTTAAACCTTAAATAAATGTATAGAAAGGTTATTGTTGTAACTCTTAAAGAAAAGCTCTAGATACACGGGCTGTATCTGTCCACCGTACTCCTTCAAGATGTTTTTCCAAGGGGCAGACAGTGATGCTTTAGCTGGTGTCTGTATAAACAAACTGTTACTTAACTACCTTCACATGGAGGGACTGAAAAAACAGCCACTGAACACTTTCTGTGAAATTCCTCAATGCAAAGCCCAGAGACTCAGCTGTTAAAGCCATTAGCATATCTGCCTTCTCAATATGACCTTTCAGAGAAAGCCCCCACCCTCCCAGTACACCCCAGCCCCTTCGGTTCCCTCTGCGCAACCACAGGAGATGAGTCCTCAACAAAAGAAGAGTCAAAAAATACAATGTACACAGGAAAACTCAAGCCAAGCTGGGCCACATGCCGTAGAAACCCCTCATTGGATATAACCATCGATAACCATTAGCATTTAAGTATAGGTAGTGAACAAACAAAATAAAATCAGACTTACTGTAACGGTTGACAGGACTGAGCATTCTGCAGCCGTGGCTCCAGGTGAAGAGAAGGGGATCGGGCTCCGCTGCTGCTACTGGTGGCCCAGCTGCATGCTGCTGGGCCTTCCTGAGCTACTGCTTCTCCTGCTGCTGGGGGTTGTGTGGCTACTTGCTTGGCTAGTGAGCAGCCTCCTGCACCCCTCCATGATTCATCTCGCACTTCAACGCTGACCTGACACACTGCCACCTGAAGAAGGAACACATGCCACTGTCAGATCCAACGCAACATAACTATCACAGACTTTGCTGTTTTCATCAATGTCAGCAAAAGCCATGTGTCATCCTGTAAACTGGACAAATTGGTGAATATTTAGTGCACAAATAATCTAAAGGAGTTTCCGTTCTTTGATTTATCACATTTAAGTTAAATATTGCCTATGAAAACTCAAACAGTGTGTCAATAACATTTAAGAAATACTTGCAAAAACAACTTCTATTGATTGATAATGATTTTCTTATGTATCCTAAGTGCTCTTAATTTTGCATATCCTGTCTTTCCATGTGTTCATGAGTGCACACACACATGCATGTGTGTAAATCTGATCGAGAGAGAGTTTGAAAAGCTAAATGCTCCTATGGAGAGGGGGCTTTTACCCTCTGACCACAAAACCACATGAGTGGCAGGCACATTTTCTAACTCTGTATAGGCAATGTAAATGTCATGTCCATGCAAACAGTACGATAAGAGCAAGGAAAACATTGTATTCTCTGCAGAGTCAAAGAAGCTCTCACGTCTAACATGTTACACGTGCGGAAAAAAAAAAGCAGAGTGAGTGTTATTTACAGCAGCCCGCTGTGTTGACACAGAGGACAAACCAATGAGAATATTTTACATGTGCAAAGACAACTACAGCATGTACAATGGGTAAACAAAAGGAAAACACATGGAAGATATCACAGAAGAAAGAGTGAATCCAAACGCTGGAATGTGCAAGAAGCAGCACAATCATTGTCATTACTGCTGAAAAGGAGACAGACACAAAATCTTTTTCAACAAGTGAGTAGATGGTTACTGACCTGATCATGCCTGGATTTACTTGATGGGTGATTCAATTCAGAAAGTAATCCACTATTCCGCAAAGTAAAAGAAATGTGAGTGTGACTGGGTGTGTGTATGTGTGTGTAAGAGAGAGAGAGAGAGAGAGAGGCTTGTACTCTCTTCTGGGACCCTATCCTTCTCTCCTACACTCCCTCGCTCGCCCTCCAGCTCCCTTCGCCCTCCCCCTCCTACTCTCCCTTGCCTGGTGACAACAGAGCAGCGCACAGATCCCCCTCCCCCAACCACACCACCCCTCCCCCTCCTTCCACCTCTCTTTTGTGAAAACTATTTCAGCAGGAAGGGAGAAAGAGGGAAAAAGTGACCAATCATGCAGTGTCAGAGAGGAGCCCGTTTCGCCCTGCTGTGTGTGCATGTGTGTGTGTGTGTGCATGAATTTCTGCATGTGTGTGCATCCTCTTATTTACATGTGTGTATGCATGTTTTTGATGGCAAACCTTCGTTTTGACGAATGAGCATACGGGACACACGTTGGTGAGAAATAGTGCATTTTCTCCTTCACTGATCATATGAGAAGTTCAGTTATTGTCAATGACTTCTATTGATCTGATACATTGATCTTAGTGTTGTTGGGAGGGTGGGGTTGAAACAACCATGTCAATATTACCCAATTCCTAGTGTTACCCCAACCTCCCCCCCAATACATTCACACACACTGGCCTGCACACACACATTGGTTGCTGCACACTGGCTTCCAACCTCTGACTAATTTCTTCACCTGTAATTTATCAAAGCTATTCAATTGCATTCCAGTGCTGCTTTTATTTCATTTTCATTCATACTCATTAGTTATCTCCTTCTCCTAGCCCCTATTTGTCTTCTCCACTAACTCATACATAGAAACACAGCTGTGCTTCTGCATTTAGAGTTATAGCGTAGGCGGGACAAGCGTGGCCACTCCTCATATTACTCTGCTGTAAACACTCAAGGCCCTGCAGGACACACGTCCTGCTTCGGCCGCTCTTAACACGAGGTCCTGTCCCAAACACACAGACTGTCAAATGTTTGACATGGAAGAGCTGTGTTTGAACTGGTTCTTACCATTAAGATCCCATCATCAATACAAAGCACAATTGTAACCAAACTGATCGCCTCTCTACACCAACTGTGCAGCTATGGAGTTTTTATTTTCACTATCTGAGCGTGCTATGAGTTTAATTGATAATAATGCAAACAACAGCAGCAAAGGTGGAGGGCTGTTACAAGACCTTTCATCAGGTGACTAGAGGAGTAATGGCCAGTGCAGCACTCAGCTCTTTCTCTCGTTCCCACAGTGCTGACAGAAACTGAAAAAAGCCACACTGTTATTTTTCAAGCAAGGAAACAATGCACCTAAACAATCCCGAATGTGCTGCGGGGGCTCTTCTTTTCATCATAGAAAACGTACGCTGTTTGAAATATTCTCACTGCCGAGGCAAACCGGCCCAGATGTGGTCTCTCGTTACGTCAAAAACATCTCCGCAGCTCTGTGCAGGTCACTGGGACACGCACAGGGACAAAGGGCAGTGTGTGCTAATGACAGCTCAATAGAAAGGTGCAGCTATGAGCAGGCTGGAAAACAAGTTCTATAACAGAAACAGAGGAGCAAAATCCACTTTCAAACTCTACAACTAGAAGAGATACAACATGCTATGCAAGAAATTGAACATGGTAACCCTAACCATAGGTCCCTTTGGCCCCATGGGTGGGATAAGTCACATGATAGCTCTCCAGAGAAGCTCAGCTGTTTGCCACTCTAATTCTGTCACAAGCAGCTGAGCACTGGCCCTCTGCTCAGTGAACTGTACCAGTTAATGACAATAGTGTGCTGGGACGTGTATGTGACCGCGTGTTGGAAACAGGAATGGTGTTAAAGACAAAAATAAGGCCACACCTTCAAAAGCCGGGTTACAGAGTCAGCTGAATTACACATTTCGTTCCCATAAGCCAAGCAAGTTCACAGATGATTTGAGGAGTGAATTATGAGACATAGAGCGCAGCATAGAGAGGGAAGGGGCCAAACAGGAACAGGAAATCTTTGGAAAAAGAACAGGAAATGTGTGCATTGTCTCCCACTGGCAATGTCAGTGTCAGCACAGTGTTGTGACTGTATTTGAATGAAAAGGATGATGATGTCATATATTTTTCTTAATTTCAACAAATCCCATGAAAAGACCAGAACCCAGTGGAAGAGGTCCATTATTCAGTTAGCATCGTGTAACTCAGCTGTACTGTGTCACATGTTCTTAAGATGATCAAAAAAAAAAAAAACAAAAAAAAGCAGAATATCTCTAGACTCGCAGTAGCACTCCTTTTGTGCCCTTTTATTTCATCAACTGCAGACTGTCAACTAGTCAGCTTCACTTTCACAATAGTGGTTTTTTCTTCATGTTTAAAAGCCACTGCTGACCCATTTATGTAGTATAAAAGTGTATTTAAAGAATATTGCCAACCATCGTCACTCCGAACAGCACAAACTGGACAAATGAGGATATTGATTCATATTGTTTTATATGTAATCAACAAAACAGCTGAAAACACCACCCACTGAAGCTCAGCATTCACACACACACACACACACACTCACACGCTCTCCCCCTGAGAAACACCCACAGTGTGATTGGGCACCACACACACATGCAATGTAATGCGTCATATTTGAGTGGCTCATTGTTCTCTAGGCATAGAAGACACAATATGCAAGTCTGGTAATAGAGGTTAGATTAATTGCTGACAAATCCGTATTCAGCAGTTCCCTTTCTCTCTGCTTGACAGATTTATGACAGAGATTGATGGAGGGGAGGGACGAGCCGAGAGCCTTCTCTGTTCGGTGAGAAAAGGGGACAACAGCTCAGCAAGTAAAAGAAAAACAGAGAAAAGACAAACAGGATTGTTTTGGTGGGATCTTACACACGAGCAACAATTTTGTCTTTGAGCTTGAAGGAGGCAGATGCACTTCTAATCATAGTAGTTACCTGCAAAGTATTGTTCATCACTTTATACAGAGCAGTTTTGTTCTGTTTATCACAGTAAATCCATGATAGTGCGTCAGCGTGCACAGTGACACGACCCTGCAGCTGAATGGAATCAGTCATCATTCATTTTATTATTTACTTCTGTGCTTGTCAAGATGTCTTCTTGGTAAAATTATCTCTCAAAGGGGAAACTTGATTTTATCAGCTGTTCAAAACAATATGGAAACTGAGGTAATGCAAGCTTCATTCAAAGAGTGTGTGTAAGTGTGTGTAACACAAAGTGACTGACGGTCACATCGTAATTGAACTATTGTGTTTTACCAATTTTCTCTGCATCATACACTAACAGTTAATTAATTACTGTACTTTAGATTCGGATGCACTTACGCAGTAGGATTGAAATGTATTGTTTAGCTTGTGTTTTCGCATGGACAGGAAATCTTTCTCTACAGTTTATTGAGACACTATTTGAATAGTGGTGAACATAACCGTGGTGTCAACAAACACTGTTCTGGACAACACAAGTTGGCCAATCAGAACACAGTGGGGTGGAGGAAGAGCTCAAACAAGTCTTTTTAGTCTCAAGGCCAGAGAAGCTGTTGCATAAAGAGGTATTATGTCATGAATTAGCATTTTTTAAATTAGAAAACCATGTGATCTTGTGACAGTGGAGTCCCACAATAAAAAAATTAGCTTCAAATCAAGCACAATATGGTCATTTTCATAAAGGCTGTGTTCTTCTCATGTGTAGCTTTCAGGCATTATTCATGAATCTCACTTATGGAAAACATCATACGCCCTATTGTGTGTAATGTGTTAGCTATTTAGCATTTTGTGGCAGTCTTGTAGGAAAAAACAGTGCATACTAGTTCCTGTTGGCTCTTCTTCACAAATGAAACACAGGACCTTCACATGAGCACAAAAGATGTCTTTCAATGTCTGTGCTGGATCATTGGACATTAAGGCCCGGCTCCCTCCTCAGCTGATTGCCCCTGTGCTGGCCACAAGCCATAATGACACTGGGTCCACATGATAAAAATCAATACAATAAACAAACACACAGCAGTGACAGTGGCTATATGTGATTTGTAAAAATACATTTTGAACAGCTGGCAACATTTCAATTGATGAGGTAATGAACAGCTAAAACGTCTTGTCCACCTCTTTCCTTCCACCTGATGTCACAGCGAAAACTTACTGGATTGGTTGACCGCACAGCCCGCCAGCTGTTTGTAATAAGGAGCACTTGGGAGTCAGGGTCACATGACACCCTCAAGGCACACACGCACACATAGATGTATACACACAGAGAGTGCAATGCATCTTTAACCTCGTACCCCTTCCCACAGGATACTCCCGTGCAGTCGGGATCACCTCCAGATGTGCGCACTGTGTTCTCACCTCAGGATAAAAACCGGGGGAGGGGTGCGGCACAAGAAGGAGGGGACAACCCACTAAAAATGGAAACAAATTCAAGAGGTTGAGTGGAAGGTAAAAGACAGCGGAAGAAGGTTGTTGTCTTTTTTTTAGTGGGTGCCTCCTAGGATCTGAGTCTGGGTCAAGTGTTCATCTCAAAATTATGTAACAATCATGAACTTAAATAAATATCAAGGGGACTAAATGCTCTGAATTGTGACTGCCTCCTAGTGGGACAACTCTTTAAATACATCTCTACATTTACAGGACGAGCTCAAAAATAAAGTCAAAATAACACACAGACACACACACAAATGATGCAGTAACTAAAAAAGTTTGTGTCATTTCAACTGTGATTTATTTTCCATTGTTCCATAATCAAAAATTAAATCACATATTCATATAAAACATGTAGAATTCTTCTGATCAACACTAACCATTCAGCAGTATTGTTTTTTTTTTCTGTGGCTTTAAGACTGTTAAGGTTACTGCGGTACAGATGCTCTTCTCCCTGAAAGCCTTAAACTTCTAACATATTGCTCTCTGCACCTTTATCCATCACCATGACCTTGTCCATAAAACTGACACAGGTTTTCTCTTCTATTTATATTAGAAAGGTATATATTCATATGTTGATTGGAAAGACATAGCAGGTAGGGAAGGAGGACATTAAAAACATAGAGCTCCTCCTGTATTTATAAGTGACAAAGAAATGCTACAAGAAAGACAAACTGTCCAAAATGGGATACAATCATGATTTAAAGTTTATTAGACAGCTTGTGCCTCTTTACTTTGAAACGTCAGTTTTCGTCAGATGTTTGGTGGTTAAAAGTCAAAAATGACAGCACAACAGGCAGTGGTTATGTATTCTATGACAGGGAAACAGGTACAGCACATATTTAATAATCACATCCATCAGAATGTCTTGTCTTGGTCACAAGTATAAAGTAAACCTACAGTACACTGAAGGCATTTCACTGTTTAGTTTAACACATTCACATACTGTTTACATTAATGAGTTTAAGACATATGATTTTGAACTACTGGTATTGATTTCTCTTGTTACAGCTTGTATGTTGTCATTGGCACTGGACGTTTGGACCTTCTTCTTCTCCATCATTATTCATTTATTCAGAACTATTTAGTCTCAGCACTCGTGTGACTTTGAGTATAGTTTCTAGTCATGCCATTCATTAATTCATTTATGGGTCCTCAGACACACAGATAGTATTCACATTCAAAAGTTTAACAGAGTCGAAGCGGAAGTACGAGACAGCAAACACTCTGTTCAAAGCTTTCATTCATGTCTTGGAGGCGGTATCACTCTTTGTGACGTTACAGTCACAGATTACTGCAGGTGTGCACTTTGCTTTAAAGCTACTTGATTAGAAGTGATGGGGACTGACGAGGAAAAATCTTTGACAATGTTTACAAAACTGTTTAATAATTGATATCTAATTGGACAGCAAAGCAAGATATTATAGATTTACTAAATTATTAAATTAATATATCAATTAATGGACCAACTATTTTAAATTATGTCTTATGAATGAAAAGTTGAATAGATTAGCAATGAAATGCACCTTTAATATGCCGTGGGGCTCTAAACTTCTTTTAGTCAGTTTATTTACTTCATGACTCTTAATACCTTTTACTTCCCAATTAAATGTCAGTCAATTATTGTTTTATGAGCAGTTTCAAGCCTCCACTGAGAACAAAAGATGCACGATTGCGTTATACAAACTCCTGATGTCTCCCATCGGAGCTCTTTGCTTTGTGTAATGAACTGTGATAGCATCCATTTATCACAGTATTAGTAATGTGCTGCATTCTTCAGCCTTTCTCTTAGCTTCTCTTGATGAATATATACAGAAAGTAAAGAGAACATGTTGGAATTTTATATCTAAATATAAATAACTGTAACAATTCATTGTAAAATAATTTAATTGCTTAATCGATCTCTTGAAAATAAAATATATCACAAGTTCTTTATCTACAGAAAGTGCAAACTACAAATAAAGTTACTAGTAAAGTATTGAAGATCATTCTTGTACAACATAATATCTGAGATTTGAGACGGCACTAGCAGAGGTGATAAGTAGCTACCTGAGTACATTGACTCAAGTGCTGCATTTAAGTACAATTTACTTGAAAATATTGTAGGGACACTGTACTTCTTATTCGACTTCATTTATCTGACAGGTTTAGTATTTTTGCAGATTTCTATAGTTAAAATAAAATGAAGCCATGTAATACATTTTTGTGAATTAACCACCTGTCAGTAAAATGGTTCAACTCTGCTTCACCGTTACCAGCTGCTGTTTTTGTTCCAAACCAAGTCTCTATAGTAACATTAATATTTGTTCTTATGTTTTATTACCATTAATTTGGAAAATGTTTATGTGCTGGATTAAACTTGTACATTTATGTTTTTTTTTTTAATTAGTGACTGAGCCAACTGGTGTCCAGAGAAATTGTTGCTCTTAGTGGAGCAATTGAATAAAGAATTTCAACTTCAACTTTTACTTGCTTTTTAGGCAATGATTTGCACTTTAGTATTTAGTTTGTGTACGTCTGACACCTCCGTGTGTCAAGCTCAAAAAAGGAGAGTCCTGATTCTACATTTACCAAAGAAAAGCATCAGATGTGACTCTGTTAGTAGAAAAGGAGGGGGAGCACATCACACTAGAACCTTGTTTATCCAATATCTTCCAATATTATGTAATGTTGACATTTCTTCTTTGGTACATAATCAAAGTGTTTTTAGGCTTCAAATGTTACAGTTTCCTGAACTGCCTTTATTCCACCCAGAGATAATGAGGTTCACAGATAAACAAGGTTCACTGGCAGAACAGGACCCTGATAAATGACCGTAATAGTTGTGGTTTGTTGAATTTGGTTTGGATTTCTGGGTAAATTATTGCTTTAAAGAAAAGTCTGCACCCCCTCGAAAAGAATTAAATAATTAATAGGCATTCAAAGGGACACACACACACACACACACACACGCACGCACACATACACATTTTCTGCTCTGGTTTCTCCTGATCTGACATCATCCAAAGTGCCTTACAGGAGCATTCATGACCTTGTCTGAGGTAAAGAAATAAGACACAGTACTAACACATGACAAACATTCAGTAGAACTACATCCTTCCTACACAATCATTAGTTCAAAGACAAACATCCATAAAGGGAAAACACTACACCTCAAAAAACACATGTTACTGATGCCCCTGCTTCACTTGAAGTGGGCCTTCTAACATGTACAGTTTTCAGTTTACATCATCACATTAAACTGACACAACATTTTATGGCCTGTAAGAGGATTTATCTACTGTATGTACTGAACCTGCATTTTTTTTTTTTTAATCTACAAAATAATTGACAATTCACTATTTTTAAAAAAGAAAAACACACAACACAGTAAATAAAAATAGGTTTTAGTAGATTCATGGACTTAGACAAACCTACTTAGGTTCAATAAAAAAAAAAAAACCTGGGTTATTTTTAAAAGAGCATTTAAGCTCCACTATGTTGCCCGGCTCAATATACAGATGAAATCTGTGTGTAGTTTCTGAGGGACCGGTGAAGTAGAGAGGTTACTGTTGTTGTGTGTGGGGGCTCTTCTAGCTTTGTGAGGAGCAAATGTATTTAAAAACACATCTGAGGATGATGATAACCTTTCCACATTACACTCTACTGCAGATTTAAGCTACTTACTCCTAGTTAAAACTGACGCAGTCTTTATTAGTCTGCTCCCATTTCTAAAAATGGAAAACAAACAAACCACAGCAGCACAAACTACAGCGTCCAAAATGACCCTAAAGATAAATCAACACTTTTCCGAAACGAATGACAATTGTATTAAAACATCTCTGTTTTAGCTGTGTGTACCTAATAAACTGGCAACTGGGCATATTCCTCATAAATATGGCTTTGGCTAATCCTAGTATTCCACCTAGAAGTCCACAGAAAGGTCTATATTTTTGTAGACAAACATCAGCTGTCTTTATATGAGCAGAAAATACATCATTCAGACATCTTGACTGACATATTCAGAGAGAGACACGGCTGTTACTGACTGAACTGTAAGTCTCTTTTGGGTGTTGTATCCAAATGAATGAAAGATTTAAAAATATATATTTCCTCACAAAGGCAGAAGAAAGTACATGTGTATGTCAACCCCCATGTGGCTATATTGCACCTTTTTTTAATATGTTTATTTTGTGGCTGTGTTTGCGAACAGTACTGTGTGTTACGGGTAGCTGGTAGAAATCATCAAGTTTCTCCAAACACTGAAGTGGCTGATGGTCGAAGCAGCCAAATAATGGCATCCTGTGATCCAGAAATACAGTCAAGTGGAGTGTGCCAGGACTGTGGACATCCTTTACTCATCTATGAATGCCATCCCTTCAATCCTGCACAGTAAAACACAAAAAGGCAAAGTTAAGACAGCACAGTTTGGTTCCCATCAATTTACCGTCGCATGCTGGAACAGCATGTGGAAAGCACAAAGGAATCGAGGGCAAGGACTGGCTTAGGTGTGGTCTTGCCTTCTTAGCAGCCACTGGACGAGAATCACTTTGATTGGAGCTGAGGGATTTCCACACCGTGGTTTTAGACATTTCGTCAGATATGTTAATCTCAGAAGGGTCACACCTGAGGAGCAGGGAGAGGAGGAGGGTATGATCAGAGAGCAGATAGGGGACAGAATGAGTAGGGACTCGATAGCACGCAATAATCACAGGATGCACTTGAACAGACCTCCACACAGAAAACAAGACAAGCATGCATATTAATGGACGGAAAGTGAAACATTTCTTTCTTAAACCTACCACTCTGATCATGTGGTCAGACTAAAATGTCCATCCTGTCGACTTTAGTGTGTTTGTGTAGATATGTTTGTACTCACTTAGGGTCATGTGCTTTTGGAGACTGGACAGGCTTGCTTCTCTCCATGGGAATCTCAACAGTAGTTGCTTCTTCTTTCCTTGTAGTGAGCATAACCTGCTCCTAATACACACATTCACACAACAAGCGTACACGGTCAATATGTGAATGCTTCTTTTTTCATCTAGATATTTAAAGATTTAGACTACCTCCTCCATCTTTTTAGATGCATCGTCAAGATTTTTTTTCTTCCATTCAGGCATTAAGTCATCCAGGTAACTTAGCTCTCGTTTGGAGAAACACAAGTCCAGCAGCTTGCGAATGAAAACCAGAGCCAGCACCTGCAGACATAGCAGTAAAAAGGCTGTGATCTAAAGGGAGGACATGGAGAAACTAGCGACCTAGAAGTTGGTGGTGGTCAACTCACCATCATAGGGAAGACAATTGCAGCGGGTGAAGTTTTAATGACCCAGAGAAGCACCAGACAGGTGAGCTGCGTCAGAGTGAACAGGTGCACCTTCCTCAAGGGGACATGTCGCAAGTAGATGAAGTCTGGCTGGTGCTTAGCTGGCATGCCAAACAATTTCAAACGGTCAAAGAACTGTAATAAAGTGATAAAGGTAAACACAGAAGGTAGGTGAGACAGAGACACAGAGGGCAAGAAGAAAAATGACTTAATAAGAGCAGAGTAAAGCCAGATGGTGAATACGGGGCAAGAATGAAGTGATTATGGGTGACAAATTTTATTAGAATGGCCTGACAGTTAACTCGCAGTTCTCAATAAATTGCAGCACAATTATTAAAACCAAGACAGGACGTAATGAGAGAGAGATAAGAAAAAAGCTGGGATGAAGAGAGAATAACACTCAGTTAGATTACTCATAGCTGACGTAAAAAGGATCTGCTCATAAGCAAATTTGATTAGTAGTACTGTAAATCAATTTGAGCATTTAAGATATTGTTCCTGTATATTGCTGGGATGTTGTATTGGCCAGTCCAAATGTTTTTTTGCTTATTGTAATTTTTTCAGCCTAATGATGGCCTCCTCCACTGGCATAGACACATCTTTGGACCTCATATTCCAGTAAACAACTACCAAATGCAGATGTAACACTCAGAAACACCTCCAGATTCATTTGATTAGTCATAAAGTAATGAGAAACAGGCCACAGCTGACCAGGCAACTGCTTGTCAGTTATTTGTTCCACTATATGAGAAAATATCAGTAATTCCTGAATGGTTGATGCCACATTTTTTTCAGATCCCTTGAAATAAAGCTGAAAGTCTTGATGACACTCACAAATTAATTGTTTCTGTATTCCATTATTTATGGACCTACCTGTCCATGTGTTAGATTTCACATTACCTGGATGCCTTTTAATGAAGACACTCCCATGTAGAGGAAAACACCATACAACACTGGCATAGGAATGAACTGGAAAAAGAAAAACACAGTGAACATCGGCTTTTGCAATATTATGACCAACTCCACTTCAAGACCACTACATGTCCCAGCCAGAAGAAGGCAGCATTGCATAGCTTGTCTGACTAACCTGCAGAGCTCCAGTCATGAATACAGAGCAGCCCATGAGCAGGAAGATGAACAGGCCAGTGAGCCTCTGCTCTCTAATGCCCAGGAAGCGAGGCTGCTCTCCTGGAGCTGAGCTCTCTGACTCCAGCTTCAGGCTGTTGACGTGAGAGATGGACAGAACCGTGGCTGCTACAAACCAGGGCAAGCCCATGATGGAGCACACTGCCAGCATCACCCCCACCATGAGAAGGTCTAGGTGGTACCCACAGCCTTTCTGCAACACGGAGAAGGATATATGCTGGTTCATATAGCTAAAGTATACAACCTACAAGTAAAAGCTATGTGATATAGCTATTAATGATCTGCAAACATTTTCTTGCCAATAATTTATGTTCTTTGCGGTTGATGATCACAGCAGTAATTTGTTGGTCCATGAAAATAAGGATAGTGCAGAGAAGAGCAGGAATAGAGGCAGCCAGGACTGTCCACCAGGGGTTGGGTCCTATTGGACTGATCAACCAACCTCGATCATCTCTGGTGGGCTGGAGGAAGACGGTAAACAAAAGTGAAGTCATGATTCGAATATAACTAAGCAGAGTTTTAAATCCAGATTTACATTATTAGTAGTATTTCTTCTATACCTGGAATTTGCTGGGAACCTTTAACTTCTGGGAAGGTACTCCAATGGCAGAGTCAAGCAGAACCATGACGACAATGGTGAGGAAGACCGCAAAGTCACTGATCATGGACCGCACCTGGGAACAGGATATGATATTCAAATCATTGGTTATTAAATGTAAATGTAAATATAATGCAGCAGAGAGCACTCAGAGGTTGATTACCTTGGTCGGAAAGTAACGACTAGTCTTGAATTGTTTGAGGAAGGCGGACATAAAAAACGTTGAGAAGAACAAGATGGTAGACCAGAAGAGAACATCTGGGGTGTAAGGGCCATGGTGGCCACACGCCGTCCCAACAAATTGACCCTGCAGACTGATACACTCCTGCAGAGGTGATATTAGAACAATTTTTTTAATAAATTATGACGATACTGAAGTATATGGCATATGCAGAAAAGAATAATAAAAGAGCTCAGTGCTCAGTTTCACGCACAGCAGTGAAATGTCAATTGACTGAATGTCAATGTCAGTGGAAAGGTCCTTAACAGATGTTAGCTTAGCTGCTCGAGGGGAGGTGAGGAGTTAGTTAACAAAAGTAAACACACCTGAGCAAATGCTGTGAGTGCTATCATGTGAAGGTTACAATGACATTAGACATCATTAGGAGTGGCTGAGTGTGTGTGTGTGCATTTGCACATTATTACGCTACCTTGACAGTAAGGTTGACCCAAGGTACAGCAGAGGCTGTAATGTTTCTCTCACTCCACATCTCTAAGGTTTTATTACTGGGATAATCAGGCTCTGCACACCTACAGCTATAAAGACACAGACACACACACAAATCAGTGTATGGTGGCTCATAGACACTGGAACTGCAGCGTGGAAGCGATCCTAAGACTTTTAGAGGAGAATGTGGATAGAGAATAAAAGAAATGAAAAATGAAAAACTCTGCCAGGTGAACATGCAGGTGAAAGCCAGAGGAAACCCTGAACACTGAGTCACTCACTACACCAGCGTGAGTTGGTCCAGATCAGTGTGTGTGTTGAAGGGGTAGATTTCTCCCAGGTGGAATAGCTTCTCCAAGGCCTCATAAATGAAGATGAGGCAGATGAGGGCGGCAAAGGCCTCCTCTGTAAACCGAGTGATGTAACACACCAGAGAGCTAGCATCGGTGGCAACCAACACCAGACACAGCAGGGCTGTCCACAGGCCGATGCAGGTTCTGAGAGACAGATAGGACAGTTTGTAGTCCCTGCATCAAAAGGAGAAGACAGGACAAAAAGGGGATTAGAAATGCTGATCTGTTTAGAGAAATAGATCATACAAAAAAATAAAAAAAACAAATAAAAGAAAAGCAGCTGTTGAACATACTTGCAGAACTTGAAGAGGATTTTCTCGAAAACAAGCACAGGACCGGTGCTGCCCAGGATGGTGAGAGGCTGACCAGCAAACAGAGAGTAGGCCACTCCAGTCATAGAGGCACCAAGTAACGACTCGATGGCACTCTAATGGAGGGAATGCAAAGGCCATGTCTTGTACATGTTGTTCTAAAAACCTTGGATTATGCAGCTACAGCATTTCAGTTTGTTTGTAAATCTTACAATGCGTCCCTCTGTCGCCTCCCCTAGCAGTCCTCCAAAGGTGATGACAGGTGACATGCAGGCACAGTAGAGGAAGAGGAAGGACGCCACACACTGGAGGCTAAGACCGTCCTTAAAGTCGCTCAAATAGAAGGGAGCCTTCCTTTTGATGTCCAGTATGAGGCCACCGAACAACCTGAGGAAAAATGAGGAACATTAGGAACAAACTGACGAGATGGGGTGACGTTAAGTTGATGGATTGTTATAAGAATTATATGATTTGGGTTTGACTAGCACTGACGTAGAGCAGAACATATTTAAGATTATTTCCATTGAATGTGAACTGTGCTCGTTCATTTTCTTTACTTTCTCTACATTTTAAATTGTATTTATTTTTGTTTGTATACAAACAATCTCCTAATTTACAAGAGATAACCAGCAAAATGTATCATTTAATGTTGTATTTTTTATATTTATTATACGTGACTTAATACTTGTTTAACATTTCTGTATCACTTCAGCATGGTTAAATCACCAAACTGCTTTTAACAGAGGTATTACAGCAACTCACTCTTTTAGAGATGTTTGGTGCATGAATGCCTTCAGGCTATCGCGCTTGGTGTCCCTTGTTTATCTGATCTCAGCTCTTGACACACCCAAATTTAGATTTGGTCACCCCAGCAACTGGCAATCATGGTGAGCACTAACACCACGGTAATGATCAGCGTCCCAGGATGTGAAATATCTCTTCAAAAATCTAACTGACACCTCACCCATGATTTTCCTCAGGCGGTTTTTATGAGAACATGTCCTGGTAGTCACCAAGGAGTATAACATGCTGCTTTTTGAAATCAGAATTTGCAATTTCTGTATGCATGATTGAATATAGCAAACATCACTGAAGCAGCAAGTAACAAGCCTGTGTAATAATAACAGGTTACCTTCCAGTTCTCTGCAGCTCTGGCCCGTGGTGCTCAGCATGCAGTTCTTCCTCTACCGGGCATGCTGTGCCATTAACGACTCCGGGGATTTTCCTCTTCTCCTGCAGGCAACCAATACCAGTCCAGAGACAGATGAATAATAATAACTATATATAATAATAAATAATAACTGTCTAAAACGAATACTGTCTGAACAGTCACTGTTGGTGTGTTGCACCAAACGGAAGCTGTAGCTAAACTCAAACTTTTACCTGAGAGGGGACGTTCTTAGGAGGCTCAATGCGGATGGAGGGGTCCCACTCTCCTGGTGGCAGGACAGTCACTTGGTCCAGAAACTCATCTATCCCAGCCAGCAGGTCAGTTCTGTCCTTTGCCTTGTATGCTACGTCATGGAAGATCTGGTGCACAGAAAAGGAAAGAGGACATTTAAAAGTCTGCATTCATAAGACTGATTTCTGAAATTAGGTTTTACTTTAGCAAGCTCTTACCTCATCTGTCATAATAGTTGCCATGGAGCGTCCAATTTCATGGTATTGCTGAGCCTTTCCATCTGGGCCCAGGAGAATGAAGAGGAACCTGTTAGCCATCAGCAGACAATATTAAGTATGCAAATGATTCAGGGATTATTGAACTTGGATTCATTCATTTTATGTCTAAAGGATTATTAATGTATCCGTAAAGAGTGGTGGCTGTCTACCTGGTAGGAATGGGGACCTCGGTGAGTCCAGTGAGCAACACGGCAGGGGAGAGGCGGATGAAGGCCACAATGGGCCTCTCCAGGAAGTCCAGCTCTCCCACTAACACATTGGAGGCCTCTGCACCCTCTGGGATCTTCTTCATGAAGTGCAGGTCAACCTGGTGAGGTAAAGCAAAGATTAGTATAGGTTGTGTTCAATGAGGCTGGGAAATGCTTTGGATAAATGTAGTTCCACTGTTGTTTCCTAGGAGGCGCTATGTGACCTAGTTGATTACATTGACAGCTCAACAACCATTGATCACAGATCTCATCACAGAGCTGCAGCTACATGTTGTACAACAGGAAAATGATTTGTCACTGCTGTTTTCAGATGCTTTACTTGGAATAAATCTACATTTTTGTCACACTAATATCTTGTGTCTTCACAGAGTTCAGATAAAACAAAATCACACTGATGTGAAAAATCCCCGCTGCTTGCCTGTTTACCTTGCTGAGGTCCATCTGAGTGCCGTCCTGCCCGGCACCATTCTTAACCGGCTCTGTAGCTGGAGGAGGCTGGGGAGATGTGGCTGGCCCTCCTGGATAGTAAAGGTATGTTTATATGTTTATGCATGTGCATTTTTAGACATCAGAGAGTCAGAGTCATTACATATATTTATTGGCCTGCCAAGTCACAAAGCGAGTTAATGCTCAGCTGCCAATACATTAGCTGTTTGCTTACAAACAGTCAAATGGCTTTTGGCAGCGTGTCCCAAAAAGCACTGAGTGACCATGTGGCTTTTAGAGATAGATTGAGACATTATTATATTGAAATACTTAAAATGAACCCCACTACATAATAGTTATTTTGATAACTATAATTAAAAGTTGTTTTCTTTTTGTGATAGCTCAACCTAATATTGACTGTCACTTAATGTAGGTTTAAGAGAAGGATTATTTATTTTGATAGCCTACAATTCAGCATGTTCATAACTAATATATTCTAAGATAACATCTTGTCTGTGAAGTGTTATTTCTTGATACTTTTGCCATTTCAATCATCAGGCTCAATATGGCAGTGCAACAGATGCTTCTCACCAGCTTGGCAAAAGCATCTCAGTGTTAATTACATGAATGAATACATGAATTTTCAATTTTGTTTTAGTCATTTCCTGAAAACTGTTATTTATTTCAGTTGCATTTTAGTATTCTTTATCTCAGTTTTATTCAGGATTTAGTCAGTGAATACCCAGTTTTAATTTTAAGTTTCGTTATAAGTTACCTTTCATGACACTTTTATGGCACAAACATGGACAAAAACACTTATTTTTTTTCCTGAACAAGCTCAATTTCATCACCTCGTATTATCATTCCATACTTAGGAGTGCAGCTAACCAACATAAACTGAATATTTGGACAGATGACTAGAACTTGTATTATATATGTGTGCTGCACATCTTACTGGAACAGTATCAAACAGCTACAGCCTGGGTGAGTATTAAAGTGAGTGATTACAACCATCAGCCAAAACAGTAACTCAAAGCGGTGGTTTGATCTTGTGATTTTTTTTTAATGCTGGTTATGATCGACAGGTGTCACACACACACAGTGCAACAGCTTGCTGCTTATGAGGCTGTAGAAGACCTGTCAAAGTGCCCAAACTGACACCTGGTGTGTGTGTTTAACTAAAGTTAGCATGGCTACAGGTATGACTTGTAGGGGCTACACTGATTTTGTAGGCAAGCCTGGTTTCACATCACGGCCAGAAAGGTGGTGATGTACAGTTTAAAACCAACCTGTCAGATGAGGCTCTGACTGTTTGCGGGTTCCCTCTGCGATGGAGCGTACGATGGGGATCAGATTCTTCTTCTTCTCATTCTGGTGGTGGTGTCTCTTCAGCAAGGCCTCACGCACCTTCACTCTCACGCTGTCGTCCAGCTCATGGGATGCCTCCTGGTGGTCCAGTACCATGTCTGCAACACAAGGACAGACTGATGAACCCTGACATCAGAGTACACTAGATTGATTAATATCACTGTCATCTGAGAACTTTTATCTAAGAGTTTCTCTAGAGTTTATAAGAAACCCAGTTAAGATGAAACCCTAATGTTTCAAAATAATATTATTTAAACACAATCGTTTAATTAAATATGCAATAACCTGCTGGGACGGGTTAAGAGTTTAATGCTGAATAAAAGGTGTGTGTACGAAGAGTAAGGTCAATACGTGCACAACATGCCTGGTCATGTGGGACTGCAGAGAATAATTAGCATCTCTGCATCACTACTCCTCTGATCTCTATTCCCCTCCTGAGTGTTTCCTTTTTTTTCCACTGACTAGCTGAGTAAGCATGGGACCCTTCTGTCCATTCCTCCTTAATTTCCTCGTTTACAGTCAATCAGACACACATACACATATTCACACATACACTGCAGTGCCTGCATTCGTGCAGAGCACACGACAAGGACAGTGCTAATGTGGAGCTCATCCTCAGTATAATCAGCCGTGTTAATGGGGACAGTGACAGGAAAATTGCATAAAGGAGCCTGAAATGAAATTAAGATTTTCAGTGTGCACCTGATGTAGTCTCCACTTACACTACAGATGTTTGAAATGGGAAAGGTTATTTTTAATATAAGACTACAGCAGCTCTGCCTCCTCCGGTCTGTCACCTGTCAGACGGCCATTAGATAATTTTATAACATGTCATATAACAGTCACTGGTACATTTAATATGCATTTTACATTCCAATCTAACGTTATACTTATTGTTACTACTAAATAGTTTAAACTGTCCTTTGGGAACTAAGAGGTTCCTTCTTGTGTCTGATGATATACTGTGACTGGTAGAGCGTGGAATATACCTTTTGTGCACATTCATTGATTTTCTCACTCACATAGTCTTGCCACACTTCCGAAAATAAACAGGCAAATATATAAATAACTTTCTAAACATGTTGGCTATGATTTAGAGTCCAGGTGCAGGAGTCTCATGGAGAGGAGGGGGAAGTAAGAAAAGCAGTAATGAGTCGGAGATGAGGAATTAGTACAGGCAACAAGGCTGTTCACATCCTGACCACGAGGAAGACGAGCGAGCGCTGACCTTTGTTTGCACTGAATGTACAGCATATGACTGTGTATGTGTGGAAAGGGATGTGAAACATATTTATATAATTCTTTGCATTTGTTTAATTTTCCTCGAAGATGAATCTGTAGATATGTGTGTAAATTATCCAAGCAATTTAGTTTAGTTTCATTGACGTACACAGATAGTGCTTATCCATTCATACGTTTGCATGAAAATACAAGCGTGTAGTTATTTGCATACTTGCACGCAAATGAGTTTGGACTTTGATAGCAGCTTCAACAAATTGTGTATTTA
The DNA here is from genome assembly GCF_900324465.2 of Anabas testudineus. Classification (NCBI taxonomy): domain Eukaryota; kingdom Metazoa; phylum Chordata; class Actinopteri; order Anabantiformes; family Anabantidae; genus Anabas; species Anabas testudineus. The sequence goes on along the minus strand of NC_046614.1, from coordinate 11,779,373 downwards.
ATGCAAAGCAGGATCAACTCAGACTCAGCAAACGTCTTGGGTCAGCTCTAATATTTCAGTGAAACTACCACCAACACCGAACCCTAACATTAACTTCATCACTTGACCATGTGTGACACTGGATGGTTATGTGTCTGTTAATGTCATAAGGACTTATTTGAAAGTCAAACTTCTCTATGACGGACACTTTGAGGTGATGTGTGTCTGTGTGTTTCTGAATCCCTAAATTATTCTTCCCTCAGGCCTGTACTGTCTTTGCATCCCCTTTCTGAGGAGGACAAATACATTTGTAATAGAAATCCAGCAGGCATTTCAGCTGAGATGTAGAGTGTGTTTTATGTCAATAGATGTCAGATCATATTTTTTCTCATGGACAACCAATAAGTCACTTTAAAGAGCAAGACAGTGAGAGAGGGCAGGAAAGGACACAGTGAAATTGTGTCATTTGAGTTTGAAGGACAGACACCACCACGATGAATACTGAGTTCTTACAAGGTCCTAATAGCAAATATTTCAGATGCAGCTTGGAACTTTTGTCTGTAGAGTAATAAAATAATGTCATGATATTCTGTGGTCACGTAAAACATGGATCTGAAATAGAACTCACAAATTCATTGTTTTAGTTCTTAGCTGGAGAAAGTCTCACCTGCAATCTCTTCGATGCAATCAGCACGCATGTCAAGTAGCACGCTTCCGTTGATGATGCAGCTGCGCAGCTCAAACAGGCTGTGGAGGGAGAGAGTAGCAACGTAAGGCTTGCTCCACCTCTCCCCACCATCCTCCACATCTTCCTCAAACTTCAGCCACCTGCAAAATAAGGAGAGACATCACACTTCTTGAATGACATGAAATGACATTTTGACATTAAATTTGTTAGTAATTAACATGCAATTACTCATGTGATGACTTAAACGTTGTGTAGATTAGCTCAGTGCAGCCAAGAATTGGGAAGCATTAACCTTAAAATTAAAAGATGTGTTCGCATTGAACACATAATCGGTTTTACATCTTTTACCCTGTGTTTAACACTAATTCCTAACATAAAGGATCTCTGACGTATGCTAACCACCCAATGTGAGGAAAAAGTTTGCCATTAGCACATGAAACTATAAGTTGGCATCATCAAAGCAGTGTTTGTTTGTATGGTTTTTTTTTTTTATTTGTTCTCTCTTTGGAGCTTTTTGCCTCAAGCAAACCAACCAAAAAATGATCCTCTAAGCTTTAAATGTAACTACCGCTGCTTTGTAACGGTACAGCTGTAGAGCTATCGAAGGTTTATTGCCAGGCGTTGTTGCCAAGAGTTCCCAGAGGAAATCCTGACCTGGCTGTTTCCTTCCACTCAGCATCCTTGCCATCCTTCACACAGATCTCATCCAGCTCAGTGAAAAGCTCGTGGGCCACATGTTCAGCATCCTCCTCCGTGCCCAGAATGAACTGAACCCGCTGGGACGGTGTGTCTGATGTGAGAGGATGAGCAAGAGGAGGAAGAAAAAGGTGAACCGTGATTCTCCGAAGACTTTTACAAATGCAGACAGCACTACTCGCTTTGCCACTACATGACTACTGGGCTTAGACAAGACATACTGACAGGACCAAGCGAAAACATTGTGTATACACACACACACACATACACACAAATGTACCTAAGCACATGCACACACACATGCAACATGCTTACTAGTTCCTGTGCTTTGGCAGCTAATTAGTGGTTTGTCAATTCTAGCCCGCAGTAATGTTTGTGGGAAGTGGCCACAGTATCGATAGGCCTTGTTTTACAACAAATAGTTCCTCTTGTGGGAGATGAACGTGCAGAAGTATGCATGTATGTTGTACACTGACTTGTAAGCAAAGTGTTGGAAAAGTAAGACACAGAAGATGCTTGTGTCTGTGTGTGTTACCATGACTCGAGGTGGCGGCGTCACTTCCGTCACTTTGTTGCATTGCGTTGCTTCCTGCCCGTCTGTCTCTCTTTCGGTGGCGAGAGCCATGGGGTTTGTGGTGACGATGACTCTGCCTGGGCATTCGAACACCCACAAACAGAGTCCTGTGACCTGAAAAATGGCACTTTGTCATTTAAAATAATACAAAAATACAATCCACTATGCAAAACACAGTCACAAAAATGTTCTTTTTAAATACATGTTTCTCTTTGGCTTTTTTTAACAGATCAACACCCTGCTTTCTGTCCCACATGAGTCTCAAACACTGCCGTCTGAAATTATAATCAGTGCATTTAGTGCGTACAATCTGCTATATTCTCAAGAATGCATGTGTCATGGACAATAATGGAGTATATATTGGATTTCAGTGCAGACTTCTAAAAATAAAGGATGAATTGTTAAAACAATAGATGGTAAAATTAGCTTTGCAGATTGCTATGAATAAAATGGAGACTGAGGCAGTTTAACATGTACGTGTGTATGTGTGCATGTGTTTGTGGGGTGCAACAAGGACTCAAAGCTGCTGAGCTGCAGCTGAGCTTTCCATCTCTGTACATGTTCATATCCCTGCAGGAATGCAAACAATAGACCTAGTGACACACACTAACACACACACACACACACTCATCTTTCTTTCCACTCCGATAATAGATCACCTCTTCAAGCCTCCTCTGGATAGAGAGATGATTTATTATTAATGTTCAGCTCTATTCATCTCCAGCAGACAATAAGATAACATATCTGTATGCTCAAAACAACTCACACTGTAACCTATCTACATGCATGCGCACATACAAATGATAGAAAAGACTTAATCATGAACAAACCTTGTGATATGACACTGTTTGGTCTCATTAAATATTTATAACACAAGTGGCCTTAGAAAATCCACTGAATGCTCAGTGAGGTCAGGTCACCTGAGCGGTCAGACAAATGTCTCATGCTGATACTAATTCAACCTAGTAAGATCGCAGGCAAGACTTTTGTGGACGAGTGACCAGGTGCTCATTCAGACATGAAGCCAACACGTTCAGATGCCGTCAGAATAAGGACTTTAGAATGCTTCGCATGCAATATATGTCTAGAAATATAATTTGAAAGAACAGTATTTGTATTTCCATTGTTTAAGGTGCCATATTTCCACTCCTCTACATTCTGCACATCTTGATTCACTCCTTTCAATCAGTCGGAGATATTCAGTTACATTAATACAGACTGTTCAGTAAGTGCAAAGAGATATTTTCATTATGCACATGCCGTTGCCAAGTCTCTGTTGGACCTTTAGAGAAAGTGACAAATGATAAAGGTCTGATATGGAAATGCAGAGATATTGATGTCTATGCTTGCTGGTGCTTAAAAAGATCAGAAAACCAAAATCATACAGAAAATGCTGTATATGTAAAAGACACTTCAACATCAAACCTACTTTTGCTGCACAGTGGTTTAAAAGCATACTGCTCCTGTCATTCAGTGATTTACCAGCAGAACTGCAGATGTAAAAGGCAAAAGCTTTCTGTGACTTCACTGACTCAGAAGCGGACAGATGTACAGTAGAATATCTGAATATTTGTTCCCTTAGAGAGCAGCGCAGCTGCTTCAGTGTTAGTGATGCTTTGAAGTTGAAGTTAGTTGTGCTGATAATAGTAACTTTAGAGCCCCCCAACAATCTGAACTGTACATTGTACAGGTCCAGGGGAGTGTAAGCAAACATCTTTTTACAAACCATTTAATATTCTATTGTAAATTTAAATAGGTGCCTAATCCCCTAGATTTATATCTGAATTAAACTAAACTAATTTCATTAAAATCATTTGAAAAATGTAGGTCAACTGTTAAGTGAAGGGTTTGACACCTTTTTTTTTCCATCTGTGTAGATTACTCACCTTCTAGTTCCTCCTTCTCATAGTGAATGTTCAGTACTGAGCTCGTTCCTCCCTGGTCTACCACCACCTCCTCGTCTGGCCTCTGATGGACACACAGACACACAGATGATTTAGAACATGTGCTAAGTCAAATGTCAGTGTTCTCCAGTGTTTCACCCCACTCGCTAAGTTATGTTGCTGTATGGTTGTGTTGTCTTTGAGTTGAACTTTGTAAAACAGCTTCAGCCCTTTAAGATCATTTTGTGAAATGAGACCTGAAAGGTCATTATGTCCAGAAGTGTCAAAGAGTCAAACTATGATGCAGTAACAGAACCACATATTGGCCAAATTGGCAAAAGCTTTTCAACAAAGAGCATCAAATTCCAGACAGTCTATTCTCAGACCGTCTGGCGTGGACACACAGTGAAGGGCACACACACACACACACACACACATACCAGGGGTAAACAGGGCATGAGTCAGTTGGACAATGTGCTAGGCTATACTATCTAGCAGAAATCAAATCAAATTAGCAGAATGCCACATCAATCAGGCTGCAGGATGTTGTTGTGTTTTACTGTCCTTTCTCGGTAACAGTGCTTTTTGATCACGTGCTATAGTATAGTGTGCATCGTCCGTCGGACCTGTGATAATGAGGGCAGGGAACTGTAGGAGCTTCTATAGCGGCTCTGGAGTTACGGTGCTGTTCACAGTGGCCCTTGCCATGCCTCAGCACAGGCACATGGAACAGTAAATCTTTAGTTTCTTATTTCTGGGACCATAATACTTTCTATTAAAACAATGAGCACATGCCACTGAACGTTTAAATCAGTTAATCCTTTATTTTCTGTAAAAGAAATGTCACCTTTGATGCCGGTAAGATAATAGACACATTATGCAAATGAACATTGTGAGTAAAGTATATTAAAAGCTAGTTAGAGCTGCAATCAATACAATCAATGGCTGAAATCGATAAATAAATCCAAATGAAAGGTTGAAGGGTTGCATAAATGTCTGCCAACAGCAATTTACAGGGGTCGATGAGTAACCTTTAGGTGCCCACAGACACATGCTGTTATATACATCCAGCGCTCAACATAATAGATGTTTCCACCCACTCTATATGAGCACATGATCTGCATGTACTGAATGTGATTCTTTGAGTGTGTGCGGGGTGGTGGACGCTGAATTGGCTGGTACAGAACATCAAATCTGGCACCATTTACAAAAGAACAGTGCAGAATGTTGAACTTAAACTTGGTATTATGACAGGAGCATGTAAAAGCAGGTCCCAGTGCTCTAGCCAACCTGACATTAAGCAAGAAGCAGGGACCGGTTTCTACTCAGTCTCAGGGCCAACACACATTCACACGTCTGGGCAGCTCAGAATCACCTAACCCTCCAGAATACCACGGGGAGATTGTATAAACTCCACATAGAAAGGTCACAGTCACATGGTAGCTTTGATCCCTGAAAACGCTTACTGTGAAGCAACAGTGCTAACTACTGCGCCTGCAATATTTACATGTACACAGAAGTCCCTGGACATATTGTTTTTAATCTCCTGTCTCATTTGTTCAACCTCTCAGTGCTGCAGAAAACTGAACAGTTAGTAAGAGAAGATCCCAAGATTGTGATAAGAAAAACAATTTATCAAGCAGATGGATAGAAGTCTTACTTTAATGCAAACAATACATCTAATTCAACAATTTGCTATATCCCCTGTCCTGTATCAACACAGACAACCATTTGTCATTCATAAAATAGGTGGAAAAAGAAATCTGGGATCAAGACAACCACTTAATTTACTGGTGTAAGTAGTTTGTCACTGCCTCCTTTACTATTCTCCACCCAGTCAGTCCAGTGGGATTCCTTTCTCTTTCCATGACTGAGTGCTTCTTGATCCCAAGACATTTCTGTCCTTTTAAAGAATAAGGACACTTAATTAGGAAAGGCATGCTTGGGCCAAACACTCAGTGAGACTCATTTTAAGGTTGTGAGGTTGTGTAAGTTGAGGAAAGTGTGGTGACACAAAAAAAAAATCATACAGCAGCCAGCAGTGTAAGGAAACTACTCAGTGTATATACTTGTATATACATAAATCATGCGTGTATAATCATATATATGTTAATTGTTAAAGTTAAAATAAGCTCCACTTTTACCACCTGAAAATTGACCAATGCATGGTTTTGGCTGTTTTGGTTAATGCAGCATTTACTGCACGATATCTAACAACGAGCAGACAGAAAAATAGCCACAAACATTTATTTATTACCTGTAGCAGATCATGTAGAAAAGATATTAGCTCAAATTGAGTTAAACTTACTTCAGGAAACACAGTGTCTACACTACACTACACACTTTGGTGTTAGATGTTGAGAAAAAGCTAGAAAATGTGTTGAAGTACATGGTTTATATCGACAAGGTATATTTACATGTTTAACTGTATAATCATGGTAAATACATCTTATGCATACACACATCCACTGGCCAAATCTGCAGTGTGTGGGTTTGGGATCAGGCTGGAGGCAGTTGGCTCTAATATAGCAGGAGCTTTACCAAACATATAGACACGCAACAAGAGAGAGAGTGCATGAGAGGAACCTCTCTCCCAGAGAGGATGGTGGACTATTATCAGTTAGTTTGCATCCTTAGACAGAGAGAGAGAAGGACCATCTTTTGTCTGTGGGATCAAATTGCACTATTGCATATCCGTGCCATGGTTACGATAGTTTACACTCTTCATAACACAATATGACTCACAGCTCCCGGTCACAGTTTACTGAGAAACATCCTTCTTAGGGACAAATTTATGCACGTGTACATTTTAAGCGGGCTAATGGTTCTCTGTCATTGACAATAAACCCCCCTCCGCTGTGTCACATTAAGTGCTCAAGCTAATCACAAAGCTTGGTGAGCACATTCATGACGTTCGCAGCATGCACACATGTAATTTTCCACTGATGGGTCTTATAGGTGCGTTTTGCTGCCTGGTTCTATCTCCTGGTAACCATCCCGTTTTATTTGCTTTTGTCCTCTTCCTTTGAATCAACCATGGTGCTTTGGAGAGTCTGTGATTCAATAATCATTTCCCACACAGATTAGTGCCACCACAACATAGAAGTGATTCATAGCTGGCCCCAGAATGGCTGTCTGTCCTTGAGTTTCTGTCCTCTGCAAGCATATCACTGTTAACCACTCGTGGCAAACCCACACTGGAGCTGCCTTCTGGCTGGATATCGAAAGCACATGATACAACGAATGCCAAATCAAATGACTCGAGGATACTGATGTGAGTTTTAAAAGATAAAAAATAAACAGAAGAACTTAAGAGCATTGTATTCTTACAGTCACACAACTCGCAGCACATTTTGCTTGAGTTAAATTCTTCTTTGGTAGCAATTTATTATTATTATTAATTGTAGCCTGCAACGTTTGCCCTTCCAGAATATCCAACATGATAGTCTAGTGTTTTAGCATTTAAAAGCCAAAAGTAAAGAGATGATTTACAACTCATAACTCGTCATAACTAAACAAATACAAGATTTACTCCCTGGCAGGGAAGACTGTGAGAGATGTTAGATTCCCAGAGTAGAATTGAATAGTTGCAAACAGTTTCCTGTTTTGATGCTCTTGTGATGCAGAAAGTCATGGAAAATAAATAATAGTACGAGTTCCCTTATTTCATGTGCTGAGCTCATGGCTTTTCTGCCCAGGAAACGTGTCCAAGTGTTGTCAGTGAGAATTTGGTTGTTTAGTAATCCTGGCACTTCAATATTCCTGGGAATAAATCAAGTTTTTCTTGGCAACAACTTCATGCAAAAGGAGAAGCTGTAATGTATGACATTGGAAACACCAAACTGGTCATCATCCTAAACAAATAGAGCAGCAGTGATTTTCACCCCAGTCCAATCAATGAGCTGGACCCACAGTGCCCTTTCACTCCATCAGGGTTATGAGTGGAGCCCGCTACGGTGGAATGAGGCCTGATGGCTACTATTAAGAGGTCCAGGCCAGATCGAGAGGTGAGAAGACACATCACAGACACTGGCTATTCTGGAGAGACATCAGCAGCAAGGTGAGAAGGACATCACACAGTCAATGTAATTGATTGATAATAATTCAGCAGCGTGGGCGAGACATCTATCATTACTGACTCAAATGACCATCCTGGCTGTTAAAATGACCTCTTTCCCTTTAACAAAGCACCTGTTTCTCTTTTCTATAATCATAATCACCAATCGCATTGTGCTTCTCTCCGTTTTTCTGTTTTTTACCTGCTCACACCACCAAGCTGACCCCTCTCTCCTCTCCTGCCAGGAGCACCCTGAACTGACAGCAGGGACACAGATCTCGACTCAGACAACTAGGCCTGTCACTTCCAGACTGAGCTTCGTGCCTGAAAGCCATGGTTGGCAGTCATGGTGACACAGTCTGAGTCTATTGCTGTGACTTCTCATAGCAGTGCACCATCACTAATCTCCTGTGGAGACACATGTGACGGAGCTTCATTCAGAGGACGGGTTAACATGAATGACTGAAAGGAAAAGGAAAGAAATGGTGAAAAGATGAGAGGGAAAGGTGGGAGCAGGAGAGGGGCGGTTGTTGTGGCTGCTTCAGCCCACGGGTATTATGAGTCATACACACCTTATTCAATAGCATACAGACAATTCAGCCTCTCCACAGTCCTCGCACTGTAATTGTTTTCTTTCTTGACAGATTACCACAGTCAGAGTTTGCTCTGACGGTGAAAGATGGTAACATATATAATTATATATTATATATATTTATAAAATAAAATTGAAATGACTGAAAATGTAATCTATAAGCAAACAATAAAGGGGTTAATTTAGTGGTTTTAGATTATTCTTAGCCATCTAGTTGTGATCTAAAGACTTACAGTTTTATCAGTTTTCTGATTAGTGAGAAGTTTAAACCTCTCTTTCTCTTTCATTCTTTCAGTCCAGTACATTCTTCCATGTGGTGTATAGAGGACATTAAAATATTAAATTAGCAGTTATGAAACAGGTCACAAATGAAAATATGAGCAAAACTAAAGTGCTGCACATTCATTCCTCAGACTGGATCGCACTCACTAAATGGGATCCGCTGCCACCAAACTGATTAAAATAAAAGCTCAGGACTGATGCCAAGTAGATACTGTAAGATTGAAACAGGGACTGTTCTTGTGTTCAGCAGTTAAACCAGAGACAGATTTACAATTGTAGTGCCACAAGTTAAAACACAACTGGAACTACAGTCACAGTTTCTTGATGATGTACCACACAGACACATGTGTTTGTGCCACATATACTGAACATCTCACACTGGCTTAGCTAGGTTCAGTTAAAGGACAGTATTGTACAGTGGCAAGAAAAAGTATGTGAACAATAAAAAGTTCTAATTAAAGACATAAAGATCAGATTTTTTGTATTACTATTTTAGGCTCATTATACTTCTTGATACTCTTGACTGAACAGATCACATTTTATGACAAATTAATGCAGAAATTCCAAAGAGTTCACATACTTTTTCTTGCCACTCTATGTCAGTGCACTGTAGTATGGTATGACATTGTGCTCAGTTTGTTGTTTGCTGTACAATGGATTATTGATTTCCAAGCATCTGTGCATATTAATAAATAATAGCGGAAAGTGAGGAAGGAGATTTTCTATCAATATTCTTCTTCTGTGTGATGCAGTTATAGGCTAAGCATCAATGACACTAAAAAACGCTCAATACCCACTGAAAAACAAAGAGGCCGTTCTGCATTTCACTACATGTACTGTACCTGCGCTTGAAGACTGTTAGTCAGATAATAAAATTCTGAGAGGTTTTATTACCTCAGTTATTAAACTGTCAATAAAAGTCATCTGTAAGGATTATTCAACACCTATATCCAAATGCTGACATCACCAGGAAGGAGGAGCCGTACCGTGTAGCGTCAGATGTTTTCTTACATGCTTTTATTTACTCTGACAGAGCAATGTCCTCATAATTTAGCTTCAGTGTTCACTTTCACATTAGACACATACCACTGTTTTTCACACTGCTGAGCAGCTTCTCAACTCATTAGAGGTGAAAACTCATTACAGCATTTGCTTAACAACTTCATTTGAATTCAGAGGCATCGGTACTTTGATTCTACCTACATGTCGAATAGAAATATTGTACTTTAACAGTACCACTATATGGACATTATCTTTATTTATAAAAACATCCTGTAAATGCAAAACTTATAATAGACCCTCAAAATGTGATGTATTACGGTAGGTTTAAGTGCTCATCAGTATATTCTGTAGTAGAGCTCAAAACAACTGGCAGCTACACATTTGAATAGTTTTTCAATTGAAAAAAGCCAAACATGCTCTGATATATACTATCTATCCTTGGAACAATTCAACAGTGCTTTGGCAAAGATTTCAACAGGTTTCACGTGGAGAGAATGGCAAAGACACCGGTCCATGCTGACTGACCAGATGCCACCAGCTGATATGGAGGAGAGACAAACTTACAGGTTGTGTGTGCTGTGACAGTAAGCTGGCACAGCCACAATGTCTGAAGAGTGAGGCTCTCTGGCACTTTCCCTACCCTGTCTGCAAGCTAAGCTAATCATATCAGAGACTTTCCAGCTCACCTCTGGTCCTTCTCCACCTGTCTCCTGCCATGGACAGGATAAATCATTATGATGCCATGACTCTGTTGGGAAAGGGTACATTCAGTCCTTCAAGCTAGAATACAGAATATATTGGTGGTTATAATGAAGCTATAGAAACATTACTGCAGCCAGCTTGTTCAAACATCCCTGATCTCTGAGCTTATTCATTTGCCCTTACTGAGTCCCTCTTTTCATCCATGTCATTAGGGACCTGATAATGGATCATATCATCATATCACATCAACGTGACATTAAGGTCAACCCAGATCCCCTTCAGAAGTCACAACCTTTCCTCCCCCTGCTGAGATAGACTCATAACCAGCATGTATGGAATAGGACACTGAGCACTGTGCCCTGTGAGGATGGCGTCAAGGTCATTTGATGAGAAGTGAGAAAATAACAGTCTGTCTTAGCGAGAGTCTGCTGAAAATCCAGCAGTGTGTCCATTTCCTGCTCCTCCTCACATGGTAGTTCAGGAGGAGCAGCTGCATGAGCGCTGGGTTTGTCTAATCAGTCATCCGCTGCACTCTTACTATAATATATGTGTTTGAGTGAGAGTCACAATGTGATTTCTTAGTGCATTACTGCACATGTTAGCATCTCACAGCAACAATATCAACAGCATCCTCCGCATACACCATCCTGCAGGGTAGGAAAGCCGACACAACTTGGCAAACATGAAGTTCTCTCTGACAGAAATGTGGCAACATCTGTACATTTAACACAATGCAGCAACAGGATTGAAGAAACAGGTGAGCACTGAAAAGTTCCTAAGATTTTTACACAGCCCATCGAGCCAGCAGGACACTCGGAGTTTAGAGAATTTCCAAGTGAGAGGTCCAGTTGGAGGAGCCTGTGCACAGCCTGCTCCCAGCGCCAAAGCAACGCGCCATGCATTACACATTTAAAGGGCACTTTACCTGGTAGCTCAGTGTGATCTCAGGGTCGTTGACGGGCATATTCGTAGCCTTTTGGTTAAACCTGCTGTTCAGTGTTCGCGGAGTGTCAAGGTGAGACTTTCACAGGGACCGATTAGCCTCTGTGCGCTCTCAGGACGCGTCGAAAGAAGCAGTCAGGGGTTGGTGACATCGGCTGCCTCTGTTTCTGCAGACATGTTGAGGATTAGCATCTTTTCCAGGTGAGGAACCCAGCAAAAAAAAAAAAAAAGGATAAATTTGTACCCTGTGTTGTGATGATTTCCCGGCCGCGCTTCCAGCTCCCCCTCCCTCCTGTCCTGGCTGTGGACGCAGGATGCAGAGAACATCACTGCAGCCTCAGCCAATTAGAGCGCAGATGCTCACAAAGGGCTGCGACGCACTGCTGCTACCCAACACAATAAAGCCAGTAAAGACCATGGTGAGCTACAGATACTTCAGTCCACACAGGGTCCATTTGGCAGCGTCTCACGTTTCAGCTGCAACGTGTGCATCACTTCTTCATTTGAAAACCCAACTGGAGGAAAAAGGTGCTGTGGCTTTTGTACACGAGTAACTCACAATTACAGAATAAACGTCTACTAAAACTGGAGCAGAGACTTCTTATTCACCTTTGTGGTTTTCATAACAGTGCATTATATTTTATAAGACTAAACTATGTTCTACATGCAAATAATAATCTGTATAGTAACTTTACAGCATGAACCAGAGCGAAAAGTACAATTTGTTCCTTTTGGATTTTGTGGTTTACATTGAATAAATTGAAATTGTCTAAAATGTACCTTATCAATGATCAAACAAGACATAAAACTGTAAGAGTACAACTTAAATGCAAAAGTGAACAATGACAACAGGAGATGGAGGAGACAGTATGTAGGCCTACCACAAGAGCATCGGATGCCACCGTGTGGGAAGCTCACTTATTGCGTCAAATAGTCAAATGAGATCCGTGTGACAAGGCTTGCACATGGCACACAACTCATATGCACATGGGTTTTGTTCTGGCAGTGTTTCTTTAACCAAATCTGATGGAGCCTATATTCAAAACGAACTGGAAATCATTAACCAGGGCGTTTCCTGCACTGTGGCCCCTGAGTGATTCTTTCCATTTAAACAAGTATGATGCACCCGCCACACTGTCAAACGCTTGTTTAGTAGAGCATCCTCAACCACTTCGACCCCAAAACCTACTGAGCACTCGAGCACTGAGCTCAGATTGCATCGTGTCCACACACACAGCGCCTCATCACGGCTTAATTGTTCTCGTCCGTGTCGCTTACACGTGTAAGCTTCGCTGCAACTGATAAATGATCCACTTTCTTCAACGCATGGCTGAAGGTGGCGGATTTCTCGTCGACCTGCATGGCGTGGTGTTTCTCCTAGGTACGGTCGTTATGGCAACTATAAACATCATGTGGGAGCATGCACGGTTGTTATGGTAACTGTGCGGGAGCATGAAGGAAGCAGGACCGAGCGAGTCTATGGACAGTGTGGTCGGGTCACTGGGGAAGTGACATTTGGTTTGTATATTAATATTCCATGTAAGATCGCTTGTTTCGCCTGCTTGGATGCATTTTAGGATCGTTTCTCCGCGTGTCTAGTCGCTTTCTCTGATGTCGGAGCTTCGTCTGTCTTGATATGTTGTAGTGGATGTGTTTCTTCCCCATGTTTAGACTGTGCCTGTGTGCGGGCGCACGCGTGTTTGCGCATGGCTACGTCAGAGGAGCTCTGACAGTCTCAGTCAGCTCTGTACAGATTTAGATGTCAGCTTGACCCGATACACATCACATCCTTCATCCACGTGTCAACCTATGTGTTGCCTGTCTCTCTTTATTTCTCAGCTGCAGAGGAGCTCATTAGGCTACAACATGTTGTTGGGTTAATTATAGGAAATAAGGAGGAATCCATATGTCTGTATTTCAGGTGCATGCATCTATCGCCACTATCTCCTGATTAATATGTTTCTGCTCCCAGAGAACTAAACGCTGTACCTTGATCTGCCAAAGGGAGAATCACATAAAAGTAACATGCAACAAGTGCCAGGTAAGTGACCAGACATGTGCATATACAAAGACATGTGCATATACAAAGACATGTGCATATACAAAGACATGTGCATATACAAAGACATGTGCATATGCGCACACATTTTATTGAAATTCTACTAAACTGTCTGTCTCAATGTGCAAATGCTCCAGTGGAGCGGAGGATACGTCGCAGTGTACCCAGCCTGCCAACAATCAAACCAGACAGACTGAAAACCGCTAAAGCGCTGGTAGAGAAAGCGCTCAAGGTAACCACACGCAGCCCACAGAGAAGAGTTCACTGTCACCGACGAACATTCATCCTCTAAACCGTGGGTCTCTTTAAATCTCCTCTCCCATTCACTCCTAGTTGAGGAAAGTGTTTTCAGTGCAGGGACCCTATCCTGTGATCCGAGCTGCCTTATGGACCAGAGGGTGGGTGGAACGTCGTTTGCCGCATCCGGTCCAGAAAGCACCTCATTGCCATGGCGATGAGGAGGAGGAGGATGATGACGGTGATGTCGGCGCTGATGCTACTGGTGAGACCAGAGGTTTAAAAAGACACAGCGGACTGCTAATGGTCCCTTTGTGAAAACGATGTCCAGGGTTCCTGTGCTGATATTTGACTGGGCTAAAAAGCTGTGGGAAGAAAGAACAGAAACACTGGGGCAGAAGTGGGTGTGCAGATCCTATATATACTATTACTAATAAAGGTATATCTTACTTTAAGCATCAAAAATATAATCTATGTAGTTTTTATGTTGCATCATCCAGAGTTTTATATTAGTTCTTTAGTTATTCATGTAGTTGGAGTACACCTGAAAGTACAACTGAAAAATGATACATCATCATTGCACTTTATTAAAAGGCACCAACCTATAACACATACCCCCACCCACTCCTATACACCTCCACCCATATACACACACAGACTGTACTTATCTCCTTACAGATAGAGTGGATGAGCAAGTGAAAGAGGAGAGCCTTGATGACATGTATGACCTCATGGTAAGAGACCTTTCAAGTGAATGAACTAATTTAAACTTGACGTTGACATATTGCACAGTTTCAAACTAATTGTACGTGTGCACTACACTTACTTTCATGTGTCACCTTTTCCTCGTTGCCGTACCTTTATTCTTAGTCAGCTTGGCGATTTAACTTTCTCTTAATTTATTCTAGTCTCGCCTGGTTCGAAATGAACCAACATATTTCTACTGGACGACGCGGCGGGATGACATAGACTGTCGCTCCTTACGGAACGACCAAATGATCAATCACTATGCAAATGCAGGAACATTTACAACCAAGGTGTGATTTCTTTAAGAGCTCCTACTGACCAACTTGCAAAAGTACAAGTTGTTTAACCTTCAACTAATTAACAACAGTTAATACTCCCTGTCTCCTCTTCCCTGTTTTTGTTTCTTTCAGGTCGGGCTCTGTGTGAACCTGCGTAACCTTCAGTGGTTTGATACAGCAGATCCTGACACCTTTTTCCCAAGGTGCTACAGGCTTGGAGCAGGGGATGAAAAGCATGCATTCATAGGTCTGCTCTATATGACTCCATTAATGCCAAAATGCAGTTTTATCAAAGATGCAACTTTTAAATGGAACATGAAAACGCTCATAGCCGTTCTGTCCTTTGTGCTCTTGTCATTTTGTTCTGTTACTTTGAAAACAAAGAGGACTTCAGGAGGACAGCTTGCACCAGCCTGCTGCAGCATGTAGTTGAGACAAATGAATCAGAGGTCAAAAAAGCTAAAAACAGTATCTATGAAGGTGAAATATATTGTTAAACAATCAATACAATGTTGAATGTTATGTGATTTAATGAAGTGCAGGGATGTAACAGTCTGGTTTCTTTACACAGAGTTGAGTCATGTGGAGCATCGATTCGTGGGTTCAGATGTGATCATCACAGCTTTACGTGTGTGTCAAGAGTTTCTCAGTGTTTTAGAGCATGGCGACATTGATGTAAGTCTGGAAAAAACCCCGTCAGTGAAGGAACAGCAGTGGGCAGAGTTTCTGCAAGACTACTACATGGTTGTGCAGTGAGTAGGTTTTCTAAATTTAGCCACAGCCCTGACAGTCCAACTCAGCTCATCAAGTTAAAATAAGATAGTCAGTAAAACCTAAAATACATCTTCAAAAGAAATCTACTGAGTTTTAGAGACTGAAATGTCAATATATTGTATAACAATACAGTGAATACCACAGTACGCAGCTGGGACATGGTTACTCTCTGTAAATATGCAGCAAAGGAACATAGTTGAAATCGTGTGATATTAATATGTTTTTAATCATGTCAACACATGATCTACACTTTGTCTTTGGGTTGATTACCAGCAAAAGTGCTGTCTGTCTACAATTTCCAACCTGCAATTTAAGAGCAGTTCTGATAAAATGTTTGTGTGCAGTGAGGGTGCATCGATCAGGGGTAGCAGTGTATTTGTGGAGCGCTGCCAAGTCATGTTAACAAGACTGCAGGAGGTTTGCCCTCAACTGGACACTGATGGCCTAAAAAACATCTGGATCATCAAACCAGGTGCCAAGTCAAGAGGACGGGGTGAGACTTTTTTTCCTTAGCTACATAACAGTGACCTAAAAAGTTTATCTAATTAATGAATGTTTTATTTCTTCCTCATTAGGCTTCACAGTAGTAACACATTGGAAATGTCTCTCTCTTATTTTCTCTTCCATGTCCCACCAACCTCCATCACTAAGGCATTTTGTGTTTGAATCGCCTGGATGAGATTTTGGCACTAGCAGACACTGACAGAGCCCTAAATAATGAGAGTAAGTGGGTGGTTCAGAAGTACCTGGAACGTCCTCTTTTGGTCCATGGCACCAAGTTTGACCTCCGTCAGTGGTTCCTTGTCACCGACTGGAACCCTATGACTGTGTGGTTCTACAAAGAGTGCTACCTGCGGTTCTCTACTCAGCCCTACTCAACAAAAACTCTGGACAGGTCAGACCACGGCTCAAACAAACAGAATAAAACAAATGATATACTGTATTTGTACAGGGCAATTATTATATCTTGTATTTAGGTGTCCAGGTTTTTTCACAGGTCATGTCAACACTTGCCTTGTTTGTTTTTTTGCTCAGTGCAGTCCACCTGTGCAACAACTCCATTCAGAAGCACTTCCAGCCATCCCGTGAACGCCATCCAGGGTTGCCTGACGACAACATGTGGTCCTGCTCTCAGTTTAGGACTTTTCTGCAGTGCCAAGGCTGCGAGGCGGAGTGGGAGACAGTGGTGGTGCCAGGCATGCAGCAAGCAGTGGTTCGTGCCCTGCAGACAGCCCAGGATTTGATTGAGCCCCGCAGGGCCAGCTTTGAACTCTATGGTGCAGACTTTATGTTGGGCAGAGATCTGCGACCCTGGCTCCTGGAGATCAACGCCAGTCCAACTATGGCCTGTTCCACCACCGTGACTAGCCGCCTTTGCCCTGCTGTGCAGCTGGATACACTGAGGGTTGTGCTGGACCGACGGACTGATCCTAGTGCTTACACCGGAGGCTTCCAACTAATTTACAAACAGGTGGTAATATCGCTCAAGGCAATAGCTTTTTATTTAGAGAGGACTTCCATTGAATTATTAATCAAATGCCAAATGGATTTATGTGTTTTTTGTTTGTTTACCTTCACAGGCTGCAGTTGAAGTTCCTCAGTATGTGGGAATGAACCTACTGGTGGAGGGAGTTCCCATAAGGCGATCCAGACCTCTGCTTCACAGGGAAACTATTATTTCTAACACACCATTCACTTTCCCTTCAGATCAGTCATCTTCACAGGAGGTTGAAACAGAACATAAAGTGCCAGTTCAGAAACCCCATACAATCACTGTTTTTAAACGTTCAGGCAAAGAGAATCGAGTCGTTGGGGAGAATAAGAGACAGCTGACATCAGTATCTTCAAAGAAAGAAGGTGAAGGCAGAACCGAGGTTCCTTCTGTTCCCTCCTGTGTTCGCAGGGCCTGCCACAGTTTACCGTATGAACCGTCTGTGGTGGTGCACACCGAACCTCAGACAAAAGCTCGACGTTTAGCTTTAAGTCTTGGTGCCAAGAAGACATCTCTGATCCCACAGAGTCTCACCTTTTCCCTCAGCCCTGTACACAACATGCCAGATTGTAAAACCCAGGCCAATCCAGGTCACAGGTCACACCTTTCCAGATCCTTCCTTCCACAGGCAGCTTTCGAGTCTCACAAGACTTCCACCCACGTCTTTCATTCACTCCGACCCCTCCCTACCTTGGAGGTCTTTAGCTTGAGGCCAAACATTGTGGGCATTGCCCGCCGTAATACAACCTTGCCCTCCCACCCCAGGCATCAATCATTCCTCTATTCTCACAGACAAAGTGTTCTCAAATGTAAAGGAGACTCTGCAGGGGAAGACAAACACTAGTGGTAATGAGTAGTTAGAAAACTTAAGACAATCATAAAGGGTTGTCTTCTCAATTTTACACATAGAGGGACTTAAATTATGCAACATGAAGTTAAATATGGGTAATTTGACTCATATTATATTAGTAATGTTACATATGCTGTATTTTTGTGGAAAATTTGGATTATTTCTTATTTTGGATGATTTGTTGTTTATTCGTATTAAAAAAGCTCAACTAAACTGTTGTCCAGTGGTAGATGGTGACTGGCCTGAAAATCATACAGTAATACTGAATAATTATTTAACCCAAACTGATGTAGTAGTAGCTTTTATTAGCTTCTTGATTTCTTAAACAACCATGCCTGAAGACACATACTGTGGAAAAGATGTTCATCTATTTCAGAAGAGTCAAATATTGACATGAATCAAGCAAAGAAAACATCTAAGAAGATTGATGAAACTACTAAAACTGGGTTAAGAACTGTCCAATGGAAGAAGGCCATGTGGTGTGATGAGTCCAGATTTACCCTGTTCCAGAGTGATGGGTGCATCAAGGTCAGAAGAGAGGCAGGTGAAGTGATGCACCCATCACGCCTAGTGCCTACTGTACAAGCCTGTGGCGGCAGTGCTATGATCTGGGGTTGCTGTTGTTGGTCAGGTCTAGGTTCAGTAATGTTATGTGTTCAAAGAATGAGGTCAGCTGACTACCTGAATATACTGAATGACCAGGTTATTCCATCAGTGGAGTTTTTCTTTCCTGAAGATGACAATACCAGGATTCATCAGGCTCAGAATGTGACGGAGTAGCTTAGGGAGCATGACATATCAAACATGGATTGGCCACCACCGAGTCCAGACCTTAACCCCATTGGGCACTTCTTGGATGGGCAGTGTAGTAAATAGATCTATTTGCTCTGATGGTGCAGGCGGGCTGTAGGTGGAGTAAGTCCCCAGCAGGTGGCAATAAAGATCCAGTTATCTAATAGCATGTTTGTTTCAAAGTCTTGTGGGAAAGGAAATGAAAGGGCAGAACAGATCTCTGGAAGCCCTTGTGCTAAATTTTAAACAATATTTATTTTTTATGAAGATAAAGTCATAATGTCAGATCATAATAGCTGCAGCACTCTATATTGTGATGAAACAGTTGATCTCTGCTTGTCAAATATTTACTGTTATTTTAACAATTTAGTTTATTGTCCAAGATTTTTAATAACTGAATAAGTCTGGGTATGTGCCTGAATTGCAACAATAAAATGATAAACTGTTTAAATTGTTAATCAGAAATAAACGTTTACTTAGATAAACTGACAGAAATAGAAACAGAGAGAAAAACATGGAAGAGAGATAGATTTGACAATGGAGTGCAGCACTCCTACAGCTCAGATAGTGGAAACAATAATAATATGTGGTGAAAAAAGGTTTTGATGCTCAGCATTGACTCAGGATCCTGGTGGGCCTGTGCAGAAATGGAAACCTGTTCATATCTGCGACATGAGGTAAACCTACAATTGTGCATGCTATAATCTATCCATAAATGTAATTGCACACTACAAGTTGTGGTGACAGGTAGTATTTGTTGTGATGTACTGTATGCTTCTGCATGTTTTTTTATGAATGCAGTGCTGGGAGAGTAAATATAGAGATTCTAGGATAAACAGTGTTGGTTATTGAATCAGGCAGCCAGTAATACGCATGGGAAACCACTTGATAGGCTGCTAAAAAGTTGGAGATGAATCCTGATTATTTCCTCAGAAGACGAACTGCAACTGTTTACATTCATGTTTTAGTGGCCACAGAAGGCCAATCAGCAGGAGAGCTGGCCTACGGATAGCTGGCCTACAGATAGCTGGACTACGTGAGTTGTGTTCATTGTGCCAAGAATGTTGTGGCGCTGTGGACGAACTAAATCTGAACAGACTGGATTTCACTACTTGTGGTGTTCTGTAACTCTCATTCATCCACAAACAGCCAAAGCAAATTTCCACAGGAAAAAAAATACTTTATTAATACACTTATATAACATATATCAACATATATAGACAAAATATGTACATCAAACATCTTTCATGTAGGTCCCAAAATATAAAATCTCAAGTACCTCTTTCTATAGAAAACTAGTCTTCTGGTAAAACTTTTACATTCACTTCTCTTCTCCTCACTTCTTTGACTCCAGTATTCATAAGCAGTACAGAGAATAAACATCTGAGATTTATCAGTTTTTCACAAGTAAAAGGCAACAGCAAGAACAAACACCAGGTTTGACTTGAGCAGAAACAGATGTTGAGTATGCAGACCAGGTCCAGCACAGTGCTACAGTATGTACACAGTTTCTGAGTACACAACGTATAATTGTCCACTCCCTGCCCTCCTTCTTTCTCCAGATGGACAAGAGTGCAAGAACAGGTATCAAAAATAGAAATGTACAAGACGTCTATGAACAATAATTACAGAAAAGCCATATCATCTGTCCATTTGTCACTGTAAAACAAGACTTCTCATTCACTATGGTCATGTAGTGGCCCATTCCTTCATCCGTGCATCGAGTGTACCCTTTCTCTTCTCCCTCCCTCCCTTCTATTTTATGCTGCCAGACATCATACTGTCTCGTTTGAAGGGCATGTTCAGCACTGATAATCGTGACCTAGAGGACATAGGCAACAAACTTTGGGTGAAACATTACAACTAACTTTTGGTGCAACGGTCTCTAGAGTACAAAGGTGATGTGTCTCTGTCGCAACAGCTACAAGTGAGATGCATCAGTGTCATCGGCGTTTATACTTCAACAGCAGCATCTGAAACTTTTCTTTCTTTACATTCAACCATGTGTGTACAGGTGCGTTTGTGTGCAGGGCAGTTTCAGTTTATATGATACATTTGCACTGAGTAATATCACTGAGCATTAAACATTCAACTCGAGCTCTACATCTTCCGAATATGGATAGATGATGCCCCCCTCCACCTCTCCGTGACCATTTCCACAAGTCCGCTCACTTGCTGTTTGACCTCCAGGCTGAGGAACAGACGGGAGAAATGAGGATGGATTATGGAATGGCTCAGTCATCTTATCCCTCCAACTACTGTCTCTACTCCTTGGTAACAGAACAGGAGCTCAGTCTTTGGTTTCCAGGTTAAGGGGTGGTACCTGCTTTAGTGCCTGAAGGAGGGCTGGGGAGTCCATAGGGGTCTGAGATATGGATGGAGCTGGAGAGCCTCCCCTAGGAGACAACACTAGCTGTGGTGGAGGTGGTCTCTCACTGCCTCCCACTCCAGGACATAGCATGGGCATGGCACCGGGGTACCAGCATTTCTCCAGCATTGGCAGGTAGGCTGCAGCAGAGGGTGGGATGAGGTAGAAAGGCATACAGAGGGGATGAGGAGGAGGTGGATGGTTGGGGGAGACGCTCATGTAACTACCGTAACCACTGGAGGACGAAGAACTTGATGACTCTCCGCCTGAGAGGAGTTCATCCTCAGACGACTCCACGCGGGGTCGTTTGAGGCGTGGCTCATCATCTTCCTGCTTGATGCTGGAGCTCTGCCTCTCGCACAGCGCTCGCTTCAGCTGGCTCTCCTGGCTGTAGTAATCTGGACGTCCCTGCAGAACTCCAGACTCATTCTTCTCCAGCTCCCCCCCATAGCCGCTGTCTGTATCCGTATCACTGCCACTTTGCTCACTGCTCGGTGGAGCGTACGCCCGCTGGATGACAGGCACACAGTTCCTCCCATAGCCTTCAGCGGGTTTAGGGGGTAAGCTGGGTGGCATCTCCTTGCGAGGTTGGTGCTGGATGTAAGCTGGTACTTCCTCAGGTTGTGGGCTGAGAGGTGTGCGGGGCCTGACCGGACTTTGCAGCACCTCTGCAGCTAACTTGCGAAGGTGATCGACCACATGGGATGGAGTAAAGTCTCCGTCACTCTCATGATGGGCGAGGTACTGAAGAATCTCATTGGCACACATGTGGAAGCCAGAGCGGAACATCTCCTCTGACTTTTCCTGGCTGACACTAGGCTGCTCTGTAAATACAACAAGAAACCACACAGTAAGAAACCTGCCGTTTGATATACAGATGGGAGAATTTGCTGAGTTTTAGTCTCTTTTGCAACATCTATAGCTATATTTGAAGTCACCTATTTGCCTGCAACTCTGCATATTTCCTGTCATTTTGCATTAGTCTTGTTAATTTGCATTCAACAACGTTCAACAAAAACATATTGCTCTACATGATATTATTTGTGTGTGTGTGTGTGTGTGTGTGTGTGTGTGTGTGTGTGTGTGTGTGTGTGTGAGTGGAAGTTATCTGCTGCTCACCAATTTGCATGCCATTCTGCAGAGCAAGGATCTTCTGCTGCTGTTGCTCCAGTAAAGAGGTGAGGGCTTTCACATGCTTGAGAGTCAGCTCTAAAACCACAGCCTTCTCCAGATGGCCCAGAGTCTGTGGGAGACACACACAGTCAGCACATCCCCACCTCTTATATAACACACAGAAAAACCAGGCTTTCCTACGCCCCGTGTGCCTGATCTGTAATATTATCATGACCGGCGACACAACAATAGCAACCATCTGCCATAATAATGATTAATAATGATTAAGAAATGTTTATTATACAGGATGGTACAAGTTAAAAAATAATATACACTCTCTTATATTATTTCTATTATAACTAGATGTATAGAATAGAACTTTTTTTTTTTTAATTCTCCATTAATTTATGAAACATGACAGGAGACATCCTTCAGTATGTGGCTGAGCTGTCAATCACTGACGGCTGACGCAGGCAGCACAGAGGCTGCAGTAAAGCCGAGCAGCCACTCGATGGTGTATTTCACTCAAAACAGTGAATCCTATTATGCCTCCCGGCTACAGCATGAACCTACCGTGAGTTTCAGGTGCTCTGGTAATAAATCTTTCAACTGAGCGATGCACTCGTTTATCCGGTCACGCCTTTTCTTCTCAATAAGTCTGTGGGGCAGCTTGTACGTTTCCTGCAAGAACCAAACAAACAAAATATATATTGTTAAGTGAATTCAGCTGATCAGAGAGGAGCACACCTTTTGTTTTTTGTATTTAATTATCAGGGACAGTCACTACAATGAGACTCCAAGAGCGAAGTCACGGCAGAAATGAGGTCAGCCGTTTATGGCACTACAGGACACCTGCCAGCCTTATTCCTTCCTTGTAAGTCCATAAAGGGTTCATGGTTATAACTTAACAAGTTGGTCATAAAATAAAACGAACCTTGCTCTCCTCGCCTCTCTTTAATCCCCGCCGGGGTTTATAAACATACATCGGGAAATCCATCCTAAAGAAACAGAGAGAGGAACAATGAAAAATGAGGAACATGACTGGAGAGTGTGACGTCTATTAAATCATCCAGACGGGTGTGTTGATCCAAAGGCTACACAATTGATTAGAGAAGTGTAACTTACCCCTGCACGTCTGACAGATCCGTCTGGTGTTTGGACAGAGGAGGTGGTTGCGCGCTTGGAATTCGCTCCATTCTTCTCACTGCAATTGCGCAGTCAAAGTCGAGATAGTTTTCCAGTGCAGTCACAGATGATCACGCATTGATTCACGCGCAATTAATAAGAAGAGTGAAAAAAAAAGTTGTGAAGCTGCTGTTTTCAAAAAGTGTTGAAAAATATTCACCAGCAGGTTCCTTATTTAGCAGTCGCCTTATTTCTAAAAGGGTTGTGTTCGGTTTTAAGTTAGTCCGTTCTTTCTCCGCGCCGTCGCGTCGCCGCGCAAACGAAGGCAAGCCCGTCGGTGGCGCGTCGGGAAAGTGGGGGAGGACGGAGCGACGAGTTAAATAAACCCTCCGACTCTCAGCTCGGACTGACCTACCCCCTGTCACATGAGGCTCACGTGTGAAACGGCGCTGTATGCTCCGCGCGGGGACGGCCCACCTTCCACCGATAAGGAGCTTCAGTGGGTGGAGGGAGGCGGACGTCAGAGCGCGGGGCGGCGCATGTCGGATCCCGTGTACCACCACGCTGAAGTGTGTGGAAACAAGGCTGCGAGAGCCACGGCGCGGGGAACGTGCTGCCAGGCGGCGGGACGGTGCAGGAGTTGGACAGGAGAGTGCGTGTGGTGGTGACTACCAGTACAAATGGACCGGAACACAACTCAGACACTGGTAGCCACAGGTATTAATCACCCCCCCCCCCCCCCTGCAGCTTTCTTGCAACATATAAATGCCACAAAATTTCATCAGGTGCAAATGAAGTCATTTTTAATTGAGTGCTTTTGAATTATGGGAGATTTTAGGGACATTGCGAGTGGAGAAAATGCACATTTATTAAAAAAAAAAAATAATAATAATAATAATAGTCATTTTTCTTTTTTTAAGTACCATCAATTAGCAGCTTTATAATCCTGAAGAAGCTGCGTTTCAATTCATTCTTATTAAACAGCAAAAGAGAGAGAACAGCAGTGCCAGTGCCCGCACGTCTGATCCAGTGTGGATGTGGCAGGTGCACTCCGGGGTGGACACGGCGGGGGAGCCACGTGCACCCGTGCGTGGTGTCGGTATTTGTTGTGATGAGGCGGTGCCGCCTGTCACGTTCATCTCCTCATGGCCCCGGAGCCTGCTGAGCGCGCAGGGCACATCCAGCACGCAGAGGCTGCACCTGTCTGCTGCACAGACCCCAAGAGTTAACAGTTCGTAAGGCAGATCTATAGACAAACAGCGTCTGAAACGTTCTGCTGAACTTTATTTAAATTAAAATGAATTAAAGAATTTTTAATTTCTAAAAACAACAACAACAACAAAAACAATCTAATAACCCCAGAGTCATATTTAAAGCTACAATAAGAGCGTTGAATGAATTGAGAACTGTAAATATTGAGTACTATGTGCTCATTATATCTCTCTACCAGGATAGAATATGTTGATATAAATGAGGTATGATGATTTCCTAACATGTCAAAACAGCAAAACAGCAGCAGCAAAGAACAAAGCATGGACACTGCTCACCTTTTGGAGTTATGGACAAACTCAGAAGTCTCTCCTTTTCCTCCCATCCTCTCAGGATCTGAACAAACTGTGGATTGCAAAGAAGGATGGGAGAAGAACGGGAGCCTGTATAGGAGAAACTTATGGGCTAATTTCACCAAACTGATCACTGAGTTAAGCAGTGAATGTTTGCACATTTACAGACTTGCCGCTCATTATAATCTACAAGGCTTTTCAGCATATTCACATTTTGGAGACTTCAAGGGCCAGTTTTTAAGCCTCATGATAATATGTATAGTATAATATGGGTACTGAAGAACTTAATGACCTATAATAAATGATAATCACCCTACTTTACCAACGGTGTCACGTGTAAACAGGCAGTGGGGCTTCATTTTGGTCACAACCAGCACTAACATCTTGAATGTATCATCAGTTCTTTTAAAGGCAATCTGAATGACCCCATTATTAAGCGAGGTAAAGAAAGCCTATAAAGTCACGTTATTTATCATATTAGGAATTACGATGTCATGTGATGAAGCTGTTTCTTTTTTGAATTTAACCACATCTCTTACGCCTTGTCATGGGAATAGCAGCAATCCCTCTAGTCACATGAACTCAGAGTTATGGTCTTTTAGGGACAATTTATTGATCAAATACTTCTTTTTAGAAGAAGAACGGACAATCCAGTCTCACAGACTTTACCAGTATTTTGGAAATTTTTAGAAGAAATAAGTTTTTCTTTTTTTTTTTTTTAAATGTAGAAACCGGATTTCTAGAAAAATAAAACGTATAATTATTATAAATTATATAACAAAGTGCTTAAACATTTATTTATACGATAAAAGTACAACGTACATATTGTCAGGGTTTTTACTGTCCAATGTAGTTGTATTTTGTAAATATCTACAAATTTTGACTACAATACATTGAAAATTAGCAGTTTAATTGGTAACACATGAGGGTATCGCGATTGGATGTAAACGCAGCATCCATCAAAGGCCCAGTCTTTGCAAGCGAAGGCTGACCACTTTCTGACTAATAAGGCCATATGTGTGTGACTGCTAATATCTCTAATGGGAAATTCCTAGACTAATATAAATTAAAGAGGGGCTACAGGACAGAGTAAATATAGAATGATCATAGCACACACAGTAATTCAATTATAATTTATAATGATTTAACTAAATAACCCCAATGATGATGGGAAGCCCCTCTAACTTAATGTAAGCAAATGTAATACAATTGAAAAGTGACATTGGTTTCAGTTTCATTTCTAGATCTTTTAATATTTGTGCAGAATATTGAAGAAACCACCTCCTTTCCTTCAAGTGTTTATTCTGTTGGACAAAATGCTTTCCTTGAATAATATAATTAGGTATGCTGTTAAAACTGTAATTGGACACTAAGCTGAACTAAGCTGGTGAAAATATTACTTTACTTACTTACAAGCCCAGTAAGAAATGGAAAGAGGTTGTCAAAAGTGGTACTATAGGCTATTTTGAAAACATTTATGCAACATGTGTTTGTCAGCACTATATTTATGATCAGTCTTTAGATGATCAGATAAGAGGCAGTTGTATAGTTCATCCAAATTTTATAAATGAAATTAATACTCAAACACAATCAATCTGCTGGCAATGCCCAAATTTACTTCTAAATGTGAGGCTTTTCATTCACCTGAATGCAGCATTGTAGAGGAAGGAGTATATGCTTTATACCCTCAACACCCATACTGCTGCAGATGCTGTGTAACGTTCACCATCAGATTATTTCACACACTTGTTTATTTAAATAGACTTCAAGAATGGAATGTACAATCAAGACACAAACCATCTATTGGTATAAAAGTTCAGTTTGGTCAAGCAGCACCCCAAATGACATCTTTTAGTTCTCAGGTACATTCAAACAGTCATTCTCATGTGGATCTTTTACAAAGTGACCAACCAAGAAGCAACAATCATTTGAGTGCTACAGAAAAGTATCAGTGTTTTAGGACTAAATAAGTAAAAAGAAGATTAAATAATTCAGTGCACCGAAGAATTATAAACATTTAAACATTGATCCCAAAATCCTCTGTGTTTCATTCTATATTTCTAATGTGACTCCATATAATTAAGCACAACTTGGAGATGGTTTCAGAGTAAATCAATCACATTTGCTCCTTCTCCCCGGCAGATTCATATGGGTCAGATTATTATTCTTCACAACGTACTTTAATTCCAATCTAAAGTGACCCAGAAAGAGTAGAGCCTTCATTTGAGATTATAAAGCTTACAAACAAATGCTTTCCTTCATAACAAAAACAACACTGTATATGTAGGTTTAGCATTATAGGAATTATGTAAAACATGGCGAACCCTTCACAATTATAACAGGAGTTTCTTTGTCTCCATATGTTAAATATATGATAGTATAGTTTCAAATATAAAAGCAAATATCCGTTTCCAAAAATAGTTCCTTTATATTTAGATATTGCATATTATTAGGTATTCCTATTGGTGTCAGCCAAAAGCAAAACATTAAATAGTGTACTGTAGAGTTCAAACTAACTTTTAAATCTGCATGTGACCCAAATTTGCTGGTGCAACACTGTGGATTAAACCTCAGTACAAGGCCACTTAAGGGGTATAGTCCTTCAGGAACCATGGCTGAACTTTGGCATGCTGTCAGTGTGGTACAGTACGATGAAGATGAAATCAGCATTTTCATCTCCTAAACTCACAGAACTGGCTTCTGAGATCCCAAGGCACTTGGCGCACACTCCACCCACACAGACACACTTATTGTAGAAACACTTATTGTAGGAGTGTCTGGTGTGTACATTCAGACATTGACCTACATTTTGACAGTCACACTTTGGCATTCTTCTGCCTAACACTGGATCACTGTCAGAGTGGCCAGGCAATTGTGAAACTGGCCGCAGGGGCCCTTAGGCAGGCTGCTGTGGATTGATGTTCATGTGAGGGGGATGACCAAGGAGACCAATTCGTTGCTTCTGTTTCCTCTGTTCTGTCATCTGCGAAGGAAACAATGGCAGCTTTGTAAAATCAATGTTTAATTGGTGAGATACCAACAAAAACTGTACTGTACTGATAAAAAGTACAGTACAGAGTTTTCCTTAAATTTGTCCTAAGAAGAATCTGTCACATTCATGCTGTGTTGTTAAACTGCTGATTTTGCTTGTAACTCCATCGTCCTCATAGCTTAAAGTGACTTCTAGTTGTTCATATTTAGTCCAGTTAAACGCCGAGCTGCAGGACAACGTGCGCACATGAGGCTGTTACACAGAAATCAAAGAGGGAAGTGAAAGACGGTGTCTCACAGGACTCACTGGTGAACACCAAGCAAACCTTATACTTAGTAGCGTAAGCAGTGGATATAAAATAACACACACACATAATTAATGACCCTTACAATAAAAACATCTGATCTCAAATCTGAAAAATAAATAAATAAATAAAAAATTTATAAAATCCCTCTCATAGATGACAGGCTCCTGTCATCTGGTTTACGTTGGCATGTTCTCCCCTGTGCCAGCATGTTTTTTCTCCTATAGTCCAAAGACATGTAGTTAGGTTAACTGGTGAGTCTAAATTGCCTATAATTGTGAGTCTGAGTGTGTATGATTGTCTATAAAGTATGTCAACAGTGTGATAGACTGGTAACCACTCCATAGTGTGAAGTCTGCATGTGCTCTCTGTGCCGGTGTGGGTTTCTCAGTGGGGTTTTCAGTTAGGTTAAGTAGAAACTCAAAACTGCCCATAGGTGTAAATGTGAACGTGAATGTTTGTCAGACTCTAATCTGCATCCAGAAAGCATTTTTCTCATTTTGTAATGTTACAGCCTTGTTCCAAAATAGATTAAATTCATTATTTTCCTCAATATTTTTCAAGCAACTCCCTATAATGAGAATGTACAAAACAAACAAATCACATATACATAAGGATTCAAAGCTTTTGCTCAATACTTTGCTGAAGCACCTTTAGCACCAATTACAGCCTCAAATCGTTTTAAGTATGATGCTACAAGCTTGGCACAACTATTGTTGGCCAGTTTTTCCCATTCTTCTTAGCAGCACCTCTCAAGCTCCATCAGGTTGGATGGGGAGAGTCAGTGCACAGCCATTTTCAGATCTCTCCAGAGATATTCAATCGGGTTCAAGTCTGGGCTCTGTCTGGACCACTCAAGGACATTCACAGAGTTGTCCTTTGTTATCTTGGCTGTGTGCCAGGTCGTTGTCCTGTTGAAAGATGAACTGTCTCCCCAGAACTGTTTCTGTTCATTGCTGCATTCATCTTTCCCTCGATCCTGACTAGTCTCCCAGTTCATGTCACTGATAAACATCCCCGCAGCATGATGCTGCAACTGTAGGGATGGTATCGACCAAGTGCTGAGCAGTGCCTGGTTTCATCCAGACATGACACTTGGCATTCCAAACATTTATGTTAACATTTAGTCATTTGGCAGATGCTTTTATTCAAAGTAACTGACAAGGTACAAGGTCAAGGCAGGGTTACCTAACATACAGGTAGTGGTAACCTGTATGTTACCACTACACTATCCAGCAAGAGTTCAATCTTTGTTTCAGAGAGAAAATCTTGTTTCTAATGGTCTGAGAGTCCTTCAGTTGCATCTTGGCAAACCTTTACTTTACTGAGGAGTGTTTCCATCTGGCCACTCTACTGTACAGACCTGATTGGTGAAGTGCTGCTGAGATTGTTCTTCTGGAACGTTCTCCTCTCTCCACAGAGAAACACTGGAGCTCTTTCAGTAGTGACCATCGGGTTCTTGGCCACCCTCCTGACTAAGGCCCTTCTCTCTTGATCGCTCAGTTTGGCTGGGTGCCCTACTCCAGGAAGGGTTTTGATGGTTCCAAACTTTTACAGATGATTGAGGCCACTGTGCTCATTAGGACCTTCAATGCTGCAGATATCTTTCTGTTCTCTTCCCCACATCTTGGCCTCAATACAATCCTGTCTCGGACTTCATGGCTTGGTTTGTGCTCTGACATGCACCAATAACTGTGGGACCTTATATATCGATGTACTTCTTTCCAAATCATTTCCAATCAACTGAATTTCCCACAGATGGACTCCAAATACATTGTGGAAATATCTCAAGGATGATCAGTGGAAACAGGATGCACCAGAGATCAATTTTGAGTGCCATGGCAAAGACTATGAAAACTTACATCATGTGATTTATTTTTATTATTATTTTTTAAATTATTAAATTTTCAAAGATTGCAAACAAACTTCTTTCCCTTTGATAATATTGGGTATTTTTTGTAGAAATTTGGGGAAGATTATGGATTTAATCCATTTTGGAATGAGGCTGTAACAAACAACACATTGTGGAAAACGTTAAGCACTGTGAATACTTTCTGGATGCACGGTATGTCAGCCATAAGACGAAGTAGCGACCTTTTAATTGCGCCCTGCCTCATGCTGAGTGGGATAGGCTGCTCTCCTTGCAACACTTGACAGGAAAAGCAGTTAAGATATTGGATAGATGATCTATGGTCACATTATATACCTGCTCCTTGAGCTCAGTCAGTTGTCCAGACAGGTTGGCCACCAGCCTCATGGTTGACTCCAGCTTCTCCTGCAGGTTCCTGATTTCATTCTGCTCCCCCTCTGCATCACTGCTCACCAATGACATGGCACGCATCCGTGGGAACCAGTCCAGGTTGTGCTCCTATAGTTGTCCAAGCATATGATATTCAACCGATGGTAAATTGGTAAAGCTTGAGATACAGTATTGGTCTTAATAGGTCACAAATATACTGTTTGGGAATCATGTAGGTTAAATGTGAACTACAGATGACACTGTCTTTAATCAGTATTATGCAGGAACAGGCTTACATTGTATTATTGCTGTAGCAATAACAATGGAAGGTGAATGACATCAGACTGGGCACATACTATACTTCAATGGAAATCCCTGTGAACTGACCACATACTCTGTCTTTAGGGTAACACTGTGGGTCAAGTATTTGTTCCCCTGACTTCCTGTTTGTCTACATCAACCCATTTGTGTCGTTAAATGTTCATGACCGGTGAGCCTGTCAGTTGAGATTAGAAAAGAGGAACAGATTATGGTACGAAGGTGTGCGCGATGGGCCGGTAGACATTTGCAAATATGACTCAGCTGCATAACCTGATGAACTCTCCAGATGTATTGTTCCAAAAACATGACTCAAAGGCAAGTGCTCATCCTACTGAGCTTTCATTCTAATAGACTGAGAATGTGTAAGGGATGCACTAATTCCAAAGAACGCCTTTGAAATGATGACGTACGAGGATGAAATATATGCTATCAGGCAGTGAAGGAACTTGATAGCCTAGATAAGCATTTCAAGCATTTCTCCTTTCGCCCTACATAGTGGCACTTGAACCCTCTCGATTATGATCTTCTGATATATAAATCCTGACCTAAATGCTAAAGAAATACTGTAAAAGCCAAAGCATACAGTTCATTCAAGGAAGTCAACTGACATTCCTGAGTTGAATCTGTTCTGTAAATTCCCCCACAGCTGACAACGCCTGTTACTGAAGGCACGGATTCACATACATTTGACGTATACAAATATTTAAAGCTAAAGATAGTTTTCACAACAACATTTTTTTTGCCTCATTTGTTTAATTTCATTCTCTTTATCTAGTTTCTGGACAAATGTTTATCCCATTTTAGCTCATTCATGCAAAAAGAGAGAACTTTTAAAGGGTCTGCAAAGATTTAAGCAGCAGTGTATGCTTTTGCTGCAGCTCAGTGATCTTATGCAACACAGCATAGTCTCAAACTAAAGATAACCCTAGAGACAAAAGTAGGCCTGGCCTATCTCCTGTGGGGAAGGATGTGTGTTTTAAGGGTGTGTTGCTCATGCAGTTGTTTTTACCTTTATCATCTCAGCCACATAGCTTTCAGGGCCAGTGTATTCAGTGGAATCTTTAACTTTCACCAGCACAATGAAGAAGAGGTAGTGCCACATGTTGTGCTCCTCTTTGATGTGCTCCTCAAACGTCACCGTCTTGTTGTCAAATTTGTCACGCTCCAGGCCTGCAAAGCGGCAAAACACACATTAAATGTGGTAAGAAATGACAGTATGATTAAGATAAGAAACAGCTAGCTTTTAGTTTAGTGAATTTCTGTTCCGCAACAGACTTTCACATCGAGCTGTAAAAAAAAAAAAAAAAAAAAAAGAGACACAGATTAAATTTTTTAGAAAGAAATGAATAAAAAAGTGAACTCATAACGAGAAAGCAGATTAGTAATAGGTATCACTGAGGCAAATATCTTGTGTGCAAGAAAGACCTGAGAACAGATTATAGAGATATAAAAGATAACAAAAAACTGTAAACCACACTCAAAGGAACCAGGATCTCATAAAGTGCACAGTACTGGAACTTTTATAGGCAACCTATTCTGTGATCCGACAGAGGAAAGGTTACATGCTTTGGGCGAGGGATGGGTAAATTAAAATAAATAATCTACTTTGGGTTGTGTCTGCTTTTAAGAATGACTTAAGTAAAAAATAGACCAGCAGGTAAGATTAATTAATATTGGTAACAAATGGCAGAATATAGATATACAGATATAATTAGATAAGAGCAAGTGCAAAGCAGGATTCTTCCAAAAACAAGTACATGTGCATTAAATTGTTAATTAACTGCATTAAATTATTGGTTAAAGCTAAGAAAAATCAAGACAGGCTGTCAGGTGAGCAGAACTATTGATTTCGAGTATTTCTTCTTGTAAGATATTTTTATTTTTGCAGTGCACTGCAGACAGTAATGCTGTAGGAAATGCACATTGCACATTCTGTTGGTGTAAAGTCAGGCATCCTGTCATGTGGATTTGAACAAGTCCCTAAATTGTTTACATTTAGCCATTCAGGATTAGTATGTATACCATTAAATCAATAAGACCTGTTCTTCAAGCAAAGGGAATAACTGACTCTAAATAAGTTTAAAACACACACACACTCTTTTGATCGCATAAAATGGAAAAAGAATCTTCCTTCACAGTAATGTATCTGAACTAACAGTGGCTGACCCCAAATTTAGACTCATCTTATAGGACACCATAAGTACAGAATTTCAACAAGTGTTTAGTTCAGGATGACATGTTCATTAATCAATAAAAATCATTTTTTAAATATTTTGTAATGACTCAAGTGCAAATTCTTATTTAACTTTTTCAGTAGAAGACAAAATTCAATGACAGGTAAAAATCAGCCCTTGTGTGCAGGAAGTTGATGACGTAGATCAGTCATTGACTACCAACCCCAAAGACCAACTACCAACTAATACAAGATTGTGAGAAAGATCGATGCCTTATAAAACGAAGCTTGAGTATGGAGAGGCACTTAAGCCTGCAAAGATCGGGCTCCTAATCTCTGCATCTCCTGTTCCCTCATGGTCCTTCTGGAAACCATAGAGACGGCAGCTCCTCCTGTGGCCTGGCCTTATTTAACATGAGTGACTCAGAGTTGATGGCTGGCTGGGTGACATAACACTGTTCCCGTTCCATATGCTTACCTCTTGTTCTGACTGCCTGACCCAACGTACACATGCACACACTCATGCTCACATACAGCATGTACTGCTGGGCTCAAACTCGTTAACATGCGGATGCATTCTCACATACTGTACAGTTGCACTCGTGCTCGGCAGCATGTCCTTTATTTAGACACATACACATCTTATTTACATATAAAGAAATACGGTGTGAAGTGTGAAACATAGGAACGAAGTTTGAGTTCTGAGTGAATTTGCAAAAAACATATGGTATGTAAATTCAGTGTGTGAGTGTGAGCGAGTGGAAGAAAATGTCTCTGCGTGTGAGACAGACATGAATTATGGAGGCGAGCAGAGCAGTGGCAGGAAGCCCTCATGACTCAGCCTTCCTTGGAACAGCAGCGAAGTGAAAAAGGGGGAGGATGAGAGAAAGGGGACTGCAACAAACTACATGCACCTTTACTGAAACATACTTACCAGAAACCACAAAAGCACCTAGAAATCAAATGTTCTACAGGGGAGTTCGGGAATAAACCAAGTGGTATTAGCTGGAGTTTGGATAAGTGTATAAATGCAAAGTCTGTGCAACATACAGCTGTGCCAACAATAGCAAACAGCCCTACAGGGCTGGCGGGGTACCATAGCGATTAGAGAAGTCATCCTGCAACTGGAAAGTTATAGGTTTAATTCCTATGACAATATTCTTAGGAAATTATTACAACACATGCTACTGATCGTTGGCTAAGAAAGCAGTGCCACATGTAGTAAAAGATGAAAAAACTATCACAGAAACATTTTCAGTACTAGTTCCCATGGCCCAAGATTCTGTCTTCATACAAAGCTGCCAGTGCTTAAACCGAAGGAGCTGGAATCTATAAACGTTTTCCATTTCTGTTTGATAGATTATAAAATAATGAATCAACTGCTGTTGACTGACTGATTAAACAACTAATCAGTTAGGATTTCCGAAGGGTCATCTAAGCAGAAAACTATTTCAATAATCAGATATCAGATATGCAGTCTCACCACAGATGAAGCAGGTTGTCTTCAGGACTTCTTCTTTCTTCTGTTTTTCACTCCTCAGGTCAGCAAAAGTGTCAATGATTACACCAAAGATGAGGTTGAGGACAATGATGATGACCATGAAGAAGAACAGCAAGTCGTATATCACTCTGGCTGCAAACAGCGGCTCCTGGAAAACCAGCCAAGGGTATGTATATAGG
Source organism: Anabas testudineus (assembly GCF_900324465.2). Lineage (NCBI taxonomy): Eukaryota > Metazoa > Chordata > Actinopteri > Anabantiformes > Anabantidae > Anabas > Anabas testudineus. The sequence goes on along the minus strand of NC_046614.1, from coordinate 11,744,870 downwards.
TGCACAACAGTAATATTTGTTTATGTTTTGAGGTAGTGACAAAGAAAGTGACACGATCACAGCAATTTTTGCTTTAAATGCGAAAACAACAGCTAAGAAAGTTTTTTATGAGACTGATTGGAGATTGTCCTATTTAAATGTATGACCCAAAGGGCAGGTCGGTACATAAACATGTGCAGGAGATGATGTTTTGAGTCTAAAACCAGGTTAACCTTGGTCATCATGGATGTTAATGGGAACACAAGACCACAGGTGAAACCTGCCAGATGCTACGGTAACAGAGACGGCAGAAAGCCGGTCAGCCTGATGCAGTCTGTCTCACAGAGCCAGTGTGTAAAAAATAGTATAGGTTTACAACTGTGAAGGGTAAGATTTATTGCCTGGAACTGAAAAGACCCCCCTTGCACTGTTTTGTGAAAACACGAGGGGAAATATTCACATCCTCTTTTGAAATCATTAGTGGTTGAGCCAGCATTCAGTGGAAATCTATTTTGAGGTTTAATTCTTACACAAGGCGAAGGCAGTGCAGCTGTAAGGAAATATTATGAAACAAAACAAGTTCTGCTCATGATAGGCTCCTATCCAGCTCACATGACCCACACTGCAGCTGTCCTCAACATCCTCAGGTCTCTCCGTCTTTCTCACACACACACACACACACACAGAATCAGGCTCCTAGTCACAGTTGCACATACCTCTTTGGAAGGCTTACGGAGGACATCCCCCACACCTCCTCCACTCCTTAGGCCGTGACTCAACACAGTGACAATACACATGAGTAAAGAGTCGCACGTCCGTTCCATGTTACTGTCCTCATCGGGGTTATTACCAAATTCTGCAGAAGCACAAAATAATAAATATTTGGCACAGGAAGGTCAGGAGCATTACATTTACGTCACTGCAGCGTCAGATAATGATATTCACACTATAATGCTTTAGAAAACTGTGTATTTAGGTAATTTGGGCTACTGGGTCTTATATTAGTTAATAGTTTACATCAAAAGTAATAAGTTTAAGTTCATAATAAGAAATAAATTAACTCGTGATTTAGAGAGATTCTATGGAAGCAAATACATTTTACTACACACTCTACTATTAATATTACTACACAGTATATTTATTTCAATTAGAAGCTGTAGAATTGTTTTGTATCATAATAGTATATACAATATTAAGGTGTTTCTTTTGAATAGCATAGAATAAATTCACGAATGTCCAGTGAGCTACAGAAACAATTTGGATGTGTTGTGATGTAACTGTTGCATTTATTCAAAATAATGATTAATAGCTGCATCTAAGATGTAATTACACTGTAATCATAATGTCCATATTCTGTTTTTACTAAATGACAGTACAGTATTACCTTGATTTTAAATGTTTTCTTAGTAATTTTAGTGATTTTTATATAAGATTTCTTTTGCTATTTGGTCATAAATATCCTTGGCCTTTTTGCTGAACTTGATATCTGTTAAAACCTTGTTTAGATGTTTTGGTTCACAGCGTCACATCGGTTAGTCAAAGCAAAAGTGTTTTTGTTTAAGTGGAAAGTCACAGCTTTGGTTAAACGGAAAGACAAATGATTACCATTTCACAATGGTGATCCATTTTTTATCCAGTTTGATAAGGTTCATACGTAAAAGTTAACATGCAGGTCGTAAGAGTTAAGACAAAGACACATTTTTAGACCTCTGACACAGTGAAAGGATTGATAGGACAGACCATATTAAAATCCCATTTCTATTCTTTAATTTATTGTTTTTTTATGTCTGGGGTTGAGGAAATAAAACTGGTGCTGGTCTCGTTCTCAGGAACTGCAGAAACCTCTGTGGGTAGATAATACAGATGTGGACCAGTTCTTGGGAAGCATTTCAGAAAATGTTTAGGACCATGATTCTAACTGTAACAAATATAATAATAATAATATTTAAAAAATGTAATTTTAGTCCTGAGGACATCTCACACAATGACTACGTTGAGTGTACAAGATATTTAACCTTTTTTTTTTGGCATGTGTGGTTTTGATTTGACAGGGCCAATATTTGACAGATTATTGCAACTATTGCCCTTTTCCTTCCAACATGAATCAGTTGCTGCATTAATCGACTTTTCTACCTCCTTTTAATACAGCAGCTGGTCTAGAACTTTCTGTCCTGATCAGTAACTTGAGGCCTTCGAGCAACTTGCAACATTTATAATATTATTACCAATCTTCAAAGATTTTAACCTCTGCAACCTTAGGATCAAAATTAACTACATTATAAAATGAACTTTCTGATCTTATTCATGACAAGAACACTGAACATTTGAATTTTACTTCCACACTGTTGCAGTTAACTGCATTTTACCTTCTTGCAGGGCTTCTGTAGTGCAGTTCTCATCAGACCCTCCCTGACACACTCCTTCAGACAGAAACTTGCTGGCAAGACTGTCTCCATTTTCTAGAATAGAGGAAGAGGTGGTTAACTACTAATTTCAAAATTAACAACCTCCATAGTGTAACACGGAGGCTTGTGAAAGCCCTTGGTCCTCACTCAGGGTTGCGTTTGGGATCCGGTCCACCTCAAGGATGAAGTCGTCTTTGAAGAAGATGTAACCAACAATGGAGAACAGGTAGACTAAGATGAGGGCCAGCACCGCGGTGAGCACAATGGAGCGTCCATTGCGTGTCACACTTTTGATTACATTCAGCAAAGTCTCCTCCCTGTATACCAGGTCGAACAGCTACAACGACGCAAAACACGCATTAAACAGTGAACAATTAAAGCAGGACAAATATGTTCAGATTCTGATGCATTCAATGTCCTTAAATGCACCATGACATAAGAAAGTTTTACCCAAAACCGGCTGCCTTCGTATTTCTTAATGGTTTTTACTTCCTGTGTCTACCTCTACTCAGGAGTAGTGTATATATGTATGTGCACAGGTGTTAAGCCATGTATTGATAGCATGTGTGTCTTCTCACCAACAAACTGTAGAAAAACACATGGACAAAAACCCCCAGACAACAGATGATGAGGTAGATGAGGTGGTAGAGGAACTCAAAGTCCATCACCATGGCTTTGTAGCCTCTTGTGAAGGTTCCTCTGTTCCCCACAAAACTTATCAGGAAGATGATTTTATTACACACCTGTAAGATAAAAATCCAGTGTGAAGAACAATGAGTCATTTTAATATTGTAAAATCAACCATGACCTTTGCTGAGGGACTGTAGTGCAGAAACTAAATGGGCTGACAGAGATTATGGTGGGGTGGCTTTTAAGCTAATGAGAACATTAATTGCACTGTCACGCTCCTGGTAACCTGGTTATTGTTGACTTTCCGCAGTAACTTGATTTCTTAAAGATCATGTAAATGAGAAACCAGGTTAAGGGATTAATAGAAACCCGGTTAACATGGCTACAGTAGATACATGTTGGAGAAACCTGATTTCTCTGACATGTATACACTTTCACTTTCACACTTTAAACAGGACTTTTACATGAGTATCTCACTGTGATAGCAGCAGGGAGGGATGAAAGTAAAGGTCATTCACAGTGCATCTTTTTATTTCAAACGATGAAATCTCAAGTCTGACTAAGAATGAAACTTTACTAAAAAAAAAAAAAACACAGTTATTTAAAACATTGACCCACCTGCATAGAAAAAAACCCATTTGGTTCAGGTGTAAGGAAAATGTAAATTCTGACCATCAGCACATAAACTACATTTCAGAGCTACCAGGCTTCTGCAGTTGATGATAACATGTTCTCCGATTTCCTGCCTTAACTCGACTTTGCTTGGGTAACCTTTATTTATGTAAATTTGTACATGTAGCAGTTGAGGGTAGAGATGACGGCAGCGTGAGAAAGATGTAACTTCGTGTGTGTATGCGTTTAGGAACACATCTAGAAAATCTCTGGTGGGTGCAGGGGTGATGTCACTTTCTCTAGGGCACAGTGACGCACTTCACAACCCCTAGTACAGCCAGGCGTTGGCAGGGAGAACTGTAAGGGCAGGGGGCGACGGCACATGCACTGGGGCAGCGTCCTGGCAAGTGGGCGCGAGTGTGAGTGAGAGTTGAAAGCAGAACTGGAACTAGAACGGTAGAGGTTTCTCAGTATGTGAAAGTCCATACAGTAGCATGTGTGAATGATAAAATAGTAGTTATGTGTTTTTAGTATTTCTCTAGGGAGAATAACCAACAAACCACAGAGACACACATTCCCACAAACCCAAATGCCAAGAAATGTTTAGTGTCTGTTCACTCGAAATTACAGAGAAAACACTGTACTTGCCTTTTATAGAGTCTAACCATGGAGAACATTTTGACTTAATTTGTCTATTTTTGTAGGTATATGTCAGGCTTCTTCCTTCACCCCGATATAATACAAGTGAATACATTATTTGGGCTGTTTGCACACTTGAGTTCTGTATGGTGCCGCTCACACACTGTAGTTCCAATAAACACCATAAAGTCTGGGGATTATTCAGAATAATTGTTTAATCTCAAATGCTTTGAGCACCAAAAAATTTCCTGGCTACAGCTATTTTCAATATATATTAATCTGCAAATTGGTTTACTTTATTGTTTAGTCTATAAAACATAAAAAGGAAGAAGAGACCTATCACAGAGCTCAGAGCTCAAGGTAAAATCTTGAAATAGCCTTAGTTCATAAAACATTGTCAAACCCAAATATTCTACCTCAACAATTCTGAATTAATTATACAAAGGGTTACTGATTAATTTCTTTGGACCCACTAAGTGATAATTCATGTACAAAGTCAAACTTCTTTCCACTATACTTGGATAGTAACAGTTAAGGATATGTCAGAGGCTGCATAAGTAAAAACTAAAATAAATACGTGACTAGACAACAATAGCTGTTTTGGGCGACCATTAGAGGAAGACAACTCACATTGAAGGCACCCAGAAGGAAGAGGGTGGGCTCCAGACCAACAGAGAAGATAAGTCGGAGGATGGTGACAATGACCAGGGCACGAATGCCCAGTGGTTGGGGCATGATGATAACAATGACCAGCGTTGCCAAGACTCCCATCCACAACAGTGCAGAAAGGTGGGGGTCCAGCATACCTGCAGAAGAAAAAGATGCAAAAGCAATAAGTGTATTAATGCATAGGCAAGCAATAAATAATATCTACTAAAGCTGCTGAAATTAACTATCAAAATTGTTTTCCTGTGAATGTGCCATATGTGGAACATGGAAGCATGACGTTGAAGGGATGCCGGTGCCGTTTCCAGCTCAAATGAGGCCTTGTTCACATCATCAGATTTCTACTTCCACTAACTTCTGCATCTCAGGCTTGCCATGGGCCTTCATTAGTGAGACTTTGAACTCAAAAGTGTCAGTTACATAACACTCAAAAATATATGACATACTTTTTTTTCGTGTGTGTGTGTGTGTGTGTGTGTGTGTGTGTGTACTAAGCTTCATTGAGAGCCTGGCTGATGCTTCCCTTGATCCAAGGGTAAATCCAGGATTAGTGTCCCAGTCATGGGTTTCATGTGACAACGTGTCACTCAGGCTAAAACCAGGTTCGATCCAACTCAAAAACAAGGCCACGCCTAATGTGACGTCTGTATAGCTGACCCCCCCCCCCCTTTTAAAGACACAGGACTAATGTGCTTGTATTTGTACTGCAAAAATCTGAGTGAACACAAAAAGGGAAAATATGAATAGATGTTGCTGTTAGAATAGTAGAAACTGATCACTAGAATAAAAATCAGGTGAAATAGAAAGAAAAAGGCAAATGGAGAAAAAGGAAAAACGGAGAGTAGCTGTGGATGTGAATGCAGAAGGGGAGTCGTGTGGGCATAGAGGCCCTGCTTTCCACCCCCTGCTTCCTTTCCTCCCACCTTGCTTCTCTCTGTTTGCTTCCCTCTTTCCTTTCCTCCAGCCTCTCCCTCCCAGTCCTTGTGAAGATCACATGACAGGTGCCACTTACATAACAGCCGACTCTAAAAATACCTTAGCTGAAAGATTCACGAGGAGGGAGCATGGAGCTCCAGTGATGTGGCACACTGAAAGAGGTGCAGACAGGCGCTTAGGTCCACTCAACTCTGTAACTTCTCCGCACTTCAGTTTGATATGCAGCCAGCAGATTTAAAATCAGCAGCTGATATGGCTGTCTGCATGTGAGCATGTGTTATGAGCCTGTGGTGCTAACCAGGCCGATTCATCAAGAGGCAGCAAGTCATGCATGCAGGCAGAACACACTGACCTAGATCTCATGCTCTTATAACCCTCATCCTAAAGCTGCAAGCAAAAAAAGGGAGGAAAGCAGAGACTCTGTGTGTGTGTGTGTGTGTGTGTGTGCGTGTGTGTAAGACAGAGAAGTCAGGGGCCCAAAGCAATAATAGTGCCTGTTTAAGCAGGCCAAAGGTATGTTGGAGTCTCACGTGACGATGTCTTGCACACAGACCACTAGTGCCAGTAGAAACACGGTCAGCCTTTTCTCATGCTGTGCACATTTTTCTAAAACTAACAGCAACATACAACATTGATTCTTAGTTTTGCCACAAAAGTTTAACAGATCCATTAATTATTAAAAGATGCATCTGATCTTTTTGACTTTTGCTCTAATAGTACTTATTTATTTGTAATTTACTATACACTAGTAACATGTGAAACTTTGTTTTGTCTATGATGTGCAATTCCACCAGGTAACAACTTGTACAATATGAATACAAACTTTGTTCCTTTATCAAATGAAATACAAGCACTAAATATATGTAAACGTGTTGAATCTGTTATTGTACTCTTCTTTCTTTAGTTCTATGTATTTATTTTTATTCTTTTTTTATTATTCATTATGTAAAATGTATTCAAATACGCAGCTTCAGTTATCATATGAAACTTTGTCATTCTGACCACAACACACACTTCCTGTGCCCAAGCAGAAGGGAAGAGATTCAGAGAGAAAACTGAACGCACTAACAGAATAAAACAAGCTTTATGAGTAAGGGGAATAGTCGTGTAACAGATTATTATTATTATTCCTTTTTCCAACATGTATGACTTATTCTTCCACAGTCAATAAACTTTTGTTTATGGGACACTTAATTACTCAGGGCGCTCCCATGTTTATTGAAGTCGCCATAGTACTAAAAATCAAGTACGAGCTCAAGCTATGAGTGTATTGAGGTTAGTCTGTGTGGGTGTGTCTTAAACAAAGGCAGAGGGACTCTTAGATCCTGCTCCTAATCCTGGTCAGGTGATTATAAGTCAGCAGATCAGAGGACTGTGGTAAAAGGAGATCAGTGGGTCAATGCTGATGCCTGGAAGAAGGATTGAGAGTCAGCTTTTCTATCTAGTCTATCTATGTGCAAAGCCGCACCCACTACATTACAGTACAGTGTAAGTGCAGAAGAAAACGGCTTCAAACTTAACTCAAAATATAAACTGGCACAGCAGAAACTAAAATGACTGACATAGTACTTAGTACGGCACCGCATTAGGTTGGAGATACTTTGCTTCTCTGTAAACTCTAGTTGGCCTTAATGCTGGGTATGACAAAGGGTGATAAATGAATGAATATGCTACATCAGTACAGTTTGCAACATATAGCATAGGTTTGTAGCAGAAAAAAAACTTGTAAGCAACCCCCTGTCCTTCCTGTTCCTTCTTGTGTCACTGAGTGCATAACCTTCGTCTGAGCCCGGTTTCCAAAGATGTATGCAGTAAATATGTCTTTGTGATGGTACATAAATACTGAATCGATGTGCATGAAAGAGTTCACAACAGAAACAATAAACAGTAAATTCATTTACATGAAGGAGTTGTTTCACTGGACTTAAGGTGATACAATATCATCTTTCCAGTGAAATATAAAAAATAATTCTCAGTATACAACAATAAATGGAATCTAAAAGTAATGTGAGCACCAGGGCACAGCTTTAAAAGGGCTTCTCACGCTGTTTAATCATGTGTGACTGACCTCCATATACGCCCTCCAAGGGGTAGAAGAAGCAGACCAGAAGGTTCATGAGCACAGCCAAGTTGAAGGAAACATTACTCCACACTGACATGTTTCTAGAGCACCAGTACAGCACTGGCTGAGCTGGAAGCAAGAGAGAAGAGTCAGAGACAGACATATAGAAATGCTTATATGTACAATGTTTTATACAGGACATTTAATTTGTAAAAAAAAATAAAAATAAGGAGAATACAGTTTTTGCAAATTGCAGAAGTTCCATGATCACAGATGATATGTTTTGAAAACCTAAAGATATTTAACTGAAATTAAACTTAAATCCTCAAATTCGAGAATCTTGACCGGTGAATATTTAGCATTTTTAATAAATAATGACTTGAAATATTTTTGATTAAATCTCTCAAACTAACTAATTCAACAACTGATTATTACTCAATGTGCAAGTGAACTGTATTTAATTTGAAAATAAGGACCAGAGAAGTTGAGGTTGTCATAAAGAGAATAACTTTAGAGAAAGTAATTTAAAGATACTGTTGAACTTTTAAAAATAACATCTAACCACAGAACTTCCCATAGTGTTAATAGGATATGGTAAAAATGTTCATACTCAATATAAAGTTTAAAAAAGTTCAAATGAAAAAGCAAAACTCTAAAATGTGACACTGTGACCTTTATTTCAGACACATAATCTGACTTCATAATCTGAGACAATTTTCTGTCCTCTGCTTTTAGTGGAAAAGAAAGACAGATGCAGGGACTTTTCTCTGTCCATCCCCTCTTCTGAGTGAGAGACAAAATATGGCTTTGTGTGGGTATGTAGTCTTGTATGTGGATTAGAAGTGTGACTGAGTGTGGGTGCGGGTCTGCGTGTATATGTTTATGTGCGTGAGCAAGCGCGCTCTCAGTTGTGATTCATATGGTTACTGTACAAGTGTTTCACAGCTCAAAGAATGTGGAAAGTCCCTGTCTGCTTTTAGACAGTGGAAACATGCACACGCACACACACACACACACAACACAAGTAGACATGACATTGTTAGCCCTGATGTTAGGTTCAGGATGGGCATCATTCCATCTATTTCCATGCCACTATATCCTGTTCAGGCATTCAGTGAGAGGTTGGGTAACTCCCCACTGGGACACATAGACCCAGATTCTTTTAGGGAAATTGAAAATAGAGGTGTTCAGTGGTTAAGAGTGTACCACATAATGCCAGAGTCCCTGAACCACTGTTGAGTGTCAAAACTTCATTTCACCCTCTCTAATTTTTCACTGTTTCCCTCCATACTGCTTGTGGCAATGATGCAAAAAGCCAAAGAAACAAACAAACACAACAGATACAACACTAAGTGGCGATGGCGTCTCCTGCCTTGTTTGTTATGTATAGTGTTGAAATGCTTAAAAAATAAATCAATAGCTAATGAACAGAAAATCTGAACAACTAAAATACTATTTCAATAATTCATCTTGTAAACATGCATTAGTAATAGGAAATAAGAGGATTTGCCGCTTTGCTTTTCACAGTGTTATGTAATTTGTAATTTTAACCTGGATGTCTTGTGTTTATTTATGCACATAAGCATGGATATCTGTATCATTAAGAAAGGAGGAGGTGGAACATATATCTACATAAGCACACCTGTATTAGCCAACAAAACGAAGAAAAAGAAAATTTGTTTGTAAAGATGCACATGCCTCCTCCCGCTCCTACCTCTTAGTTTCTTCTGCCAGTTCATCTCATTGAAGAGATCCTCTGCTCGTAAGAAGAAGTCATTGATCTTGCTGCCCTGCTCGTCTCTCTCTGTGGTGTAGTAGACCCGGAGTTTTGACTCTGAAGTCAGGAACTCACAGATATTGGGCACAGGGAACACTATCTCCTCCATGGTACGATCCTGACGCACAATCTGAAGAGAGGGTCACACAGTCACCTCAAAGGAGCAAATAACTTGGCCTCTGCAGGCCCCCGTGGCCACATGTGGAACTAAGTCTGTGCAAATAAATATTAAGTTTTCCAACTCCTTCTCTTTATTTGTGCTGCATGTAAAAGTACACTATCAAAGGCTTCATGGCGGTTTGTTTTATATGACATGGTGCGTTATGACCTCTATCTGAGCAGTGTGCTTGGCGTAGAACTCCAAGGCCTCATCACCCTCTCCACTGGCCCCTCCTGGCCTCAACATCACTGACAGCTCCTTATTATGACGCGCCAACTGGACGAAAGACACGGAGCCAACAAGTGAGCTTGTCACAAAAAAACAACACATGGATCATGTGTGTGTGTGTGTCTCATCACATCCCTGCATGCATGGACGGACCGGTTATTTATTTTATAATTACATAATATTGTTTGTCATGTTATGCTGTTGGCCAATCGACTTGGCACTCGGGTAAAACGTGTTCAACAGATGAATGGCAGACCTGGTGAGCTAAAATATAGATGTTGTGTCCAACATTTCTGGGGGAAGCTGCGTCATGTTCCTCCTCCTCCCCGTTATCCTCCTCCTCCTTTGTGCCTTCAAACTCTACCTCTCCTTGCAGGTAGGCCTTTTTTATCACCTCCACCTGCACAGACGTTACACTTTTAAAGGCATAATATGTGAAATGTGACAGCCAGCAGCTGTTGTATTGCAGGAGGTCCAGAGAAAAGGACAGTAAAAAGATGCACATCGCTTCCTCACCAGCTCTTTTGGCCTCATGTTGTACAGGATCCTCTCAGCATTCTCACTGTCATGACGGCTCTCCATAATGGCGAGCAACAGCTTGGACGCATTGTTCTATGAGAGAAAAAGAAAGAAAGGAGACAGGGGAATCGAGAGATCCAAGATAAGAACTTCAACTCTTAAAAAAACAGACAGAAACTCTGCTGTTCTAGGAAAAAGCACTCTGCTGCCATTTGTCTTGGCAAACTTGCATTTAATTAAGCTCCTCTCAGATGAATTAATGTCCTGCGCTGTTAGTAATATTCCATCATGCTGAATAAGAAATCGACTTTTTTTTTTTCCTTGGTTTTGATTCAAGACCCAATCTCAGCCTTAACCCATTGCCAAGATTCACACAAAGATGAAGAACCTAAGCCACCTCACCTTAAGCTCCAACACCAGGTCCATCCGCTTTTTCCCAAGTGGGTTGATGTCATTAAGGATCAGAGCAATGATTATATCAATACCATTGGACTCGTGAGTGGCAATGCAATTCTGGTGGGAAAGAGGGATGACGAATTTATGAGACCAGTGCTGACTTAGTAAGACTGTAGTAAGACTGACCTAGTTCCAGACTTCAGCTGTGGTGTGGTCTTTGTGTACCTGGTTTTCATGGCAGGGGCCCTGGCAGTACTCCGTGAGACTCTCCAGGGTTTGGTTGATGAGGGCCACGTTCTTCTCATTAATATACAGTCCCAGCAGACCGAGACCTCCTGTGGTGCTGCCACAGATACAGTCTAGGAACTGCAGAGTCTCACACACAAGGTTGTAGTTGTTCTTGTTGTTTTGACAACGAAGGAAATTCTGAGAAGACGATGAGATGCAAGATAAACATGTGAATCTTTAATGATTAATCTTAATTTTTACGCAACTTGCCTATTAACAGCTGAGTCATTACATACAGATAACAGGAGATAACATTTCAAGAAATCATATGAGAGAAATTAAATAATTATTCTAATTATAAGGTTAAATATATGAAGACATCACTGCTTTAGAGTATTATGAAAACATATTGGCATAATAAATAATTGCAAATCATCAATATGCATATGTTTAAGAGAACATGAGAATGAAAGAAATGTAGTTGTAGTCTATTTGTTGGTACCTTTGTAATGGCACCTTGGAACTGTGTTTTAAGTCACAGTCACAACAGCCAGGTACAAAAGGTCACAACAAAAAACAGGGAAGGAGTGTTTGATGCTCAGCCCACCTGCAGGTCGCGGTTGTGATTCTCACAAAGCAGCTGAAGAAAGCGAAGAATGGGCTGCATGATAACAATCACAAAACTCATCTCTCCGTCGTCCTGGTTCTTGTCCCCGGTGCTGTGCTGGCCGTCTGCCGAGGTGTAGTGGTCGTCGGGGTCTGCCTCGCGGCGGTAAGAATTGAAGGCCTTCTTGGTGGCAGACGATGCCTCTAATAGTTGCTCTCTCGTATCCTCGGTCATGACCACTGCTGAATCTTTGCCTGCATAAACAAGAGGGGTTAGGAACACGGCTGAATCCCACATAACCATCACCCCAATACATCCTCTTTCTATCCTGGCTTTGCAAACAAACTTCTCTAGGAATCTACAGCTCACAGATGAAAGGTTGCTTTAGCATCATCCTCAAATAGGTGAACATATGAGATCACGGTGGGTGACCTCTGACCTTTTTTACGGACAGGAACCTCTTTCTCCTGGCTCTCATCATCTCGCTTCCTGTTTCCCAGGTCGCTGGTGTTTACTGTGACGGTGGCTTTAATCTCCAACTGGGCCACCTTCATACGGTCGTAGAAGACCCGGAAAAACTTTTCTGACTTCTTGTCTTCTGTTAGACGGCAAAAGAATGAACGCTGGACGAGAAGCGAAAAGAGAGATTATACACTATACATCAGAACAAATAGCTGATGTCACACTGTGTCTGAAATGTGAAATGGTTACAGCGGAGATGTCTATGCCACAATTCATTAAAGCAACTACTAAGTTCCAAAGATTCTTCGTTCTTTAAACATGATTTGCTGCTTTTCATCATTTATTTGTTTTAAAAACACATTTTATCAATATTTTTTATTTTCACATGTTCTGCATAGTCAGTACTTTATTCAACCCCCGGTGTTTGTGTTATGTAACTGAAGTTATTCAGAGTGCAACGAACTGAGGGTAAAACCAGCCAATGTGATCTTGACACAAGGAGTGTGGACTTTTTACGTTTCGCTCCAAAGTGTCTCTTGCCAAGCAAAAGAAATCAATTGTCAGTCACTATGAGAAACATTATTCCGACTGGAGCGTCACAAAACATTAGATAACTATAGTGAAGCAAGTCAGGATTTAGTGTGATGTGAGGGATTGAACGCTGCAGTTGTTGCTGTGGAATGGGGTCATGCAGAATTAGAACACTTTCGAGCCTGCAAGCGTGATGCATACACCGTGTCCCAACCCACAGCGCTGTTGTTTTGATTATGTAAGAGCTGTTATCTGCTGCAGCCTATGGAAAACCAGCTAAAGTAGCCTCACCCCACACTAACAGGGTGAAAAATGACACGAGAGGGAGAAGCCTGGCCTACTTACACAGATACAGAGGAACAGGGATGGTGGAGAGTGGGGAGGGGGAAAAAAAGCTAAAGATGAAAGACAGACAGCAAAGAGGGAATACGAGGCAGAAAAAAACAGATGACTAAGAGAGGGTTAAACAGGACTAAGAGATATGAAGGGAGAGAATGTTTTCAGACAGAATCTAGGCCAGTTCTCGAAGTTTGTTACATAACTATCTGTCTTTCCAGGTTAAATGTAAAACTGGGCTACTGGAGGAAACAAATGAATGATAGTCACAAGGAAAATGTCAAGCGGAATGAACAAAACAAGCCTTGTTTCTCCGATTCCAAGGACATCGTCTGTGGGTGTTTGTCCAAAGAGGCTGACATGCATCGAAATTTAAAGTAATACATACTGCTAAATGCTTTCATAGAAAATAGAAAAAATAAAAATAGTGACCAAACAGTTAAGTAGCTAAACAAGTGAGAGCATGTAGATTCTTAAGGCAACACAAAGGAGAGCTAACACAGTTTCCAGAGAAGGAATGACATAACTGTGTGCTTGTGCCCCAAAGCAGATTCCAAAACCTTGTGACCCAACCCGGCCCTCCACCACTGAGCAGCAGCCTTCCTGCACGTACACACATTGCCAACACTCAGGGACGAGGAGATAGCTGCGTGGGGAGGTGGAGGGGGGGGGGGGGGGGGGCGCTACGAACAAGGCCATCATGTAATAAACAACTTGATGACAGAGTAGAGAGCGAAGAGAGTGAATGAGCTGCACCGTTTGCATCCCACTCACAGTTCACAACTCCCAGCATGCCTGAGGTAGGAAGAGTGGGGGGGGGGGGGGGGGGGGGGGTCAGAAATGGTCATGTCTGTGTATGTCTCTGCTCACATAACACTGTCCTTAATCAGGAGGGTGAAGCTCGGGCCTGCAGGGAGGCCGTGAGGAGGGGGAGAAAGGCAGGGCACGGAGGGTGAGGCATGAGGCCGATGGCCAGGTTAACAAACATCAATCAGACCAGAACAAATAGAGAGAAAAGCAGCAACACCAGCACCATTTACCATTATATAACCCACACAGACACACACACACATACACACACTGGTACAGTTCAAGCACACACAGGCTTGAGAGCACACACGCAAACACACCCGTTGACTTCTCCACTCACAAAACTAGGTCAACTGTCTCCAACACAGGCACATGCCAATTTTCAGAGGACACACCCACGTATCACACATGCTCCGCAATACAGTATTCTCTCACAAACTCTGTGACTGCCAGCTTTATTCTTATGTAATCACATCCATTTTCCTCTGCCCATCCTTTTATTAATGTTGCGATCCTCGTGTCTAGGAAATCCCAGGTTAGACTTGCTGCATTAGGTCTCAGGGTGCAGTCAGAAAGGACTAGCACTGTCAGGAGGAGTATTTCATCCTGTGGGTCAAGGTTAGCTGAGCCATTATATTTCACTGTGCTAGATGTAGGTGGTTTAAATCGTGGCTGTTGGAGGGGAATTGGCTGTATAAGAATAATGCATAATTATATCCAGCAGTGAAAGTTTTCTCTTGCAGCAGATGGCTGAAAGTGTCATTCTTTTACAGGCTGTTCCTAAGAATTAAACAGAGTTGAGTGGCTTGAGTGAGTCACTGAAACCAAGACAAAGCCTGCACATCAAGTTCAAACACCACACTAAAGGAAAACAACACAGCGGACATTCATTTTATGGTTTCTTTAGAAATGTATGTGAGGTTGCATCTTACTGACAATGAACCAGAAACGAAAGCAGAAACTTTCAGATCTAACCACGTTGACGCCTCGGTAGTGTTTCGAAGCTGCTCCTTACACACTTTGTAACAAAATCTGTGCTGTCGTATCAAGACTCCATCTGTGTTTTGATAACACTTGAAAAGCAAGGACAAGTGTGGCATGATGGAAGGGTGACGTAATGAATGAAGTAACACATGGTGGACAAGGAGAGGATGGAGTGACAGCAACAGAGGAGGATGAAGGAGAGAGAGGGGAAGGGAACGAGCATCTCAGGGGCCTACTGTAGTGTTGGGTAAACACGGAGCCTGTCTGTATCCATGGAGACAAGCCCTGAGTGGAATCAGACAGAGAGGAACGGGGCGAGGTGGGGGCGGACAACACCGAAAAAAACAAGGTCATAGCGCTTTCCCTTCTCTCCTTCCGTTCTGCCACTTGGAATCAACAGAGGGATGTTATGTAACAGCTATTTATACTCATGCTCCCTTTTCCCTCTCACCCTCCCTCTCATGTCAGGCAGCACCACATGCAAACCAAATGGAACTGCTGCTCTGCTCTGCCCTTCTTGTTTTCTTTGCCTCTTCCTTCTTTCCTCCACTTTAGCTTTATCTTTTTTTTCACCTCTATCACCGCGTGTCTACTGTGGTTGTTGTTTTTTTTTTTTTACATTGCAGGTTAAACGCACCTGTAATGCTTGTGTAGTGCTTTGGAAGGAACAGCACACCACATAGTTACACGCCAGATGGCTCACGAGTGAGATGTCACAAGTCTCCATGTCACAACACAATTTGCAGCTGTCTGAGCTCTCTCATAACTGTCAAAGTAAAAGCTGGAATGTGACAGAAATAAAGATGAGCAATGAGGGCTAACGGCACTAAAGACACAAAAATACACACACCATAAAATATCTGTAACACTGAGTTCCAGGACATATTTGCATTTGTCTTGAGTGATCCCAGAAAGCGTGTGTGTTTGTGTGTGTGTGAAGGGAGTGAATGTGCATGCACTCTTGAGTTGTTCTGTGTGGTTTATTTCTGTGTGCTATGTAGGTCATGAGTAAATAGTTAACTGCGTTACGTGAGAACAAGATATCCAAGAACTAACAGGTGCTCAGCTCAGCATATGAAATGAAGACACTGACATAAGCCAATTTGAATTCTCCTTGTTGTGCTTTCTCATAAAGGCAAGAGAGACATTTAAGGGGCCTGAAACTGACTTTTAGGAAACTCTGCAATATTGGAACTATGTGGTACACTTCTAGTGGTGCATACAGAGCAGTCTTTCCCGCAAAGAGATCTCTAGTTTCAGAACAAATTTAAAAATGCCAAAATTAGAGGAGCTCCAGTTTCTCCTCAAACCCCTCTGTGTTCCCCTATCCCTCCGCCCTCTCTCCCCACTGCCCCAGTTCCGGAGGCCCAGCATGACCCAGTTTGGGCCGGCAAGAGAGCGCGAGGGAGCAAGAGGCTGGAATGTTTTGAAGGCTGAGACATTCCTCATTGTTCATTCACACAGGCCTTATGTAACACATACTGATCACGTGACGTAGCTCTGCAGCAGCCGTGGGAAGCCAGAGCATTATCTCCGCCACAGTGGCTTCCTCGCTGTAATCTGATTATGCAAGCCCAGTGCTTACACAACAACACACAGATGGACAGACAGATGGAGAGACAGCGAGATCAACAGACAGGGCAACAGACAGAGACATGAAAATGACAAGCAAAGAGACGGAAAAGGTTTTAGTTCAGGTGGTTCAGGTTAAAGCAAACAGGGGGGAATGATTAGCTGACATTAGTGCACACCCACAGTCACCAATGGTCAATATTCAATAATACACTAATCAACTTAATACTGGCATCATTACCAGCTGGCCTGGCCTTTTAGCCATACGATATACAGTAGTGCTCGACATGAGGGGGAGGATGGTTGTTTTAGTAATATACATATGCAGCTATGGTGGCACACTGACCCACATACAGTAGATCCTCCAGTAATGAAAACTTCTTTTCATGGCACAATGTGTTCTTTTCACTGATCATATTGTAGAAGATCATCTGCAGATTTACTGTGGGATAATCTGAGCCTCTCCATAAGATTACAGGCCACGAAATTAAAACCCTGCAGACCAGTTACAGTAGATGGAATAGTTCCATAGATTCTCCCCCCATTAGTTTCTCTCAAATTTTGCATTAACTAACCTGGATGATGGTGTTTCCACCTTCAAGCAGTGCAATAGCTAGGAGGATGCTTTCTTGGAAGACTCGATCACTGGTGGTATTCATGATGAGGTCAATAACAAGGTCAGAGGCTCCCTCTTTGTCCAGGTGACACTGTACTTCTGCCAGGCTCATTTCACCACGGCTCAGGCCCCCAGGTCCCCCTAACGCTGCAAGATAGAGACAAGGCAACAGGCCAATAAATACTACTATTTATTTTCATTTTTAATACAATGATCAATGAAACATTTCACATAAAAACATACAACTAAATTATTAACAAGATACAATTCCTATTTATTCTAGTTATCACAAAATACATATTATTTTCCTCATTCAGTGACTGAAAATTAGATTTCCAACTAATTCAGTTCTGTATCAGTTGTGTAACTCACTTTACATGACTTTGCCCCTCCCTAATGCTCTAGCATCAGGATGCATATGAAATTGTCGGCCCAGCTCTGGTTTCTGCAACAGGTGCACAGGCTGTTTTCAGAGGAAGTATCAGTTTGTGACCTAGCAACGGTAAAAAGTGGATCGCACAGGGGAGGGGTACACCTCCTGTGGTCAGAAAATTTGGCAACACCTTGGCGTACATGGGAGAGATGGTGAACTGGAAACCAAGATGACTTTCTTTCAGTTTGTTTTTTTTGTGTCACTAAGTTGGCAGCAGTAAAGTTATATAAAAAACGGACTCACATGCCACTGGCACTAATATGCCTTCCAAAATCTAAAGCAGATTATATGTTAGGTAATAAATATTACATTTCGGGACAAATCGCTCATATAGAACGAGACTCACTGAATGCACAGATGCACTGCTTCAGTATTTTAGAGGCAGTAGTGCAGTAGTCATGTTATCAGATAAGAGTGTTGTACTCTACATGTTCAAAGGTGCACAACACTACTCCGGAGCTGATAAACAACTCAGGGCCAGACAGAGTCCCATCCTTATATAACATCATTGAGAGGACCTTGCCTTACAGTGACTTTAGGGGCAGAAAACGTTTTGGCTAGCCAAAGGGAAAAGGTTTATCTAGACTTTGCCCCCTGGTAGTAGTTGTGGTCGGCAGCTAAGTCATGCTTCTCTTTAGCAGAAGCTTTTGGTTAATGCTTGACAGAAAGGCCTAGTGTGCACTGAACGACACATCCTTCATTATTATTATTTTTATATTCATTATTAATTCACTAACAGTAACCTCCTGTGTTCAAGGTTAGAGATGTGCAACACCAGTCTTGCTGTCCCACCTGATTGGTTTTTGCCGGGTCCTACCGGACCGAGCGGCCCATTGCTAAATGACGTCAGACTGTCCCTGCGCCCACCACTCCGATGGAAGTTGCCATAGTAACGGTTCACCAGGATCTGTCTCAGTGCCTCACCCTACGAGACGAAAAGAAAGGGAAGGATGTAATGACGTGATGTCAGCAATGGGGAGAGGAGAGATGTTGTATAACAAGGAGAGCATGCATCATCAGACATACATTGGACATGTTTAACCCCCAGGTTTAAACACTAAAACTCCCCCAGACCTCAGGAAAACCATACCCTGCCTGTGATTACGACCACTCTCTGTAATTGTTGAGTACTATATATCAACTTTTCACTTTAAATATTTAACTTAAAGAAATTCTAAATATCTATTAATGAAAAATGTACAGACACAGAGCTCAGTTTATGTCATTTGCCACCCACACCGCCAACTCTGTTATGGTTATCATCAGTGACCCTGTATAGTGACAATGTGGGGTCCTGGTATTCACTTAGACAGACCTGGGGCCAGCCCTCCCACACTGTGACTCATCTAGTGTTGAGCATTCTGCCGCACGACTTTGCTGTTGTTATGGCAACCACAGCCCATAGTTACCTGACAGACCTCCCATGGGATGAAGTGACGGAAATCAAAAGAGACAGATTTTTTTGTGTGTTTGTACGTGATAAAATGCAAATCATTGTTAATGGTGCAAGGTCCTTGACAGACAACAGCGGCATTATGTAAGCTGTGCTGACATAGCTTTGCTCTGAAGGTCAGAATTAGTTTATGTAGGAGGTGTGAACACTATCCTCATCTTTGTTCTGCAGAAGGTTCATTAACTGTATGTTTTCTGTGTAACCGTGCAGTACAATATGATTCCATGGGCTCATTGGAGAATGCTGCCTTTTTTTCTGAAGTCTTGAGTCGTGATCTCGTCTGAACATGGTCTAAAAAGTCTATAAAACCCTAGTCTGTGGCAGAGATGAGCAGAAACAGAAATACAGTGTTGGTGGTGCTTGGGACTTATCCAGTTGAAACACAATACTTTTTATATACTGTGAAATTGGCTACCCTTCTAAAATAGACGCGGACAGTAATGCTGACAAGACATTCAGTCAAAACCTGAACTAACTTATGTGCAATAATGTTACTGTTACTGTAGCATCTTTAATAGAAACACCCGAGGCCTTGTGAAGTCACATAAGTACCATTCATCAAATCAGACAGAGAGAAACAAGTTATTAAAATTTAGATTCCTTCAGTTAATGAATAGTTAGTCGTGACTGAGTAGTTACTTTAAGCAGTGAAGGAGAGTGGAAGCACGAAAAGCAGGGGAAAGATAATTCAAAGTGAACTGGCTGCCATAAAGCTAAAACCTGTTACCTCACCACGAATCTCTGTAGTGTTGGATGTTTTCGTTACAGTAAGTCCCCGTGCTGTTAAAAGTACCTACCCTCTTCTGGTCCTCCAGCAGCTTCTCAGGCTGGTTCTGATCCAGCTGCTAGGTGCAGTGAGGAGTGAGAGCACAGTCGTCCAACAGACACAAACATGGGGTTAGTATTCATGCAGCAGTTGCTAAGTTAATTACCACACTATTGTAGCTTTCTAGAGTTTGAAGTAACCATGCAAAAGGCTGGTCAGGGTAAGATCTATATTAAAAGCCAGGAAAGCATTGGGTTTAGGGTTTAGAGAGGTTTCAGAGAGCTGAGACAGGAGATGTGTGCAGTGTTGACTATTACTATTAATAAAATCAACATGTCCAGTGTGATTGGTGTTTTTGTTACTTTTTACTATGTTGATTTATTATAAAATTTGGAGAAAGAACAGTTGATATTTGGGCAAAGCTTCTATTTTCCTTATCATTTAGTAGACTGGTCCGTCTCATGTCTCCACAGTAAATATATAACCAGAGCTAGAACTTAGTTAGTTAACCATTACAGGCTTGAAATGGGGGACCAGCTAGTCTGTCCAAATTGTAAAATAACCTAACAATAAAATAACAGTAATAACCATGACATTAAAAACTATCACTTGGGGTTTTATGTGGACATTTTTAAGACAAATGCAGTAACTTGTCCACAAATACGAGACAGACAAAATTCCCCAAATGTCTAACTATGTCTTAACACAAAGAGTGAAATCACACTGGAGCTGGTATTTAAATCATGGATGAGTAATCGCAAAATAGATAGTTCTCACTTTGAGCTGCGTTCTGAGCTACATGAAAGACACTATAACCAAATGAAGACACATGGGATGTGTCCAGTGTTAACTACATTTTGCTGTGTTCAAATTCAGCACATACATGTAAAGTAGAGAGAAACTGGAAAAAGTCAATGCTCCACATAAACTGTTACGTAAAAAGACACGCTAGGAGGGGCAGGTGTGAGGAGAGGAGATGCAAGGGGTGATGGGTTAGAGTTACATAATCACTCCAAAAGAAACCAGGCCAGTATACCAATGACACAGAGCTGCTTACAGTGACCATCTGTCACCGAAATCACAGAGGGCAAGACAGAGAGACAGCAAGTGAAACACAGAGAGAGGAACAAACACACCAACAGAGACGATTTACACACTTTACTTTTAACATTGCATTTATCCGAAGCGACTTACAAGTGGAAGACAAACAGAGGGGCAATTTGAGGTTTAGTATCTTGCTCAAGGACTGAATGGACGAATGCCGTGTTTGGTTGACAATCCACTCTACCTACTCACCCACGGCTGCCCCATGGAAGTTGGGCTAGTCTCTGTCAGCCAAAGTCAAAGGAGCAATATACAGTATATATAGGATATATAGTATATACTCAGGGATGTGTTTACTCTGGTGTGTTTACCTGTATGCAACACATGTAGTAATTTCAAATGCAGTGACTCTGGTAGGCCTTTTTAAGAAGTGAACATGAGCCACACCAGTCAAAAGTAACATACAGTATCTAATGTTTTACACTAAACTTGATGAAATCTAAACATATGGTTGGTTGGACAACATCAGATAGCGACCCCTGGGTCTACTTGAAGGATCAATACCTCTCTCTCCTCATTTGGTGTTTTAATGCTGATGACAGAGGGTTCAAAGCCTCCCATAGGAACTTAATTATATTGGTGACTGGGAAGAAAATCCTGTTAATTCTTTTCATATTGCTAAAAGCATTCACCCCTCATAGACTGTATGGTTGTTAAGTTAAGTTTGTTTTTTTCCAATCAGTGATTTAGTTTCCTTCAGACTAGATATGCACAAGACACTTGCCAACTTGCACGTAGCTAAGCAGAGATCTGAAATAAAAACTAAATTGACTGAAACAATATATTAACCACAGTGAAACTGAAACTGCCCATGTCTTATATGTTTGTTTAAACACCAGTGCAAGCAAAACTACATGCTGCACCTCCCTGGTATTGGATCAGTAGTGTATAGGCAGGACTGTTTAATTGCAGTATTGTGCCAATACATGTGTTAAGACCCATTACTTGAACTTTTACTTACTGACAAAAAATCCTTCGGATTGATCTGAGAAATTCAAAATTGCCAGTGATAAATAGAGTTACAGGTAAGAGGTACTTGTTTGTTGCTACGTGGGTGGTTGGAGGCAAAAGCAGAATGAGACAAAATGAAAAAGAGAAAGTGACAGACCGAGACACAAAAAGAAAGGCGAAAGGGAAAATACAAATGATGCAAATGATGATATCTCAATGCGAGTCATTTAAAATCTGCATTCTTATGCTGATCGTGGATTTATAGTTATACAGACATAATTTCTTATGTTTTTTTTTTGTTATATTTATATTGATTTGAAACTATCTGACGATGACAATGAGGTGGTGCAGGGTTCAGCAGCAGGTCAGGGGCTACACACTTAGTACTCACACACTAGAGGATCAGCATCTTCCACAAGCCTTTGGACATTACCTCACTGTCACCACATTAAAACA
This sequence comes from Anabas testudineus, assembly GCF_900324465.2. Classification (NCBI taxonomy): domain Eukaryota; kingdom Metazoa; phylum Chordata; class Actinopteri; order Anabantiformes; family Anabantidae; genus Anabas; species Anabas testudineus. The sequence continues at coordinate 11,722,552 of NC_046614.1, read as the reverse complement.
CAAAACAAGATGCTGATCAGAGTAGATATGCACAGCTAATCGCCCCCAGTCTGACCACAGACACCGCAGAGTAACCCTTCACAGCTGCCACATCCGCCCTGACTACAGTGCATTCCAACAAACTGGAAACTCCCCGGGGCAAACCCCCGATCAGTCTCACACCTTTCAGTTCAAAAACAGAGAGTAAATGTGCACACACACACATAAAGTGTATTATACCTCATGTTTAGGTGTTTTTCTGAAAGTGCGTAAATACATGTTTGTGTTTTTGCAGGATGAGTCTGAGTCATGTTTAAAACCAATGGCTGATGCGATATGAAAACTGGGGTTTACTACTCTGCTGCTTGTTACGTGCAGACAGAGAAACAGACTAAATTAAGAGACTGTGCATTGTCATTTTCATTGCAGCTGGCCTACTTCTATAACTGAATTGTAAAATTCATTTCGATCATGACCGGAACGTGCAACGCACCACTAAGTGTGGGAGAAAATATGTTGAGTAAGAAAAAGAAAGAAAGAAAAAAAAAAAAAGAAGCCACATGCCATCTTGAAATCTAGAAGCTGAAAAGAGTTTTCTTCCACAGCCATATACCGACGAACTCGCCAACCGAATAAACAGGGAGGTAAAAGGGGTGAAACATGATGGGCTTGCATAACTGCTTTGACTAGACCGCACACATAAGGCCAGGTAAAGAGGGGAGCCTGAGAGCAAGCACAACACCCAGTATCCTCGTCACTTCTGGCTCTTACATAACTCTGACAACTAAAGAGCAATGAATTTCGCTGATTAGCACTTCCATGACATTTAGCAACAGGGTACTATGCTCACACCAGGGTAATTTTATCTCTCGTTATTTCTATTTCAAAAGATACCTCGGTAAATATGTAAAGCGCAGAAAGCTGCAGTACAAACCTGGAGTTCATCATGTGACACATACGAGCTCTGTTTCCTGTTAAACAAGCTCACATTTTCACCTAGTTTCTTTTCAACCATAAAAATTGCTTTTCGGTTTTACACAAAGGGCAGCACAGACGACAAGAGTAAACCATGCACTTTCATATCACACCTACACAAACACTCGCAACCAACTTCATTAAGTTTACACGGAGTGGGTGTGTGTTTGCGTCGATGTGAGAAAGGGTGTAAGTGGAAGTGAGGAGTATTTGGAATAATTGAGGAATTGTGTCATAATGATTTAATTGTGGCCGAAAAGGGATAAACAATAAAAAATGATTGGGGGAGAGAAACAGGTTTCTACTCGAGTGCCACGCTTACAACAGAGCTGCTTTTCTCATACAGACACTCACCAGGTGTGTGTGTGCAGGGACCATCTCTTTCTCACACGTTCATGTAAACAGCCTTTCACACCCCCCACCCACCCCTCGCCACCGTGCTCACAGCTTACACTTCTACACACAGGTGTGCACGCACACACAACAGCAGTAGGCCTATGGGTTGGCAATTACTGCTGAAGGTCACACATCAGCAGAGGGGCTGAGTTCCAGGAAAAAAAAAAAAAAGCCTGGTTCTTATGTAACCTCAGCCTAGTGTTGGCAGGGGCCCAGTAATCGTGCAACTTGCAGGCAAGGAAAACTAGGACACAGCCTCAATGACTGCCACAGCCGCACACACTCATTAATACACACGCACACACACACACACACACACAAACACATGGCATGCACACAGTCACAGTGCCCCCTATTGGTGCCTGAAGGAGCTACAGGGGAAACACCCTACAGAAATGTTGAACATTACCGTCAACAGGAACAATAAACATTTTTGTGAAATAAAAAAAAGGGAAGATGGCTTTATGGTTTTATTTGCCATTCCTTTGACCTTCCTCTTTAGAAAATGTGCAGAAACAGAATGCCTACCTCTATGACTTTAAGAACCTGCTATGATTTCCAACTTTTTAAAACTAAATTGTCATTACTTCTAGTTTGTTACTTGTTTTTTTATGTGTTTTGCTTGTTTAATGTCTTCTGCACTCCTTTATCCTGTTGCATCAAGTCAATTAAGGTTAGCTGCGACTCTCTGTTCATTTTATTTGCCGTTTCCCTTCACTCTACATGTATGTTAGCACTTCTTCTGTGACTAATGATAAACCTGACCTATTTTTCCACATGATCTCTTTTCAAATGTGTAAGTGTAAAAAATGTGACATAAGACTTTTACTGGAATCAACGTTAATCTTTCTCCCAAAAAGACTTTTATTTAATATGGTGAAGTAGGGTATGTACTGTAAATGTCCACTTAGAGGACAGAGGCAGACACAAGCACAGCACTGGCAACCAGCCCAGCCAGCAAGTGACTCACCTTGTAACGTGGAATAACACAACTCTGTTGAGCAACATGCAGTCAACCAAAGCACACATGTCCTCTCTCCTTTTCCCTGATTGCAAATGATCTAAACACCATTTCATGAGAGACAGTACAGCAGGTGTGTAAGACAGAATGAACCTACTGCTGTTTGTTCCCAGCTGTGCCCAGAGCTCCCGCTAAATACAACACACAGCCTCAGCAGCTGCAACAGTATAGTTAAAGAACATCTACTAGGGTTATACAGACATCACAGACAGGAGCTGAGAGAGATTAGGGGGCGAACGGATGAAAAAAGAAAAACAACCTTAGGCATATCCATCTCATCATCAAAGGCCCTGAGCTGAAAAAGAAAAGAGGGTTTAAGGGGTTAGATCACAACAAAGGAGGGAGGCAGTTAAAGCAGGGGTCAATGATACAGCATGACATGTTAGTTAAGGGAGTTAAGTCTGTGGAAATACTGTTCAGTCTCAACAGGTTAAAAGAAATAGTAGTAGTTAATGGACACTACCCAAAGCGAGCAAAATTTAGTGCAGTGACTGTGGCTGAAAGCATTTCTGAGAAGCGACCAGTCCTGTTTTATTGACTGCAAAGGTGAATGTGACTGAAGGGTCAAGTCAATTCCTTTCAAAATAAGGGTGCTCTTGGCAGCCTGCAAGTGAGTGTGTGTGTCTATGTGCATGTGTGTTTGATGCAGTATATAGTATGTGTGCTAAATCTCATACTGTAAAACTGTCATACATTAAAAACATACTGTACTGTAAATACAGTGTACACACAGCCATTTTTGTATTTTTAATTAAATTAAAGTATTAAAGATCAATCTCCACAAAGTGGAAAATCTAAAATCCTGAATGTAAAATATCCTTTAATTTTTTTGTTTGTCTGTTTCGAGCATATCATCATATCATCCAACTACATCCGGCTTCTCCTACCTTCTCTCCATAACCTCTGTCTTTTGTCATCATCTCTCGCAGTGTTTGTAGAACTTTGATGCACAGTCTCTCCTCATTTTCCTCCAGCAGCTGCTTGGTATGTTTGATCAGCCTGCACAAATGCATAAATGTATAAGTCTCACTTGTAGGACCACATAAGTATTTGTCAAATAGAACAAATACATATTTGTGTTGCTTACTTGCATATAAAACCTCCACTCTCACACTTCTTGCGTGAGTCTGTGTTTTCAGGGAAGAGCAGCTCAGGCCGATGCAGTACATCCACCAGAACTGACAACTCAGCCTGAACAAGCGGACGCAGACGGTCCTCGAGAGCTGACACAATGTCCTACAGACCAGACAAAGAAACACCCATACATTTTGTATGACTGAACAAACATGAAAGAAGCACAAACACACACATACACACTGTACCTGCAGCCTCTCTATGATGTTCCTGTAGTCCCTTGATGCAGTCACTACAGAGTCTCTGCGGGCAGCATTACGAACAGAAAGTCTCCAGCTCATGGCTGTCTTCTGGACAATATTATTGGACTTTGTAAACAGGTTGTTCACCTGGTTGTCCAGGTCCACAGGGATGGCTATTGCTCTGCCTTTGGCTGCAAAGTACACACACACATGAATGAAGGAGGAGAAATAAGCCCCGGAGAACCATAAGTTAAAACACAGGTGTTAAACCTAGTGTGCATGATGGACTAATGTAGAAGAATCTGTCTCTTACCCACTTCAGAGAGCACCTTGATACAGTTCTCAACAGATCCCTTCTGGACTGGGATCAGCCAGTTACAGTGGTAGACCCTGAACACTGCCTGCAACAGCTGCACAAAGACTGGCTGCCTGGTCTGAGGGGAAGACAAGGAAAATGCAAGATACGGGAGTATTGTATTTATGTAGCTGGTAGTAACTGTTTCAATCGCCTACATATACTGTGGCACCACCCGTGTGTGTGGTACAAGTGACAGCACCTGTAGTGAGAACAACATGCTGACTCAGCGATGGTGTGTTACTTTTCTAGATGACCCATCAGTCCAAATCTGACCCACTCTAAAGCGCTTCTGTTGTGCTTTAATGGTAGAGTGCTCACATATACTGTACACACAGTACAGTAAAAACTCTCTCCAACTCTGTCTTTCCTGCTAAAATACTGTAAATTGCAACAAATACCTGAAATATTTTCCCCAACAGAGAGGCCTGCAGCAGAGGACATAGGTGAAGAGATGAAATCATACACATAAAATGATCAAGCTGCCCGATGCCTTGCTAGGAATAACTATTATTGTTCCTGGAGACATGAAAGACGCTCTACTGCATAATTATAATAAATAATAAAATATTAGCCTTGTAAAACCAAGTTATTAATACTGCACTAAAAACATATATTTAGTGAATAAAATACTATCTCTCCTCTCCCCCAACTATTTTTGAAAGTTTGCTACCAAAAAGTTGAACAAACAGATGAAAACAATCACAATTACAACTAATGGGACTACTGTGTCTCTACATACCTCTGAATAATACATAAGTATGGAATAATAAGTGAAATAATTATTTTCAATAAGCACTCATTTAACCAAATGAATGGTTAAATTCTAAGAAACTCCATGAAAGCACTAATTTCACCACTTAAGGAAGCACCTAACTTGAAAAACACTACAGGGTATGATTTGGTTTTAATCTAAAAGTCAGGAGTTTCTCAAGGGGATCAGCCTATTAGGTAAAAATACAGCTAATACCTCTGTCTGTACTTACATGTTTTATCATGGCAACCTAAAGTATGACACATATTGTACATTAACAGTCAGTAGTGTATTTACGTGTAGATGCTGAACTGATTAATCCCCTGATACTCAATCATCTGTCTGTCGCCTGTCTCGTGTTATGAATCATTCCTGGAAAAGGCACTGAGAGCAGTTGAGCTGACAGCTTTATGGTAGGGATATGTTGAGTTAAAGGTTACTCTGAGAAGATCACCTTCTAACAAGGAAGTACAGTGGACAATTTAGAAATACCCTACAAACACTAAATATGAAAATCAAACCTAACATTAACAAAGAATAAAAAATTACCCATATCTCTTTGATAGTAAGAAAGACGACTGAAACTGGTTTGGTATTCACATTAAGTGAACACACTCAAAGCCCTGCACAGTGCATCGTACAGCAGTTTGATGATTTGATTGCAGTTACATACCTGCAGGCTGGTGCTCTGGTCAGAAAAGGGGGAACTAAAGAATGTTGTGACGATGCTCATGACCGTCTCCGTCACATAGCGCTCCAGAATGGTGTCAGCATGCTTGCGGTCGCTTGTATTATTGCACACCTGGAAAGCGAAGCATGCAACAAAGTACCAAGTTAGCATTTCAGTATTGTTATTGTTTCCATAAAGCTGCCCAGAGGTGTTGCTTACTCTGCAAATATCAACCAGGAAGTTCTCAAAGAGTTTCCACATGTGGTTGGAAGTGTAGATCTCCTTCATTTCCACCTCAGTGTCCACATAGCAGTGGTTCAGGAAGTTGATATAGGCGATCTTCACCTAGAAGTTTGTGATGAAGAAAGTAGTATAAGTGGTAGCGTCTGTAAAGAGTGAAAATCATTATAAACTGCACTAAACCTCTGAAGATTTTTCATTTGTTTATTTGTCAGAAAACATATTGAGCGTGTAGCAAAGAGCTACTTTGCCTCCATCCCTGGTTTAAACACAGCGCTTTGTAAATACCATTATTTCATTGCACAGTACACAACGTCCAAGGTACAAATACAAACAGAACAAAATGTTATGCTAAAAGTCCAATTCTGTTCATGGTTGTTTAAAATTAACCAAATTGTTCATGATGGAAAATAGATGATTCATGATGGTACTGGGAATTAAATGTGATCATTTAATAATTAAAAGTATGGAAATGAGATGCAGTGAGAATCACTTTTGTAAGCCTCTGTATCTAAACAGAGTTATCTCATACCACGTGGACAAACCCCTCAGCATGTGTCTGCCTCAGTCCTTTCTCACCTCAGGGATGCAGTCCTCATGGGTCACCACTCGCACTATGTCATCCAGTGGCAGCAGGGAGTTACATTTGATCTCCGTGTAGACGTTCTTGCCCTCCGTGCAAACAGCCAACAGCTCCACCAAGTGTATATGGTACATGAGCGGACTGTTTTCATCCATGCGGTCCCGCTCTGATCGCATCATCTGGACCAGTGTTTGGAACGAGGCACGGTCATTATAGAAGACCAAAACATCTTCACCAGCATTCACAAGCTGTAGGAAGTAACACATCAATATACAATTAAAGTACAGCATGGCTGAAGAAAGGTGACAATTCCCAATGTTGAAACATGACACTACCTCTGCCATGACAATATCCTGACACTTTTTGATGAACTTATTCTCTGCTTTGACGATCGTCTGCAGAAACTTGAGGTACTGAACGTTGCGGCCGTGTGTTTCGATGCAGTGGACAAAGTGCTGAACCACACGCTCGTTGATCTCACTGCAGAGCTGGAAGTTGTTCATGAAGATGTGCTGCATGGTTATGGCTTCTAAAATCTGAAGCACAGAAACGAATTAACGGAGCCAGAACTCGGCACGGATTAAAATTCCAATATAAATAACAGAGTTGCAGCAGTGTCTGGCAGGATTGCTCACCCCTGGGTTGAGGAAAAGATTAATGTGCTTGTGCAGCAAGGCTTGGTTCTGCTGATTTCCTGCACAGAAGTTCTGCAGGAACTGATGGGCTAGCTTCATGATGTCTTGCATACGCAAATCTTCTCCCTAAAGGGTAAAATATGAAAGTCTGTCCACTTGTACACAGAAATGTATATATTACTGAACTGCATTTGTACAGAGCCACTGAACCATTCATACTTTCTCATAGGGAATCTGGAGGAGCTCAAGGACCACAGCATGAGCCCCCATGTTCCTCAGAAGTCTCTGCTGCTGTTTCTTGCTCTTCCTACCTGACAGACCTTCCTGGACACATAGTCTGCTGAGACGAAGCAGGATCTAATAAATAAAATGTGAGAGAAACAAGCAAGGAAATAATAATAAAAAAAAAGTCTCAGCACCAGGATTACCTAACATCAGGAAGAAAAAAGTAAGTGAACTATTTGCAATTTCCTGGTTTTCACAACACATTTCTAAGCTGATAAAACACAGTCACAACTTTTCATGTATTTATAAAACATGCCCATGAAATGTACAAAGTGGAAAAAGTGAGTTTGTTTCTCAACAGCCTGACTCCAGCTAATGTTTAGTGACATCAGAATGCTACTTTTTCACTTACTTTTTCCAATTTGTGTATATTAATGGGTGAGTTTGTCAAAGACATAAAAGATCATGAACGTGTTTTAGCAGCCCAGATATACTGTGTTTGAATATTTGTGATTTTGGTGAAGGTCATGACCCATTTATAGAACTTTTTCTTGCAACTGTAATTTGTAAACCGTGCAGATGGGAGCTTGTTACCTGTACTGTACACAGAATTATAAAAGTTACCTCTTTCACGACTCTGTAGTTGTAACTGCTTGTACTTTCAGCTTTTTTTGGTTTGTCTGTGCCCCCCGAGTCCCCCTACAGAAAATGTGGAACAGTTTAACAAAAAAATAAAAACTTACTGTAGGTAAGATCCTGCAGCGTGCCTTGGTTCTTTTGATGTATAGTATACTGCACCTTGTTATGCTCTGGCTCTGCCAACAGCGCCTCTCCTGCATCCATCCCTTCATCTGGCCCCTGCCTCTTGTAAACCCAGAGCTCAGACTTCTCTACAATAGAACGCAGCTGATCCAGGTCTGACTTTATTTGCTTGTAATTTTCCACATCTTGGCTGGTGACCAACAACTGAACCTATTAACATGTATGTGCTGCATTATAGAGCATGTAGCAGGCAGATAATTACTGATATAATTATTAACATTGAAATACTGAACAACATTGAACTTATTTAGTAAAGCATGCAAAATAAATAAAATGCACCTATCCTAATGCAAACTGCAATTAAATTGCTGAATTGTTATAATACCTGCTTAAATGCCTGCAGAACCTCCTGCCTTTGGCTGAAATGCCTAAAGAGCAGATGCAGAGCTCTGGATACCAGAGGAGGATAGTCATGCATGGTTAGGTGTAGCAGGACCCTCAAGAAGGTACGACCACCATGATCGTCTAGGTCCAGTGGGGTGTTCTCTTCACTAGACACACACACAAAAACACGCGCTCAGATGAAAAAGCATCAACTTTTGTGTATTTTGTGAATCTTTCTACATCAGACTGTGATTACCTTCCACCAAATATTCCCTCTGCCTGTTCTTCTATGTGTTCAAAATCCAAAGCTCCTGGAATAACAAACATATTTGTAACTAACAGAGTCCACTGACAAAAGCATTTGTATGTAATCTAATCATATATAGGTCTGACCTGGCATGTTGTTCGGTCCTTCCACTGCTCCACTTACAGACAATTCACTCTGGGAGTTACTTTCATCAAATTCCCTCTTAAATATAGACAGCAGACAGGAGATCCTGTAGTCCAGGCGGACATTCAGGATGAACTGTAGAACAAGGTAGAAAATAATATTTTGGAGGATGGAAGGCCTGCATCTGTTAAATGAGCACAATGTATGTTTGGACTTGCATGTATTTTATCGCATGTCATTCACCTGAAGGATTTCAATTATCTTGAGCTTGGTGTCCATGACCAGTATGTCTTGTTTCTCTGGTTCAGTCTGAGTTTTCACGGTGTCTCCGTTGGAGGTGTTGTTTGAAGTTGTGGGAAGGAAACCCCCTCCTCTCAGAACTACTTGGGACATCAGTTCCCCAACACCATGAATGGACCTCATCACATTACTGCCTGGAAACACAGAAGTATACAAGCACAAACATACACATGAGCTTCATGTCAATGGGATATTAGGTTGCCCTCAGACCATCCAGGATGGTTCGTACCTTTACTCCCATCTCCTTTGTCCAGTTTGCTGAATGGAAAAATTGTGCTCACGTGGACACAGTCCAGAATAGCCAGCAGGATCTTTGTTAGTCTCAGCAGGTCACTGAAGTTGTAAAAACCAAAATAAATCAGGTTCCTGGCCAGATTCACCACCTAAACAAGGACGATAGATGCATTAAATATGTTTGCCAATGCCAAACTTTTAACGTGACTACTTTGATATGTGTGTCCTTTTGGCTTATCCCAATGGGGGACGCCACAATAGATCCTGGTTTGCATTTATCTGGCATGGGTTTTTCCTGACACAACCCTGGACAGCATAGGCTTTTTCAGTGTTTTATCCAGGGACTCTTTGACAGATGGCCAATACAAGTCAGGCCATGAACAGCAGACCCTGGCTGGCTAAGCTCTCTACCAACTGATCCACTGCCACCCCTGCGACTACTATGATATGTGGGCTGTTAATACTGAGTGTCAAAGACGTGTCTGGCTGACCTCAAAGGTGAGCTTGTTCTTCTCTTTATCTGCAAAAGGGAAGCTCTGACACACCACATCTCTCAGGTAGTTCTCAACAAACTCCATCGTCTGTGAGAATCGCTCCTTAATTTCGTCTTTAGATGTTCCATCATTGTCATAGCTGCAACAACACAAAACAAATACAAATCAATCTCCAACAACAAAAAACATGTTGAGAAACGTTTGACAATTAAAAATCTACTAAATTAGTCCATCTGCTCACTCGTCAATAGCAATCTGTGAGGGGATCTCAGACCAGAGCCGTGCGTATTTCACAGGTGTCACCTGCTCCTGAGGGTCACGGTCCACATGCATGTGCAGCATCATGCGACAGAAAGAGGCTCGCAGGTCATAGGGGAGGTCTTCATCTGACATGCATCGCAAGATCAGGTCAACATCCAGCTGACCAGAGATCTTGTTGATTGCCAGATACTGGCGGTCCAAACACATCCTGGCAAACAAGTTCAGCTGGTACCTGTAGTATCTGATCACCTCCTGGTCCTCTTTTTGGCCATCCTTAGCATCCTGGGCCAGCTCCCTGATGCTTTTACTACGAATCTCTTTATTGCTGTCCTTCCAAAACAACCAAACCTCCTCCTCATCCTCCTCTGACTCCACAGAGTTCTCCCCGAGCGGTGCTCCCTCGATTTCAAATCTCGACAACACCAATCTGTAGTAAAAAAGCAGGAAATGGAACAAAAACAAAACAAAAAGACATTTTTGTCACAAGCTGATAAGAAAAACATGTGTAGTGCTATTAGTACACAGATAGGAAAACTAATAATTCATTTATTGATTTATGAAAATAGTTATAGATACATTTTCTTTTAGCTGACTTATAATTAATCATGTAATAATTTCAGCACGTTAAGAAAGGAGCACTTACTTTGTTTCTATGAGAATGTCTGCATTAGCTGGATCCAGAACTGCATTACAGATAAGCTCCTGTGTCACAGGGATGGACTTATTCATCGACACACACAAGTCTGACAAGTAGTCCAGGAACCTGGACACACATATACACGCACACAAAAAGATAAGCAAAATTCAGTCATCCACAATGCTTGATATTAAAACAAAAAGAAAAAAAAAAAAACATAGGCACCAAATGATGTCAGCCTTCCAGTGTGCCGTACACTTCACTAGCTTTGTAATAGTGTGTGTTTATGTACAGAGGGTAGATGTACACAGGGTCTGGTGTGGGCTCAGACGTACCCTAGAAAGTCTTCAATCTTTAACCTGTCTGTATCCCTGAACATTGTGAACATGGCATATACACAGACACATACAGACCTGGGCTCTCGGTTCTTGCGGACCAGACTAACAAACGTGTCAATTTCTGCAGCGGTTATATGTTTCTCCAGAAGCTTGCGGTTGTTATGGAGCAGAGCTGTGATTGTGTCCTCTGCCAGGACATCATAGCCAATCTGTTTCTGCATGAAGCGAAACTGTTTGGCTATATATTCCTGCGGGACAGACAGATAAAAAGTATGAACTACTTCTCACTGTACAACTGTCATTCTCCATAAGAACTTTTAGTATTTAGTACTTTTAATATCTTTTATTTATTTACTGACAGGGGTCAGCATGCTCCCTGTTCATCTGTGTACAAAAAACAAAACAGACTTTATTCTCCCTGATGAAATTATCCCTCTAACAATTCAAAGAAATGGGAAATGTTGTATTTCATATTCACAAGCATTTTATAGCATGTGCTACCTGTTGAGCAGAATATTTAATTACAAACAGCGAACAAACTGTACCTGATTCTTGCGATAGTCCTGCTGAGAGTGACGTAAAACCCGATAACACAGGCGGCAGATGTGTCTGAAGGGGGCATGTCGTTGGTCAGCCAGCTCATCGAGTCGCAGCATGGGCCCATTCCCACCGTCTGTGAAAGGAGCCTGCAGCAGCTTGAAGATCTGAATACAGGGATAGTAGTGTGACGAAAGTAACCACATTAAGTGTAAAACCAAAGATATGTTATTAGTGAATGTTACAAAAATGTTGTTAGGAGGTTAAGAGGGATTCATTTACAGACTCAGGACAGTACCTGTTTAAGAATATTCTGCTCTCTCATGAGTTTCTGTCGCTCCCTGTTTGGTTTGTTGACCATGATCTCTAAAACATCCTGTCCATTGTTGGGAATGTCCACAACAAAGAACACCAAATCCTCCAGAAGCTTAGTAACTGCTCTGGATTGACAAGACAACACACACACACACATAAACACACACAATAAGTCCTGACTATCTTGCTTCCCGTTAAAAATTTACATTCTGTCACCACCGTAAACGTTATACCTCCTCTCATTCTGTGTGATTGTGCCTTTTTCCAGCTTTCCAGCAATAGAGGCCAGCACTTTACTGGCATCATTGGCGAAGTCAAGATCTCTCACTTCAGCCGGGGACACAGGCACAATGGCAAAAGCCTCTTTGTCCTCTTTCAGGGCAGACGTACCAATCTTAAATCAAAAAGAAAATGTACACCTTTTGTCATCTGTCAGAGCAATTTGTGATATCTGTGAACATTTACAATTGGTATCCCACAATGCAATGCTATTATTTATTATGCACAAACAGGTTATTCAACACCAAGTAATAATAATTGTTTCTAAATTACGTCAAGGAAAGGATGACTAGAAAAATGTCATTTCAGCTGACAACTGCTTTACTACTGATACCTTGGTAAATCATAAAAATCTTAAAACCTGATAGACCTGGACCCAAAGTACTTATGACAAAGTCTGCAAAGGTTTGCTGATGATATTTATAATATGAGGTGCTACTCACACGCAGCATGACAGGTTTTTCCTCTTCCTTGTCAATTGGTTGATTAGTGCTGTGAACCCACGTGTTCGTGCACAGATGTCTGAGGCGCACGTACGAGTTCCTGAAAACACATTTTAATATTGTTAATTGTGTACTGACATTTGAAAAAGATCAGTGCTGCCAATCACCGCAGAAGAGTATCATTTATCTTAAGCATCGCAGACATCTCCCACAAATCTCCCACTACCAGTCTGTTGAATAAAATCAGCTTAAAGTATGAAATGTAAAAACTGTTTTATTGTTATATAGATTATACACGTGAATTTAATGATGCATTAAAACATAAAGAGTGTGTTATCACTGTAGTGTTGAGGAACTACATTTAAGTACTTTATATAACATAATCCAGACAATATGACAATATGTAATATCTTGTCTCTGAAATATCTATAAGTAGACAACTAAATGCAATTTGTTATTATTTCACCGCTGGAGACATGAACAATTTTTTTTGACTCAATAAAACCAAAAACCAAAAATAATACTAAAATCAGTTGCTTTACGTGGAAAACAGCACGTTGGTAATTCAGCTTAAACGTCAATCTCCAACTACGTGCCCACATGAACATATCACTTCAGCATGAATTTACAGCTTCCTCTTCCCAGACCTGTTACAGCCCAATTTACAGTACTTGTAGTGAACTCTTGTGAGCCTGAGCTCGATTTGTCTTAGATGTCAAAGAAATCTGCACTACAAACATGTTTAGACACATCTGCTCTCATTCACACTCATGTCTCACGCCAGAAACATCATCTGCTTGCTGCAACTTATTTGAGCTGCGTCACAACCATTAACAAGAAATTTACAAGTGTACCCAGCAGAATATACTCTTATTTGACTAATAGTTAGTCACATACTTTCTTTAGCGCACACTAACATTAAGATTTAACGCATGGGCACACTCACAAACTCTTTCCATGGTTTATAATGTTGCAACTATATAAAGAAATCGTAATACACTGTGGAAGTCCCCGTCAGCTCTTTGTTCAATGGAAAGAGTGACAGACCAGGAAACAGGCCATGTCCCTGTCTGTGGGCACATCTGTAATTATAGATATCTAAGTACATTTAATTAGGTTCTGTATTCAAGTACAATCTTACTTATACTGTAATTTTTCCATTTCCTTGTTGCTTTTACTCCATATCTCTAAGGGAAATGCATTTTACATTCATTTTACTCCACTACATTTACCTTTAGTTACTAGTTACTAGTAAAAGATAATGGATTGTTATGCATTAACCACCTGTTGTTATACTACAAGAAATTAGAGTAGTACTTGCAGTGAAGCATTTTTTAGGCAAGTACCGTCACTTTTATTTGCATATTGAGGTTGTGTACTTCTCCCACCTCTGCTGAGCAGGTCTGAATTACTTCACCACTTCATTGTTATTTTTGTCCAGCTTTACCTGGGAACTAGTGAGTCTCCTCCTCTTAAGGTGGTAGGGTCAAGCTCAAATATTGATGAGATGTCATTGCCATCAGGAACAGATACAAGTGTGTACATGACTTTGTCCTGCACATTTCTTAAACGGGCCCGCAAGGCTTCCTGCTCTGAGTCCAGCTGGAGGGAAAAGTCAAAACACGGCCTGATTAGAAATTACTTGCATTAAAAAAACTCAACTTTCAACAAACCAGATTTCCTGGTATGTGTGGGTGGAAACTTCAACAAGAAAAGGTTAACAGTTACTGTGGAAATATTTCTAGGAACTGACTCAAGGGTGTGAAAAAGAAATGCAGTGGATGAAGCAATCACTTTTCAAAGACCCACTGGTCTAAGTCTTTAGAGATCTTTATTTAATAGGCCTATAATAATAATAATAATGATGGTAACCAGGAAAAGCTTATACACCACTTCAGCAAATTAGTTAAGAGTCATTTTAAAATGAATGCTTTGGTTCAGTTAGTTGGGTTCGGTTTCTAAATAGGATGTGCGCATTCCCAGTTTGAGTCCTATTTGCAACTATACTGAAAATGTCATCATGATACATTTCTTCTGTCTTTGATCTCTGCTATTTTCCTGAAGTAGTGACGAGTCAGCGCATGTGAAAATAATTGACATGTCATAACAGAAAATAAATTCACAGTAAACGTCTGCCATCTGCTGGTCACTGAAGTGCAATAACTTCTCATCTGTCTTTTCAGTGCTGCTTCACTGTCACAACCAAAGTCTGGTAAAAAAGAAAACTGGTATACTGTAACATCTTGACAGCAATCAGAAATATGTATTTTCGTTGTCATACTATTAGATCACAAAGAAAAAAATAGAAAAGAAATAAACAAGATGTCAGTGAGCACAGTTTCTAACACCACCAAAAACAGGTCTTTTTTTTTTTTTCTTTTTTAAATTAAAATAATTCTTTTAAATATTATACCCACTATAGATTTCAGTGCTTACTTACCGACGAGCGGGACTCTAAGCACTCCTCTTCATACTCTGGATTCATCTACAAACATAAAAAGTGGTTCACAATAAAATCTATACATTTAGTTTTTTGGTCTTTAAAAGTTGTTTTACAGTTAACTAAAATATATTTCTGAAGCCCTAATGATTGCACTAATGACATTTTCTTTAACTTAAATACCTTAATCAGCAACAGTGATTCTTAAAATACAAGCAAAATAATTCAATAATGTATAGTATTCTGATGTAAAGGTATTTGGTTTAATCTAGTGTATTGTTTGACTTGCTTCAATGTTGCTCTGTTCTTATTACAGTAACTGTAATAAGAACAAGGGGTCAGCATAATACACAGTGTCTGCCGTGGACTGACCTCTGCAGCCAGATAGTGTCCAGTGGCCAGGTGTTTGAACCTGAACAGGCTGTTCCAATAGCCTGCACCCCCTCGACATGGATCGTGCTGCACAACCTGACAGGGAGCAGACAGCAGCAGCATCTTATTTACTACTTTTAACGCGGTGCGCCTATAAAATGACTAAAACAGCGACAATTTACCATAGCTGCATGCAAACAATCAGCAGAGCTAACTTCAAAAATACTCTTCCTCACCTCAATCTCCCAGAGGGCTTTGCTGCTGGTTGCTGAGGTAGCTGACTGCCGTCCAGTAGTGCGAAGAAACACATACTGTTTTTTTCTGTGATCATCACACGTGAGGAATTTCTCCTGCTCTGCATGAAATAACCGCACTACGTCACCCTGGAGAGAGACGATACATTTGATACTGTGAAATGTATCCCACTAAAAAAAGGATAGATTTATTCATCTACAGAGTTCACAGCACAACCATGGTATTCTTTAGAACAACAAGTAGGTATATTTCTGTTGTCTTAGCACATAATGTGGCTGTCGACACCACTTGCAGTTAGTGTGGATTGATACCAGTCTTACGAGTTGATATGATCTGGAAATGGAGATTGTTTGATACATTTAAACCTTTGTTAGATATTTTTGGCTCTGGCCTTTGGCTTGACCTTCTTCTGATAGCTATTTTTAGTATTAAAGAACCTAACATAGAGCAGCCAAATAACCAATAGAACAAAATGACATTTGTAAACAGTGTAAACTGATAATACTGAACTGGAAGCAACCGGCCCCCTCAGGTCTTATGAGGAACGTTATGTAACACAGACAGTACAAAAAGCATGCATTAACACAAAATGTAAAATCTGAAATCCTCTCTAATTAATTATGTCCGTAGCGTTGTAGAACTTGTGTAGCTGAATATGTATTTGTTGTACTGGCTGAAATGTGTTTTGTTTGCGTTTTAGGAAATCCCACTAAAGTGTAATGAGATACTGTCTGTGTGTTTGTCAGTTTGGTAGTTGTGGAGAGACAGACCCCCTTTAGGATGATCTCCTGATTGTCGCTCCATTTCATAAACAGGACGATCTTCCAGCTGGTGTTACAGTTGACTGAGTTCACCTAAAAAACAGACAATCAGAATGAAGACTGGCTATAGGTTTGATCTCCTCACTGTGGCCCTGCACAGCGTGATCATCGCAACAACTCTGAAAAGGTTGGAGGGATAGTTCAGTGTGGAGTTTATTTCCTTTATCTTCTTAACTCAGACAAAGTTAAACATGACTTTTCTTTCTTCTTTAAGATTACAGAATACCTTAAACATTTCCAAAGAAGACAAAATAAATTAGATTAAATTAAATTTAAGTAGACATTTAAAAAGTTGCAAAAATCACTATAAAAAAACGTTTAACAGCACATGAACAAAAGCCAAGGCAGCAGAAACAGCAGTTCAACAAGTTCATTGTTAGGATTGTCTTCTGCATGACAAAGTCAAAACTGAAAAATGTGTACCTTCCTTCTTTTTACTTACATTCTTGCCATGTCACGTTTCTTTAAACTGCTTGCACAACCATAATTAAGTAACGAGAACGTGTTTGTCTCTTGGTGAACAGGAAAGATTACACAAATTCCTTTTTTTTTATAGTGTCAGTGGTTCTACATGAGGAAGAACATCCGAGCAATGTATATGAGAAAAAGGCCGCAAATAAGTAACACGTGGCAGAAACTTCTACAGAAACATCTAAGCAGTGAAGGCGAATAAGCCAATAAGCCAAACCTCATTGCATCCTGGGTTATCCACGAGCTGGTGTGTGCTAGCATGGAGCGGCTGACCAGCATTCACAGGGTTCAGGACTACTTTGTCCCCAATCACCACCTGTCAAACACACACAGAGCAGATAGGGCTTGTATTTTCTTTTTTGTGAGTACTGTGTAGAAGTCCAACATATCCATCTTAAATCCTAACCACACAACAACACCTCTACCATGATTACATGTACAGTGTAGGCAAATGTCAGAGAGCCTCAGCAGCCTTTAGCATGCCACTGTCTACCTACTATTCTCAGCAGATAACTTGTACCTGCAATTTTCTTTTTGTCCAAGACCTGCTGCTTAGGCCTTGTGCCAATCCTACTTCAAGAGGAGCTTAGGAGAGAAGCCCGGTCTCTAATGTGGTTCACTTTGTCCTTGGGCACAAGCCCGCTCCCTCCTGCTGCAGGGAAGAAGGGCTGGTGCCAACAAGAGCTTTGTGGTCAAGTAAGTCCCAATTGGGTACTGGCACAGGTCCATCCAGGGAGATACTATCCTCAGATTGAGGATCTGAGGATAGTATCTGCACCGTCATTCTGCAGTCTTAATCTTATAATACTAATTTAATACTGCCAGTGCAAATTTGTAACTGTATTTCAGAGTTAAAAAAGCATCATAAAGATTAACAAGATGCCCTGTATTTTTAATAAAAACACAGTGTTTGCCTGAATGGACTTAAACACATGATAACTCACACTATCCCCAATGGAGCGTAGTTTGTAGAAGGGCTGGATGTAGAACCAGGAGCCCTCATTTCCAGCAGTGTCCAACATCACCCTCATGGCGTTCTTCTCTAACAGTGCAGGTAGACGCTTGTTTACTGTCAGGTATTTGTTGCTCTTCAGGTGGAGAAGCTGTATGGACATAGGTCATAGACATCATCAGCCATGTTAGAATGCAAGGTGGGGAAGACATGTTTGTAAGAGATGCTTATATATACTGTATATGTGCAGGCATGTTATTAAATATTTGATTATTGATTTTCTTATGAGGGAACAAACCTGAATAACATTCCCATACTGAATTACTGTTCCAAGCAGCTTTTTGTTTTCAGAGTCATTTTGCTTCTTCTCCAAATCAGCTGCATGCTGGAGAAAAAAAAAGATGAGATGGGAGATGAGAGAGGTATCTTCAAAATATGAGGAAAGCAAATCTCACACCTGCTTACAATTTCCACTAATACCACATAAACACACACAGCGATGTGCTAAGCCGACGTGTGCCGGGTTAGCTCTTCCGCTAAAGTAGCATCAAAGTTCTTGGCCAACAAAAATGCACCGCTTCAACAGAGAGGCTTTAACCAAAATTTCTGGCTCACATCTCCATGGAAACGTGAGCGAGGCTGCAATTCCATTTTATGACTGTGTGGTCAGATAGCAGATTGCTTTAAATGGTAGTGTATCGCAGCAGAAAGAGAGAAAGGAGATGCAGAGGGCAGATAGGTAGGCCAGTAAGAGTAAAAGGTTTCAGAAATGTCTATAAAAGGACTTTACATTTCCACCTTCAATCCTTTTGAAACTGTTGTTTGCGGTGTATGATGTCAACATTTCTGCACAGTCACAGTATAGCTTTGCATTATGTTTCATCCAGCCCCAACCGGGAAAAGAAAATCTCTCCTCTTCTCTTTCTTTCTCTCCTGTGAGCAGCGGACAGGCCTGTGTGTCGTATGCCAGCATGTATTGACTGCTGGGAGGTGAGCATGTCGTCACTGCACTTACATGGAGCTTGTTGAGAAGCACGGTGTCCGTGTTCCCCCCAGGCTTCGCTGCTTTCCAGAACTGCTTCTGGGCCGAGTATCGGTTCATAGGACACAGTCTGAACAGACAGTCTGCAAAGAGAGACAGAGACAGAGACAGAAATTAATAGAGACAAAGAGGCATGGATAGATAAAGAGATAAACCCACAGAGGGGAAAAAGAAAGAGATTGAGGCAAACAGGTAGATAATCACATAAAGTGCGGCGTACACAGAGAAGGTAAAGAAAGAAATATAAAGAGATTTGAAAAGACACTCAAACACATGGGCAGACAGAAGCACAGTTACACAATCCACTGGTAAAAAGAAGTGGAAATTAAAGGGTTTAGCTACTGCAAGAATGGTACAGAGGTTTGACTCTGACTAAACCTAAAAACAAAAATGAGACAAACGGAGAAAACACTGTACGTTAATGTAGAGCAAGTGAATATAGAGATGTCAGTGCTACAGTGTGGGAGACAGGTCACAGACACAGTTATGCATAAACAAACAGACACTAATGATCTAAGCCGCTTAGACAAGATGAAGAACCTGCAGTACAACGAAAAATAAAAAGTAGATGTCAGCTATAAATTACTCCTCTGTTATAGGCCACATAATAAACTCAAAAAAACATACAACGACTATTTTGACAGCCTCCTACATGAGGACACGTCCATTCATGCGCGCATGTGCTTGCACTTCAAACACATATTCATATTAATCCTGAATAGAGATCAAAGCGCTTTGTCAGCGGCAAGATGAGGTGGTGATGATGGGAACAGGAAACCATGTGTGTGGATGTGTGTGCATCTATGAAGTACAAGCACTGTATAGTACTCTATGGTTACATCCTGTGGTTAGACAGTGAGCGAGAGTGCACAATAACCTTTATGTATGTGTGTGTGTGTTATCATGTGGCATAGTAATAAGTCCGGGTCAGTCGCGGTTTGTAGCCGCAGCAACGATGAGATGATGATGCAGTCGCCCTCAGACTCTGATTGTGCTACTCATTTTCATAGATACTGTAGAAATACGCCAGCAGGGAAAACAGCCCCTCCATTTGCATGTGGACGTAGTTTTAGCATAACAGAGTTCCTCTTCTGTCCCAGATGAGTTCCAGTTCTCTAAAAAGTTTCCCCACTGACTCTTTTACACTGACTAAAACTTTAATTTGCAGTTAACCAATATAGATCGGCTACTGTGACAGTTCTCTCTACCGAGTCAAACCTCTGGCCACCGTCAGCTCCTCCCTCTGAGCCCTGGCTTTCCTCTGACTTCACCTCTCGTCACCCCTTAAGCTCTCTTTTTCTGAGAGGGTGAAAAGAGGAGGAAAAAAAGAACAATCTGTCCATCCTTCCTCCCCCTCGCTCTCCTCTATAGCTGCAGTAACATGACCAAATAAGGCCAGCCAAGAGAAGGGGAGTGGGATGACAGAGGGACAGAGAAAAGGGTGGGGACTCCCTATCTCCCCCCGCCTCGACATTTTATCTTCCCTCCTTCTCCTTTCTGAATTCCTCTAACCATTTCACACACCATTTTCTCCCTCTATCTCCAAAATCTTCCTCTTGCCCCCTCCTCAGCCCACTCATCAGACATAGTTTACTTTAGCTTTAACCCAGAATACAGTCAGAAAAACAGAAAAAAAGGAAGTGAAAGACGAATGAGGAAGACCAGAGGAGAGCGAAAGAATGTGAGAGGATCAGATGCAGAGGAGTGGAGCTGTTCACTGCTGTAACTCGAGTGAATGTGTCTAAAACCGGCAACAAAACCTGTCAGTGTTAAAAACCAAATGAAAATTACCAAGTGAACTCTGAGAGTTCCTGTTTGACGAGTGAGCAGCCCTATAACATGTCATAGCAATGTTATCATACTCTAAACACGGAATCTCAGCATGATGTATGACTGCCGCGTGTCAGCTCCCATCGAAGGTTTCCTTTAATCACAGTCAGCTGTGAGAGAAAACATGTCAGTTCTGTGGTACTGAGGTCTGGGTCGGAAATTCCTTCTGGGGTCACTAAGCAGGAAAAACGGTGGGACTAGTCCAGAGGGCAGAAAACTTGATGATTCATTAACACTTGTATAATGGCGAGTGTAGCATTACCTTGAGTTTGAGCACTCTTTTGTCTAATCTGTTTGCCGTAAGTCGTCAACACCTGATGGGAACATCCTACTACATTTCTGGAGTAGGTGCAATGTTTGACTAGGTAGGACACTGACCTATTAGTAGTCAGGCAACAGGTAAAAAATATCATATAAACTCTACAACAAACTGAAGAGTTTAAACAGGACTCAGTTGTGCTGGTGTTAGGTGTTACTTTAGCAGAGAACAAGTTAAAACTACCATAACTTAGCGTTAATTACATTTATGGTAAGGGTTCAAAAACATATTTAATAGATACACAGCTTTTTAAGCAACATTACATTTTAACATGGCAGTTCGGTGTAAGTAAAATTTGTCTGGAGTGGTGGTGGTCTGCACAGTGGCCAAATATCACCCAATAAGACCGACTCTTTCAACATGCAGCGTTTGAGAAAAAGCTAATAAAAAATCCTGAAGCCACAAATAAACCTAATCAGATTTAAGAGTATCGAGAGGAAGACACTCGTAGCCCCGGCAACCGAACAAATGACGAGGGTCTACAAAGCCAACTGAGATGATTTTACTTTTCTGGATGTTTTTATCAAAGAGCAAAATGCTCTTATTCATACTGTAAGAAAAATAATCGCTTTCAATTAGATGTACTGTGATAACACACAGCTGCACATGGTACAATTTTGTGATAGTGGTTTGCTGAGAGTAGAACTAGTACAGAGTCGAGAACTTGAATTTCTACTTCATCTCCTTATTGTTATAAAACTACTTATGCAAGAAAAATACTCCCATAACAAACAAGCCATGAGCTACCCTTCCAGCAATTATACACCATCCAAACTAAGACACATACTGCACAATCCTCTTTGTTAAATAAATGATATTCTCTTTTATTTGCTTGTATAAACCGCCATTTGTTCCAAGGTGAGGTCCTGCACTGGATATCACAGAGGAGGCAGCTAATTGCTTGTACTGTATCTACCAATTACTGGTTCTGCCAACAACAGCTTCCTGCAACAACTCCCTACATCTCTCAGCAGAAAGCAACACATGCGGTTATTAGCAGAGGAAGGGGCTAAAGGCAGATGTGTTTCTGGTGTTCATCTTAGAGGAACCACCCAACTAGTCTGCAGTGTGTCTCTGACAGCGACAGTTATTTGCAAGCAGCAACGGAGAGGCTGTGGTACGAAAAGAATGCTCCAAAGCTGCAGTGTGCATCCACAAGCAAAACAATGTCTGAAGAAACTACGATGGGAGATGACGTGACTAAACAGTACAACACAAACAACACAAAAGTTTTAGACATGCGAAGCAGCTAATATTACTTTAATTATTTTCCCATGCTACTTGTTTAGTGGCCATAATGTTAGGACACTATTAAACAAGCAGTAATATGAGCTCTTGTTGTTTTGATATCTTTTGTAACAAGCAAGAGAAACTTTTATCTTTTTGATCTTTTTGCGGATATAGGATTACCTTTCACGGTTTAAAGATTTTTGTATTTATAAGGATTTTGTAAAGACGAGACGACAAACTCAAAAAGTTGCTCATGAATTAGTTGGTCATAGATAAAATAATATTTACAGTGACACTCACAGGGTCCAAAGTCAAGTATACTCAAGTATCTCATCTGTTGTGGCCTTAAGGCCTAATGACTGCTCCTTCTGGCAAACAGCAGAGACAATCCTTAAAGGCAAACCAATTTCCATAATCTATTTACTATAAATATTGAACGTCAGTGCCACTTGCTGAATGCCGCTCACTTAGATTAACCGCTGTAAACATTTTGCATCATTAGACAGACAAAGTGTTTTTATTAATATGTGAACAGCCTGGTGACTACAAACAGTGAACAGGGACAGTTATTGATGACTCAGTGAAGGAAAATTAAAAGAGGATGACATTCGAACAATGTAGCCTTCAATTTAAACTGGAATTTCTGCACACAACAAAAAGATCTGCCACCACAGCAATTTCAATTTAGACGACTGGTCTGACATAAAAACAACTGAGCAATTGAACATAAATCACAGTGACTGAGTATAAAAACAAGATTTTTTTTTCTCCTGATACAAAGCAATCTTACAGTGCTTTCTCTGCCTTAGTGTTCCTGGCTATAGCTCAGTGGTCTCTGCTGAACTCTGTAGTCACTGCACACTGAGTGTGCGTAGGTGTTTACTGGTATTTCAAATGCTGTCCGGGTGTTATACAAAGCAAGGCTACTGTTTCCTTATGTTTACAGGCTACATGAGTGAGAGTGTGGTGTTCATGGTTAGTCTGGCCTTGTGCCCTTCTCCTGTCCACTTAGCGGGATTATCTCTGCTCAGTGGTGTCCCCCTCAAACAGCCAAGGAGCTTCCCAAATGAGAAGGCACACATGAAGGTGCATTGTGCCTAAGAAGTTGCCAAAGAAATGTGCCGTTTTCTTGTATAGTAAGTGCAAAAATAGCATATTGTAATTTCTTACCACTGCAGACGTTTTAATGTGTGAGTAGGAAACACAAGTGGAGATAATAAAATTAATGATGTTCGAATTCAATTTAGCTGCTCCAGTTTCAAGGAGCTGGTTTTGTTCATGCTGAACAAGTGTCCTTTTCAAGTGTCCTGGTTTAACTCCTGGTTACCTCGTTTAACAGGACACTCATATAGATAGAATAGAAAAGAGCCATTAATCTGTGCTTTTCCTACTATGTACAGTATGTACAGTACAATGAAACACTTCTAGTATCTGACAAGGAAACACATTTGACAAATAATAGAAAAAGCACAGGTGGACGTTAGTGTGGGCCCTGTTTCATTTTAGAAAATGTCTGTCTTAGTGGCTGGATAGTGTAGTGGTAATATCCCTGCCCTCCATGCATTCAATTAAACAAACAGCAACACTGTCCTAAAATATATATATTTAAAAATGCCTTGTTAAAGGACAGGTCTTTCAAATTCCAAATGTCCAGTTCTGTTAAAAATCGAGCCGTATCTGTATCTAGCTGAGATACTACTGAAGAGTTTTGTTTTGTCTCAGTAGTCCCCCATGATGAAAAAATGGTCTTTAGGGGTACAGTCAAGGAATTTCTTTCCATCCATATGAAGCTCTTATGTGGAAACATGTTTGCCAGCCTTAAAGAAAATGTTTATCTCTATTAAATTGCACACTGCATACTGCATACACTTTATCCTCTTCCAGTTACTTTTCCACGTTACCTTACAGTTCTATCTTTTCCTCTTCCTGCCTTACAGTAGTTCTCCAGAGGCCTCTCACAGTGACAAGTAGGCATCTGCAGCTCAAGACCAGCTGACACAGTGAAGGAGTTACCAACTCAAATATAACTGCACTCACAGTATGTGTCCACGTGTGTTAGAGACACCTATATCACTACAAAAAAAAAGTAATTTTAGCCACTATCATTTGATTTGATTTATTATTTTTTGTTTGTTTTCTGTTGCACAGATAACAAAAACAACATTAGGAAAAAGTTACTCAACTTAAATATGTATCTACCCCTCCTTTAACTGCCACCTTATAGTGGCGGAGGGGTTTTGTGTGCCCGAATGAGCCTAGGAGCTATATCTGGGGATTAAAGACCCTGGTAGGGTCTCCCAAGGCCAACCGGTCCAGCCTGGCCCGGCCCAAAAGAGCGACGTGGACCTACCTTCCAGTAGGCCCACTACACACAGGAGGGAGCATAAGGGGCGGGTGCATTGTGGGATTAGGTGGCAGTCAAGGGAGGGTGCTCCGACAACCCGATCCCTGGACAAGGAGTCCTGGCTATTGGGACATGGAAAGTCGCCTCGCTGGGGGGAAAGAGCCTGAACCTGTGCGGGAGGTTGAGTGGTACCGACTAGAGATATTCAGTCTTGCCTCTATGCATAGCTTGGGCTCTGGAACTCAAGTCTTTGAGGGAGGTTGGACCCTCTACCACTCTGGAGTTGCCCACGGTGAGAGGCGGCAGACTGGAGTGGGCTTGCTTATAGCTCAGCCGCTATGTGTTGTAATTTTCCCAGGAGGACTAGAGATACGCTTGCCTACGCCTTCAGGTAGGGGATAGGTCTCTAACTGTTGTTTGTGCCTACTCCACATTGGGAGAAATCAGCTGAGGTGGCTTGGGCATCTGTTTCAGATACCCTTGGGACAGCTCCTTGGAGAGGTGTTCTGGGAGGAGGCCCAAGAAAGACCCAGGACACGTTGGAGGGACTATGTCTTCTATGAAGAAGATGGATGGATGGATGGATATCTACAGTATTCTGCAGTGATTTTAATTTAAAAATAATTAATTAATTTTAAACATCATGAGCATCCTACAGTGGGTGACATTCTTTAGATTTGGCTTCTCTTTGAGTGCTTAGTAACTTCGGATCTGAAGATTAAATGAGGCTAATGGATTTGTACAAGCCTTCCTGTACAAGTGAGCCAGGAGATCGCTTTTGACTGGGTGGTAATAATGGTTGGCATGGGAATGTACAGTTGTTAGACAAGTATATACACTCGTTCCACATTTTTTCAGCATTCATTTCCACCTTTTCGTGCAAATCTTGGGAATAAACGCTAGTTGAAATGCACATACACTGACACAGAAAGAGTGAAAAAGAAGAGACTCCTCTTTCATGTAGCTGCAGGCATGTATCAGTCTGCAACCTTTGTTTATCATGATGACAGCGATTATCTCTAGGGGGAGATCACCTGTCCTGGGTTTTCACACACTCACCGAAAAGCTTTTCACTTTATAAATACAATGATATCTTCTTTATATTCTGCAGCTTCCCAGGTGCAAAGTGTGTGCACATGAAAATGCAGCACAAGCTAATCTGAGAGTTTAAAATCACATTGACTGGAACTGCATATATTTTCTTAGTTTGTCCGACCTTATTTACCTATTTACATATTGTCCAATATAGTCGCATTCAAATACCTATTCAGCAGTATCAAGAAAATCTATAGTTTTTTTCACAATATATTCTTCAGAGGCCTTTCATATGCCGTACATCGTCAGAGCATTTCTCTCCCCAGTGATGTAAACCTTTAGCCTGAAAACCGAAGGGCCCAAGTTCAATTTCCTGTATGAAAGCTAATAATAATTGTTTCCCAACAAATCAGTGCTGATACTCTCCATCTGCCTCCACCTTCACAGACAAGGTGTGCCAGTAAGCACGCACAGCTATAAACACATGCATGGAAGCAAAAGCACGCCATTAACAGTGTCAAAAGCAGCCCTGTTTGAAGTGCAGTGGGCAGCAATATTGTGGCTGTCACCAAAGAAACACGGCATAACACATTCAGCAGCGTCTCTCACGGAGCCCGCAGTATAAACAGACAGCAGTTAGAGCGGTGATGTCAGGCCTCAGGAGGACGAAGAGAGTCGACTCTCTCTGCATCTTACCTCTGAACTTCTTTGGAGGGTTGTTGAGGTCCCCCGCATCAGGCTGGACGACACAGCGGTCGTCCACCAAGCTGTGAAAAGAAACACGCAAAAATATTATTAATCACATATGGGTTGAGTACACACTTGCTCTTCATTTCTGCTGCAAGTAATGATTACTTTCATTATGAATAATTCATTCTAGAGCCGCGCATTATTAATTATCTTATCAACAGAAAACTATTAGTTATTTACAGTGCAGGTACAAATGCCAGGACCTCAGTGAAAAAGTGAATATTTGGTTTCCTTAGTCCTCTAACAATAAATAACAGTTTATTATAGCCGGTAATTATTTTCAATTGATTATAAACAGATATATGGATGCATGATGAAATCTGATTTACAATCTTACAATACTACAATTAACTAAGGAAAACTGAAGAAGTTACACTAGAAAAGGTGGTAGTATAAGGGATAGGGTTTGGTATATTTTCTTGATACGATAACTTGCTTATTAAAATAATATTATTAAATATATACTATTATTTAAAAATATTAAATGTTTTGGTCATCAAATTAATCAACCAGCCAAAATGTATAGCGTGACTATAAAGCACTGAACCTTCTGACATTTATTGACTTTGTTTCTTTACTCCATTATTTATGCTTTGTGGGCCACTATCATGTCTGTTTTCTCTCTGTGCTTGTGTTAGAGCTGGTTTGGGTGTGTGTTGAAAAAGAAAAATGGCAAAAATAGTCACAACAAAAAATTCTTCATGTGCAAAAATTCACAGTCTCATTGAGAGATCTCACACAGATGCAGTGTGTTTACTTTCCCAGTCCACACAATAAATGAAATCATTTGAGTTTAAATGGCCTGTGGGTAAGCTGGAATTTCTGGTGACAAATTTAGCTTTTACTGGTTTAGAATAACACTTGTCTGGACACCAGCCAAATCCCACATCCATTTCAGGCCTTTTCCCCGGGTATGTCTTCAGTTGTCCAAACAGACCTGTCTACTCCTCCAGTCAGCACACTGCGAGGAGCAAGGCTGCAGACATAAAATATCCAGGAAGCAGAACATACACAGCATATGCTGTATGTGTGTGGTCATCTGCATGTGGGGATGATGCACTTAAACGTAGGAAACCCTCTGAGAGGGGTCAGTGTTTAACAAACGTGAATGTGAATAGCTTCACATCTTGACAAACTGGACTAATGCTGCTTTGGCCAGACTGTGCAAAGCAGTAAGTAGTACCCCTCAGTCAAGTTACCAAACAGAAGCTGCTGGAAATGCTGCTCAGCTGGAGAAGTTGTCATGGCCAAAGAGTTTGCTCTCTTCTTTATAAAGATTGTTCTTCTAAAGGCTGGATGATCTGAACAATGCAGCCCCGTTGGTGGTTGTGCGTGGAAAAGATGGCTCTTGGCCAAAGCTGTCATGACAGTTTCGTAAATACATGCGCATGTATGTGGGAAGCGGCGGAACTCAGTTAAAGGAGAGTTTCACAATTTCGCCTTTCACGCAAAGTCTATAGTGCTGCAGTTATTGCTCCATTTTTCATGAATGTGGGGGGAGGTCCTGGCACTGATAGCATTACAGACGCTACACAACATATTCAGCACCTTCTGCTTACATGTGGTGGTTTCCTTTAGAAAAATAAACATTCATAAAGCTTCTTTTCCTGTTTACATCAATAATTTTATTGAATGCAATAGCTGCTGCACCTCCAGCGATTGGTCGACCATTCTGTAATAGCTACAGAGGGAGTGCAATATCATCATTGTACCGTACATCTAGAAATTCAGCAACCAGTTCTATAACGTTGCTAATATGATTTATGATTAGCGTTGTGTAAATGAAGAGTTTTACTGTCAGGTCTATACACAGCCCCATCGCAGTGTTTGTTTCTATAACTCTGTCCTCTGAACCTTTTCCTGCCACAATCTAACAAACACTCCATCATTACATTTGCATTTACCGCTCCTACCTTTCCTCTTCCCCAAGCTTTATCACTGGTGAGGTCAGTCAGGGCTAAAGCACCACTTCAAAGACCTCCCACTGTTTTCACAGCTTTGCACGGTGGGACAACTGCAAAAGGACCATTTATCTTTCCCTAGCTCATCCCATTTGGTCACTGACAGCAGAAACTGATGCCTGTGACATATGCACTTATAACACTTGTATTTAACTAAATCTAACTTTCTAAAAATGGTTAACAGTCGCCACTAGTAGTATGATTTCCTTCCATCCAAATACAGCTCTGAGAAAGCGTGAAGTGTGCCTAACACATTATAATCAGGCAGTAAGATGAACATACCCCAGGGTGCTGATGAAACCATTGGTGGAACCCTCTGCATACAGGGAGCAGATGTCCCCAATGTGTAGGAAGCTGGACATCTTATCCGACATTTTCAGTGCACTCAAGGGAACGCCTGCAGCAAGAAAGTTGTACAAATTAGTAAAATAAAATACATGACATCACACTATGCTCTGCATATTAGAAATGTTTTCACTCAACTCTAAACAAGCACCAGAAACAGCTTTACTTTCACTTCCTTTACCAACATAATGGTGTGATCTACAAGTTCTTTTGCTCCAAGCATGTGCAAGTATGATGATGGCTAGGCACACACATGTAGCTTCAAGGTTCCCAGTTAGGTGGCAGTGCAATTTTAGATGAGAGGGTTCCTTGAGAGGTCGCTGCTACACTGATCCCAGTGTGTGGCAGGATGGATTTGCATAGTTGCAGGTAAATACTCAGTAACTGTAACCTGGACTGAACAGTTAATGATTAGGGGCTGCGGCTACCAGAGAGGTCGTGCACCTGCAACAGGTGATCCCTGCTGAAACTGGTGTGTGTGTGTGTGTGTGTGTGTGTACACCTCCTCTCCCAGCCTCTCTCTCTCTCTCTCTCTCTCTCTCTCTCTCTGTTTTGAAGCACTGTCTCACTGAGGTTCATGTATCACAAAGAAACTGTAAATGTACAGATGATGACACCAAAGATGAAACACAATGAGCGCACATCTTCCACACAGGCCTGTTTGATGAGCACCAAAAACACACACACACACACACACACACACACACACACACACACACACACACACATGAAACTGGAGGAAAGCCTTCCAGCGGCAGCAGGCTGTCATTTTTTTTATCGGTATCGCTATCACAGCCGTCCAAAATGAATGTACCGCACTCGGCCGAGCTCGTCGCGGTGTCTTTTGCTATAAACAGAAACACACGCTTTGCTTTGCTGTGCAGATGGGAGCCTGTTGTTAACCATTTCATCAGGGCGGACTAGACCTCCTTCCTCGCTACGAGAACATAGGAAGAGAGGAGGTGAACTGAACAAGTTGTGCGCTCAACTTTACCTCGGCTGTATGGAAACCCTCGGCTTTTCAGTTTCCTCTGAACCAGCTATGACAGCATGACTGTGGCTCCCCTGTCCTCTCCGGCCGGGGTGAGGGTGAGATCCAGCCGTCAGCGACTGTAATAATCCAGTTTGGTGACAGCTCTCACCACCCTCTCTGCGCTGGTCGGTGCTCCGGGCTGTGCGCACTGAGGCAGCACACTGGCTGAGCTGAGCTGCCTGGCTCACTGCCACTTCTCAGTGTAGCGTTGAGAGCTGGGAAATGATGTCCATGTGGCTCCATCCAATAGCCCACCACCAAGGAAAGCTGAACTGTTACCACTCTGAGTGCGGTGTTTTGATTTTAGTGAAGCAAAAAAAAAAAAAAAAAAAAAAAAAAAAAAAAAAAAAGTATAACGTCATACAACTGCACAGGCAATGTATGGTTTTAAATAAAAATATAGTATCTTATTTACATCAAAACAACTTTAATCTGGTGCATTTACAGGCTGTAATCCTGATTTGTAAAACAGTTTGTAGAAACACAGACTTCGGGCAGGAAATAGTTACAGGAGTCGGTCTGCAGCCAGCTGACTGACCACGTGACTTTGCGGAAGTGGCAGTATCAACATGAGTAAAACTTGAGATGCGCTTCGTAACAATGGTTCGTTGTTTCGCTTTGTTTTTTATTCTTGTCTGTGTGAACAAAGCGTTATGTCTCCGGAGTTCGTGCGAGGCGCAGCAGGAACCCGCCGCCCAGCAGGAAGCAGCGGGCTGCGGCTGTGAGAGCCTGAAGAGACCCGCTGCAGCTGTGGAGCCGGTGGAGGGCAGGACGGGGTCCGGGGATCCAGCGGTCAAGTACTCCAGAGACTCAAATGAGAGGATGCATGAGGCTCAGGGACAAGAGAAGAAATTACTAAGTCGGGTACGCTGTTAGTTCTGTTAGTTCGTCTTTGCCTTTACTGATCTTTGTTGTAGGTTCTTACATTTTGCCATGTGGCTGCCCTGCAAACCCAGCACAGACCAAATGGTGCACGTTTTTAATCAAACGTTACCACATAGGTGCCATTTGATCAGAGCCCCCTCTTTTATCTGCATATCTCATGGTGTAAATATAATAAAGTCATACACTTGAAGAAATTAAGATGCATATTAGACCCTTCATTGTTAGATGGTACTATTATTATAACCAATCACAGACAACAGGTCACAGTCAACAGTACGGTCTCAGAGTCTAGACAGAGCAGCTTAGATGCTCCACAGGGCTGTATCTGCTCTGCCCTCCCCACATTATGCATTAATGAATGCACAAGCAGCCATCCTGGAAACCATGTGATTACATTCTCAGATGTTGCAGCTATTTTTGGCCAGTTGCACAAGAACAGCAGCTCATTAGCATTTCACTCCCAGATTGAGAATGTTGTGTTCTGGTGTAACGCCATCCACCTTGTGTTTAACGTCGGGGAAGACAAATGAGACGCTGTTTGATCCGAGGTCTGCAGGGAACAACACATCAGTGATGATCTGTCTATTGCACAGATCACCTCATATAAATACCGTGTTTCATTGGAAAAAAAAAAAACTATCCTTCTCCTCAGCTCATGTATGAATGAACCTTGACAAAGCAAGCACGTTCTCACATCACCACTCCAATCCAGCACAGTGAGTCCCAGTTCTTTGAGTTTTGCCCTCAGGCAGGAGGTGCAGATTTCTCTGATACTGGCTGGATCGCTAAAAGTCTGGGTATTCCAGCCTGTGTCTGAACTCTTGATGTGAGATGCTGTTGACCATGAGCTCATGTGCTATTTGTTATGTTACTGACTATTTTATTGGGGTAGTGCATTGTGGAGTCTAAGTTGGTGTCCAACAATAGTTATGCTTTGTTATTTGAAGAAACACTGCACGTTTATGGCATCGTGGTTGACATAAGCTCTTAGTTCATGTTCCTTGTTTGCTGTTGTTGACAATGTGCTTTACGCTCCAGTGCAAAGCTCTCAATTCTACAAACAGCATTGGTATTTCTTTACATTTATCAGAGACAGTAAAGGTCACACTCAGGGTTTGTCAGTCCTACTGAGGTAGTCCGACTGCCCTGGTGTCAGCTTAGGGTGTGGAAGTTCCCTGTGTCCTAGAAGATATTAGACAATATTACATGACATCCTTACACAATACACAGGTAGTTGAAGTTAGGTGACTCGAGCTGCCATGATGTTAAATCAGCTGAAAGGAAACAACTTAAATACCACATATGCGTATAGCCAGCTGTTAATGTTACAGAAGATGTTTTCTCCCATGATGTCTTCTTTGTTACTTGATATATTTCTAACTGTGCTTCTGTAGCAGGTATTGCACAGCCTAGTGCTCAGACAGTTCTCAAAACTGTATTTAGACTCAGATGAGATTAAGACTCTTAATCTTTATAGTTCTGTAACCTTCTTCAAATTTAAGAGTTTAATACGATACCTTGTACGAACTCATTATAAACTAAACTTATTTCATGAATAAAGATGGTCCTGATTTCCGGAGGAGAATTCCTGATGGGAACAGACAACCCAGGCATCCCTCCAGATGGAGAGGGCCCTCAGCGGCTGGTGCACGTGGACTCCTTCTACATGGACATCCAGGAAGTCACTAACAGGCAGTTCCAGAGCTTCGTCAGTTCGTCAGGATATGTTACTGAGGTATGGGGTGGGACAGTATGCGGTGAATTCATTCATAACCGGCATTCACAGATTTATCAGCTGTTATTCTAATGCTTTAAAATGAAGATTAGGTGTCATCACTTTTGCTCACAACCTTTTAATATATGCTTTTAGGCGGAGAAATTTGGAGACTCATTTGTATATGAGGGAATTTTGAGTGAAACAGTCAAAAGCCAGATCACCCAAGCAGTAAGTATGATTATTGAACAGTGGACTTTACCTGTATAACACCCACATGTGATGGTATATACCTTAGTTGTTCTATTTCTGCTCTTCACAACAGAGACAGCAAAATCGGGTCACAGTCTTACACACACACACACACACACACACACGTTTAGACCTACACGCAGTACACACAACCACGTAATCACTCACAGATGGACGCTCAGTTTTTGTGGTTGCCATAGAAACATATAGCAGTTTGGACCAGGGGGAGAAGTTCACATGCTTTGTTTTTCAAGTTGTGAAATCTATCTATCTATCTATCTGTCTATCTATCTATCTATCTATCTATCTATCTATCTATCTATCTATCTATCTATCTATCTATCTATCTATTTTTTCCAAACATACCAGGAAATAGAAATGATACAGACTCAATTTTCCTAATGATGAGGACAGAGTCATAGTGAGTAATTAGTTATATGAGGTATTTATATAACACAGTAAATATTCCTAAGTAACTAATTTCATGTTCTCGCTGCCAATTACAAAATGTACCTACGGTTGTAAATTATATCCAGTTTTTCATCAACAGGAATGTGACATAGTTTTTTTGGAAACCAGAAGATGAAAGACACACCATGTTTTGACTTTAGATAGACATAAAGACATACATAAGTTTTATTTAAAGGCTTTGAGCATATTCACAGACTGCTGTCTGAGCACAGCAACAGCAAGAGGTCCGAGCACAACAGACGAAAACCAGATAGAAGAGTGAAATTAAATGCTTCATCTCTGCTGTCACATGCAGCCTGATCATGTGGCAGAGAAGGTGCTGTGTGTCCATTAGTGATACTAGAAACCATGAGTGCCAGGGCAGTACACCAAAGACAGTTTGTAAATGAAGCTGAAGGGGAATAGAAGCATGGGAACCAAAATGTTTCTCATTACCATCTTTCATTAGGTGGCTGCTGCCCCCTGGTGGCTTCCGGTCAAAGGGGCCAACTGGAGGCACCCTGAGGGTCCAGACTCCAACATCACAGAAAGGTAGAAATAAAATCTTCTTAATATGGTAAAAGTCTCACCGTGCTTTCAAGGAAACCTATTTTTATTACTCTGCATTGGTTATCAGTCTGAAAGCAAACCTATCTTTTATTTATTTTATTTTATTTTATTTAGACAAACATTAATGAGCCAAATAGCAGCTCAGTCATTAATTTTTTAATTACCTGATTTTCATAGACTGGACCATCCTGTTCTACATGTATCCTGGGCGGATGCTGTTGCCTATTGTTCCTGGGCCAACAAGAGACTTCCTACAGAGGCAGAATGGGAGTACGCCTGCAGGGCTGGTCTTAAAGACAGGTATGATCATTACTAATAGTGAGACTGTAAAATATACCAAGATGCTTGTGTGTCCCAAATAAACGTCTTGACATACTCCATGTATGTACTCCTCATGTAGACTTTACCCCTGGGGAAACAAGTTGACCCCAAAAGGACAGCACTATGCCAACCTCTGGCAGGGGGATTTCCCCAACCACAACTCAGGAGAGGACGGATATGTCAAAACCTCCCCTGTAAGTCAGACAAAGAAAGATGGAGAAACCCATAATGTGGGTGTGGTAAGGACATGTCATATTTCAGGTTAGTGACGAGGAGGAGTGTTAGCGCTCATTGGCCGCCGCCATAAAACTAGAAAAAGATTTAGTGCATAACTGAGCTGCTGCCTGTGGAATCTACAGGAAATGAAAAGGGCTGCAGGTATGAGCTCATTAAAGAAGTTGATAAAGAAGTCACATCAGGAGCTCATCGTTTCCAGAGAGCAAATTCATTCATTCAGATTCTCTACAAGGGGCGTTTTAAAGCCTCGATATTAGAAACATCAATCATAAATGGTACCAGGTTCTTCAAAGTTAGTAAAGAAGGGAACATAAATCCTAATCTTCATCGTTCTGATCCCACTTGCTGGAAATACTTCTAAAAATAAAATATGTATATTTACACCTGATTGGTTATAATTACACCATTTAATCGTTTTATTACATTCATTATAATGTAATGTGCTTTTCTGTCAGTGGCTGATTGAAACGACTGGGGGCTTTTATCAGTAGAAAAAACAGTGGAGAAAAAAAAAAGATAAAAGCTTGTGTAAATCCAGATAACACATCTATTTTTGTGAATCATTTCTGAGAGAGTGTTTTTAACCTAAAGCATTAATGTGACTTTTGTTTCTTTCATATCCTACAGGTGATGTCCTTTCCTGCCAACGGCTTTGGTCTGTATGACATGGTGGGGAATGCGTGGGAATGGACATCAGACTGGTGGACTGTGCATCACACCACAGACCGGCAACACAACCCTGTAAGAACACGTGACGTCTTAGAGTTTTTTTGGGGTTTATTTTCGCTGCGATAACCCCTCATTGTTCTCGCTTTCAGAAAGGTCCTCTTTCAGGCACAGACAAGGTGAAGAAGGGAGGCTCATACATGTGCCACAAGGTAAAGTAGATAAGCACTTGAACATTTTTATGCCCGTTCTCTCCACTTCAGCTAAAGAGTTAGCTCTCTACATTGTCAAGACTGAATTTGAAACACTGTGCTCAGTGACGTATTGGAACTGCTAACTGCTGGTTTATTGGTTAGATTTTGTGGGTAGTGGCGTCTTTTTGGGATGCGAGTAAATCAGGGTCAATTAAATAGCTCTGAAATCAGTATTTCTGAAGGGGCGGAGGAAGCCCTCTATTACCCTCTACCTGTTTACCTACAATAGGAAAATGCAGCTCCCCCGCTGTTTTGTCTTTTCTTCCTTGCACAAAATTTGAGACCACAGTATTTTCTGTTGTACTTTACACACAGACACCTGGTCACTTCAGGCCCCTTCACTTCACTGGTTAATTTTTTTCTGGATGTTATTTAAAGACACTTGAAAAAGCTGAAATCTCATAATGTTCATGGAGAGTATAAGAGAGCTCATACCACCACATATGGTACATTTACTTAATCTACAAAACCATCTGAGCCGCCCACTGGTGACTATTCCAGTCTGTTTGCCAATAGCATTGGTTGGCATGGGAATGTGACTAATTGCGTGAAAAATACTGTATATAAGCACAGAGGTCTCTTTGAGTCATATTAATAAACCATATGAGCAAATCAGCCTTAGAAATATAGTGATTACTGTCAGACTGTGTCTTTTCATACTGTCACAGACCTGTTTCTATTGTTGCAAAGTCCATTTACTGACAGGTGATGTTTCTCTTCCTTCCCCGTTCTTCTAGTCTTACTGCTACAGATACCGATGTGCAGCACGAAGCCAGAACACTCCGGACAGCTCAGCCTCTAATCTTGGTTTTCGCTGTGTCTCCGAGGAGCAACAGTGACCTGACCTGTTTGTCTTAAACACAAGCAGGTTGCGTCACCTGCTCACGTGGTAGAACAAACCCATGAAAGTAGAATTTGAATCTGATAGTGAGGCTGCTATTGCATTTCAACACATCTGATTTAAACGATAAGGGCACTTGGTGACCTAGATATTCTCTCCAAAAAAAAAAAACTATTTTTTTATATTTTTCTTTTTGACAAATAATAGGACAAATGTTTATTTTCTAGTCTCTGTTCATTTGACACCGAGGAGCACAGGGGAGAGAGACACTTGAGTAACTAATGTGATTGTTTTTGTCTGTGTCAAAAAGCTTGTAAAAAGAAAACTTTGCAAACCGTTTTATTAGTTGTCATTATTATTGAATGTCTGGTTGAGCTCAATGTATGTATGTGTTCTAATAGGATGTTTTGTAATTCAAGATTTTTATTACCTATCAGATCCCTCTGTTTACAATGTAAACACACTGTACACTCAATTTTCTAAATTAACATAATAAACAAAGACTGCTAATCACAAAGAGCACTTTTTGTCTCGATGCTACTCAAACAGGTTACATTAAATTGTGTATGTTTGGAAGACTCAGTTTGGTTTTAACACCAACATGTTTATTAGTGGCTTATTACTTAGTTGTTACACATGGCACCCACAAGAGGGCAGCGCAGCATTGTGATAGTGTAAATCTTATTCAATATGTTTCATCTGAGAAGGATTTATGTCTCTTCAACATGTGAAATTGAGAATTCATGTGAAATGAACAACATGTTTCACCAGGACATGAGAGTGTCTGTCTAAACTAAAAAATATATAATAACTGTTGGACAAAAACAGGAATTAGAAGAAAATACCATATGTCTGTAAAACAACCCCAAATTATTTATTTTAACTTCAGAATGCATAATACACATAGAAATAATAAACTAACTAGCAAAGAAAAATCTAGCAAAATAAGTGAGTAAATGGGGAAAGAGCCCAGAATGTTCTAGCCCACTTTAGTAAAAAATAATAATAATAGTTTGTTCTATCATTAACATCACACTTACCAGCAAACTAAAATCCTATTCTCTTGCAATTTAAATGAGAAAGTTCAAATTTATAGTTGATACAACGTTACTGCACAATTGCTAACATTCAGTAGACAGTTTAACAAGTCTAAACCCCACTGTCAGCTTTAAATTGAAGTTAATATAAACTCCATTAACTATCAGTGCACAGATTACCTGTTATACAAAACAGAGAAAGAAACACTGATCTCTACGTAATAATGCTGCAGGACGACTGTTGGTCCCCGTTGCTGAATCATTAACTCAAAAGAAAGTGAGTCAAAAATGCACCACAGAAACAGAGCGTAGCAACTAAGACGACCTGGAGGCTAAATACAGCTGCCATCTTGAGGAGTTCAAAACAATTAAGAGATAGAAAGAATCAAACAAGGGCGATACGCTATACTAATAGAAATCCTGTCCTTGATCACTCTGCTGCTTATTAGCAAAGCTGACGATACAAAAAAACATTTGCAACTTTATTCAACTTTTGCACCAAAATGGCAAAAGTGTGTCTTTTTGTGCTGCTGGAGAGGCAGCCAGGCCTCCATACTAAATCTTCACCACATGTAGTAGCTACGTGTGGTGTCCACAGGAGAGGGTTTTCCCTCTGTGCTGCCATCTTTGTCCTTGTCGGCGTCAGCCTCCCAGAGGTTGATGAGCGGAGGGTAGAGCTCATTAAGGGGGATGGAGGACGTCTTCAGCATGTATTTCTTCAGAGAGTGGTGGTAGTTTTTTCTCTTCCATCTCCGAGCCATGTAGATTCCCACAGTGGCCAGACTGAGAAAGGCCAGCATGGTCGCCATGACAGTGAGCACAGCTGCACTCGGGTGCTGGTCTGACAGGTCCAGGGCAAAGGTGGGGCTACGTGTTGTCACGTTAACGCAAGACTTGTGCGTCTGCAGGTGGATGTTGGAGACTGTGAGGCATACCTCATACTCAGTTGCTGGCTGAAGGTGTGTGAGGTTGTACTCGTGAACGTCTACAGGGACACGAGCTGTGTAGGTGATGTGTGGGTTGTCAATCTTCATGGTAGCTGAGGCCCACTTCAGATTGGAGGACATGACGTTGGAGTTGACTTTCCAGGAGACCAGGATGGAATGGGACTCAGTCTGCTTGACGTAGATTTTCATCACCTGGGCACTGTCAAGCAGGGTGCCATTTACACGGATGGTGGCAACTCGTGTGTCAGCTCCCTCTGTGTTCTGGGCCACGCACGTGTAATGACCAGAATCTTCCACCTGCACGTGAGACAGCCGCAACGTCCCCTCACTGCTCAAGTGGTACCGCTCTGACACAGTGTCTACAGTGATTTTGTTCCCAAGAGGTGTCACCCAGTAGATCTCGGGCTCTGGCTCAGCCATGGCCCTGCAGTCGAGGCTGACACTCATGGCCAGATCAAGGTTCAAGTGGCTGGGGAAGGTGTCATGGGATATGAGGGGGAGGCACTGCTCAGGTGGATCCAGAAGCCTAAGCTCTCTAACCCGCTGGCCCCTGAGATCTTCTGGGGAAGTGCACAGCATGGCCAGGGGCTCCATGAAGCGTACTGAGGTCCTGTTAGAACTCATCCACTGAATGACACAATCACAGCGCAGTGGGTTGCTGTGCAGACTGATTTCCCGCAGGTTGGGCAACACCTCCACAGTGTGCTGGTAAAGGGCAGTCAGGGCATTATTGTTGAGCATCAGGCTCTCTAGAGAGGGCATGTCCCTAAAGGCCAACCTGTGCACATAGGACAACTTAGGGTTGTTTGTGGCCTCTAACTTTGTTAGTTCTGGTAGGTTGTCCAGAGCATATCTGTCAATAGACACTAACTCCATCATATTGTTGATGCCCAGCTCTTTCAGGCGTAGCATGTTCCTGAAGTCACCTTCCTGGATTTTGTGAACTGGATTTTTGTTTAAATCCAAAAATTTCAGATTGGGAACTTTCTGAAGAGCCAGTTGAGGAATTCTTACTAGTTTGTTGTCATAGAAAGAAATGCTTTCCAGTTTATCCAGACCTACAAATGCATTCGCTGGAACATCTGTGAGATCCATGCCAGCCAGTACCAGACTCCTCAGGCTTCGTAGAGGCTTAAAGTTCATGTCTAGGAGGCCAATGACTGGGTTCTCCCCAATCATGAGGATCTCAAGGTTAGGTGTTTCTTCGAACCAGCGGCTGTCTATAACGCGCAGCCTGTTAGAGTTAAGATGCAATCTCAGCAAGCTGTGCAGGCCTGTGAATGCCCGAGGAGAGATGGAGCTTATCTGGTTGTGGTTGATGTAGAGTTCCTGGAGGTTGGAGAGGTTTCCCAGACAGTGGTCTGGCAGTTGACTGATCTGGTTCTCCTCCAGATGTAAAGTGGTCAAGTGGTTCATGCTTCTAAGGCCCACTGCTTCCACAGTGCTGAAGTTGTTCTGGGATAGGTCCAACTCTGTCAAGTTGAACAGCGCCTCCAGCTCTCCCCTGGTGTGCGAGATGGCGTTACTTTGGAGCAGCAGAACCTGCGTATCGGTTGATAGGTTGGTAGGGATGTGCGTGAGCCTCAAGTCGTTGCAGTCAACTGTAGTTGCCTCCTTGTAGGTTGACTGGGGGGTGAACCAAGGACGGATTTCGCATACACACAAATGAGGACATACTTTGCCATGTATGGGTGACAGAAAGGAAAGAAGCAATCCCACGCACAGCCACATTAAAGGGGGCCAAGGCTTTGAGCTGAGCGCCATGTTGTCTGCTCTCTCTGCTCACACAAAGCTCAGATGAGAGGCAGTGTTCAGCAGAGTGGTATGAAGCGAAGGTCCATGAGCATTAGTCTACTTTGCTGCCAGCTGCTTTAGGTCCTTAAAAGTTTGGTGAATTCTGATCAAAAGGAAAATATTTGCAAAAAGGCAGGCCCAAAGAACCAAACTTCGCTTCTACACGTTGCTTCCACACTTTGAGGATAAAACCTAAAACAAAAACAACAGAGAACAATTCGATTGTTAAAACATAGATACACAAAAAAGATCTGATTATCTGTTTGCAACAAAAAAGCATTAGAGGACATGGCGTGGGAGTGAAACTGTAAAACAGCTGAACAGAGAAAGTGAGAAGACAAAACTTTTGAGTTTTCTTTGCAGAGGGTCACAAATGAGTCCAGTGGCAGTTTTCCACAGTGTCACCCACAGATATTTAGTGGACTGAGTTGACGTGTCTAACAGGGCAGAATGAATCTGTCAAATTTGTCTTGTTGATATGCTATTGTGTGGACACTCGTTCCTACCTTTTAATGAGCTCTTAAACAGCCAGACACAGTTTGAAAATAAGAATAAGTCTGAGAAAGTGTATGTACATTGATTGTAAAATGGGCAAGACCATGAATGCCTAAAAAATAACTTCATCCTGGTCGTTCTCTCGGTTAAAATGTGTATTGAGCAAAAATGTGCTACAGGTGTCTCCTAATGTGTGAAGACAGTAACCTGCTACAGAAAAGGAAATCTCTATGCAAAACGTATATAATCTGGTTGTTTCATTGCCGAAAATGTCCATTTATCTTACACATGAATACCTGGATGCAAACATGTGGAACAGTATGAACTGTTTTGGTATCTAAGAAGATGGGGTTGATATTAGCTCTGCTCCTCTGCTGTGTTGCGTATCCGTCTCTTCAGAGATTACCAACATGTTTTCCTCTCTGGGCTGGGCAGATTAACTGCATACCAGCTTGGTATCGGCGAACAAGTGTGTGGGGTGGGCACAGCCGGGAAGCGTGGCTGTGAGCCCATTACACAACAGGCTTAATATACAGGGAGGGTGTGCGCTTCACTGTTAATCACTGAAACAGACCTCTGGGAAACAGTCATACGAATGTGAAGGGTTTAGCATTTTTAAGAGTAAATGTTCCCACTGTGTTTAAAGCACACAGTTCTCATGCAGGATCAATCAAAACCAACTCATCAACTAATGGGTTGAACCCCCATAGAAATCATATAGATTATGTTTTTGGTTTTAGCTGTTTATATCATGACACAAACTCCTAGAAATGTCCGTGACATTGGCATATTTGTATCTATGTGAGCTTGTATTTGTCTTTTGTTTGTTGTCTAAACAACCAAAACTAATTTGTTTCTGTAATAGTTCACATTACTAAGAGAGAGGAGAGAGAGAAACTCTTTCTCTCACTCGCTCAAACTATACGCCACAGTGTCAGCTTCGAGGCTGACTCACACTGATAGAAATTCATGTTTATCCTCTGATAAATAAACTGAGGTTGAGCAGCCAGTGTGGTTGCGTGTGTGCGTATGTGTGTGTGTAAATTGTTGGGTGTATTGTGTTTCATATCAAAACTGACAAGTTCCCTCTATGTTAACATAATACAGATAGATTGTTTTTTGTCCTTGGTGTTCACGCCCTACGGTATGGTGACACCTGTTTATCCTTCACATTTGCATGTAGAAAAGTAGAAAAGCAGCTCAGCAAATGCTAAATGGAAACATATACTATGTAGAAGGACAAGCATGGTAGTGCAGTGCCACAAAAAGCCCTTTTTTTCAAATTTGCCAAAATCATGTAGATCAAAAATGCAACATAAAGGCATTTTGAGCATTTGTCTCTCTTAGAGTAAGAACACATATGGTGCCTGGTGTCTGCAATGACCTGGTCACACTTAGACTGCTCTAACTGATTCTATCAGGCTGACTGAAATGTGGCAGCAGCGACCTGCACCTTTTCCTGGCTCTATTCATAGATCCTGACTGGAAATAACTGGAGAGCCTGAGCCACTTCCTGTAACCTTTAATCATTCATCATTCAGTCTCCGAGGTAACCCAGTCATATGTCTTTTATTTTAATTACTTTCACATGGACATAATGACAAATATTTCGTTTGATAATATACTTGCCCTCTCTCTTCCTCCATGAGCTACAATGCTCGAGTGTTAAATTGGAGGAGACAGGTGGGGTAATCGCTGCTTTCATGCTGAGGCCATAAAACTCAGACACCTGCCATCAGGTTTCTGGCAGCCCGGCAGCACTATGGGGGTCTGCATCCGTTCCCACCTTTCTCTCAACGTGTGTACGTGTTGACCTTATTGACCCAAGGAAGTTCTGCTGAGCACATATGCTCTTTTTCACTGATGGCCTACTTCATAATCACTGCAGTACACAGATTCATACTGAAAAGCTGCCCCGGTAAACCCACACATATCTATTGTTGGCCACACACCAGATCCACTGAAGAAGTTGGTCTTGGAGCATTGCACTTGAGATCTATCTTTGTTTTACGTATTTACTAAAACTTAATTTCTAGGTCTAACAGCACAGCTTCAAACCAAAGACATAAACTATAACTGTAAATAACTTTGTGATCGCTGTTGCACAAACTGTGCTTTCAGAATCTGTATGTTATTACTGGATGAGCGAACAGGACCCTATCTAGAGGGATGGAGGTTGTTATAGCAACATGTTGCAGAGAATCACTTCCAAGATCCAAGAAAAATTAGGTCTGAGATTAATTATCTTGCTGAGCCAGCTGGGCGAGACCAGTTGTGTGCCAGCACCTGTATCCTAAAAATTTACGCTATTGCTAATCTCTTGGCTGAAACAACACAGGGCAGAAATATCATAGTAATTTGACACAAAATGCATAAAAACATGTGTCTATGCTGCATACATCTCTACACTGTCACAAGAAGCACATTTGTTTTCCCAGTCTTACTTGACTCACCCACTGTGACAAGCGTACATACACAGATGACTGGAAGGAGGCAGAAAAATCCCTCAACAGCTTGGTATTATCCAGCTGACTGTCTGAACTGAAGCCTGCAGCGGAGGGGATTTACTGTCTTGTACTTTGCTCACCCAATCCTTATCAGGTTTTATTCTACATTAAAATGTACATATAAAAACGCACCCATCTGCAAAGGCACAACTACACTGGCAGATATTTCGACTGGGTTCCCATAAAGGATCACTGACCCTGAGGTAGCGAGACAGCAA
Source organism: Anabas testudineus (assembly GCF_900324465.2). NCBI lineage: Eukaryota > Metazoa > Chordata > Actinopteri > Anabantiformes > Anabantidae > Anabas > Anabas testudineus. The sequence continues at coordinate 11,679,640 of NC_046614.1, read as the reverse complement.
GATGTAATTGTGAGACATAACGAGCTTTGTCTGCTTCATACTAAAGCCTCGTAAATGCATTTATAAGACAAGACAGAATCTGGGCAATACAGCAAACAATGAAAATAATCAGGCACCACTAAAGATAGACAGACCAGACACATTGTTATTTTGATCTGTGCTGTGCTGAGAGTTAAAAGTACTGTATGTTGTTTGTAAGGACTTCAGCTCAGTTAATTTCAACTTAACTTAACTTGATTTTATACCTTATACTTACACATGTTAATGCACTACTCCACCATGTGCCACTGGTGCAGCCAAGAGGAAGCTCACGTGAAAACACACTGCATCATTTTTCATAGGAGCCAATGCTCTCCCCCTCCTGAGTCTGAGGCCCTTTTCACAGGGTGCAAAATGTAAGCAGTGTCTCTGAATCAGCAGCCGCACAACAGGCTCACAGACATGCCATCACCATGGCAACAGCTATGCCACCAGCATGTCAGTTTCATAACCAAATGAGAAGACATGAGGAGACAGTTATTAGTGCCATCAGGGAGCCAAAGGAATCTGCCAGTGAGAGCTGCCACTCATACAAGAAAGCAAAAGGCAATATAAAACCATATGATAAAATCAGAGAGAATGTGTGCACAGATGGCGTTACACCATAACCAGTAAACACAACCATATTGTGCACATATGCTCCAAGGTCTGACTCTTGCCCAACATTAGCACACAGCATAATACAATATATTTCCATCGTTATAGAATAAGTAATAATTGGTTTTCCAGAACAGTCACGTTCAATGCCGAGCTAATGCGGTGTTGGAAAGTTGACTACTGCTGCCTGATGTTTCCTCCATGTCCTCACTGCGCTGGCCTGCCTGAGAGACATCCTATTCCTGCTCCATTAGTATGCAAGTGTCTCACTTCACATCACACAGGGCTTTGGTGCAGCTGCTGATGGCAGAGGTGTAGAGCTGAGAAGGACAAGGATGCACGTCCTCTCAGTCAGAAAGGAGGGAGAAAGCAGAGAAGAAGGTAGAGCGTTCTGCCTCATTTGGATGACCACAGGAGCAAACTGCACTGCTAACAACTCAACAGGGCTGAAGGTACACAGAGAAAATCTGATACTATGTATGAAATCAAAGTACGTTGCACTCTTTCAGACTCCATTAAGATTTCAAAGTTGCAGTGTGACAAGTGTCTCTGGATTTCTACTTACTGCAATTCTATATGGTTACTTTATTTCCCAGTGGAACTGAGATGGATCTCCACACAGTTTTTCTTTCCTGACTTTCATTTTCTTTTCTCTCTCTCTCTCCCCTTTTTGTCGTCATCCTCCCACTCACTTTAGCTCCACTCAATGCAGCATTGGTGAAAAGCCAATATGTTGTCATTAGAGCATCGATCAATCACACTGACAGTGCCAAAGTGTCTAATCTCAAGGGAATCCCTATTTGAAACAATGCAGATGAAAAGAAGGACTCAGACTCAATTTGACCTGTAAACCGCAGATAGTGCTAACAGTAGTTTTTTCCCTTGTTATTGTTTTATTAGACCTGCACACTTAGTTTTCAAATATTGGTGCTGCACTATTTGATGTCAACACATGTTTTTGAAGCATTACTCTTTTAAAAGCATTAAAGTTGCTTATATCTTATAGAATAGAAATGTTGCCGATTGAAGCGCCTAATGACAAAACAGCTGACTCAGTCATAATCACTGAAAACCTTTCAGTGACCCGTCATGTTTCCGTGTTCCCCTTCGCATCGCTCTGACAAAGGGAGAAGGTCAAGCTGCTGCACTCCTGTTCCCCCACCACCTCTGTGGGAACCCCAGGACCAGCACATGTTGCAGAGTTATGCCCTATGACTCACAATGGCTCCTGTCCAAACACACACACACACAGGCTCACCAAGACGTGTCTTTGTTTTGGCATGTTCTCACACCCTCCTCTGCACACTCTCCTACTAAGGGAATACGTCACTGTGTTTTGTGAAGACTGGGGGAAGGTGCCACAGCCTCCGAAACTCTCATATCACTAGTTCATTGTTGAAATCTGGATCTGGCATTAGTGCAAATGATGCCTTGCAAAGCTGTGTTTCCTGTCCTGATCCAAATAATGTAATAACTTAACTCACTATAGTGTGTTAAAAAATGTGATCTCAGTAACAGGTGCCACTGTAATATCAGTGCAGACTCCCTTCTGCTTCTTTGAACTTCTTCTAGGAAACTGTCTACTTAGAAGTTCAAGGCGGAATAAATTGTCTTTTTGTGACTCTCACTCATGCAAATGGGTTTAATGGAGCACACCAGCCCATAGCTGCTACTCAGCTGTTTGAGCTGCACTCTGCACTGGCGAGTGATGCTGCAGTTTGTGAAAATGTCATACCACATTGTTAGTTGAACCTAGTGTCAATGTGCAGTGAAATGTCAGGTCTGCTGGCAAAGGCTGCAGGTTGGATGATGCGCGCAGAGCCTCGCGAAACGCAATATTTCAAGCTGGTTTATCATGCACAGTGTCTGTTCATGCTTTCTTTGTTTCCATCCCTCTTACGTCCGTTCAGTTCTGTTAATAGTCTAGACTTGTGAGAGGTAAATAGTCATATACTGTGTGTTGACTGTTTGACTGCAGAGAGTCCTTGCAAATCTAATACTGGTGTGATCCATTTGGATTAGATTAGAGGAAAACAGCCTGTTTTGCTGAGCAGGCATCGTTAATGTAAACAATTTTCAGGCTCTGTCTTGTGTCTAAATGAAATAAACAGCGTCCTGTCTCTTTGCGGTAGTAACACGCCTCACATGAGGACCCACCAGCACGGAGGAAGAACGCGTTTATTGTTTCATTTCATCCTTGTTGATCAGTGCGTTTCTTAAAACACACAAATGCTGACTTCACCTTTACGAGTTCATGACTCTAGACAGTGAACTGAACAATATATATATATATATATATATATATATATATTACAAGAGATAATCTTTATTATTAATATGAAAATCTCAGCACATACATAAAACAAATATTGCTCTCACCTATGAAGCGCTGTATCCTCCGTACGCACGACTGCTGCACACTACTCTATCTGACCCATGCAGTATCCGCAGGTCTTGGATGATGCGCGGAGGGGTGCAGACTGCGTTTTTTATAATATAAATAATCAGCAGTATTAACGAGAGTAAATGCTGTCTGTGGAAAACACCACTCGGGGTGTGATAGCTGCTCTGCTCCAGCGCTGGAGACACGGTGACACGGAGTGAAACGCTGCAGCGCACAGCTCCTAGTGACGAGCAGCTGCCTGGTGCAGGTCAGCTGGACTGAAACGCGTCTAACGCCGACAGTGGTGCCCCATTAGGAAATCTCACCATCTGCTCTGTTATCACCACCAAGGGAACAAAAGTCCCACCCTGTCCGGACACGGGCTGCGAGGTGCGGATGGAGGAACCAAAGGCATCTGACGGACAGCGCGTCATTGTTTGAATGTTTCTTTGTTGATGCCTTTAATATGTGAGCAGCATCCGTCAGGTCAACACAACTTTAGGAGTTTAGCAGTTAGAAAAGGGATTGAAACCTTTTTGAGGAGAGGAAATCAAAAGATTGATTTAAACATAATTGATTTTTTTGATTGATTAATTGAATTAACAATTATGACATGGGATGGATTTTAAAGTGGATCTTAGTGTCACACACACACACACACACACACATTTTGTAGACAGATACATCTTCCTCCTCTTCCTCTTTTTCCTCCTCCTCCTCCTCCCTTCCTCTCTGAGGGGAGCAGTGAAAATGACAGCGTTTCATCACTTACTGTTTGAGCTGCTGCGTTGGGAGTTGCCAGGCTGGTTCATCATCCACACTGTAGCGGCAGAGAAAGAAGTGCGTGTTTCTCCATGTTGAGACATGAACGTGTGCCAGGCAGATGCCATGTGCAGCTTTTGTGTGAAGCTCAGCAGGAAGTTACAAATGTGTTTACGCGTCAGGATTTGCTTTGTCCTCCATTGTCGAATGAGTTTGAGCTGAACAACGAGCCTCTCCTGGATGCTGCATAATTATTCCTCCTGTACTTGTACAATTTATGGGGAGATATTAATTCTGAAATGCATGTTGAGGGTTTTACCCAGTTGCATTATTAGTGAAATGCATTAGGAGTAAAAGCAACTTGATACGACCTGATACAACCTTGATTAACAGTGGGTACAGTACAGTAATGGGTCATTTACCTTCATTGATTTTGTACATTTCTCAGGGAAATAATGCTTACACACCTTGTTTCCATAAATGAGCTCTTTGTCACATCACATAAAAAGTGTTGTTATATTTTTATTATTTAAAGTTCAGCCGTGTAGTAACTTTAAATGTGATCTCACATGAAATCGAACAGAACAGAAAAAGAAACTTTGGGGAATTTTGAAACTAGAAACATGAATCATTTATTGCATCACTTTGGTATAATATCTATGGGGATCTGCACTATACTCTCACAGAAGAAGAGGTGATGGGCCTCTGGCGATGGATGCCAAGAAAGCCAGAGGATACAAAGATTCCCCCTGAATTTATTATGATGCCTCATTTTTCTGAAAGAATTTGTGTCTCTGTTATGGACAACAAGGTTGTTATTTTTTTACTGCAACAAGAAATGTTATTATAAGTCAAGTGTAGGCACAGTTGAGCATTTTGGGAATTCTGCTTATTCTTGAGCGCATTAGATGAAAAGTGCAAAACCACTGTTATGTCTGTATGATAAATATGAAGCTCGAGCCAGGAGACACTTAGCTTAGCTTAGCATAATAACTGAAGATCAAGAGGAAACAGCCAGACAGGCTCTTTCCAGGGGGGTAACGAAATTCAACGCCCAGCGCCTCTAAAGCTCACTAACATTTCTGGAGTGCATATAAAAAATGTGAAAACGTCAGGTTGAGGTTTAACTAACCTTTTATTTTTTTATAAGAGCAGTGACAGTGTCATTAGAATAAGTAAAAAACTGTGTTGGTTCCAGTTGAATTTTAACAGAGATGGGAGTCATCTTTTAATCTAAGCAAATAAGACAGTGATTGTTTGTTTCCAAAAATGTCAAAACCTTCACATGGAGACTCAGACTTGGGGACCCCCAGGCTTTGTTTTAGGGCTCATTGGTCATTCATTCATGCTGCTATATGACTGTACAGGTACTATTTAAACTACAAGAGCAAAATGCTATCTTCTGCTGTGGTGTGGCACCTTTTCATTGCACAGACATTGTGGGGTTTTGGATGTATTACTACTTTTAGTCTTGGTCCAGACTGAGTTGAATATAAAATATGAGCAAATACACAGTCGTGAAAATGAAATGTATTAGTAAAATTTAAGTCATTGTTGTTTCCGAGGGAAACAGGAACTTCTTTGTGGCGTCCAAAACCTGCACAGTGAGTACTGTTTGTGTCGCTCTTCCACCACAGAGAGCTGAAAGTTGATTCAGCACTCACTCTGTGTGTTAGTTGCAACGGGCAAATCATAATTTCCCACCATTAACCTGCAGTGCTTGTGGTGTGGTTGCCATAGCAACAGCTCCCTCCCAGGAAAGGCGCTGCAGCATATCTACTGGTTTATTAGATCTCTGATCACACAGCTCCCTCCACATGGCCATCTGGGAAAACCAGTCACACAGAAACGCTTGCCCTGTGTTTTACCTTTCGCACATCTTCTCGTCATTTTGCTGCATTACACTCAGCGGCGGAGAAGACAAGGTGTCATTTTTCTCGTCAGCGCTTGTCTTCGGTCGTGGAAGGGTGGAATATCAAATGAGTGGTGTTTAGGAGCGATGAGATGAATATAGGCAGAAAATAAAGCAGCTGCTGAGAAGAAGAAGCAAACACACACAGTCACGTATCACAGCTTCAGTGAACTAGTAATGCCTCAATCCTAATTTATTTATTAAGTTCACCCACAGTTTATCCAGAATATATTAAGAGATGTCTGCATTAGATCACACGAGGTACACGAGAGTTTTATGTGGGAGATATATGCAATATTTCTTAATGAGATTTTCTTGATTGAATCTGCTCCTAATTAACATTAACACCAACAGCTTGATGCTGTCTTCAGCTGTAGCTGGAACAGATGCCTGCCTCAGAACATTTAGCACATTAGCTAGATAGTTGTGACATTGTGTCACTATCACGCCATTTCTGGTACCACTAGCATCTTCTGCCATGCTAATGCTGCAGACAAGCGGCACTACACACACACACTACATGAAGAACGCATGTATGAACGCAATAAACTCTGTCACTTTACAGACAAACATGGCAACTCCCTTTTGATTTCAGTTCCAAGCTCTGCCTATATGGATGGATGGATGGATGGATGGATCAAGCAGGAGGCAGACACAAAAACAGAAGCACTTTACAATATAACACAGTCCAATACAACAACAGCACAAACTACAGCCTCAGAAATTCCCCTCTGAGTTGAATCAGCGCCTCTCAGTCTCAACAAATTGAACATTATAAGCTTTACTGAGGCTGGATTTATTGCAGGGCTGTTATATTGGATTGCAACAGAGTGTCCGAGAGGTGCCTTTATTGTTTCCCCTGTAGCGTTCACCTGGTTTTACAGCTATATCACACCATGCCGTAGGATCAAATCCAAATAATTTACACATTTAAAGCACGAGTTTAACAATGTGGGAAATGCACGAGATGATGAGAATATCATCATGCAATTAAGCAAATGTCCCCTGGTAAAACCACAACCTGTTGCTCTTACTCTGTTTCCTGTACAGATTAATCAAACTAAATGTAATATTGAAACTTTGTTTTAGAGTGAGCACAGGCAGTACTGCTCTTCCTGCGGTCTTGGCATTGAATGTTTTCATTAGGTTGCACTGCTGAGCCCCAAGGTGAGCATGAGTGTGAAATATCTCATTGGAATCAGTCTTAACAGCCACAGAGGTGATGAGGTCCTGACTCCTGTTACACATGTCACTTTGCATTAGTGTCCACATTAGAGCCTGCCACAGAGCCACTTAACAACAAAATCAACAGATCACTTTATAATTGCTCTGAGCAAAGCAATTTAGCAGAGGCTCCTGGGGATTGACTTTCATTTGGGTTTGTCAAATACAGGACTTGCTTGATTTGTTTTGGCCCAATCGAAAAATTAATATTGCTTCTGGAGCATCTGTGTGTACGACTTTGTGAGGTGGCTGTTTGTATTCACTTGTGCTTTACAAAAACAACTTAATAAAGGTAATTGTTCCTGGAAGTGCCACTTTACAGAATAGAAAGATAATAGTCTCTTGTTAATCGATTTCATTTATCCATCTATCATCTTGTGTTTTAACAAGCCAACTTTTTTCTTTCCTTCCGCTTCATTCCACAAAAAAAAAGCAACCATCAATATTTAATTACCATGTGGCATCAGCATCTTTAACATCACCGAAGTTTTGCTAAGTACGAGAGGAAAACTGTTTTAGGTCGACTAATGGAGTTAGTTTTCTTGAAACTTTTCACACACATTTCAGACACAGCTGGGAAAAATTGCCATCAAGGGAAAGTACTGAAATGATCAAACTCTTCCCTGTAAAATCTATGGCAAAGTAAGACAGCACAGTCTTTCCCATCTGTGTCTCACCATTAAATTATTATGAACAGTATTTTGAAATCATGAAACCACACAGGCTGTTAGTTAGAAGATAGACACGAGTTGATAATGAAAGATCTTTACACAACAATGCACTATTTACACTTCATGCTGGGAAACAACACATGAAGTGACCTCTAGTAATGTCAGGAACCAGCTGGTTGTTACTCATGTCATAATGCCAACAGCTGCATTTTGCCTTAACATACATGATGCTCATAGGACATATTTTCATAACGTTGGCTATTCCAAAGTCAAAATTGTGGCATATGCAGGAAGTAAAGGACAACTGCAATAGCAACACAGCAACTAATCAGGAGCTAGAACAACAACCCTGCGCCATGACAGCAGCAGGTCACTAAGATAACAACCCAGCAACATAACACACAAGCTGGACAGCATGAGCGGGTAAGCAACAGTATGACAGACAATAGACAGCAGCACAACATCTGATCAACACAGCAGCAGACACTAAAGTGCAATTAAAGCAACTGCAACTAAACTAACAACACAGCAACATAAAGTCATAAAGTCCATGGCAACTTCATCCCCCATGCAGACTAAAGGGGTTGGGACTCTCATGAGGATCTAATGCTACATTATATTGAGTATTATACTGCACATATACAGGAAATATTGTTCCAAGTCCTGGCTGAAATAAGTGACCCTTTGCCTCCTGTGTAGGATGTGAGTAGAACTGTTTATATAGGAGCTGGAGGGAAGGACTGTTACTAGATTTAATCAATCAAACCCCCCCCCCCCCCCAAAAAAAAAAAACACAGCCATTGTTGTATTGCAATAGTTTGGTTTAAAACTAACAGGCAAAACTAATGACATCCCCAAGAGCCTCAGCTGTGCTGTGTTTCTCATGCTAATTAGAAAACGCTATTAGAAAAATATAGTAAATGGTATTCTTGCCTAACATCACCATGGTAGCATATCTACTGGGAGCACATTATCAACCTAGCATTAGTATGAGCCACACAGCCCGCAGGATGTCTGGAGACACATTTGCCTGCTTTCCTTTAAGGTACACTCATCCTTTACGAATGTCTAAGCAAAATCCTGTGCATGTTGCTTTACATCGTGTAAGCATCACAGTGACCTCTCACTTTCCCCCACCCGCCTGAATAAGTGCTGCGGTGTTTTTTTAACGCATAGCTCCCAATCTGGGCTCTGAACAGATCGCACTGAATTTGTGCACATGTTGTGAGATTAGTGGAAGAAATTTGGCTTCTTCCCTCTTGTTTTTTGTTCTCAGTGAGAAAAGGAAAATCAGTGTCTCTCCCCCATCCTCCCTCCTTATCCCTACTTGTTCCCCCCTCCCTCTGCTCTCCAGCTGAACAAAGACAACTGTTCTTTGTTACATGCTCTGTCTGGGACTTGAATTCAGAAAGTATCTTTTTTTTTTACTGCTGCCGGTGGTAGAGATACTGCTGCTAATGTGTGTACGGGCAGAAAATAATCCTGAAGCTACTGTTAGGCCTTGTGCCCAATAGGCCTCTGTTTAGAGCATCAGCACCTTTTTCAGACATTTTCAATAAAGACGGAGAGTACGTGGAGCTGAAGCAGCTGTCTCTGTAAAAGCGCTTCACACAGCACCTTTTCTTGTTCAAAACACTCCACCTTTTTGTTCTGCTGCTCTGGGTGCTTCAACTTGAAAATATCTCAGATTTTCAAAGAAGTGCACTTTTCCTGTCAGGAGGATGAGATGTTGTCAAAGATACAGTACCCGTACACAGCAGTTTTTTTTTTTTTTCACCCTCACTACACCAAAGCACTTCATCCCTGCGACCAGCCGGTGCTTTTCTGCAGGAAAAAATGCCTCAGTGAGCACAAGGCTTTGGGTTAAATGACAGGCTGGGTTGCCCCACTTGGGAAGCAGCAAGGTGAATAAAAACATATTGGAGTGAGTGATTAAGATGAGAGGGGAGAGGATTTGCATCAGAAGGGGAAATGAGGAGAGTGATGGAATTTTCTATCCCCTCTTGCTCACCTAGTTTTGTCCATATATGGCAAGACTGATGTGCCGGGGGCTGCTGATGTGGTTTGCCAGTCTGATTTCTGAGGGTATTTTTTAGGTGAGGGGGAGAAGGGGGTTGGGTGGCCTCTTTTATCACTTTCCTACGAAATACTTCTTTGTCTGCCTTTTCCATATGTACCTACTACTCTTTTGGTGCTTGTTAGTATTGCGGGTCACATTGTGCCTCAGTATTCTGCAGGAACTAAAAAAATGTGTATAACACAATGATAATGTGTGTATATTTAAACTGTGCATAAGCAGCTGTCAGTGAGTGTCTGTGTGAGAACTGCAGCAATGTTGCAATGCACACGAGTCTCCTTTAGAGGGTAAATCCTATGGCCTGTTAAAGTCACCCAGTAAATGGGATAATTTAGCACCGTTTTCTGGCTGGGCTAATATCAATATATGGAGAGTTAAAGAGCATGAAGACAGTGGGTGGCTATTAGCCCTTATAAATCACACTGGTTCCAAAGAGAGGGAGCTAGAGATAGAGAGAAGCCAGTGGGTAGGTGGAGGGAGTCAAGGACAGAAAGGCTACAGAGAATCTACGTCAAAAACTCTTTTAACTCTCAGAAAATGAACAGCATTTTCACATCCAGTGCTTCCTATTGTGGAGACGCCGCCTGAGACACAAGCTGTTAATTGCTATATCAATATTAGGCCACCCTTAGCTGTCGTCACTTATTGTGACATACACACAAAGATGCGCCATCAGTGTTTAAAGATTTAGGCAAAAAAGAAATGATACCCCAAAATTCAAAACACAATGTGCTGTTGTAATGTGAAAGAATGTGGTAAAATTTAGCTTTGCTAGTGATCCCTGTTCATCCTCACAGCTTGTGCAGCTTTAGGACTTAATACAGCTGCAGGATTCTGTGTAAATAGAAGCATTTGGGATTTTTTAAAACAGAGCTTCATTAGATTAACTCAATAGAGACTGCTCTTTAAGGGGACACTATGAAGCAGCGTTGCAACTCTTACAAGCCTCATTACATCTGAATAACTAGTAAATGTCATTTTGAGTGATTATCACGCTGCTGCTCTAACCTAAACATTAATTTTTGCAACGGCTGGTTCAAACTTGCAGCAGGTTTTCATTGAACCTTCCATAAAAATTCCTCAGCAGTAACAAGGATAACATGGAAAAATATACAGTATAATTACTTTATCTTTCCAGCACATAAAAATCGTGCATTCCTTCAAGTCACTTTACCATGTCAATTGAATCATGTTTTACCTTGATTCAACAGACTCACACAAGAGTGAGTATGTACATATGCACTATACACTCACAGACCACTTTATCTGGTACACCTATGCAATCTATTGCAATCCAAAACAGCAGCTCTGCCATGAATTCTACCTTTACTGGGTAATAGGTCATAATAAAAGGTTATAATTCTTTCTATATGTAGGCCACAGGGAGCGGTGGAGTCGTACTGGAGTTCATCATATTAAGAGGTGTCTCTAATGTTTTGGCCACCCTGTTTATATAAATGAGGGTCTCTTCCTCTTTTGGTGCCATTGCAGACTGTTAATGACGTTTTGTAACCACCAGAAAACACACACATGAGAACAAACTGGCCTATTCTAGTCTCAGTGACCTACTGTAAGTGTGTGTTTTCATTGTCCACTTTTACATTGTTCTTTCCATTGTGCAGACTCTTGGGGTATTCCCTGCTGCTGTCTTTTTGTGGCATCCTGTCAGCTCCAGTGAAACGGATTCCCACTGTCAGTGCTGTCACACAGAGTTCACTTCTTAGCGGATATCATCTCACACCATTCGCTGGTAGATTACAGTTAATGAGCAATAAGATTTCTCATGCACACAAATAACATTTTAGACAACCAGGTTGTCACCAAGTACCAAGACATTAAGTTAGTCCAGGTACAGCAGAAACACGGAGATTAACTAGTCTCAGGTTCATATCAGCGCTGACCTTCTGTTTTATCTTCAGCTTTCTTGCTACTGCCCTGTTACTTACTTCCCTTCTTCCCAACACTGTGGTTCTCATCACTCATCACATCTAGACAAACATAGAATTTAAATATTAATCAGCTCCTCAGACAAGAAGTGACATCCGCTCTGGGACAGAGATGGTGGTGGTGGCTGGTGGAACTACTGTACATCTGTGCAACCACCATGGTTAACCCACATTCATCCCATTAGCTGTCAGGACTCATGTTTCCTAACACAGACGATTGTTAATCTTTAAAATCTTGTTGGTTTTAGTTTTTTATGTTTAGTTGTTTGTATGTTTGTTTTTTTAGGTGGAGTGTAGGACCATATCGGTGTGGCAAATTAGAAGATGTAGGACCAAACATTCAGCTAAGAAATTATTGTTTGTTTGTTTTTTTCAAATTCACTTTGCTACTGTTGACCTACATTAAATGGATTATTTATGCACTAGAGCAGAGGCTGCCATTAGCCAACAGACCAGTCTATGATGACTGTGCTATGCTGCTGAGCAACTCCATGACCAATTAGATACAGCGGTTGGAGGGTTATACTATGGGGTGTAGGGAAGCTGAATGAAAAGAAAGACATGACTGAGAATTTCCCTTCAGCCACTGGAGCCGGAGAAGTTCACATCGGGGTTACAGTATCATTAGATTACTGTATCACCCAGGCTATAGTCGGGGACATCTCTGTTCATTTGACCCAGAGCCAAAGGCAATACAATTATGCCAGAGGTAGTTTTTAGACAGCTGCATAATGCTCTGGCTCGCTCTGTCCCACTGTCTACCAGTGGCTTCTTGCTTCCATCATGGAAATGAGGCTGTATGTTCAAGCATGACTGTAGTTTCCCTGTGGAGAGTATGGTGTCATTTGGTATTTAAATGGGTCAAACTGTGCTGATTTATTCATGTTCAGAGTCTTTAGTGCCACTCAGCCTGACAGGCAAGCACCACTCTCACCCTCTCTCAACATAAACTCTCTTCTCTCACCCCAACCTGATAAATACATATGTAAAGTATACAGTGTGTACAATATACAGCCGTCCAGTCCTTTTCTTCCTTTTCATTTTTCTCTATCAATAAAAAACTTTGACTGTTACGTCTAGAAGGTGCTGTTTGGGATAATCATGACCTGGACTGGTGAGAACTTTAACAGATATTTACTAATAACTACAGCCATGCATGTTATAAAAAGGTATATAACTGTGTCTCCTCATATCCCTCTGCAGCGCTAGAGAACACATGTTTTTGTATGTCCTAGGGACACAAACTTTCAAACAGTGCTGACATCCAAAGCCTCTCAACCTCCCTTTGAAATCTGCAGACTGATGCTTCTGCTTTTATTGACTGTAGGTCGGTCACCTGTATCACAGAACAATACCAAAGAACAGGCGCATTGTACACAGATCTCAAAAAAAAAAGAGAGAGAGGCAAGCACATGTACACACAGTCAGTGACACACAAGAGCTACGATGTGACTGTTCACTCCTGGGAGGTGTAAATGATGAGAAGAGGGAGAAAGGAGAGAGAAATAAAACACAAAGAGGTTTGCCCGTGATTCACCTCTGGTGAAAGTCCTTACAAAGACTCACTCGGTATTGTGGCAAATAGATTCTTATCAAGGTTGCCAGACAGCTGGGCTTGCTTTGAGTGCTAAGACACTCGAAGCCAACAGAAAGGTCATTGCTTTTTGTATTATAAATTGCAAAATTTTAAACTGTCATCTGACACAACAGATGTCAAGCTGCACACTACGTGGACACAATTACACTGTAATTACACAACTATAATAAATGTCCACAAGCTTTGTGTTATATTTAAGGTGGTGCTTCATAATATGTGAAATTAAGCACCTCTGTGTGTAAAATCTTTACTGTGTTCATTGTAACAAATGGTCGCTTGCATGAAATATTTGTTTTTGTTTGTTTTGTCTGTTTTTTTATTTCATAACTTTTTATTTGTGCATGGGCTACAGCATTAGTGAATTTAGCGATACAAAAATAAAAAGATATGTTAAAATAGCAGAGAATGTTTGTGTTTTTCTTCAGTTTCAGTCAAATACCCCCCCCCCCCCCCCCCCCCCCCAAAAAAAAGACCCAGCAAGTACTGCCACTGTTTTTAAGCCTGGGAAATCCACAGTAATTAAACTAATAAGCCACCCTCTAAGCAGGTTCATTTGTTTAGATTCCAACAGAGTCGACCAGATGGTCCCTGGAGCCTTGTGGTCGTCCATATTCATGAGGTGCAGTTTGACCCTGTCACCTCTGAAGGGCTGACCTTTAACCCAGACCCTTTACAACATCAATTGGATATGGAAGGGCGCACAGGCAGAAGCATTGCACCAGGCACACCAACCCCCACCCACAGTCCCGCGGGTGTGCGCCCCAATCCTCTGACTGAAGGCATTGGAAGTGTGTGAACGGGGTTAGCCCAAGTTTGGCCAGACTTCACATGAGTTCCCAGGCTCTGATGGGGCGTCATCTGTTGGAAGGGAACATCTGCGCCAACCACACAGAGTCCTATACAGGGACGGAGTTTGGAGTGCAAAGACAAAGCCAAGAAATCAGACTACAGATGTCAGACTGTGTGAGCAGTGTTCGAGAGCATTGCAGTGAACTCTGACCTCTCTGCAGGATGTTTTCATGAGCACATGCAACCTGTGGGAACATTCAGCGTGATTATAACTCAAATAATGTAGATGTAACAGTAGACTCGTGACCTGCATTAGTGCCATTTGTACCATTCCAACTGAACGCAATAGGAATGGTACTAGTGACATATTTAGACGAGAGTATAGTCTACACTTTGGTATCTGGGCCTATTCAACCACAGTAGTGTACAGAGGCTGTGTGCCTGTGTAGTGGAGATGAGCAAAAATAAAGATAACACTGCACATCCGTCTGACTAATTGGCTCTGCAGCGACAAGCAGAAGAAAAAAAGCTCTGATTTATAAGGCTTGAGAATGCAGTTTTGCACTTTAAAAATATCTATCCTTCTCTATCAGTTTCTGCTTAGGTCTGAATTTAGAGCCCATTTACCAATTAGAAAATTTGGTTTGTGATCTCATTTAAAATATTCTGTCTGCAAAGCCCAGTTACATACACACCTGACAGATGCTTGTGGGCATTTTCTGCTCGCTGGTTGTGTATTGTAAAGCAGGAAAGAGATACAAATGTTCAACCCCCAGAGTGATGCCACCTCTGGCAGCCTAAAAGCCTTCAGAGAGGGTTCATACAAAAGAGATTCATCCATAAAACCCAATTACAGTCCCCTCAGAGATGATCACGCAACATTTTATTTTGGGTGGCTATGAATTATCCACCAATTATGTGCACAATGGCGTCAAATTAACAATTCATTCCTAATTTGTGGTCTCTTTCTGTTATTGTCCTAACATTTGATAGACTTTAACATGGACATTGGTGGTTTTAGAGTATTTTTCACACAAACTGTGCCCCTGGGGCAATGTCAGACACACCACTGACAAACTATCTCATGACACATGGTAGACAGGCTGTCTAGGCCTAACTTGTCACAGGGATTCCTGCAACTGTCAACACAGTCCTTGTCACAGCAGCTCCGGGACAGCAGGGGAGTTTGAGGGAAGTGAAAGTTTGATAACAGTAACATTTGACACTGTGGGTACAGGAACTTATTTGGGATCTTAGCAGGATTAGTCACTCTCTGCATCACAGTTTGTCCATGTCAGGGCGAAAACATATAAAAGTAAATGTATACATATACCATAAAAACATACTCATACATGCTGTACATACGTGTCCATGCAGACAGTTCAGCTCTAAATAAGACTCACGTCTCTCTTGCAGGGATCAAGGACTGCACAGGCGATATCCCACAGATGGTGGGGGAACAATGTGATCCACACAACCATTGGGAGCCTCTTGACTCATTACTCGGAATAGGAGTCCTGGGTTAAATGGGGAGAAGCACAAGGTAAAGATGTGGTAAATGATCCCACGACAGCAGGAACAGGAGATGCTGCATTAGACCTCTAATGAAGCACTGAGAGGCTTCAGCCTGTAGATACCTTTTCATTTCTGAGTGAAGTTAAAACTGAGAGGTCTGAGTGTCTGCATGACACAGCGACAGGGATCTTCTGTCACTGACACGTTGCTTTAAGGGTAGTTCAATCATTACATCAGTAGGAAATTTTGACCTGTGACCTCACGCCATAGCTTCTATCAGTTCATCGGTCATCTGACCGGCACACCTCATTAAGCTCTGGAGTCAGTTTAATCAGTTTAATGACAGTGAAACCATTAGGGAAAATACATGTCCTTGTTTTGCACACAGTTTATCATCCAAACAAAGATCCTGTAGTGATGTCATTAGCATGTCAGGGCAGATGTATTAATTACAGAATTAGTGAGGCAGCAGAGAAATCAGTGCAAGGTGTAGCTCAGGGTTTTCTAAGACCACTGCACTGCAAAGTTGAGTTGACAACCAGCGTCACTGATAAAGTCCTTTTGCTTAAATGTGTATTTATACGATCACAATCCCACAGATATTCTCAAGTGGTACTATATTTTCAGAAAAGAGCCATGTAAAGGCAGGACACATCACAAGGTTGCTCTATGGTGATCGATTTGTTCCACTCAGTGCCCCCACACCATCCGTCAGAGGGAGGAAAAACTGCCTTCATCAATTTTTTTTTTTTTTGGTCATCTATATTCATATCCTCATTCATATTCATCACTGGTTACACAGAGCAGATTAGAGACTGTTGCATGTTTTTCTGCAGATCATCGTTTGAGATGACAAGGTGGAGCACTGCCTTGGTCCCACTAGCTGTATAGCAATAGAAGAAATGCATACAAAATACTATATTGTGCATAGCTTAAGAGGGCTTTGAACCTTAGGCAACATGCTAACACATAGTGATGTTTACCCTGTTCACAGTCTTAGTTTAGTTTGTTAGCACACTAATATTTGTACTGATTGATACTGAGCACAAAGTAAATGTGAAGTGTTTGGTCTAAAGCACTTGATAACTTAAAATGTGATGTGATGGTGACCCTGGATTAGTATTTAAATGTATTATTAAGTATTAAATCACCAAAGTTATTAAAATCCGTCCCAATGAAGACATAAATGTCAAAACCAAATCTTAGATAATCACTTTCTATCTCAACACATGTATGTGCAGGTGCATCCAGTAGTTTAAGTAAAACTTGATTTAGACCCAAGTGGTGAATCCACTGACTCAATGTGGACAGAAAAGTCAATCAAGGGTGAAAATATTTTATTTTCAAGCAAAGATTTTTGCACATACAGTATGTCAGTTGTCCACCAGCTGAGAATAACACAGCCACCATCATTTACCTTAAACTTGCTATTCTTTTAGCAGTGACGGCTCCCATTCAAATCTGACTCACGTCGAAGTGCCGCCATTGTACTCCCCTGTGTTCTGTAAGTGCACAGAGACTTAATCTGAACGCTGAGAAAGCTCATTCAGACAAGACTGGAGCACACTCTGCCTCATCATTCATTATCACTGCCACAGAATAATTCACTCAGCTGTTTGACTTTGATTAATGACACCACGGCCACATAGAAACGTTTGGATTCTTTGAACATCGTCCGGTGAATTTGCCACTTTCAGAAAATGTGTGTATTTTCTTTTCTTTTAAAGTGATACCATATTTCCCCTGCTTCTTTCCTCCCTCCTCTTCTCTTCGCCTCTCCTCAGCACACACCTCATTTCTTCCACCGCTACAATACAATTCATTTCCCCCCAATCAGCATCTAATTGGCTGCTTCACACTATAAGTGGGAGTGTGGTGTGATGTGCACACCAACATTGACAGACACACATGGGAGTGAGGAAAACAAGAGCATAGGCGTTAAAGTATGATTTAAAAATATACTTTTGCTCTTTATTGTGTTTAAATACTTTGTTCCCTCTGTCTCCTAGTCGTGTAATACAGCAACATATTAGTTTGTGATATGTGACGTTTGTTCATGAATTCACCTTGTGTCACCTAGAAAGGGCTAAAAATGAAAACTGATAATGTTTAGGTGTTTTTTCAGTGAGTTAATACAATAGATCCTGTGTCTTCTCTTTAACTGCTGTGATCAGCAGAGATTTCTTCCTCGACGTTTCCAGTTACAAAACCCTGCGTCTCTCACAGGCTCAGCTGAAAAAGACAGGAAGAAGAATCGCTGCTCGGGCAGCAGGTGAGAGAAGCAGCAGCAGGACGTGTACGTTACAGGACATTGTGGTGCGAACAGGCTCCTCCTCAGAGACTAAAGCACACACATAACTCCCAGACTGCACTGTGATGTCTTTTTTCTCTTTTCTTATACTCTAACCCTTATGACTAAAGTCAGCTTTGTTCAAAATATCACAGTGTGTACTCTACTGACTAAATCTAACCATATTCCTTGAGCTTTAACCTAAAAGTAGTGTCTTCCCATACAGTATATGCACTGCTACATTTAATGTATACTGTACACTGTCTTGCTCTGGCACATTTTTAATCCCCTCTGTTCAGTGATCCCAGCTGACAGACTACTTCATCTCTAAGAAGCAAGAGAAATATCTTCAAGAAGCCTTTTTTCCATGTTCCCTCCTGTCAGGAAAGTTTGATTTTCAAATACAGACTAAAACCTCTTTATTCTTGCTGTCTTAGGAGTGTGCGTAGCTTTCTAAATTCAAGGGGATTAAACAGTGTTTATAGTGCAGCGCAGGATTTACTCTGCCACACAACCATTTTACCGCAGCTTCTATAAATAATTTTAGCATAACCGGTGGATGGGGCACACAGTCCAGCAGTCCAGGTTTTATCTTGTGGCCTTTTTGTACACAGCTCCTGATGTTGCTGCTCTCTCCTCGACTGTTCGACCTTTAACCCTCCTTGAACTGGATGACATACTATGTTTATTTAATCACTTTTGACCTCTCATATTTGTCTTGACACTCCTAAAAGGCACCTACTATATTACTAAATTCAATTCCTGCACTTATTTTTTTTGTTGTTGTTGTTGAAATTTCCAACCCCCTCTGGATTCTATGGCTTCCCCAGCTGAGAAGGAGAGAAGATTTCTCCTTGAATTACACGTCCCGAGGCTTTGCTTCCTCCATCCCTCATTATTCTGTAAGGTTTGCCTCTGTAGAGCGCTATTACAATGTATTATTGGACACTGGGTAATACACTAGGCTGTACACATCTGCTTAATTTGACTTCACTGTGCAAGGAGTTGCCAATGATATGAATGGAGGCAATGATAAGTCAGTCTGAACAAGCAGGAAGCACAGAGACAGCTGCTGACTCCTCTTTGGTTCTCCCCGTGATACCTTAAAAAGCCCTGTACCATCTGTGTGGAAAAACACTAACACTTTAAATACAATAAAAATAAATAAATAAAGTGTATGCAAACTGCCAACATGCTCTGTGGGTGATGACAACATGCAGGTCAGTGCTGCAAAAGGCGAATGACACCACCTCTGTCACTTTTTGAACTAAACGTGACAATAATTATGTGAGTAAGCAAAAAAGGCAAAAGCACATGTGACTTTATTTACGACATAATTTCCAACACACAAAACGCAGGTTGTATATGATGACATGATCATTATTCACCTTTTAAGGCATGTTGCAGAAATCCTTTTCAATAACTTTATATTTTATATCACTTGGTTTGCACATGTCTGTTGGGTATATTGGACAAATGAGCTACTATAAGATTAAAACGATTAAGTAGTGCAGCAATTACACACCTGACAGCCTGAAGGAGTGTACATTTTGCTCATAATGTTTAAAACCACTTATATAGAAACATTAAACCCCATACAGAAATGCTCTTTCTACTTACACATTGTTTTCTTTTCCGCCAATTTATTCATTTCTGCAGTCACACAGCAATAACACTGAAAACAATTCCATTTAAAATCCACTCTCATAATAAACAATATACAATTATTTCACTTCATCCTTAGAGGAAATGATGAGATCGTTACTGCTTGCTCAGCTTGTTTTTCTGTGTTCTGTCTTTTTTTTCTGCTTGTAGCTCTTGTTTGCTCTGCAGCAGGAAGGATCTGATTAAAAACACAATCAGCACGACGGCAGGCCCTCTGCCTTCTAATCAAACCATAATGGGAGTTTACAATGCATTATATCTGACTGGGATTTAATGAGACTTTCAAATCCTCAAAGTGAAATTTAATAGCAGTATCCGGGGGGCGTTTGCAGTCCCATCTGTATTGTGCAGCCAAGTCTGAGTCTAAGAAACCAACAGCAGGAAAGGTGAGGGGAGACTTGTGTTGGGCTCCAGAATGGGCTCGAACACATCCCTGCAACAGATGTTCAACCTCTGTTTGCTGTGGGGCCTGGGATGATTTTCCATCTGGTTGCTTTGCCCTTCTATATTTGTTTAGAACATGAAGGTGGCGCAGTGAGCAGAGAGGCTGTCCTTCAACCACTGTAGCGGGCCCTGGTTTGAACCAGTTTGGCAGCAAGTATCCCCCCGTCGAGGTGTCCTTGAACAAAATTGTGAATCCTGTGCAGCTCCTGTGGCTCAGTAAAGTAGCTGACAGATATCATATCATATCTAACATGTAAAATATTCCACAAATCTACAAACTTCCAAAGTTTCATTAATAAATCTGTCAGTTAAATATAATGAAACACTGGAGTATGTTTCCAAAATACTGAAAGACTTTATATTAATAGCAAATGTTCCAGGCTTCAGGTTCTTCCAGTGCTGCTACTTTACGTGCATTATGTAATACGACTGTTACTACACTATAAGCCGCTGGACACAATTGAAAAACGCCACATGTTAAAGACATGTGACAACATGACCTCTGGAGTGAAGAGGCTCATCGCTGCTTGCCTGCTACTCTGTTCAAAGCTGTGGTGGAAAAATTGATGAATAATTGATTTTACTCTAATGGGTGCATTTGTATTAGTGTGTGTGTGTGTGTGTGTGTGTGTGTGTGTGTGTGTGTGTGTGTGTGTGTGTGTGTGTGTGTGTGTGTGTGTGTGTGTGTGTTTGTGCACTCTAAATTGTTTTCTACCTTTGCATAACAAAACACCACCACTACTCTGTGTAATATCTTATTGTTTTCTTCTTTAATATTTAAGTGGCTCCCTTTAGGTGAATACTATCGTGGGGGAAATGGGCACTTTTCCTCGCAGTGAGTAGATTCAGACAACACTGCTGTGTGTTGAGAATGGGAAGAAAGTCATCACCTCAG
Source organism: Anabas testudineus (assembly GCF_900324465.2). Classification (NCBI taxonomy): domain Eukaryota; kingdom Metazoa; phylum Chordata; class Actinopteri; order Anabantiformes; family Anabantidae; genus Anabas; species Anabas testudineus. The sequence goes on along the minus strand of NC_046614.1, from coordinate 11,658,834 downwards.
CATGTCAGCTTGTTCATAGGTTCGCTGTTAACATTAGTCTTGCAAACCTAATTAGCAGTATCATACCATCACCCACAATCCCTTGAATACATGACAAGCAGGCAAGACGGGAGTATGAACGTATTAATATTTATGGCCCCATTCAGTAGTGAACGGAGAAATGGACTGAATTAGCAAGTCTAATGCTTTGCACAGTGTTGCAATCCACAGCAAAGGGGGGGAAAAAAATGAGAAATGGTTCACTATCCAAATCATCAGCAGAGTGCTGCCATCAGGGTTGATTTAGGAGCCGTGAGGCTTTTTTTTTTTTTTTTTTTTTGTAGTATTTACATTGTGTTGTGCTACATATTCAGGATAGGATGTGGCTTAGGAAGCTGTGCAAACTACAGATGGTTGTGGTATTTGTCTCTTTCACTTCTTCTCCTGTCTCGTTCTCCATCCACAAACTTTTAATGAGTCATAATCTGTGTACAGCAGTGATTAGATTTAATGGAGTGCCCACAAGCTTGGGTTGACTCAACTCAGCTGCAACCTACCAGTAATTTGTGATAGAGCAAATACAAACCTTAGACCTTATGACAAAAGTATCATTAGAGTGAATATGGAATTAAAGCTTTCAATTTGTTTTTTTATTTTAAGCTCCATGTCATTAGAGGGCAATCACATTCAGTCTCATTTATATTTATTAATGTAATTTAACTGACTTTGCATTAAGTAAATGAATCAGTTAGTGACGTTTAAATACATCCTTCATACTGGTATAAGCGCAGCTTTGTTGGGATGGCTGTGTCATAAAGTATCGAGCGAGTCTGTTGCCTTCACTCTGCACTTTGCAGTCCTCGTCAGGTCTGTACTGAGTGCTGTCTTTCCACCAGTAATGAGCTGCTTAAGCAAATCAGTTCTAAGTGCATGTTTTCAATGGGATGTGCACACACACACACACACACACACAGCGTTGCCATGATCTCTCTCATCCTTGATCTGGGTCATGCTCTCAGCAGTTGAGAGGGGCTCTCATTAGTGTGCGCGTGTCCATGCGCACTCGCCATGTGCACTAGTTACTGCAGCAGCACAATGAAATCACCAGAAATGTGACTCCCCCGTTGTGAAATTCATCTGGTACACTGCAGTGACAAGCAGCGGGGCTGGAAGCATCACAGCTTTCAATAATAACTTTAAGGATTTTGTGGCAAAATATGCTGACGTACTGAGTTTGTGTTTCAGTGATCTGATGGTGACATAAATGTAGCTTTCCCAGTATAATAGAGATAAAGGAGGTAGATGTGGCTGTAGTGGGATGAACAGATAAGATAATTCCAGCTGTCTTTGTTTGTCTTATGGTCATTGTAATTGGATCAAACACATGTTTTCATAAATTTTTGTACATTTCTAATTTGTTCACTTATTTTTAAGAACAATAGTTTTTTTTAGTTTTTGTACCTTATTTAAATATGTCAAATAAAACATTTTGAGGTCCTTTGGGATAAAACCAGAGGCTAAAGAAGACCAACAAGAAGGTGGAGGATACAGATATATAACTTACAAGATCATCAGGGAAAACAATGAGGGTCTAGCATGGTCCAACATGCCAAAAGTAGCATGTTAGTATGTTTTAGCAATTCAACTCCAACCAAATGCTGCACCGAATGACTGCTCTCATTAATTTATTCTGTCTGGGTGAAATTAAACTAAAAAACACTATGACACGAGTGCCCTTTTTCTACTCCTTCACTGTCAAACGAGCCAAACCTTCTCTCCACCGTCTCTTATGACCAGTCATCTATCTCTCTCCGACTCCACAAATGAGAACAACTCCCACTTATTCACCAGTGGAGAGATTACAGAGATGAAGTGCACAGCAGAGCTGAGATACGCACCTACACTTCTCAGTAGGCAGTAAAGGATCGGATGACACTGAGCTTATCTTAGATGATTATTCTGTTAGTTAATCTTAGTTAAGCGTGACATAGTTTAATGCCACATTTCACTAAAAGTTTAACACACTACAGAAAATCAAACCAGTGGATCAAAGTTACTATACAGGCATTCACAAAACTAATTTCAAAAGCCACACAAAAAGGCAGCAAAGAGCGTCCTTGCTGCCGTGCCCTTGCAGGAGCAGTCAAACTAACTGATTAATGATCCAGGAGTAAGAAACACACACAAAGGCAAGCAGGTACTTTGGGAATCAATTCATCACACTTTATTTTGTGTGACCCCAGCTGATGTAGTGGCTAGAGAGCAGCACAATACACTCTCAGCACAAATGTCTGAGTGTAGAGTAGAACACAAACACACACAACAGCCAAACCAGACAGCTCTTCTGCTGTGATCGGAAAACAATTATTTCTGCTGGGACGTTATTCATAAGAGTGTGATTGTGGAGTGCATGTGCTCACTAATTATAGTGATGCTGTTTAATTGTGAAAAAGGTTTTCCTTTCTCCTTTACTGACATGTTATAAATTGACACTGCACATGATCAAACACAGCAAAGAATCAGAGCACAGCACAGAAGAGTGAAGGACATGTTTTATGCTATCTTTAAACATACTGAGGATGCTTCATTAAGAGGGTACTAGTGAGGTCAGTAGGCCATCCCTCTAAAGGCTTGCAGGTGCTGGTTGAACTGGTCAGCACTTTCTTTGGCTGTAAGAAGCTGCTGTTCACACCACTGAACCAGAGCCTGTTGCAACGCCGCCATGCGGATTCCCTTGAACTGTGCAATCTTGGAGAAAACCATAACATGCGTGTTAATACACAGAGTATAAACAGGAAACCCGGTTTGTAAATGGACTACTTACCTCTTCTTTAGCCACTCCACAAATTTGATTAAACTCTGTCTCTGCTGCTTTCTTCACTTCTTCCATCTGATGAATATGGAGAGCATATACAAGTAAATATACAAATTGTACTTGCATTAACTTTCCTTCTTAGTGATCTACTCTCATCTACTGCATCATCTCTGCAGAACAATGCTGCCATCTGCTGGTCACAAGAAAGAATGCACCTCGGCTTAATTACAGACACTCACAGCAGCCTTCTTCACAGGTTTCGCCTTGTCTGCATTCCTTCTGGCACTCTCCAACTCCACCAGTTTACAGGTTCTTCTAAAGAGCATTTCCTGCATTGGATACACAGTCATGTTACCTACAGGAATGTTGGTCACATGTTTCATGCAGAATATTATGTGATATTTCTATGGAAGGACGACTTTTAAGTTAGATGGTGAGACTGGATATATGACATTAAATTACATTAGACGTAGAAAACACACCTTTTCTGCCTCTTGATAGCGTGACTCCAGGTCCAGGCCTAGCCCAAGAGTGTTTACATTGTTCTTAGCAACAGTCATCATATTTTTCTGCACACACACACATCAGATTAGCAAATTATCTGGCAAAGAAATGGAGCATCACAATAAAAATCTATTAAATCTATTAAAAAGAACCAAAACAAACAATTTACCTTCATCGAATCGAAGACTTCCGATAATTTCACACAAACCCTGAAAGAGCAAAGTGTTTAATTTATCAAACTAATTTTTTGTAACTCATGGATAAGTGACAAGTGAAATGGGACCAGTATTGTTACTGTCTCACTTAGAAAAAGCTTGTTTGTCAGGATCCTCCCCTGGTTCAACACAGAGATGCAGAGCAGCTGAGAAGTGCCCACAGGCCACTGCTATTTCTGCAAAAGACATTACACGTCAACACACGGTGACATTCAACCTAAATGAAATTAGTTCTGTGATGTGAAGGAACATTAATAAACTGCATATCCAACTGAAATGTTAATGGTTGAATCTGGGAACGCAAATTACAACTGTGAAATACAACTGATGAATACTGGGGAGCACTTTTCTTACTTTGCTCAGTTTGCATCACATCCAGGAACCTCTGCAAGAAAACAAAAACAGCACAGTGTATGTCTGGTTGTGTGAGGAGGGAAGAAACCAAACAGATGATGGACTCACCTCAGCCGCATTCTTGGCACAGCCAGTTACTATGAGGTTCTGATCGCGCTCAGTTTGAAAGAACCCGTCCACATCCTGTGAACACAAGTCATGACAGGGTTAAAGGTCATATATAGGTGTAGACGCTGTCTATGCTCCGAGCATTCCCTTTGTCATTTACCTTATGGCTTTCTTTCCTCATCTCCTCCACAGCTTGACTGAGCCGGTTGAAAATGTTTTTCTTCACTCTTTGTTTACCTGGGGGCTACAAACGAGGACATGATAATATTTTTAAGGGTAAGTTACTGTTTAATAGTTAACAAACAGTAACTTATTGACTTACTTCATAGAAATATTAAATCTGCACATGTTTCTTTGATTTGGCGTGTTCGGCATTGCTCTCAGTATCCAGTGTCGTGTTTGTGACTCACTTAGACCACAACTAACCACTTACGTCTGAGCTAGTAAGGAAGATCTCCACAGCTTTGTTTTTGCAGAGCACGCGGTGTGAAGCCACCTGCTGGAGGTACGCTTCCAGTGCTTTGCAGTATGGCTGCCACTCTCCTAAACCAAGGACACCTGCAGGAAAGCCATCAGCATTTCAATCATGCTTTAGATCTCATTTGAAACTGTGCAACACAATAGACACTGTAATGAAAAGTATATATTTATGTACAGAACTCACCGAGCTGTTTCATGACCTTGGCAGATGGATTTGCCTGAGCCTTTGCAGGGAGAGGAGGAAACTTAAAGGAAAAATAGAGACGATACTTCTATTTAGAGATTTGTCCTTTTGTTCTGTTCAAAACGTTTAGTATGAGCTTCAGAGATGCATCTTAACAATGTTAGTGCATTTTGCAATATGCAGCGCTTGGAGTTGCAAAATGCACATAATGTGAACCTTTATATCTGTTCTTGTGTAATACAGCACAACCCCGACCTCACTGAACACACACTGTCATGTGACTGTATAGGAAGTAGCATACACAATACAACGCTTTGACTTCATTTTTTACAGTACTGAGTAAGGTGGCAGAGTTACAACTGTAAACTCAGCTTCCTGATTACACAGGGAACGAAGTTGTAAAGAAATACACTCCATAATTTGGACGGCAGCAGCACATTTAAAGCATTTTGTCCTGTGATTTTTTTTTTTTTTTTAATAACGAAGGCACTGTGCTGCAAGAGCAGATAATATTAAGCTATCATGTGCAGCTTGTAAATTAGACAGTTCTACTCTAACCTTTTTGCATCAGTGACGATACAGTAGTCAGTTAGAAACAAAGATAAGCAGCTCCATTCAGGAAAGGTTCTCAGCTGTTGCACAGACTTCACGGGCCTTTGGTTTTAACAACCAATTTACTGGACCAAACGATCTGTCCTAGGTTTACAAGTCGAACTGACTTAGATTGATGGGAAGAAGAAATAAAGAACTCACTATCACTCCCTGAATCCCGGGCACATCCTCCTGAGAAAACAGGTGCTGCTGCATCCACTCAAAATCCTCATAGGTCCTGTGCACATGGTACTCTCCTGTCCCAGACAGCTGACAAAAACAAGAGAGACATGTCACCCGAGCAGTCAGTCAGTTTACACTATATCCATCTATACTAGTGGTCTGCTGCATTAATCTGGATCAAATGTTGTAAATTGTTGCAAGAAATAACATCTAAATAATCCCGTTCTCACCTTTGGAGATACAATTAGAAAGGTCAGCGTGTCCCCATCTTTCAGCACCTCTGTAACTTGAATGTTATGACCATGGACACTGAGAGCAGATGTCTCCTCTTTTGCCTCTTCCTGTAATAATATGTCTGTGACTATTAGCTGAAGATAAACTCACATTAGCGTGTCAACTAAATTTAAAGAGAATATAAAACTTAACTTAGCCCACACTGTATATGTGGATTCCTGCCTGGAGTAAAACGATGTCACATGACAGTCAGAGGCGATGGAAAACAACATTTTGAGTTATACATACCATCATTTTCAAGTTTGAAAGAGAATCTTCCCAGTGCGTCTTTTATCTTCTTTGCTGAATGTTTAATTCTCCTTTTATCCTGTTAAAAATGCACAAAGCTGCTAAGATCGTTTGCCTCGTGCTGGTTTTAGTGCACTCACACTCCAACTGCTGAGAAGGCACAGGATATCCTCTGGGTCAAAGTGCACACTGGTCCTAAGAGTAACAGAGTAGAACGATGCCAAATCTAAAGTGCTGGCACAGAGAAAATCACGAGTAAATGGTGTGTTAGTCAGTAACTTGGGGCCTCTGACACACCCACACAGGAAAAGCGGCCTAACGGTCTAATCAGTTACCCAGCTGTCAGCCTGTAAACATCCCAACGCTACAAGTCATGGCACAAAGGAGGCAGAGTATAAATCATGGATATGGAGAAAACTATTTAATATGGAGACATTGTTATTAATAAAACACAGTACATTATGACAAAACTGTCACACATGGTGCAGATAGCAGACATCAGTGATAATACTCTTCCTCGTTTTCATCCTCATCACCAAAATATAAACTGAAGCCAGGCCCCTCAAAACTATAATGTTCATAGAGGACGTCCCCATCGTCCCCATCCTGGTTAGAGCTCCAGTGGAAATGTGGCTCCTCCATGAAAAAAGCCTCGTCAAAGTCGTGGAATAAGTCGGAGAAACTGAAGGGGAAGCTTGTCTCGTCCTCGTCCCCGGGGTCGTCAGAGGCCTCGTTTCTTAGGAAAGTGTCGTGGTCCACGCTGTCGTAGAGCCTCCTCTTCTCCTTGTCAGAGAGCACTGTGTAAGCTGAGAGAGGGGGAGACATAAGGAATTAAGAATTAGGTACACACAGAGAAAATGAATACAACCCTGCAATGAATCAAACGTATTCATGTTTAGATGTTCTAATACTTACTTCTAATACTTCTAATACTTACTTCTAATACTTTTATCACTGTTTCCAATGTGTCCCATCAATAAGGTTAGACAAGGTATTAGAAACACCTCTCTATATAATGCAATACAACAGATCAACAGAACTGCAAATCAAATTAATTAACTTGTGTTAATGCCGTTTACAGTATAGGGTCCATTTGCTCTATTTTACCTTCAGCGATCTCTCTGAAAGTCTTCTCTGCGTCGGCGCTCTTGTTCTTATCGGGGTGATACCTGATGGCCAGTTTTCGGAAAGCCTTTTTTATCTCCCTGTCGGTTGCACTTGGCTCAACATTGAGGGTGTCATAGTAGTTTCTGCTCGTCTCCGAGGCTGCAGGGAGGGCTTCAGATAAGCAGAGCAGCAGGACCACGCAGGCTTGCATCCAGCGGAGAGTTGCAGGCGCTGCCATGCTGAGAGCCTGAGCACGGACGAGGAGCTCCAACCAAACTCTGTGGCATAAAACTGTGGACCTGGGAGTTTGAGCAGCTACCTCGCGGCTTGACAGCTCGTCTGCATGTTCAGATAAAGCTATCTGGAGCTGGACTACACGTCAGCATTAGCGGCAGGTAGCTGTCCTGCATGTTTCTGCTTCTAACAGGGAAGAAGAAGTCAGCTTCCTAAAGATGTTGCACCTATTTCAACCAAACTACGTGTCAGAAAATGTGATAAAGTGTGCATCTAAAGAAACGAGACCCTCGACCACAGATGTTCTCAGTGCATCTCACCGTGCTTTAGCTGTAGTCTGCCACTAGATCCTCTGCACCGATCTTTACAACGTGTATTAATTATTTCTTGTTAAAAAGGGGAAGCGCAGCCCAGCTGAGAGCGTGTTGCTAGATGTCATTCCCCACTTTCACCGCCAGGTGGCTTAACACAACAACTCAAGGAAGCGGAAGTGAAGAGCGTCTTCTTCGTTGGTAGTGAAAGATGCATCAAGAAATGTGGTAAACAGTACCGGGGCTTAGACGATTTGCCAAAAATAACACAACCTTGGCTTGCTGTTGTAAGCAGAAGCATCGGTGTACGTTTCAGTGCATCGGATCAAGGTGTTGTTACACGGGAGTCGCTCAGCTGAAGTCTGGATTATGCACCTGGTTTCTGTTTGGTAAGACAACATTAGCTGTTGGCCAGCTAGCTGTATGACGTTCTCCAGCTAATATTAGCCAGCTAGCCAGTGAACCCGAGCTCGTAGCACCATAACAGGCTAGTTATTCAGAAATATGATACAGTGCGTTTTATTTGTCGAGAACCATTACGTGTAGACATTGCAGTTTGTTGTGTCAGGAGTCTAGCTTCAGTGGTTGTTTTGTTTTATTTTACCACAACGTGGACAGCTGCTCATTCTTCAGAAACAACAGGACCAGTGCTAGTTATTTACTAATCCTTGTCACGTGATATTTCAGCTCTGTAGTTCTAGTCTGACTTCAGTGTTTTGCCCTTAAGTGACCTATTTCATATATTTTGTATTTCAGTAATAAATATTTGAACCTGGCTTTGCTTTTTTCTTTTGTAGGTGCTTGAATAGGAGATTACACCGCTCCAAGGCACAAACAGTTCATGACTTCTTTCCCAGTGTATGTGAATGTTTGCCAGGTCACGTCAGCCCTTCTCATACACATGAGTGCTATTTTCTCCTTGAGCTGGGCCAAGCGCCATGCCTGACCGGGACAGTTCCTACCTGTCAGGTGGTGGTGGGAGCGGTGGTAGTCTTGGTGAAGAAGGAGTACCTGTGTCTGGTTTGACTGGAGGTTCATCAGAGTGCAGAGGGGGGTCAGGAGGAAGCGGAGGAAACGTGTCAGGCTCTGGGGGCATGGGGGGAGGAGGGGCACTCGGTAATGGCAATGGTTGTGGGAATGGTGGAGGCATGGGGCAAGGTGCAGGACTGGCGTTGGACGGCGTCTGCAGGGACTTTATACGCAATGTCTGTAAGAGAGGGAAGCGCTGCCGCTTTAGACACCCAGATTTTAACGAGGTGCCTGATTTGGGCGTGCAGAAGAATGAGTTTATCTTTTGTCATGATCATCAGAATAAGGAGTGTATGCGCTCCAACTGCCGCTTTGTCCACGGATCAAAGGAGGATGAGGACTATTACAAGAAAACTGGAGAGCTGCCCCTCAGATTAAGGGGGAAAGTTGCAGCACGCCTGGGCTTGTCGCCCATGGATCTCCCCCATAGCCGTGGGGAGGTCCCTATCTGCAGAGACTTCCTGAAGGGAGAGTGCCAAAGGGGGAACAAATGCAAATTTCGGCATGTCAAAAGGGACTATGAATATGAACCTTCTCGACTTGGAGTGGGCGGTGTTATGGGGCCAGGTGCCAGTGGAATGGTGAATGCTGTCGGAGGGATAAGTAGTGGAGGAGGTGGTGCCTGTGGAGGAATGCAGGGACTTGTGGGAGGTGGAGGTGGAAATAATATGATGGGCATGGGCTGCCCTAGCTTAGGTGGTTGCAGAGATCCAGGCTTATCAGGCGTTGGGGGAGTGGGTGGAGGTGGCATGAGTGGTTGTCTGACCGTGGCTTCTTCAGGACAACGACGTTATGACAGGAGCTCTTGCTCAGTGTATGACCCTCTGCTCGAGAGCGGGCTGTTCGATGCTGGTTCTCTGGAGGCCTCTATGGACCACACTGCCCTACAACTGAAGAGGCGGCGGTTGGAGGGTCTACGCCTGGCAGATGGGAGCGGAGGTGGGCACTATGAGCTGGGAGTTCAAGCCACCTTGCCACCACGTCCTCTGGAATACAGGTTCCTGGAGGAAGAAAACTCCCTGCTGAGGAAAAGAGTAGAAGAGCTGAAGAAGCAGGTTAGAAAAAAAATAAGAAAAAATTGTACTTTACATAAATACTCATATCAGCTGAATGTAAACATACATGTATTCATCTTTTATATTTAGCAGATATCAGATGCACTGGCAGACAATTTGATAGCGTTATGCATACATGCTGATTGTGCACTTCTTGTATTGGTAAAATAATATGGTTGCTGGTTGGTTCTGAGAAAATGTTACTGCTGCAGGGGGGAAGATGGGTTTAAGTCATTTTAAAGTTGAGTGCTAAAATAACTTTCTCTGCCAACTTTCTGTGAGCTGCTTTCTGAGCCAAAATCAAGTGAATTGATTTAGGTTCTTTATAGCACATGATGAAAATGTTTAAAGAAGTCAAATAATTAGTAGTAAACTCCCCAAACTAAACTAATTCTTCAATAATTAAATAATTAATAAATAAACATTTCACATATGCTTTTATAAAGTAAGCATATATTTGAATGTCAAAATGTAATCCTATCTGCTGCTGTTGACAAACTTAAATACATCTTCGGCATTATAACGATTTTGTTTTTGCCATGTGTTACGCCCAGTCAGTCAACTTGCTTCTTTTAGGAAGGAAAGAACGTTTTCAAAGATATATATATATATAAGAAATATTTTATATTTTAAAATGTGTTTTGAAGAGTTTGAAGAGACACCGGCAATGGTACAATAAGTGTAAGCTATAATCAATCTAAAGTCTAAAACTTATTTTCTAACCTAATTGTGGAAAGACGTTTGTGACATGTTATCCTTTCTAATCCATGTCTTGTGTGTTTCTAAGGTTTCAAATCTCATTGCCACAAACGAGGTTCTTCTGGAACAGAACGCCCAGTTCCGAAGCCAGGCCAAAGTGATGACGATGTCTTCGACTCCTGCTCCCACTGAGCAGAGTCTGGCACCCCCTGTGGGTGCAGTGAGTTCCTATAACCATGGCATTGCCCAGACTCATACCACCCTCAGCAGCGCAGGACTGCAGCCTCGGCCTGTCACTCAGCAGGACCTGGTAGCTCCCACCGGTGCTCCTGCAGCGCCACCAAACAATGCTGCTCCACCTACAGCTCCTCCTCCGCACCTCAACCCTGAGATCACCCCCCTCTCAGCTGCCCTCGCACAGACCATTGCACAAGGAATGGCACCTCCTGTTTCTATGGCACCCGTAGCTGTATCTGTGGCACCAGTGGCAGTCAGCATGACACAGCCTCTGCCTGGCATCACCATGAGTCATGCCACCACCCCAATGGTGTCGTACCCCATTGCAAGTCAAAGCATGAGGATCACCACTCTGCCTCACTAAGTGGTTCATTATCAGGACCGTATGACCCCAAGCCAGTAGCATCCTCAGTGGGGATTTTTTTAACATAGATGATCTCCTTATAATGTATATAAAACTCTGATTACAGAACAGTGACGAGAGTGAGGAAGAGACGTTTCTCCACTAGAGGGCAAGATAAGGACTTCTCTGTTTAGCCTCCTCTCTGTGGCAACATTACAAGTATTTTTTATTTCAGACAGACTGACCCGTGAACTTTGGCAGAGGTATATGTACCAAAGGGATCTTTTCAAACAGAGACACCAAAAGAGAAAACAAACTGAAAATCTGTGCAGTCATCCATCGTGTTTGAACCATTTCTGCAAGACTGCTGTGTTATAGTGGGGACTTGAAAACTTTAGAAGCAGTTTGTGTTTCTATTGTTTTTTTGTGGATTGCTCTGGTGTAATTAACTTGGTACTTTGCACATTAAAGAAAGAAAGCATACACACAGCAACCTGACCCGTGAACTTTGGCAGAGGTATATGTACCAAAGGGATCTTTTCAAACAGAGACACCAAAGAGAAAACAAACTGAAAATCTGTGCAGTCATCCATCGTGTTTGAACCATTTCTGCAAGACTGCTGTGTTATAGTGGGGACTTGAAAACTTTAGAAGCAGTTTGTGTTTCTATTTTTTTTTTTGTGGATTGCTCTGGTGTAAATTAACTTTGGTACTTTGCACATTAAAGAAAAGAAAAGCATACCAACCACAGCAATGAATCTTGTTTTATCTGTCTCTTTGTTTTACGGCTGTCTTCTTCTGTTCACAGTTACTTTTATATTGACAGTTAACTTGGGTAAGTTCAGTGAGTCTTGCCCAGACAGACGGTTTCTGAAAACTGCTGATGTTAATCCTGTTGCTTGAGTTGTTTGGGTGGAGTTGCATTGTGTAAACCGACGCAGTCTATAATATTATGCTAATTCATATCCATGTGGCTCTCTATACAAGTGGAACATTTGCTGTTGGCTTACTCTAAGGAATGGGAACCATTTGGCAAGGGCCTGTGCGCTCCTACTGGATTTAGGGATTGAGGAGAGTGCACAGTTTGCTCTTTTAAAATAAACAAGCAGCACAAAGTATTGCGCAGAAGCGGTGCGCACAGGACTGTACCACAGTATTTTCTCTTTGAAATGAGTTTATTCTGTAATTCATTAGACAGGTCAAGTTACATTTTAACATGGTTAAAGTCGTGTTTGAATAAAACTTGTTATACGCAGGAAATCTCGGTTACTATTACGCAACGCTGCAGTAATTACGGTAATTACACCAAACGGGACGTCTGCCCTGGCGCAGCAGCCAAACACTCAAATATGCATTTTTCCCCCCCAGTGGGCGGGTTTTCATGCAGATAACTGAGCTGGTTGAGGAGCAAAACTTGTAGCTGCTGCATCTGCTGCCACGGGGCTCGTCGGTTTACGAAGTGCTGCAACATCCGAGCGAGAAGAAACCAGCTCGCCGACGAAGATGCGACACGAACCGAACTAAACGAGTTCGTCCAGTCGGTGAGTTGAGACATGAGGCGTTAGGGAGGCCGTGTAAAGACAAGTAACGGGATCGTTTCATAGCAAAGAGCAGCCTTTCAGAGATTAGCAGTTTGATTTAGAAAACAACGCCATGGAAAACGACAAACCGGCGCCGAGTGAAGCCAAGGTCGCCGACAGTCCGAGCGCAGGCGACGCGGAGAAGAAAGCGCTGAGTGCGGCGCAGCGCGGAGACCCCGAGCCGCAGGGGATAAGTGCGGTGGCCGTGCTCTGGACGTTTGGCAAATGTCTGGGCGCCTTGCTGCCAGTGTATCTGGCTGGTTACTATCGGGTCAGTACCAGCCTGCTGGTGTGCGGGATGATGGTCTACACGGGCTGGAAACATGCCCGAGACGCGAAGGAGGCACGCCTGAAGTCAGCCATACAGCTGCTCGACGACCAGCAGGAGCACACAGCCTCCAGAATCAAGAGAGACCTCCCTGCATGGGTAAGAAACGACAGGCTGTCTGCAAACCCTCTTCATTAGCTGTGACTCAAGAGCCCACTTTATCCCAGGGTTGAATTAACCTCACATTACGTAACGTTGCAGCGCGTAAATCCATGAGTGAACCATAAAAACCCATCATGTCCCTGCAGGCAGGAGTTGCAAGGTGTGGTAAAGTTTCCCACAGTTATGTTTTATTTTTAGCTCACAGTCTCAGAATCATATACAACCTATAGTCTTTTGTTGTAAAACTTTTCCTTTTTTCAGAAACAGGGTTTAGGAAATAGTTTCTCATAATTCCCATCCCCATTGTTCCTGATGCTGTTTAGTACCCTGTTATTTCCTTAAGTTGTTAGTGTTTGTCTTTTGAGACCAAACTTGCTTAAAGGTGTTGCAAAATAGTTCATTGCAATAACTCCTCCAGACAAAGGTTGAAAAATTTGAGTCTAGTAGTGTTAAATTTGCATCACCCAGTCTGACATGTACCCAGAATGGAAATGCTGAAACCCACATGGGTATGTTTTGACTCAGAACATGTGGCCACACCCAAATAATGTTCCCCTGAATACTTTGAGTGAGTGATTTCCCTGATTGCTTGCACTGACAGACACGCCACTCCCCCTTAAAGTACTCAAAAAGAGACTACTTCATGTTGCTTCTCCAGTTATGTCTCCTAATATGCATAACAAATGATTTGTGTTGGGACTTTCTGTAAGAGAACCCTATGAAATATAAATGGAGAGCACATTTTGTGCACTTACAAAGTGCAAAAGTATGATCACGTGTGATCCTAATGCGCAGACAAACTGTTGTAACCATTTATATCCTTCAAAGAGATGTTCGAGTTGACAGTTGGTGCACTTAGCCGCTTTCATTTTATTTCTTTTTAAAATATTTGCTCAGTCTAAACGTTGGTGCAAAGAGCGCTGAGATGATTTTAGCAATGCTGCTGACAACATTTCCAGACCAGCATTATCTATGGCAGAAACCATATCCTGTTGTGTGTTTACCAGCCTCTATGCACCCTCATTGACTTTGTTTCTTTCAGGTCAACTTTCCAGACGTTGAGAAGGTTGAGTGGCTGAATAAGGTAAAGTATTTTCACCATGTGTCTTTACATAAAGGTGCTGTTTATTCCTTTGTTATTAACATGTATGCGCTAACACTTTATCCATTCTGTACTCCAGCTGTTGTGCTGATGGAGACTGTGTGAAGTGTGTGCCTGGTCAGATGGTGCTAACTGATAGACGGTAGCACAGCTGCTGTTGCTCTCACTTCCAAAAAGGCCCCACCACCATTTGTGTAGCGCCTCTGTCTGTCTGTGCTGCAGAGAGCAGGGGCAGTGCCAAGCAACTCGCTCAACATTTCCATTATATTACTCGCTAACTCACAAGAGGAGGGGGGAGGGGTTGGTCAGTCCCCCAAGACAAATAAAACTGCAGCTATGGTGACCCTACCTCCACCCATTTTGCTCCTGTAGCCCAGATAAATGAGGGACACTAACGTAGACATACAGGAAACAAAGTGGAACGCCAACAGGACCACGAGACCTGAGTGTCAGAAGAGACAAAGCCGAGGGCTGAGCTTGGATACTGGAGGGTAGATCAGCAGATTCCCCTGTTGCTCAGGCTTCGTCCTCCACAGGAACAGGCGGCTGATGACTCACTCTCCAGTTATGCCAGACTGTAGCAAACTCTGTGGTTCTTATTCCAGAGTCACACAAGCTCACAGAAAAACACTGCCTCTACTTTTAGATTCCTTCCCAGGAGGAACTGATTAAAAACTAAACAAGTTTACATAGCAACACAAGTCTGTAAAAGTGAAACAGTCCTACGTGAAGGACACATTAGAGGGGGCTCATCTGACTCTCATTTTGCTGTTATGGCACATGCAAGCCAAGCCATCTCGTACTTAAAGTTAGTTTGATGATTTTGTACATGGCTACTGAAGGCAGGAGCCTCTGGGTGTGTACTGCAGGGATGTATGTGTAAGTTATGTTTACTTATAACCTTGTGCTTGGTGGCCTGCTCAGGTGCTGCAGCAGGTGTGGCCCTTTGTCGGCCAATACCTCGAGAAGCTGCTGGTGGAAACCATCGCTCCATCTATCAGAGCCTCCAGCACCCACCTCCAGACCCTCAGCTTCACTAAAGTGGACATGGGAGACAAGGTGGTGCCACTCGTACCTTATCTATCATATGTAACTGCTGTAAACATTTACACTAATTATGCACATTGTTTATGTTGGGCTAACAAATGTTTTTCTGTTTGTTTCAGGCCATGAAGGTTGTGGGGATCAAGGCCCACACAGAGAATGATAAGGGACAAGTCCTGCTAGATCTGTACATCAGGTGAATGTTCGTTTAATAGTCTTTGGAATAATGACCTTTGAATTACTACGTTTAAACAACTTTTTTTGTTCTTCTTTCCTCAGCTATGTTGGAAATGTGGAGATCAACGTTGAGGTGAAAAGATATTTCTGCAAAGCTGGAGTGAAAGGAATACAGGTGTGTCTTCTTATCAAACGCAGTTACATTTATACTGTATATAAAGTCTTCATTTAAAGATGTTTATTTCGCACAAGCTCAAGGCTGAAGTGCACAGAGAAGTTTTGTTAGTATGAACAATCATTTCACAGACAGCATTTCTGTTCTTCTGTCTTCAGCTCCATGGGATGATGCGAGTGATTCTCGAGCCTCTGATTGGAGATGTGCCCATAGTGGGTGCGGTCACTATGTTTTTCATTCAGAGGCCGGTAGGTTGATCTGCAGTCACCTCTGTTTGCCCTTTTGTTGTTGCTCTCTTAACCTTCGTCCCTGTGACTATCATGTATCTCAGTTGGGAGCTTATACGCTTTTGGTGATATTGATTTCTCATCCATCCTGATCGATTTGCTGAATGCAGCACATTCTTTATTCTAATCTCTTCCCAGAAACTGGACATCAATTGGACTGGACTTACTAATTTGTTGGACGTCCCTGGACTGAAGTGAGTCATGTTGAAATAAACTTGTGGTGCACAGCAGTAAAAGCCATAACTTTTCAATAAACACAACTTCATAATATTTTTTTATAGAGTAAAGTGAACAAATAATTCAGGCACCGCAGGGGGAGTGTATTTCCACTGAAATGTTACTGTCTCTTTCGTCTCAGCGTCATGTCAGACAGCATGATAATGGATGCCATTGCCTCCTTCTTGGTTTTGCCCAACCGTCTTGTTGTTCCCCTGGTTCCTGGCTTACATGTGGCCCAGCTGCGTTGTCCTTTGCCCAGGGTAAAGCCTGAATATGTTCCTGTAGATGGTCATCTTATTTCATATTTCAGTAAACATGAGCATTAAAAGCTGTTTTTATTTCTCAGGGTGTGGTACGCATCCACCTGGTGGAGGCACAGAATCTAGCAGCAAAAGACAACTATGTGAAAGGGGTCATGGCTGGCCTGTCTGACCCCTATGCCATATTGAGAGTGGGCCCTCAGACCTTCATCTCCAAACACGTTGACAACACAGACTCTCCCAAATGGGGAGAAATGTATGAGGTAAGTACAATGATGGAGTGTGAGTCCTTGTTTTTCATATTTGCATTGGGTATCACATATCACTTCATCTTGTTGTGTGTTAGTCCAGGATTCAGAGATTAGTCTGCTGCTGTGCTGAGAATGGTCATTCATTCAGTAACGTCCATACACTGTAGATCGTCCATTCAGTTAGTCTCATGTCCTTATGTGTGTCTGGTACGTCAGGTTATAGTCCATGAAGTTCCTGGTCAAGAGTTGGAGGTGGAGGTCTATGATAAAGACCCAGACAAGGATGATTTCCTGGGCAGGTACTTATGCACAGTTCATGTCTCTCGTACACCTGAATCACCTTTCATCTCATCTTTCATGTCAATAGGATTAGAGTACATGTTTCTGACTACGTGATATCACTGTTCCAGTCAAGCTTATGCTATGATCCTTTTATTTGTATCAGTACAGTTTTTAAGTAATATTGTCTCACACTCCTCTTCCCTATAGGACCAAACTGGATTTGGGCATTGTGAAGAAATCCATAGTTGTTGATGATGTAAGTGAAAATCCTTTATCATCTCTGTCGTAACAGACAGTTGTATATGCAAATGTCTAATCTTTGGATTGTAAATGTATTCTTTGGCTGTTTTTTTTTTTTTTTTAAGTGGTTCACTTTGAAAGAAACCGACTCAGGACGGGTTCATTTCAGACTGGAGTGGTTGGCCTTGCAGCCTAGCACCAACCGACTAGAGCAGGTTTGAGTCATTTCCACCAGTGCATTACAGAATATAATGTGTAATAATAATAATATAGTGTGTTTGTGCGCGTCAATCACTGATCATCATGTCAAATAGTTGCAGTGAGGAAAAATGTGTTTGCTGTTCTCTCTCAGATCCTGAAGAGCAATGAGAATGTGACCAGCAAGAATGCCAACCCACCTTCTTCAGCCATCTTGGTTGTATATCTGGACAAGGCTGAGGCTCTTCCTGTGAGTCCTTCCTGGGTGTCAGATAGCACATTGCCACCCAGTGTGCCCACGTTTCGTGCTTAGCTCAGAGCTGCTTCCTGTGTGTGGTTAAACTGAGCTAGAGCTGTAATTGTTGTCTGTCTGACATTTCACATAGTTGTTGCTTTGGCCTGTAACCCTGCTCACTACATTGCATTATGCATGAGTGTGGCCAACACTGTCCAAGGCTGTTAATCATACATATTCTTCTGTGATATCTTTTAGAAAAGGTAACATCACTGACATAATATTTAAAATCATACTTTGTGGTTTCTTTCGATACAGAGTTTTACTTCCTAAATATGCCACGTGGTGTGCTGTTTCCCTTTAGCTATTTGTGTTGTTGCTATGGTAGCCTTATAAACACTGTTATTCACATCAACCAGTTATTCACGTCACGTCAGAGTGGGAGATAAGTCATTGTTCTGCTCTTAGTTATAAACTGTTATTGTTCCCCTTTCTTACTGCATGTTCTTCTTTACCATGTGTCTTTTAGATGAAGAAAGGAAATAAAGAGCCCAATCCCATGGTGCAGCTGTCTGTGCAGAACACTACCAAAGAGAGCAAGGTGTATTTACTGAGAAGATCCATTACAATGTAGATTATTTCATGTATTTCTATTTAATGCATCTGGACCTTTCTAATCAGTCTTATTGTTCATTTTTGTATTTAGACTTGTTACACAACCATTAATCCAGAATGGTCAGAGGCTTTCACCTTCTTCATCCACGATCCTCGCAATCAAAACATAAACATCGAGGTAACATCTTATAGGCTCCTGTACAAAACGTTTTTGTAGTTTGGCATTATAATAGACAAACCTGTTGTAGCCTTATTCTGGATTTCTTTTATGCTAAATTAACCAGGTGAAGGATGCTGACCGTGTGCAGTCACTGGGCAGCCTGGCCATCCCTTTGTCTCGCCTGCTGTCCAATTCCAATCTTTGTCTGGACCAGTGGTTTCAGTTGGAGAAGTCTGCATCTGCCAGTCGCATCTATATCAGCACAGTTCTCAGGGTAAATTGCAAAAAGGCCCTAATCTTGTGCTGCTTTAGACCAGTTAATGTCTGAAGAAAACATGCACAAAGTAGCTCATTAATGACATCAAGAAGTATTTAGTTTGATGTCTCAACTGAGATTACATTTTTTGGTCAAGTTAGTCATCTTATTTCTGACTCTCTTTTTCTTCCTGATGCAACATAGCTCCTGTGGTTGGATGAGGAACATATTCTGTCTGATGCGTCATCTAATCTGGGATCTGGACTTTCCAAACAGCTGCCCCAGCAGACCTCCCCCCATCCAAGCTTTGGCACAGAGGTAATGGAGGACAGTGTGATGGTGTGTTTTTACTTCCAATGATCTGAGCCTGGTGCACATAACATGCTAAAGTTTTTTTTCTTTAGGGATTGCTTAGAATTCACTTGTTGGCAGGCCAGAATCTTGTTCCAAAAGATAACCTGATGGGAGGTGTGGTAAAAGGCAAGAGTGATCCCTATGTCAAGATCAACATTGGAGGAGAAACATTTACAAGTCACGTTATCAAGGGCAATCTGAACCCCACCTGGAATGAGATGTATGAGGTAAATAACAGTATTAGATTGATGACTGGATATGTTTGTAGATGTCTTGTATAACTGGGTTAAGAGAGATTTTTATAATGCTGTCTTTGTTTACCTCTCAGGTGATTCTAACCCAGTTGCCAGGCCAGGACCTGCATGTGGAGGTGTTTGATAAAGACATGGACATGAAGGATGACTTCATGGGCAGGTAGTTACATATATATATATATATATATAATGTAATTATCACATGTGCTAATTAGATTTATACTGATACTTATGCTTCTTGTCATGCAGGCTGAAGATCAGTTTGAAGGACATCATTGATTCTCAGTATACTGATCAGGTGTGATACCTCAGCCAAACACACCAATTTCAGATTTTGCGAGACTTGTAAGAATTAGGGAACCAGCGACTTAATTTTAGAATATCTGGAAATCTTCTTTAACATTATTACTTATTCAAGTAACTCTGCATGTCGTTGTTTCTCTTGTTGGATCGGACCCTGTAGCTCCAGATTAAAATGGTTTATCTGTGTTTATCAGTGGTACAATCTGACTGATGTGAAATCGGGTCGAGTTCACCTGGTACTGGAATGGGTTCCTACAGCCACAGTGTCAGACAGATTAGACCAGGTTAGTATTTTTATATCTAGCCACAAATTAATGGACACTTCCTGGTTCCTGAGTCAATTTTCACTGTTTCTTTTTTGTGTCTTTAGGTTCTTAGGTTTTATTCCAAACAGTCATACCAGAACAAGACCGTTCCCTCAGCAGGCCTGCTGTTTGTGTTTATCGAACAAGCAGATGGCTTACCAGTGAGTCTTTTAGTACTACTGTGAAGGATAATCTGTGGCACTGACAACTAGCTTTTGATCTCCTGTTACCTATTCTGTCTCTCTGCAGGTGAAGAAGAGTGGAAAAGACCCTAAAGTAGGAGCAGAGCTCACCCTTAGAGATCTCTCCCGCAAGACTACAGTAAGATAATAGATAAAACTAGATAACTAGAGAACAGTGGATCTAAGTTACCACTGTAACACTGTTTCTAAGACTCATGACAAAATATCTGTCATTCATTTGACTGACTCTAATGTCTCTTCTGAAGGTGTGTGATCGCACTACATCACCTCAGTGGAATGATGCTTTCTGTTTCCCAGTTCGAGACCCCAGAGAAGATATTCTTGTAATTAAGGTAAGCTGCCCAATCAAAGGTCAATGCAGGTGATGTAATGTCTGATATATAAATACACTTATTCTAATGCCCTGTGTTGTGTTTTTTTAAGCTCTCCCACAGCTGGACCCTACCAATTGGTTCATTAGTGGTTCCTATTAGAGAGTTGTTGTCTGAACCAGAGCTGGTCTTGGACCAGTGGTTCCATCTGGATGGCGCCTCACCTGAGAGTCAGGTTCTTATAAGGGCTGAACTTAAGGTGGGAAAACTCTGTTTGTCAACATAGTTTTCTCTGTATTCTAGGCATTCAGTATAGATTCTTAACTTTCTTATTCTCTCTGCCTTTAGCATTTTCTGTATGTCTGTCGTTGTCTTTTTCTTTATCTTATATTACATTACTATTATTTTACTTGTACTGTGCATATTGATATTTACATTCAGGACTGCTGGTTAACAAACTGAAATACAATTCAATTGCAGATGCTGATTCCCAGCAAATGTCCTGGGGCCACTGATAAAGCCAAGGTCATTTCAGCGTCAGGCCCTTCCCCTGCTGTCCAAAAACAGGAGACGGGCACAGTCCAAAGGTTAGATATATCATTCAAAAAGGCCTTTCTTTTTTTTCATTGTTGCTTGTCTCTTACATTACAAACTATTACTGTATGAATAGCATTACTGTTTATATTTAGGTCAAGTTCAGTGGACACTCCTCCAGTGGAGACAGTTGTGTCTTCAGTGGCTTTTAACAAAGATGTTGATGTAAAGAAAACTGCAGTTGATGTGACAGAAGATAAGTTGGAAGAACCTCCAGCCCCTGCCATAGTACAACCTCGTCATACTTCCCCAGATCTGAGCTTTGCCAGTGAGGTAAGTTGAGATACAGATACAAGCAACATGACTTCAAATCATCACTTTTAATTAAAAATAAGTTATAAAGTTTAATGATCTCTTTTCTGTAGGGACTACTGAGAATCATCCTAATGGAGGCCAAAGGCCTAGTTGCCAAAGATAACATGATGGGCGGTATGGTGAAGGGCAAGAGTGACCCCTATGCCAAGATCAGTGTTGGAGAGGTCCCATTTAAAAGCAGCGTGATCAAGGAGAATTTAAACCCAGTCTGGAATGAGATGTATGAGGTGTGTAGATGGGGCTGTACAAATTGGATTTCCTTAAGCATGACAGTAATAAAGACTGGATTTTTGGTCTGTCTTAACATTTGTGTGTTGCCACAGGTGGTGCTGAGGCCTCAGTCAGGCCAGCAGATACAGGTAGAGGTGTACGACAAAGACATGGACAAAGATGACTTCCTGGGAAGGTGAGGGCTAATGTTGAGGTTTCTAGTTGTTCAACAGTAACTAGTCGCCTTCTAATGAAGCTACCTAAGTAGTTTATGTGTTCATAGGACTAAACTAAACAGATTTGACCATATAATCTTAAAGCTATATATATGGTATATTATATGCTATATATTAGATGACAGTCTGCACCTAATGTTTCTAAGCTGGTCATAGTTCAAGAAATAGATTGTTTAAAAAACTGTTAATAAATATTATGGTTTTAGTGATGAACCTGCATTTCACACTTCACATTTGATGGTGTTTAAAATGTGTTTTCTTTTTCATTGTGGACAGATTCCAAACCAGTGTGGCTGACATCATCCATTCCCAGTACACAGACCAGGTGAGTATTTCAGGCTTACTGTAAATATGTGCTCCTCTGGTTTAATCATAGGCTGCGACTCAGTAAGGTCACCTCTCCATTTCAGTGGTACACTCTCAATGATGTGAAGTCTGGACGTGTTCGCCTGATACTGGAGTGGGTTCCAGCAGTGTCCCACAACGACAGCCTGGACCAAGTTAGTGCACTTTAATATAATTTTCAATTTCTCCCTTTTTATCATATACATTCTTGTGATCATGATTATTTACACTGCCTAGTTATCTTACTTCCAAATAAGATCCGCTCTTGAGTTGATTCACAGTGCACATCGGTGCTGAGTCACTATAATGTATTTTTAATTTGATTTTCCACTGCAGGTCACGCAGCTGCAGTCTCTCCAGTCTTACCAGAACAAGACCATTCCCTCTGCAGCCCTGCTCTTTGTTTATGTGGACAGAGCACACTCATTGCCTGTGAGTCTCTTTTGTGAAGTCTTATTATGTACCACAGCCAACCAGGAAGATATAGTTGATTTGATCACCTTAGTTGATGCAGACAGGCCTACATAAAGTCCAGGTAAACACAGGAATAACAAGAGGTAGGGTCGGGAGATTCTTTTAACAGCAGGCAAAAGTTCAATATTACTTAGCAGCAGACTCAAAAACTAGGCACACAAAAACAGTCAGGTACAAACAGGAAGAGGGCGACTTGCACAAATTTGGCAAAGGACAATGGAAAACCAGCTTCTATAAACTAGGGGAAGTCATTTTTGAATAGAGAATAGGTGAAGGTAGGGTGGGGTAGGTCTTGCAGTTAATAAAAGGCAGCCCTAACTATACCAGATCCCTGAGGGAGTGCTGTGGTTTTAAGTAAAGGATACAAACTATTCATATAATGGTATGTGTTTTTCTGTGTCCAGTTAAAGAAGAGTGGAAAGGAGCCCAAGGCTGGGGCTGAGCTTGTCTTTGGTAAAACAACCTGCAAAACCAAGGTATGACACTGATAATAAAGACATGAAACACACACACACACACAGTCTATCACTATGTCAGTGTAGGACTGCAACCCCTAATTAATTTCATTCTATTCATTTTGGTTGAACTATTATTTGTATTGGTGACTTTAGATGTTAATTGGGTGATCTTAAAATGTAATGGGAGAAATGGCTTACAGCCTGTGGACATTTCAAACACTCTGGCACCCCTAGTGACGGTATCAAAAAAGGTTTTGCAGCAGTGCACAATAATATCCTGTTTTATTTGTTCAAAATACCAATTGAAACTGAATTAAAGCATTTTGTTTAAAGTTTGAGGCTAGTTAAGGATCTACCATTATTTATTTTTCCGTCTGAAGGTGTGTGAAAGCTCCACATCACCTCAGTGGAATGAGGCGTTCTACTTTTTGGTTCGAGACCCCAGAGAGGAGATGCTCATAATAAAGGTACAAATGTAGTATTTGTCTCAAAGTACAACAGTATTTAAAATCTAAACAATCACACGCTGACATTATGTGTTCATGTGTCCTTATCTCTGTAGTTGTCCAGTGCATGGGACCAGCCAATGGGATCTCTGGTAATTCCTGTTAGAGAGCTGCTCTCTGAGCCACAGCTGGTGCGGGACCAGTGGATGCATCTCGATGGAGCTTTACCTGAAAGTGAGATCTTACTGAGGGCTGAACTGAAGGTATGAGAATATAGAATATATATACACAGGGAATTAGTGTCATTGTCTCTGATAGAGAGATTATCCACATGGAAATATTTTGCTTACAGATCCTCAACTCAAGGATGACTGAAGTTCCAAAGCCTTCAGTAACTGGTTCGAAGGTGGACACCGTCACAGCTGAGACATTGAAAGCAGCTAGTGAGAAGGAAAAAAGCTCACAGCTGCCAACACCGCATGACACAGCCGTGTGAGTGTTTGGTGTCTGATTTTAATAATAAACAACATAAACATAACAAACATAAAAAGTGCTGCTGCTAAGACCTTAGTCTAATTTGGAAACCCTCATAATCATGCTACTCAGTGCTATTCAAATATGGTATAAGGAAACATTATCTGTAAATACTCATTTGGAAAGTAAACAAGCTTAATTTGTAGCTTAGTGAAGCTAATAGAGATAAAACTAGGTCTTGTTAGTCTCAGTCAGGAGCCTCTCTGTGGTGTTGTTAACAGCAGTGTGTTTTTCCAGGTCAGCATCCAACCAGCCTCAACAACCTAAAGCAGCAGAAGCAAATGCAGCACTCTCCACAGAAAAAGCTACTCCTCCTGAACCACCTGTGATTCACACTGCACCTGAAACGCCCCCTGATGCTGCTGTGAGTTCTGTCACATAATAGTCAGTGGTTTTGATAATCTGTCTATTTTCAATGTCATAACATGGCTGTCATTTTGTTTAGCTGGTGAAAAAACCAACAGGTGTACAGGAGCATCCCACAAAGCCAGACCCAAGCAGTTAAAGGAGACACAACTAAACCACTACAACTAAAACAAACAGAGGGGTGAGTTCTACATTGCAGAAAAAAAATCCTTCATCATTACTTTCGGTTAGAGCCATAAATTTGGAGAACCCCAATAAGATATGTATCAATAAGAGAATAATATAGCAATAATAAAATAATAATGAAGTATTATCCATTAAAATAAAATTATCCATTCATACCATGAGAGATTAATGCATATGGATATGTCAGAGATCACATCGAAAATCTGTGATATTTCCATTTAAATACATGAACAAATCAGGATGTTTCAGGATTTATAAACATAAGAAGTTATGACACGTACAATGGAAAAGATATTTAAGGTTCTGCACCATAGGTCAGCTATTTCTAGGTCATGAATCAAATTTAAGCTGATTTGTGGCATCGATCATGTTGACTTTGTTCAAAAGTCCAGAGTAAATCAGCTTACAGAAAGTATCAGAAATCAGATACTTTCTCAGCATCGGTCATGGCTGCAGGTTATTAAGGGGGCAGGGCACAGCGCTCTAAAACACTTTGCAGAAACTTGATCAGTTGCATCGAGTGCACAGCCAGGCAGACCAAACCTGACCACTCCAACAGAAGATCAATACATCAAGCTCAGTGTTCACTAGAAAAACAGCTTCATCACAGAGAAAGAATTTGCTAAATAAAGAACGTACGATTGCAGTCAGCAAAAATGTGCTGTTAAACCTGAAGGCTGATCTTACCTCCTTTTTTTCTTCAGACAAGTGGTTTAGAGATGTAAAATGTTTCTTCTTTTTATAATTTATGACAACTTGGGTTTCTAAATCCTCAAACTCTCTTGAATATTTAAGCAACACTCTACTGAAGCAGCACTGTATATTATCTATATCTATTCAGATTGTGTTTTAAAGCTGTCACTAAACACGTTTAAATCCCTGCACTATTTCTGTTTGCATAATGGTAGTTCTGGTTTGGATAACCTTGCCCATGCCACTGTGACTGGTCTGCCTGCTAAAACCATTGAGCCAGCAGAGGTCAAAGAAATCCCCAAAGCCGTTGAAGTTCTTCCACCTCACACCACCCCTGAGCCAGATTTTGGGAAAGAGGTGGGTTGTGGGATCTGTTGCCCATCATCACGTGTTTTTGTTTTTCCATTTGAGAGTATTAGTTTATGTTAATTAGTTCAGAAAACCCTCCTGGGTCTCTTTTCTTCTGCTTATCTAACTGTATAAGTTAACATGAATAAAAAAGGATGTGTGCCAAACATTGCATCATTTTTTCAATTTAAAGAACTGTGGCTAAATAAAAAAAAAGAAAAATGACGACCCTAGGAAATATTTCCATTATCTTGTCAAAGTTTATTTTTACATATTTCAGACATGATGTTAGTAGAAGTCAATGTCAGTCTAAACAAGGCTGGTTGAACTTGTTTAAATAACCCTCTGTATGATGGGGAACTGTCCCTCTGTCCCTCTAAAAGGTACAGCTGATCATAGATGCACCTAAGAGAGCTACAGATGCTGTGTGTTCTACATCACTTACAATGTTCATCCTGCAGGGGTTGCTGAGGATTCACCTGCTGGAGGCCCAAAACCTGGTTGCCAAGGACAACCTGATGGGGGGCCTGGTGAAAGGCAAGAGTGACCCCTATGTCAAGATCTACATAGGAGGGGCTACATTTAAGAGTCATGTTATCAAAGAGAATCTCAATCCAACGTGGAATGAAATGTATGAGGTATGAAGTACTAGTTATCAAATACTGTTGCACTATATCTACATATTTGTCAGGAAAATGTTTGGTATCTTTGTTGTTTATTTTAAAAAACTAATTTGTTTTTAACAGCTGGTTTTGAGTGAGCACAGTGTGCAGGAGATCAAGTTTGAAGCATTCGATAAGGATATTGATTCTGATGACTTCCTCGGCAGGTGTGTGTCTTGTTGGTTAAACAGTAACTTGCATCACTGCTCTAGAGACCTGTGTACATTGATCTGCATTGGGAGAATCTCACTTAGATACATGATCAGAGATAAAAAGAAGACTATTATAGAAAAAGAACAGTGGTTTGGTTCATAGAGGACCAACAAGTCGTATGTCACATTGTATTATGTGTATTAATAGAATATTTACATGGAGTTTCTGTAAATAACCTGTATTAATCTACTGCTTAGTGTCAGCACATGATATCTTTCTTTCTTGAAATAAAAAACGTGACGTTAACCATTGCTTGTTTTTATGTTGGCAGGTTCAGCATTAAGTTAAATGAGGTTATCAGATCCCAGTACACAGATCAGGTTAGTCAGTACCTCGGAATCTGAACCAGTGCCATGTGATCTCTCTAAACTCACTTCCTTATATGAAGGGTGTTGCCGTGCTGATCTAACTGACTTTGTTTGTGTCACAGTGGTATCCTCTGAAAGATGTGAAGACTGGACAGGTTCACTTGATACTGGAGTGGGTTCCTACAGTGTCAGATTCTGTCAGGCTTGACAAGGTGGGTCTTTACCCATGTTTGCAGCTACGTCACCCACTGGTTTTGGCCTCACTCTGCTTATCGAGTCTTTTGTTTTGTTTTTTTAAATATGGATTGTTGAAATGTACCCAGGAACGCTGCCTACTAGATAAAGCTGTTCAGTCAAATTCCAACAGGCAGGGCACATTATTCACATTGCACCATAACAATCAGGCCTAACTGACTGTGCTCTATGTTCCAGGTTTTGCAGCTTCAGTCTCTTCAGTCTTATCAGAACAAAGCCATCCCCACTGCTGCTCTGCTCTTTGTACACATCGACAGAGCACATTCCTTACCTGTAAGCCTCCTGCATTTTATTTACATACTGTGCAGTAGTTGACAAAAACAGTTTATCATGTAATAAAACTCTTTGTTCCCTATTAGTTGAAGAAAAGTGGCAAAGAACCCAAAGCAGGAGCTGAGCTCGTTCTGGCTGAAACAACATACAAAACCAAAGTGAGACTCACACACTGAACTTTGTGTTTATGAGTAAGCAATAAAAACTTTTAATAACTGTCTGATGTTTTTCCATTATCTCTCTTAAGCTGTGTGATCGCACCAACAACCCGCAGTGGAATGAGTCTTTCCACTTCCTGGTTCGTGACCCTAAACATCAGATGCTTGTAGTAAAGGCAAGACCCTTATTTACTTTTAAATATATGCACCTCTGCTGATGTGGTTACAGGTTAGATTTGTTCACATTTAGCAGCATTAATGTTTCATACTGTGTCTTCCGTTGCAGTTATCGAGTGGCTGGGACCAGCCGATGGGATCTCTGGTGGTTACTGTTAAGGAGCTGCTCGCAGAGCCACGGCTGGTCATGGACCAGTGGTTCCATCTGGATGGAGCCTCGGCCGAGAGTCAGATCCTGCTGAGAGCTGAACTCAAGGTGAGAAAGGGAGCGCATGTGCACTTATACATGTTGTACACACACAAATATTAAAGACTTCTGTTTTGTTTTCAGATTCTCAATTCCAAAATGGTGGACATGATCAGTGCAGGCACTCTGCCCTGTGCTGCCTCTGCTTGCTCTGGAAGTGGGCAGGTGAAGTTGTCTCTTTCATATGCATCAAAGGAGAAAAAGCTAATAGTCCTCGTCCACGCCTGCAGGTGAGCTTCTTCAAATAGAGTACCAAATCACTTTCAGTCAGATTGTGTTCACGTCAACGATGTAAATAGAAGTGGAGACTTTTTGCTTTAGCTTGTACAATCGGTGAGGATATTCTTTCTTTTTTTGTGTACAGAGGTCTGTTGCCTCAAAGTAAAGATGGCGTAGACAGCTACGTCTCCCTCATGCTGCTGCCAGACAAAAGCAAAGCCACCAAGAAGAAGACGGCAGTGAAGAAAAGGGACCACAACCCAGAATACAATGAGAGGTAATTATCGAAATGGGTAAATGTATTGTCTTTATATTCCAGTTCAAGATTCTTTTAATTTGAATATGCATACATTTTGGAAGATCTTTATCATATCTCTCTCATATTTGCCATTTTCTCTAAGATTTGAGTATGATCTGTCTGCGGAGGACACAAGGTTCAGATCCCTCAGTGTTTCTGTGAAGAATAACTCGGCCTCGTTCAGGAGCCGTGATGTCATTGGCCAGGTCAGTCTAATACCTGCCCCTCTTATATTGCATACATTTTATTGCTTTCTATATATGACAGATTTTATAATGGACAGATTTTTAACAAAGCTATCTAACAAAATAATACACAGATGCTCTGTGGACTTTCTAAAGATTGTTCCACCTGACTAGCCCCCAACTCAAACACATTTAGAGAACTGGGGTAAATTCACAGGTGTCCAGCTCAGGTTCTACACCAGGATAATCTCGACCAGAAACCTACAGTCTATTTTAAAACCATCCCTAGTTAACAAGTTATTTCATTCTTTAACTCTTACTTGTTTGTACTAATACATATAAACAGTAACAAAGGTAAAATATAGCTGTTAACATGTCATTCCTGTTCTTTAGGTGCAGATCGAGTTGGCTGATGTTGACCTGGTTTCTGGTGTCACTGAATGGTGAGCAGAGCTGTCTGAACTTTCTACAGACTGCACTGAAGTTAGCTATAGTGATATTCCACCCAAAATATATTTGTGATCTTCACTTGGTAAAAATAAAATGCATTCAACACTGATCATCTGATCATGTGAGAGGTTGCTGTTATGGTAAGTGTTTCCTCACTCATAGAGCAACAGATGATGTGCTCAGCTTGAATTAATCAGTTTTCATGGTACAAAGTTCAGTGCAGTGCAAATAATCAGCATTACACCAAAGGATACTGTAGCCAAATACACTCCTTGCTCTGGAGCTGTAGAGTGTTGGGGACGATTATGCAACACAGAAGCAGTGAAGGCAGCCTATCTATAAACATATAAGCACAGCAGAGAAGTGGGTTATGCTGTAGGAGTGATTTGATACATTTCAGTTCATGTTTTAGGTGGAAAATGACTTAACTGTCCACTGTTTCATTGTTTGATCAACACACTAATTAAATTGCTGTCTCCGTTTATTCCAGGTTCACGCTGAAAGACGAAGCTGAATAGACGCTTTGCTTGCCGATGCCATAGTTGCATCATCATTACTCAGCGTTTTGTCAATGCTGCAACTCACACCGATGCCTTCTCCCTCCAGTGTCACTGTGGCAGCCTTTCCTGCATCCACCCAACTTTGTGTATCAACATATACTGTAGTATAGAATGAAACTGCACTATATTTACTCACCAAAGATGAGTAGGTTGAAGTACCTGAGTTGCCAAGGACTGTGGAGCAAGTTGGTTTTAACTGAAGGTGACTTAATATTTGAAGAAATAATAGTTTTGAGTTATAGTTCACTTTTTTAACTAATGGGTTTTTTATGCATTTCTTATTCACGCTAATGCCATATCAGTATTTAGGATATGCTTTGTGACATGCTTACATTTTAGTTATGCAATATTTCACAGGATTTTTGCTTTTGAAGATTATTTTTATGAGTTATAAACTACAAGACATGCATTTTGTTTTGTCACAACTGAATCATTATATGTTTGATTTTTGTATATTTGCAAATGATATGGACCAGATGGGATACTTAAGGATGGCAACACAAATAAACAGATTTTACACTTCAATTTTGTTTTATGTAGTTTTTGATGGTTAAATCTATGGATCAGTTGTTGGCATTCACACTTGTTATTAATTCATAATCTGTGCTGTTATTTATGTTCACACATTAACTTGTTGCAACTGAAAGTGCAGAGGAACGAAAACATTCTGTCAACATATCCATTTTCTACATGTGACACAATGTCCCAGAGCGGTTTTATGTAAATACATAAAAACAATTAGCAGACTCCATGTTTCACATGGTGCCGTGGAACACTTTAAAAGTAGTTTAATTTGAGGAAAGCTCACATTTGCTCTGTACTGATAGATGCCCTTTAAATTTACATCTATCGGTCTGTGAGAACATAAAACCTTCAGGTTGCAGCATTATAATTAATAGGACTGATTTAAAGACAGATGGTACTTGTATTTATTTAGCTTGTTCTTAGTTAAACTGCCATTTTTGTGTGTTTGAAATAATTTTACTGCTTTTTACTACTGCATTAAGACTAAGTAGCAGACATTACACAATTTATTATATCAAATAAATATTTATTTCATATATCATTTCAATATATTTTGTATAAATTGACCTAAATGACTGAAATGCATATTACTGTTTTATAATGTTTCTTGTTAGTTTTTATGAATTAAAGTTTCTTTAAGATGCAGCAGACAAGAGAGGTCTTAAACCAATGTATTCTCATCACTTTATTTTTGTGTTATAATAAAACACAAAACATTTGCTTTTGTTTTCTCTACATTAAAGAAGGTTTAAATCAATACCTGTTAATGAGTTTTTAAAGAACTTGAAAATGCTCTTTGACTGCACATCACTCCCAGGCAAAGACAAAACATATAGCCTACTATACATCTCTGTATATTTACATAAACATAATGCTGATGTGAGCTGTGAGAGTGTGTGATAGCTGACATGTTCAGTAACAGTAATTGGTAAAGTGCCCCTTTGCCAGTATAGTGTTTGACCCCTACTTTGTCTTGAGAACTGCCTTAATACCTAATGGAATAAATTCAACAAAGTGCTGGAAACATTCATATTTGGGTCCATGTTGACATGACAGCATCACACCGTTGTTGTAGATTTGTCAGATGCAGGTCTATGATGACAATCACCTATTCCATACTAGATGATTTCAGTTTGGTAATGTTGCACATTGTTCTGCTGGACCTAGCCTAAAATATAAATAAACAAAATATCCCCCACCCACTACATCACCACCATCAGCAGCAGCCTAACCCTAACCACTGATACAAGGCAGGTTGGATCTATGTTTTCATGTTGTTTCTGCCAAACTGCAACTCTACAATCTGAATGTGCAAGACACATCAGACCAGGCTGTAGACTGAGTTTGCTGTGACACATGGTCTGATGCTATAGTCCGTTGGCTGAACCTCAGAGGACACTTTCACTTTCATTTCTGAGGAAGAAGCTGCGTCCAAAGCCAAGTGAAGCTGCAGTAAGTGTTTTTCTGTCTTATTCACTCATTATTTGTGCTAAGTTCATGTTCACGGTGTCAAAATAGAGTTTGAGATGTAGTGTCAGATGTTGTGTTGTCAGAAAGAAGTGGAAACGCAGGTTGTGGTGTGGAGACCATCAGCCTGCTGCAACTGAAAGTAACATGTCTGAGTGTGGATTTATAGAAATACATAACAAAAAGAATAGAAATAATAATAAATTTGCATTTGTTTAGGTAGACATCATGTTTCAGACATTTGCGAACCTCTGGAACAGTCTGACAATGGACAACCCTGCCGAGGACACAGAGGAGGAAATGGACACTGTGAGTACAAACTAAACACTGGAGCTGTAAAGACAAGTTCTTGTATTGTGATTCTACTTTAATGTTAATATGTGAATCTGTTTGTTTGTTTTGTGAAGTCTAAACTTTCTTTCTAATCTAAATATCCGATTTCTCTTCTGCTCTCTTCTAGTCTGATTATCAACCATCTTCTTCTAGTTATACTCAGGTAGGTGTATTTACATGTTCAAAGACACAGATCACTTGAACCAGTCTGGTTAAGGATTTAAAACTGATGGAAACTGCTAATGGCAGTGGGACTGGTTTTCTAATAACACATAAGCTGCTGGTTCATGTTAGGGACTAAAATCAGGTGGATAGAAAACTAATGTAGTGAAGTGTATGTGAAAGTGAAAGAACCTGCACAACGTTCTGGAGTAATTTTGGACGACTCCTCTTCACAAAACTGTTTCAGTGTAGCAATATTCTTGGGATGTGTGGTGTGAATGGCTCTCTTAAGGTCATGCCACACTATTTCAATCGGGTTGAGGTCAGGACTCTGACTGGGCCACTCCAGAAGGTGTATTTTGTTCTGGTGAAGCTATTCTATTGTTGAATTACTTGTAAGCTTTGGATCATTGTCCTGTTGCATCACCCATCCTCTGTGGAGCTTCGGTTGGCGGACAGATGGTCTTACGCTCTCCTGCAAAATGTCTTGATAAACTCTGGAATCCATTTTTCCATCAATGACAAAAATCCGTCCAGGCCCTGAGGTAGCAAAGCAGCCTCAAACCATGATGCTCCCTCCGCCATGTTTTACAGTGGGGATGAGGTTTTGATGTTGGTGTGCTGTGCCTTTTTTTCTCCACACATAGTGTTGTGTATTTTTTCCAACAACAACTCAATTTTGGTTTCATCTGTCCACAGAATATTTTGCCAGTAGTGCTGTGGAACATCCGGGTGCTCTTGTGCAACCTTCAAACATGCTGTAATATTGTGTATATTAACAACAATGGCTTCCTCCGTGGTGTCCTCCCATGTACTCCATTCTTGTTTGATGTTTTCCTTATTGTAGATGTGTCAACAAAAATGTTAGCATGTGCCAGAGATTTCTGTAAGTCTTTAGCTGAGGGAGAGTAGCAACAGTGCTGAACTTTCTCCATTTGTAGACAGCCTGTCTTACCGTGGACACGTGAACATCAAGGCTTTTGGAGATACTTTTGTAACCCTTTCCAGCTTCATGCAAGTCAACAATTCTTGATCGTAGGTCTTCTGAGAGTTCTTTTCTGAGCGGCATGGTTCACATCAGGCAGTGCTTCTTGAAACCAGTAAACCCAAAACTGGTGTGTGTTTTTAAAGGGCAGGAAAGCCAAGTTCAGTTCAATTGTAATTTCAAAACCAGATCTTTCCATGTGAATAACCCAAACAAGTTTGTTTGTTTCAGGCCTCAGGGAGTTCATCACAGGAAGAAGAAACTCTAGTTACTCTCTCAGTGAAGTGGTCAGCATCTCATCGATCACAGAAATTAAAATTCCAACTAGAGCAGATTCTTCAGACATGGTTCAACAGAAGGAAACCTGACACAGACTGTTCAGTTGTCAAGACATTAGGAGATGAGAGTTTTTTGATAAAGATCAAACCTGCTCCAGGTGCAGTAGAACTATGTTTTATACTTAACTGTTACAATTACATCTCAACCAACCATCTAATCACCTACAAATATATTCTGTATAATAACTATAATTAAAAAAAGAATACAATTCATTTTCGCCAATGTTTTGTTTATGTATTATTCTTTTTATTTGTTTGGCCATTTGAATTTTTCTTTCTTTTTCTCTTTTTAAGCCATGAAGGATCTTCAGGAACTGAATGGACAAACACTGACCCACAAAGATGGCAAAACAGTCATAATAATGTCCATTAGCCTGACACCACCACAGCTGGAGACCCAAATACCAGCGCCTGCATTAAAGAACCTTCCTCCTTCATCCTTATCACAGCCACAGGATGTATGTACTTTATAATAAATCAGTAGGATCAAATTCTATGAAAATAGCTTTTTACTAAATGAAAACATTATCTTTGTGAAACCAGTCTGTGTAACCATGAGTAAATTTTTACTGTCTTCACAAAAATACCAGTAACAAACCAAAAATAACCAGGCTATGTCAGTTGTGCCATGTGAATCAAAATTTAATATTGAAAAATACCCCTGTGTTCTGTACTGATAGATGCTCTTTAGTTGGTGCTTATATTCATTTAGCTTGTTCTGTTGAATATTTGAAATAATTGTTATTTGCACTGTTAATAAGTAGCTGACATTACATAACTTCTACGTGTTCATAAAATATATGTTTCATATATAATTTTTAGCATTTTTAAAAGTTAAACCAGGTTCAGTTCAATTGTAATTATATTTCAAACAGAAAATAACTTTTAAAACCAGATCTTTCCATGTGAATAACCCAAACGAGTTTGTGCTTCTCTGGTTGTTAATAAAGTTATATGAATGATTTTTCAGGCTTCAGGGAGTTCATCACAGGAAGAAGAACCTCTAATTACTCTCTCAGTGAAGTGGTCAGCATCTCATCGACCACAGAAATTAAAATTCCAACTAGAGCTGCTTCTTCAGACATGGTTCAACAGAAGGAAACCTGACACAGACTGTTCAGTTGTCAAGACATTAAGAGATGAGAGTTTTGTGATAAAGATCAGACCTGCTCCAGGTGCAGTAGAACTATGTTTTATACTTAACTGTTACAATTACATCTCAACTAACCATCTAATCACCTACAAATATATGCTGTATAATATCTATAATTAAAAAATTTGATTCGATTTTTCTCTCTTTAAGCACTGAAGGATCTTCAGGAACTGAATGGACAAACACTGACCCACAAAGACATCAAGACAGTCACAATAATGTCCATTTCCCTGACACCACCACAGCTGGAGACACAAACACCAGAGCCTGCATTGAAGAACCTTCCTCCTTCAGCCTTATCACAGCCACAGGATGTATGTACTTTATAATAAATCAGTAGAATCAAATTCTACAAAAATTGCTTTTAACTAAATGAAAACATCTTTTATTCAGCAGCAAATGCGTCACCTGGGACAAAATGGTTTCAGCAGTGCAGAGGCAGTTTCACAGCTGGAACCACTTCTGCAAAGAGGAAATCAAAAATATAGAGAAAAAGAATGTTAAAATCATGGCAGAGGTGATGATGACGTTTGAACCAGACCAGAAAAATGGAGACCCACAAAAAGCTTTGTCGAAGTTCACAGACCTTGCACAGAAATGCATTGGAGAAACCAACGGCTCAACCGTTCCTTTTAAGTCTGGAGATCCAGACGCATGGAGCGACACACTCAGAGTCATCCAGAGAAGTGAGAACAAAGTTTTGGTTACTCTGACTTCTGAAGAAATTACCATATGTGGGAGTTTAAGGTTTCAGAATCAGAGATAAGTGATGACAAAGTCATTGTCAGGGCTTCCTACAGGGGATTTAGAGGAAACGTGTCAATGGAGAGCCATACTGTCAGAGCTCTTCTCCTGTTCATACTTTTAATTACAATGGAAACCATAACAATGAAAAATAAACGTTAATATCAGACACCGTATGAAAAGAAGAGTAACTTATCAAATTTATAGAAGTGTATGATCCTTTTTCAATAATGGACAATAAAACGAAATGGAAAAACAATAAAAGACATTGCTATCAGCATATAACTGTCTGTTGGGTTTTCACAATACACATCATCAAGTATTCACCTCAGTATCAGGAGACTTAGAACTTATTTAATGTAGGTTTTAGTATAGTCGTCATCTTCAAGGTTCTCATCCTCGTCAATTATCTGTTGGTACTTAGCATTAATGCAATGGAGACTAGAAGAGAAGAGTTAGACTGCTCCATCTCCAAAACTATTTCTCAGACAAGGAGGTGAAAGGATCGTCTACCTCAAAATTTGTCACCAGCTGGGTGAAGGACTCCATGGCCAGAGATCAGACAGGACAGGACGGAATAGTCAATCTTTATTTATAGCAACAGAACAATCGTAAATCAATGGACACAACAGTCACTAGAAGGAGATGACGTAGGGCGAGTATGGTGGTCTGGAAACCGGACGTGACGTCACGACCAAGATGGCCGACCAACAGAGAGCACATGGACAAAATGGACAATGGAGAAGGTTCAGGAGTGCAACAAGAGTATAAGCACCATGAGAATACAGTCCAGCTTCAGTTCCTAAAGAAATCCAATGTCTAAACCAGGTGTGGGAACAGTCTGAGGTTATGAAGAAAGGCAGTCCACACAAATAATTCACAAAGCTAAACTCAGAGGCGAGGGAAATCCAGGTCATACACAGTTAGGCAGTTCGGAGATAAGTCCGGCAGGCAAAATCCAAAACAGAAAAGGGGTCCAAACTGTCAGAGAGGGGGAAAAGAACAACGAAGGACAAAACAGAACAGAGAAAACACTCACTGAACCAAAGGGGTAGTCAATTAGGTGACCGCATGTGAACAGACTGGGAAGATGAAACAGGAAGTTGCCAAAATAAGAGCATGGGGGAAAATAAAGGCAGCAACAAGGCTGGAATCATGACAAAGCTTCCAGGTTGTTCTTCAGACAGTGCAGTCAGATCTTATAAGGCTTAAGTGGTGCTGCCGTCTTTTGTGAGGTTTGAATGTACAGTATGAAACACTCTACAGACACCTCCATTTTCTGTTAACAACATTTCCAATACCTTTTGTTTCTGTTAACAACATTAATGATTGTTGGGGCCAATTGCTTTGCTGTTCCTTTGAACCCATCACTTGTAAAACTCAACAATCACTGGTGATTGGTAAAATAAATAGTTTATCCAGTCTAATCTTTTAATTTTAACCTACCACATAAGGAATTATTCAAATCTGGCACCAGTTTGGTTTGTAACCTTATATATATAAGGAACACCTCCAGGGACCTTTATAACAGTTCATCTGACCTTTTTACTGTTTGGTTTACAAATCACAAGGAATTACAGGGGAGATCTTCTGAGGTGATGTTAATGGTTTCATTATAAGACACTGTTTTGAAACATCTTCACATCTTGTTTAAACCAGTACTCTTGTTCAGTCTTGGGAGAATTATCTTGCTTATTTTTTATTAATTTAACCAAAATATCTAAATTTTGTGTTTTCAAGCTAGTTCAACTTAAAGTTAGGTTTTATTGACAGAACTTATAACCATTGACTGCTGCCTACACAGCATGTAATCACCCATATGAGGATGGGTTCCCTGTTGAGTCTGGTTCCTCTCAAGGTTTCTTCCTGTTGCCTTCTCAGGGAGTTTTTCCTTGCCACTGTCGCCCTCGGCTTGCTCATCAGGGACAATCACATTATTATGACTCATACACATACACTGTTCATGTACTGTTCTTTGGTTGTGTAAAGCTGCTTTGTGACAATGTCAATTGTAAAAAGCGCTCTACAAATAAAATTGAATTGAATTGAATTGAATTAGTTTTTCTCACTTTAGGTTTGTAACTTAAAATGATGTCATTAATAAATAAATGTGTGAATGAGTTTACTCAGCTCGATAAATTGAGTTGATAAAATACAAAACTAATTAGAATTTTAGTGGATTTCTCAGCATGCATTTGTCAATTTAATGCACTCAAAAGGCTGTTCTGCTTGAGTATTTAAAGAAAATAGTTATTGTTGAACTTTCCATGTGTCTTTAATACACATATATATATATTAGATCACAGTTGTTTACTTTCACATATACATTTAAGGACCATGATAGAGGTGGGTGTTAAATTCAATCCCCACCACAGTACACTTATAGTTTTTAAAAACACATGGTTTAGCTAAACATGACTGCCATGTATTAATTATTGTATATTTTGTCCCAAGCAGAAGCCAGCACATTATGTTAGATGCAGTACTATGGTCGTTCTACTCAGTTTGATGAGTTTCTTTAGGGTAACTGAGAAATTTGTAGATGTTAACAAAACTAGGAGCAATTTAAATATTAGACCAAACTGACTGGTATCAATGCAACAGATCGTCCAAATAAAATTAAATCTTTAAGTCAGAGCAACTGCCTAACTTGTTCAATGAACTAATAAATCTAAATCAACCAAACCAAAAACATTAGTTTACACAGCAAACTATACTTAGTCAAGACAGCCTTTAGGTGTCTCAGAAGAACAACATTACATTTCTTGACTTAATCTAAAAAAAAAAAAAAAATCAAAGCAGCCTATGAAGTTGAGACAACAATTTACATTTCACAGTGTGTGGACACTATTACTCCGATCAAGTCTAACGGGAGATTTTTCTTCCTTCGCTTCACGTTACAAGGACTATTAACATAGATATAATCTTATAATATTTATTGACAGGGCATCTTTTCTCTCACCTACATCAAATAAACCTTTTAACTACATAACCATATACACTATCTTTTTAACTGTTGACACGCAGTTACATTATTGAGCATACATATGTATTTTGGGTGGCTATGGTTTACCAGTTTCCTCCCCTTGTCTCAAAAGAAAACTCCCACATCAGTGGTTTTAATAAAGATACATGGGGCACTTAAATATTTCAATAAAATCATTCTTCTTCTATATTAAGGCCCTTGCAGCCTGTGACCTCTTATCCTAAAAAACAGTTACAGGTATCCCCAGCCTGGAGCTGTATACCTCCAGAATAATGCCCAATGTTTTTCCTGCTTGTTATTGTTTTTGTTGCCTGCTGTTCTTTTCTCTCTCCTCTTTCCACTCAGCGGTCGAGGCAGATGGCCGACCACCATGAGCCTGATTCTACTGGTTTCTTCCTCTAAAGGGAGTTTTCCTCTCCACTGTTGCCTAAAGCTTGCTCAAATGGGATTGTTGGGTTTTCTATATCATTTTTTATACAATTATATTATATTATAAGGTCTTAAACCTTACACTGTAAAGTGCCTTGTGATGACTTCTGCTGTGTTTTGGCAATGTACAAATAAAATTGAATTAAATTGAATTGAATTGTAAGTGTTAATTCTTCAGAAATATTATGCATGAGTATGCTGAGTTTCAGGTATCCTGACCCCTATCTGAGCAGAGTCAGAAAGCAGCTGAAGCCTAAAGGCATAAGGTTGATTAAGTCTAGACTGTTTTTGGAGAACTGTGGTCACAACTCTAACTTAAAAATAACTTTAGTTTAATTTAGTGAAAACTAAACATTTTTATTATCTTTCTAGAAGAAGGCCTGAGCCAACATGTATCATTGTGTAATGTAAAGCTTGACCAATATCTACAGGCTTGAATGCATTGAGCTGCTGCCATGTGATTATATAATATTTGTGCCATCATTCAGTCTTTTATTTATTTGACAACCAAGATGCAGCATTGACAACACTGAAGCTCTCACAGAAAAGGAAGCAAGAGGAGAAGGCAGAAAAGAAAACTCTCCAATATGCATGAATATATTAGTTAGTAGTTTTTTATGATTGTCTGGAACAGACAGAAGAAAATAATGAACTATTTGAGAGCACAGTGAGTTGATAATGTGCAGGATGGTGAAACGCAGCAGCTGCGCCAGTCGACGGGGGGGTGGAGCCTGTGACGTCACTGCAGCACTTTCACTTTCATTTCTGAGGAAGAAGCTGCGTCCAAATCTAAGAAAAGCTGCAGTAAGTGTTTTTCTTATTCACTCGTTATTCGTGCTAAGTTCATGTTCACGGCGTCGAAATAGAGTTTGAGATGTAGTGTCAGATGTTGTGTTGTCAGAAAGAAGTGGAAACGCAGGTTGTGGTGTGGAGACCATCAGCCTGCTGCAACCGAAAGTAACATGTCTGAGTGTGGATTTATAGAAATACATAACAAAAAGAATAGAAATAATAATAAATAATCGTTTGTTTAAGCAGACTTCATGTTTCAGATATTTGCGAAGCTGTGGAACAGTTTGACAATGTCCAACCCTGTCGAGGACATGGAGGAGGAAATGGACACTGTGAGTAGATTGATATGAACCAAGTCTACAAACTAATGTAAACACTGGAGCTGTAAAGACAAGTTCTTGTATTGTGATTCTACTTTAATGTTAATATGTGAATCTGTTTGTTTGTGTTGTGAAGTCTAAACTTTCTTTCTAATCTAAATATCCCATTTCTCTTCTGCTCTCTTGTAGTCTGATTATCAACCATCTTCTTCCAGTTATACTCAGGTAGGTGTATTTACATGTTCAAAGACACAAATCACTGATTTTAAAACTGGTGGAAACTGCTCATAGCAGTGTGAATGTTTTTCTTATAACACAGAAGCTGCTGGCTCATGTTAGGGACTAAAATCAGGTGGATAGAAAACTAGTGTCGTGAAGTGTATGTGAAAGTGAAAGAATCCAAATGAAGGCTCAAGATCAACACTGACCTCTGCTCGTCTACTAATGAACTCTGATGTTATTCCTCTTTTCCTCTCTCAGCTCTTCTGGTATACAAACAAGCAAATGTTGATTTTTTTTCAACACAACACAGGCTATTTAAATATGTTTGTAGCAGTGATGTCACATAATAAGACCAAAATTAAAACGTGAAACAGAATTTTGGATTTGTGCAACCATGAGTAAATATTTACTGTCTTCATATGTGTAGTCCGAGAGATAGATGACCTTTAGTTGGTGCTTATATTCATTTAGCTTGTTCTGTTGAATATTTGAAATAATTGTTATTTGCACTGTTAATAAGTAGCTGACATTAAATAACTTCTACGTGTTCATAAAATATGTATTTCATATATATTTTTAGCATTTTTTAAATTTAAGCCAGGTTCAGTTCAATTGTAATTTATTTGAAACTGAAAATCATTTTCAAAACCAGATTTTTCCATCTGAATAACCCAGACGAGTTTGTGCTTTTGTTGTTAATAAAGTTGTATCAATGATTTTTCAGGCCTCAGGGAGTTCATCACAGGAAGAAGAAACTCTAGTTACTCTATCAGTGAAGTGGTCAGAATCTCTTCAACCTCAGAAATTAAGAGTTAAACTAGAGCTGCTTCTTCAGACATGGTTCAGCAGAAGGAAACCTGCCAGGGACTGTTCAGTTGTCAAGACATTAGGAGATGAGAGTTTTGTGATAAAGATCAAACCTGCTCCAGGTGCAGTAAAACTATGTTTTATACTTAACTGTTACATTTACATCTCAACTAGCCATCTAATCACCTACACATATATGCTGTATAATAACTATAATAAAAATAGAACACAATTAATTTTGCCCAATGTTTTATTTTTATTTTGATTTGTTTGGCCATTTGATTTTTCTATCTTTGTCTTTTTTTAAGCCCTGAAGGATCTTCAGGAACTGAATGGACAAACACTGACCCACAAAGACATCGAAAGAGTCACAATAAGGTCCATTAGCCTGACACCACCACAGCTGGAGACACAAATACCAGCGCCTGCTTTAAAGAACATTCCTCCTTCATCCTTATCACAGCCACAGGATGTATGTACTTTATTATAAATCAGTAGGATCAAATTCTATGAAAATTGCTTTTTACTAAATGAAAACATTATCTTTTATATTTTATTCAGCAGCAAATGCGTCAGCTGGGACAAAATGGATTCAGCAGTGCAGCAGCAGCAGTTTCCACAGCTAGAGAAGAGACATGTACTTTTCCTGTCCTAGTTACATCTCAAACAACCATCTAATTTCCTATTAATTTATACTGTATACTATTAACAAAGATGAATTCCATTTTAGCCTGTGTTTTGTATTTATATGTTATGTATATTTGTTGGGAAGTTGTTTTTTTAAGTTTAGGTTTGTTTTCTTTTTAAGCCACA
This sequence comes from Anabas testudineus, assembly GCF_900324465.2. Classification (NCBI taxonomy): domain Eukaryota; kingdom Metazoa; phylum Chordata; class Actinopteri; order Anabantiformes; family Anabantidae; genus Anabas; species Anabas testudineus. The sequence continues at coordinate 11,617,357 of NC_046614.1, read as the reverse complement.
AAGGAGCTTCAGGAACTGAACAGACAAACCAGCAATGATTGGAAACCAGTCACAGTAATGTCTATGAGTGCATCACAACCACAGCAGAAGACACACATACCAGAGGGTGCTTTATTGACCCTTGCACCTTCATCCATGTCAGAACAACAAGATGTATGTACATCTGTGTTTATAATAAATCAGTAGAATTGTATATATAAAATTAACTAAATTAATACAGTATCTCACATACAGGTGCTAATGAATGTGGTGGAACAAAGCACTGCAGCAGCAGCAGTATCCACAGCTGGAGAGGAGACATGTACTTGTCCTGTCCCAGTTGGTCATTTCTGGTATATGAACAACATCTACAAAGAGGAAATCAAAAATATAGAGAAAAAGAATGGAGTTAAAATCATGGCAGAGGTGATGCTGACATTTGAACCAGACCAGAAAAATGGAGACCCACAAAAAGCTCTCTCTGAGTTCACAGACCTTGCACAGAAATGCATTGGAGAAACCAACGGCTCAACCGTTCCTCTTAAGTTTGTAGATCCAGACGCATGGAGCGACACACTCAGAGTCATTCAGAGAAGTGAGAATAAAGTTTTGGTTACTCTGACTTCTGAAGAAATGACCATATGTGGGCCAAGCCAACGCCAAGAAGCCATTTGTCAGTCCATAAATGCAACACAGAAATTCAAAAACACCAACAACTCTGCTGGTGAGACTTCGTTTGGATCTCAGGACACATCACCTAAGATAAGCATGAACATCAACGACCCTCTCGCCCGTGCAGGACTGGGAATTGAAAAGAGCCTCTGGAACCTGATAACTGACTCCTTCAGTGAGAACATAGATATGATCAAACGTAAGTTTGGTGTGGAGTTCAAGGTTTCAGAATCAGCTAGTGATGGCAAAGTCAGTGTCAGGGCTTCCTACAGGGGATTAGGAGGAAACGAGTCGATGGAGAGCCATGCTGTCAGAGCTCTTCTCCGTCTATGTCAGAAGGTCATAACGTCACCGATGAACTTTGTCCAACCCCCAGGTGCCAGTGGGGTCAGTCTGTCACCAGCAAATTGGAGGAGCGATGACCAGTCAGAGGGGGCCTCCAGTGGACAGTCAGGTTACAGCAAGCGTAGCAGTGAAACCCTCACAGGAGAAGACAATAAAGACGACAAGTGCCCTATATGCATAGATACATTTACTAATAAGAAACGTCTCAAGTGTAAACATGAATTTTGTGATGAATGCCTGAAACAAGCAGAGAAAAGCTTGGGACCCATCTGTCCAGTCTGCAAAGATGTCTTTGGTGTTGTAGAGGGAGACCAGCCAGATGGAAAAATGTCAGTCAGGACAGAATACTTTTCCCTCCCTGGATACTCATACTGCCAAACTATAGTCATCACCTATGATATACCAAGTGGAAGGCAGACGGTAAATTTCTTTTTGTGAATACTTGAAGAGTTTTTGCCAATTGTGTGTTCAGGTGTTTTGTGCTAATTTCTTCACTGACTGTCAATTCTGTCTATCATTCTTTTATTGCAGGAAAAACATCCAAAACCAGGACAACCCTATCATGGTATTAGCAGATCAGCATATCTTCCAGACAACAAAGAAGGCAGAGAAGTACTGCAACTGCTGAGAAAAGCATTTGACCAGAAGCTTATTTTCACTGTTGGGACGTCCAGAACAACAGGGCTGGAGAACCAGGTGACCTGGAATGACATTCACCACAAGACATCAACTTCTGGAGGACCACAGGGGTACAGTAGCCAAATACCTTTTTCTTTAATGTATATTTTTGATATTGGTAATTCTGCTGAAATGTTTTATATTCTTTATTATTTATTTACATATTCTGTTTCCACAGTTTTGGGTATCCTGATCCCGACTACCTGAGCAGAGTCAGAGAGGAGCTGAAGGCTAAAGGCATCAAGTGAAGATTAAAACTGGTTTTGGTGGGTTGTAGTCACAACTGTAACTTAAACTATGGAAAGAAATTCCAACTGAAACTCAAGTCAAAATATACAATTATAAATAACATTGCGTTGTGTGCAGTTTTGTCTCTCATACCTTTTAATTTTATCTATTAGGGCTATTTTGAGGTGCAACACTGTAAGAGTTTATTGTATAGTCAAATATACTTCCTTTATTCAGATCATTTTCTGTGATGGATTTCCTCAGTTTTTAATTAATTAACATTTAACATTTTAGAATTAACAGTATAATTTTGTTTGAATACGTACATTTAATTGTCTACAGTGTGAAAGATCAGATTCACTGTTTGCCTAATAAATGATTTAACCATCCCACTGCAAACAGACTCTTGAGTGTATTTTTCACTGTATCAGCACAGATTGTCAACAAAACACAATATGCGTTGGCTTGTTTTCTGTACAGTTTTTAAATTTTATTTATAACAATATGTTATTTAGTTTGTAAAGTACTCCAAAATTAAACATTATTCTCTTTCCAGAAGAAAGTCTGAGCCACCATGCATCTTCGTGTACTATAAAAGCTATGTGTCATTCAAAAACAAGGACTAATCAAAAAAAAAAAAAACAATTCAAGGCATGTATGATTTTGCAAAAATGTTCTTTAGGTAAAATGATTGTACTTCTCTCAATTAAAGACAAAACATATACAACAGCATAAAATAACACTTGCTGACGGCTAAGCAAAATAAAAACTTGTTATCGTAGTTACGTTAAAGATCGGTGTTACTTTTCACATGCATTAAAATATGGCTGACACATTTCTGACAGAAGCAGCATTTTAGGACAGAGGCTGAGCGTAAGGACGTGTCAGAGCGACCAGAATGGTAGCGTTAGCAGCAGCAGGGCACAGAGAAGAGAAAGAGATCCGAAAGAGCTCATTAGAAATGGAAATGCTAAGGACCAAATGAACATAATGCACTTAAGACTGAGTCGTTACAAAACTGTGAATGTACACACTTTGATCCTCTAAAGTTCAATCTACTCACAATTCCAGTTATCTGCATTTAACAAAAGAAGTGACTGCAGAGACAAAAGACAAGCGAGAAATCTGTCTTTTTCCATCCCAGTGGAACCAGTTAACTGCAGCCCCCCTCCCCCCACTTTCCTTTTGGAGGAAGACTCTTTTAACAAACAGCTAAATGGTGCAGAAATGCCCTCCCATTATCAGCCAGATGTAGCCTGGGCAGGTACAAGCAACAGTCCTCCATAAAAACATTCATCCTTACCATCTCTTTACATGCGTTATCTCCACCCACCATGCTGCCTGGAATGTTTAACCCGTGACCAACTTCCTCGTTCTGCAACTCCATAATTACACACCAAAACATGTTTCACTCTCTCACATCAACACATGAGCTCCACCTGTCATACAATGTGATAAAAACAAACGTACCTGCTTTACAGCTTACGGTATAAAGCCTACAGTATACGCTATACCGTAAAACATGATATTCTGTGCAAGGAAGACAACACAATCATGTAACATTGTTCTCTGAGGAAAGAAAATGATGTGTTAATACTGTAGTTGCCATCCGGTACTGACATTTTACATGTGCTATACACAAACTGTGCTATCACAAATCTGCCTCACACAAATCTCACGAGGAATCCAGCAAGACAACATATGTACGTACCGATTTAGAAAACTTTGAGTTTTGCCTTTCCCGCTCAAAGTCAACACAAACAACAAACAGTTGGCACTGGTGAAATGGAACAATGTTTTTTTCTTTTCTATACAATTCATACAAAAATAAAAAATTAAAATTGCTCCAATGATAGCATCTTTTCTTGTGATTTTCTTGTTTCCATTCCATTTTGCACAGAGGTAGTGGCTATTTAGGTAAAGGGTAAGGGACAACGTGTAAATTAAAAATCTCTCATAGAAAATGTCATTTTTGACCAGAGGAATCTCAAAAGAACAAAATATAATACTGCAATCACATACAAAAGTAGTCCTTCATTTTTGTACATTTTATACAGTGTTCACACTTTTTTTTTATCAATTTTCTCTCACACTTTTTTTTTAAATCAATTTCTTAAGATTTGTTTTTCTTTAAAAGGCAAGAAGGGGGTGTGTTTGGAATAGCGTGATCCAGGCCGATGGACAGTCTATGCCAGTGGGTCCACAAGCGGCTCCTCATCTCCACGTGATAGCAACTCTTTCTTCTCATCTGTGCTGGCCAGTGAGTTGCGGCTGTTGTGAGCTCCCATGTACAGAGTGGCGTATACGGGGTTTGTGAAGTTGGTGGGCTGGAGGGGATACAAAATTACCATTCATTAGATTAGATTAGATTATTTTTTTATTCTTTTTTATACAGTATAGCATGTCTGTTATTTTTCGCTACCTTGTCTGGATCCAATGTGAAGTCTGCGTCTAGCAGCTCCCCGGCGTCGTCATCAGGCTCGCCCTCGTAGATCTTGTAGGCAGGGTTTCCAATCTCAACATTCATGGCCCCATTGGTCATCCTTTGGTGCTGGAAGCCCTTGGCCCTACACAAAATATTTAGGACATGATTACACCTTCATGCCTTATTCGAGGTTGTACAGTAAGAGCCAAAACAGTACAAGCAGGGGCACAGTCACACTACAACAGGAGGGAAGAGACATTGCATGACTCTAATCACCATCCAGGCTGAGGGAACAATGCCACAGCACAGGCATCTACACAAACCCAGCATTCGTGTAGCCCAGGACAGATCCAGATACAGCTGACCTGGACAAGGCACTGTTAATATCCAAGCTATGCTTTCAGATCAAAATAACCCAATAATAGATGTTTTAAAATATTCAATGAAAGTACTGCTTATATTGCCTGCCTCTACTATAACTATACATTTTTCAAATCAGGTTTTCCAACCTGAGCTTGTAAGAATGCTGTTGTACTGTCCATGTCTCACTATGAGAGACACTACCACAGAACAAACCACAGCACAGTACAGTACAATATGACACAATATGATGGACAGGAGTATGAGAGATCTAGAGCACCTGCTATAAACAGATCTATTAAATGCTTATTTTGAATAGATCTGCCCTGGAGCTGCTCTGAGGACGGCAGTTCATCGATAAGAAGAGGTACTGTCGGAGCAGGATGAGTTACAGTTCCCACGAACACCAGAGAAAATGGCGCAACATTCACAACACAACCAAACACTGTACAGCAAAAAAAGACTCATGAGCGAAGTAAAGATAGAGAAAGAGAGAGCATCGGTGTGCAGAACTGAATGAGGTTATGGAGAGAAAAGTTTAACCCTGGCAACCGTTACCGCAAGCGCCTGGAGCCGGTTTTGCCGGGCCGGCTAGACCTGAGGAGCAGAAAAGATGTGTTTACAGAGAGGAGCGGAAAAGTGCAGATGGAAGAAAGGAAAGAGGGAATAAAAAGGCAAAAAGTGGTCTTCACTGTCTCCTGTTGTGAAGGGGTTCGAGTGTTACTTACCCTCTCATCCTCCTCCTATACCAGACCACTGCTCCTCCAGTGAGCACAACCAGCAGCAACAGCAGCAGCACAGGAATCACTATGGATGCTGTGCCTACACACACACACACACACACACACACACACACACACACACACACACACACACACACAAATGTAAAAATCTTTAACAAAGTCGTCTTCATCATAGCAGCATAAAGGAACTTCTATCTTCCACTAATTTCATAGTGGAAGCTTGAGAAACTTACGTCCACTTGATCCTGGGGAACCGCCACCGTTTTCCACAGACTCACAGCGGTGCCCCACCCAGCCAGCTGTACATCTACACACACACACACACACAAAAGAAGAGAGAACTGAGACATAACTTTGTAAGCGATGCCACAGTGAAGATAGTGAGACTGAATTGATAACAATTATTCATTAGGAGGCTCTGCTCTTCACCTGCACTCTGGAAGGCGCGTTATGGGGTTTATAGAGCACTGGCCATTTGCACAGTACTCATTTGTATCACATGTATAACAGCTGGGCTGGATTCTGCCATTTGTGCATCTATGGAAAAGAGTACAAGTCGTGAGTAACAACAAGACTGGTGAGACAGCTGGGCGTGTGATTAAGTATTGTTTGTGTCCATATAAATAAATATATTCTCTGTTTACCGGCAGGTGAAGTTCTCTGTAACTGAAAAACTGTCGCTGGGGATACACTCGCCGTCACGACAGTAGTGACACTTGTCTATTTCACATGTTTTGCCAGTGTACTGGGGCAGACAGCGGCATAGTTGGGAGCCATTTTCACTCTGTAGACATGTACCTTTGTTCTGACAGTGGCCCTCACAGCTTTCTGTTGGCACACACACACATAAAAATGTAAGTGTGACACTGTGGGATTCTGATTGTTAGCCAAACACATCACATCAATACAATACAATTCCTTTATTTCAAATGATCATTAGAAGTAAAAGAACATTTGTCAACCACATAATGAAAACACTCACTATACTGGCACTGGTCGCCCAGGAAATCAGCTGGGCAGCGGCATGTTGGCTGGTTTCCAGTGCTTACTGTACAGTTGCCGCCATTCTTGCAGTAATCCCTACAAGTGTGCAGGTTACAGTTCGGCCCTGTGAAGCCTGGCAAGCATCTGCAGGTAGGAGTGCCTGTGGAAGAACAGATACAAAAATATAAAATACTATAATCTACTGTGGTTGTAAAAAAAAAAGATGCACAAAGTCCCCAAATCAGCCTCTAATGTCTGAGCGTTACCTGTAGGTGAAGGTGTGCATGTGCCTCCGTTCTTGCAGTAGTCCCTGCACTGGTCAATCTCACATCGATCTCCTCCATAATTAGGCTGGCAGCGACACTTGGGCTGCTTGTGGGCATTCAGGAAACAGCTGCCACCATTGAGACACTGAACCAGGCACGGGCCGCTTGGAGGAGCTGTAGATAATAAAGCATTTCAGTCAAGCAAAATAATTCATATGCCAGTGTGGGAGGGTGTATTTGTGTCTGCGTGTAAACTCACAGATGGGAGACAAAGTGGGAGTGGGCAACTCCACACATGTGCCATTGTCCAGCGTGCGTCCATTGGGACAAGTACAGACCGGTCCACTGGGGCTCAGCAGACACAGCCATTCGCATTTCTTCCTGTCACAGGGATTAGTCACTGACAAAAACAGAGCAAGAACCACCATTAAAAATAATCCTCCTTGTTTTGGTGAGTATTATGGCGTTTGAGAAATGTTTCTACTCACTCTCTGGTTGTTTGTAGCGGTGGTACAAAACTATATCTGTGGCGTGGTTCATTCCAGTTGTCACATTCTCAATGGGACCTTTGCCAAATTTATTCACTCGGAAGACATAGTTATTGATGTAGGTGACACCGTAGACATAGTCCTCAAACACGTCAATGCTGAAGGGTTGATGGAGTTCTGTGCAGAAATAGAGAATACATGTTATGGATGTTTCTCTAGGAATATACAGTCCATGCTCAAATACACAGTCTTGATTTTTCCACCAAATAAAAAAAAAAAAGTAAAAGAGAAATGCAGTCGTTCTTAATTAGCAACAATTAATACTCAACTGTTCTTAATGCTGTTTACAGCCACAACTGCATCACTGCCATTCAGCCTCACACTGCAGATCAAGGACAGCTTTGCATCAGCCCAGTACAGACGCTCGTTGAAGTAGTCCACTGCCAAACCTACACAAACAGAGAGCAGTGATGATTGAAATACTGAAGGAGCACTGAACAGATTATGGGTAAGTACTCGGGTAAGACTGTGTTTTACCAGTTGGCCACTGGATGTTTTCTTCCACCAGTGTTTCTCTCATCGTTCCGTCCATTGCAGCTGTTTCGATCTTGGGGTGGTTCCCCCAATCTGCCCAGTACATTTTCCTAATCATGACAATGTTAAAGCTGCATTAACCACTGATGTCATCACAAACAAATCTCTGTTATCACAATCAATTTGAGATCATTTGTGAATTTCTAAAAGAAGCTTCTTTGTCCTATTTAACTGAATTCCCAGTCCCCAAAGCCCTACTCACCCTCTCTGGGGGTCAACCACAATGGCGTAAGGTTCATCAATCATGCCAGAGATGAGAGTTTTGCGGTGGCGTCCTCCACTTATCTGGGCCACTTCAATGACGTCTCTACCAGAGTCAGTCCAGTACAAGTTCCCTGCTACCCAGTCCACAGCAATGCCACGTGGCATCTTCAAATCGGGGATCTGAACAGAGACCCAGGACAGCAGTAAGAACATCCGAAATCAGTCTTCCATTTAATGTCTTGTTTGTATATGCCATCATATGTATATACAAAAGAAAACATATACACACTTACCTCCAGGTTGGTGACCCTGGTGTCACTCTGGCGCCGATTACGGTTGCTATTGGGAGACGAGGAGGTAGAAGGCAAATCATAGGAAGAAATGCGCCCTGTGTGCCAGTTTGTCCAGTAAATGCGGTTTGTCTTGACATGCAGGTCCATGGCATCAATGCGCACGTTGGCATCACCCTGGAAGATCTGCTCATAGCGCCAGTTTGGGATTGAAGGGTCTAAGCTGCGGATCTCATTGTCATCAGCGATGTAGAGCACTTGTCTTTGAGCTGGACAGGAAATGATGTCAGCCAGTCAGATAATTGTAGTGGAGAGAACAGATAAGGAAAATACAGTGTATGCATGTATACAGATAGCTCGGTTGTGGTGGAAGTACTCACTATCAGCCTTGCAGGTATCATTGATTCTGGTGAAGTACTTATGGCAGCTGCACTTGTAGGAACCCTTCGTGTTGTTGCAGATGTGGGAGCACATCCCAAACTGCTTACACTCGTTCTTATCTGTCAAACATCCCAAGGTTACACATAGTTTTAAGTCTACAAGTTGTAGCCATAACATCAGTGAAGCTACTGAAAAGAGAGGCAGCATGGAGAAAGCTGTACCTTCACATCTGTTACGTCCTTTGGGCTGGAAGCCAGGTTTGCAGGAGCAGAAAGAGTCAGTGCCATTCACCACACAGTGAGCTTCATCACCATCTCCACACACTGTCCTGTTACTGCGACAGTCATTCAGCCCTGTGTCTAAGGGCAAAGAAATAGGGAGCATGTATTCACACTGATAACAACACTGTCATAATGACATTAAGTACTATATACTGTCACATAACGCACCTTTCTTATTGCAGTTGATCTCATCAGAACCGTAGTCCTCACAGTCGTTGAAATAGTTGCAAACCAGGTCAGAGCTAATGCAGCGGCCAGTGGAGCACTGGAACTCCTCCTTTTGACACGTTGGCATGAGAGGAGGCACTTCTGAGGTAATACACAGAGTGTCACTGTGTCATTATTATCCCAATTATCATGTGCAATTACTGCAATACATGCAACTGCAACTGAGATAACATGTGGTCCTCTATTGTTGTCACTTCACAAAAGCTACTAAGACAATTTTCTTGCTCAATGTCTCTATTCATTCTATGCCTAGTGTCTTTATAAGTATTATTCTTTCTTGAACTAGTTCAAAAATCACTCACTGCAGTTCAGTTCATCACTCTTGTCTCCACAGTTGTTGACTCCATCACAGCGTTTTGATACCGGCAGGCACACACGGTCGTTAAGACAGCGGAACTGCCTCGTGGGCGGACACTGGAATTTGACTACAGGACAGAAGAGATGCAGTTTTTACATGAAGTTTTAAAATGGTCTTCAGTAATATTGTCAATACATTAAATGCAGAGATTCTTACCACACTCATCTGGGTTCTCATCAGAGTTGTCTCCACAGTCGTCCTCACCGTCACACTTCCAGCCCAGGGGTTTACAAAGTGTGTTATTGCACTGGAACTCATCCAGGGGGCAGTGTCTCCCCACTAAAATGCAATGGGGAAAAAGAACGAAACTGATGATTAATGTCTTCAGCTGCTATAGGATGGTGTGTGTGTGTGTGTAAGTGTGTGTCCCTTACCACCGCTATCACATTTCTCCTCATCACTGCCATCCATACAGTCAGCATCAGCATCACAGCGCCAGCGGATGGGGATGCAATGGCCATTGTTGCACTGGAATTGATCACTGTCACACTTCACGTCACAACCATTCTGGACCAAAACACAATTAGTTTTGTTAGTACCCTTAGTATTGTATGTCAAATTTCAAAGCACAATGTTAATCAGGAAGGAAATGTTTAGGGATACCTCATCTGAACCATCAGCACAGTCATGGTCCCCGTCACACTTCCAGCGCCCAGCAATGCAACGGCCATTTGTGCAAGCGAACTCACTCTCTGAACACTGCCGGGGCACTGAGGACAGACAGAACAGGCATTAACAGGGTGACAGAAGATAATCAAAAAGGAAAAGAGAGTAGAGCAACAAGAGCTGTAAGGAAAGGAAAAGAGAAACAACACTAGGTGCTCTGTTGTGATCTGGACATTCAAATAATAAAGTAAGGTTCATAATTCATATCACAAGGTTAACTCATTGGGCACAGTGGTGGGGATGGAACAACATACTGTACTGTATATGGTGGAGGAGCTAGAGGGCTAGTGGGATTGAAAAGGGAGGGATAAAGCTTAGAACAAAAGACAAGCTGAGGGTACACAAAGCACCTGGCAGCTGAGGTTGTGAATGGTTGATCTGAAGACACCTACCTCTGGCTCACAGCAACAGGCCAGTGTGAAATGCAAAACAGACATGAGATGATGTGAGATGTGCAAATGGCCACAGAACTACTCAATGCAAAACGCAATCAACCATGCATGCATTTGAATAAGTATAACCCACATACACATAGTGAAAGGTGATATATGGCTTACCACTATAGCCTGCTGCATCTGAACAATGTGCGTACAGTAGAGCTCATAATACGGAATAAATCAGTGAATTCATAAAGACAGTGAGCTGTAGTTGTGGCTGCGTGACCAAGCAGTGTCCATCCACAAAATAAGAACAACAAAAGAAACCTACCACACTTGTCTTCATCCGAGTTATCACCACAGTCATTGTCATAGTCACACTGCCAGCGGCCAGGCACACAGCGGTTGTTCTTACAGCGGAACTGGTATGGCTCACATGTCCGCTCGTCTGAGCAACATACAGACATAGTAAGTACAGTTCTATTTTCCATCAGATATCTTCCCTATCACTAACTCTGCTTCCTTTTTATTCTTCCTTATCACACTCCATTCTTACCGCACTCTTCCTTGGGTTCATCTGAAGCGTCTCCACAGTCATCCTCTCCGTCACACTTCCAGCGCGCCGGGATGCAGCGCCCTGAGTCCTTACAGCGGAACTCATCCACGCCACACATCATTTGAGCTGCGGCACAGAGGATTTAATGGATTAGACATTTATCACTAGACATGACAATGCAGGGATATTTAATCACTTTCTCCAACAGAATAAGAAGATGATAAATAGGGAATAGTCACAATTATTGTAGAAAAAACTCCTCCTGTGTTCTGATCAGACTCAATAATGACCCTCTGAATAACAATGACTTGAAAATCAATGCTCTGTACTTGTTGTGGCTGTATCATTTTGACTGTCCTTATTAAACTCCCAACGCTGGTGCAACATTTTCTAGATTTAGTATATCCTGTATATACTACTGACATCCAAAGCTTCCCATTAATCTAATCAGTTCTGTACTTAGGTTTTATTAGAACGTCATATTTAAGATGTAAAGGGGAATTATTTCTTTGGTGGAGGTGTTATTTGGTGCAGGAATAATAAGTTGTATCTTACTGCAGTTGGCAGGCTCATCAGATCCATCCACGCAGTCATTGTCCCTGTCGCACACCCACACCCGTGGAATACAGCGCTTGGTGATGGCACACTGGAACTGGTTGGGGGCACATGTCACTTCCGCTATACAAGAGACACAAAGCTTAGACCACTTAACTTAACACGAAGTAAAGTGTTTCTAAACTAATACATTTTTACAAATGAGGACGATTACGATGCTAAAGTCCTGCCACAGGCACCGTGAGACCGCAAAGTTCATTGCATAATAACACGGTGATTGTGCCGTTCTTACAGCCTTGCAGTTAAACACGCTGAAATGTAAATTCTGACCCTCAGAATGGCACACAGTTTATAGCTTATGTAATATCACACTGTGGAGGATGAATGCGCTCAGCAAATGTCATGGTGATTATATTATGCAACATCATTTAGCCTAAGGGCGTTGCCAAACAAAAGGTCAAACGGATAGCGACCCTCCTGGGGAGTGTGGTAGTGTTCAGCAATTTTCTATTTGCTCATTAGATGATAAATTAAAACTCTGGACTAAGGCATACAACATGGGAAAGGTCATGGGGTCACTACAGTCATTAATGTTCAACCTCTGGGGACAAATGTTAGTCTGACTAAACAGAAGACATACATATATTTGTTTCTTGACCAAAGAGTTGGACGAACTGCTAATCACAGGAAAAAGCTGCTAAACAAAAGATGGTCTAACTTACGACAGTCTTTCTCATCCTCTCCCTCTCCACAGTTGTCCTGTCCATTGCAACGGAAGATGCCAGGGATGCAGCGACTGGGGTGACTACATTTAAACTGACTGGGCAGACACACATGGATGTCTGGAAACAGTAGGATACCAAATAATAAGTAACAGGGACTATGGGTAATTATATGTGCAAGTAAGAAGAAGGATTTCAAATATGTGTAAGGACGTGTGTGTACCGCAATTGGCTTCGTCAGAGTTGTCTTGGCAGTCATTGTCTCCATCACAGATGTATGCTGGGTTAGTGCAGATACCGGTGCCACACTGGAACTGTCCAGGCCTACATTTAAACTCAGCTGCAGCGAGAGGACAAAGCACATTCTTAACCTGAACAAGCACAATAACGTAATACAACACTGAATCACGAGTAAATAACGGTCCTAGCCGGTCAGCGTCTATCACTCACGGCAGTCTGCTGGTTCGTCTGAGCGGTCCCCGCAGTCATCTTCGGTGTCACACTTCCACCAAAATGGAATGCATTTGTCATTTTTGCACACAAACTGGAAAGAACAGAAAAGATCACGGCTTTTCAAATTAGCACTGTGTTAATACAGGTGTATGTGATAAAAGTTAAATCCTGAGATGTCACACCTGACTTGCTGTGCAGTTGGACAAGCACTGTTTGCCATCAGCTGCTAGATAAAAGTTAGTGGGGCATGCACACTTGTAGCCCCCTCCAGGTGAGAGAAGACACAGGTTGCTGCAGCCTCCGTTGTTGATCTGACATGGGTGGCCGGCCACTAAATAACAAGGAAAATGTACACAGAGCAAAACAGGAGCCGATCAGACAAGGACCAGAACATACATGAAGATACACGTGGTTGTGGATAACAGTCAGGTCTTACCTTCAGGTTGGCGGTAAGGGTGGTAAATGTGGATGTCCATTGGTCTGTGTAAGGTGCTGATCAGCATAGTCTTGTTGATTCCCAAGGTCTTATGAGCTCTGTTGATGGACTTTGTTTCCCAGTCTGTCCAGTAGATGTACTCCTCAAACAAGGTCATAGCAAAGATGTGGGGGATATCCTGAGCAAGAACTACAGTGGCACAGGTACAAAGACAAATAAGTCAGTGGCAACAACTAGAAGAGTACACAAACACACTCCACTGTGTCTATGTGTGCGTGTTACCTGTGTGTCTGCTGGATCCATCCAGGCTGGCAAATGCAATGTAGTCCTCCCGAGCATCAGCCCAGTAGATGCGGTCATTAACGAAGTCCAGAGTCAGACCATTGGGCCAGGTTATCTTATCCTCCACGATGACACTTCTGTTGGTGCCATCCATCCCGATCCTCCCAATGTGAGGGTTGTCACCCCAGTCTGACCAGTATAAGTACCTGTCAGAGATAAGCTGTATTAGTGTGGTTCCAGAAGTCATGTGGTTAAATGAAAGAATAACAGTGGAAATAAAAATCGAATACATATTCAATGTAAGTAACTGTCAACTACCATATGTAGGCAGTTCAACTTAAAAGACACATACACACACTGACCATCAAAACAGAATAAAACAAACTTTCTCTGCTGAGAAGAATCTTTGCTCAGTGCTGCTTTTTGTCGCTCTGACTCACCCATAGCGTACGTCCACAGCCACAGCACGTGGCTCCCTCAGGCCACTGTTGACCAGAACGGTCCGGTACGCTCCATTCAGCTTTGACACCTCGATAGTGTCTCGTCCCTTATCACACCAGTACAGATTGCCTCCCACCCAGTCGACTGCCAAACCATCTGGATTGCTGAGTGATGTGCGATGAAGGACCTAACAAAATGAGCATGCAGTGTACAGTTCCTGTATTTGTGCCTCAAAATGAAGGATTTAATTGCTTTTGCCTGGGTCTTCACTGCACATGCGAGCAAACAAATGAAGTTTAATTAATCATTTTAAATGCAGGCTTTATGTTGACAAGGATAGCCAGTCAGGCATTTCCTCATATCCTATCTTCCCTAGACAAGAGGCTACTACACTGACCTGGACGTCGCTGCCGTTGATGTGCATGCGCCGTATCATGCTGCCCTGGGTGGTCACATCTGTCCAATAAATCATCTGCTCGCGGTAGTCAAAGTCCAGAGCCACAGCATTGTTCAAGCCCTGTCAAAGCACAGGAGCTCTATTAGTCTGGTCCAGAGATAAACCCCTGCAGGAGGGCTTGCAAGGTGTCACAAAGGACATTCTGTATCTGCAGGACTCACCTGTTTGAGCAGTGTGTAGTTGGAGCCATCCAAGTTGAGCTTCCTCAGGTAGTAGCGGTTTGCAAAGATCAGGAAAGGCTCCTCATCTGTAGGCATGGAGGCTTCATAAGTGGGTGGATTTACCTTTAACACTCGCCTGAACGTTTTTTAAATCTGTCATGTTTCTTACCAGAGGTGGATTTGCATATGGTGGGGTTTTCAGGGCTCAGCTGGAAACCCTCCACACACAGACAGTGGAAGCTGCCATGTGTGTTGATGCAGCGTTGTGTGCAGGGATAGGTTGTCGTACACTCATCTATGTCAACACAAGTCTTCCCATCATCTTTCAGACGGAAACCAGGATGGCATCTACACTGTGGGGAGGCAAAGTACGGAGCAGGTAAAGCAACAATGCACGCTGCTTATTTTACACATGCATGGAGGACTTACGCCGAGAATTTCACTTACCTTGAAGCCTATTTTCCAGTCCTCACAGAGCTGAGAGCAGCCACTCAGTTTGCTGTTCAAGCACTCATTGATAAAGCAGTTAAGCTCATCTGAGCCATCACCGCAGTCATCCTTGTGGTCGCAGAGCAATGTCTCATTGACACAATTTCCATTATTGCAGGCATATGCGGTATCATTGCATTTCTTCTCTGTTCCATAAAAAAAGAGGAAATTACATTAAACAAGTGCAGTAAAAATGTCAACCAATGTTGCCACTACTATTTCTGAGCCATAGGAATACATTTCAGTTTCCAGTTGTCCCAAACTTAATAACAAGTACTGGTTTCCTGGTCATTTATACATTGATGTATTTTATTGTATTGAATGTGTGTTCTGCACTTAGATTACACTGTCAGATGATATACTAATTTAATAAGATTGATGCAGATTCATACATACATATATATAATAAAAGTATGTAAAAAGTGACTCTGGAGTGGCTGTGTGAGTTTCACCTGGGCCGGTGCAGCGTGGGTTCTTGGGTGCTTCATCTGACTGGTCATGGCAGTCAAAGTCTCCATCACACTCCCATGAACTGTGGATGAGGCAGCGTCCATTAGCACAGCGGAACTCACTGGGTCGACAGGTTGGATATTCTGCAAATGAGAAACAGCACAACATTGAAAGAGAGTTGAGAACTGTTTATTATTAAATGTGACGGGGAGGTGGAGAGCGCTTCCACGATCCACTCACCACACTCTGGCGACTCATCGGAGCCATCGCTGCAGTCTTTGTCATGGTCACACACAAAATGTTTGGGGATGCACTGTCGGTTCTGGCACATGAACTCATTGCTGCTGCACGTATCGTTGAACACTGAGGTATAAACATATTTGGTGAGTGATAAGAGATGCAGTATAGATTTATGTGTTCCTTTTTATCTCAGGGTTCGACCACATCGTGACCCTGCCTGTACTCACCACAGCCAGCTTTGACGCTCTCGTCAGCTCCATCGGGACAATCTTTGTCTCCGTCACACTTCCAAAGTTGAGGGACACACATAAGCAATCCAGGGCACTGGAATGCCTCAGGACTGCAGGTTATGGTTTCTGTGATGGAAAGATGTTATCTAAAATAATTTTGCTGCTCTTGACTGTGAATGTATGATTAACAGAGCTGTGTTATTAGGGAATTACCAAAACCTAGTCTTTTAATGATGTGTAGTAATCACCCTTATAATTATCATGCAAACAGATTAAAGAAAGAGAAATGAGAAAATGTATAAATACTATTATATTTTCCCACAGAATCTGCTGTTGTAAAAAAGGTGTTTGGAGCTAAATATACTAGCGCTACATTTGAGTGTTGTATTCCAGGTTTGTGCCGAGCACTCACTGCACTTGCTGTCCTCATCGCTGCTGTCACCGCAGTCGTCAGCTCCGTCACACACCCAGCGGCTGGGAATACAGCGGTGGTTCCCACACTCAAATTGGGAGGCTGAGCAGAACTTATCTAGAGGGGCAGAAAGAATGAATGCAGTCGAGGATAACGGCACCGATAATGGTCTGCTGCAGTTCAGATTGTTTGGGTTCTCGTGTCTAAACTTACCACAGTTAGCCTCGTCTGCACCATTCTCACAGTCATTCTCCTTGTCACAAGTCCAGCTCATGGGGATACAACGTCCGCTAGGACAAGCAAAGAAGGTCGACGGACACTTCGCTTTCCCGCTTCCTGGTAGAGTGGCAGACAAGTGGTGAGTTGAAGAGTGAGGAGAAAAACTGAAAATTGAATTTATGCTGCCATGTTTTTCGAGGAAAATCTCCTCCCAGACAACAGTTTAATGGAAGAACCATCCATTGTTTTGTTTCTGTTGCATTTAGAGTAATCCTAATTGGACTTTAATCCATCTGTGAAGGTTTTTCCTTGAATACAGCATGTACAATGAGCTGTGAGAAAATATGTGGATTTCAGAGGTAGTTAAAATACCTGGGCAGTTTCTTTCATCTGAAAAGTCTCCACAGTCATTAGCTCCATCACACTGCCATGAAGGAGCAAAGCAGAGTGTGGTGAACTCGCACTTCTGAAATGTCACTCCCTTCACTCCCAGATGGAAGTAACTGGAACAGTCCGTGGCAGCTTAACAAAGAGAACAGTACTACTTTATACCACATCCCAAGAGATTTCTGTTTAACTCATTGTAGGTATTCTGGTCTATTCTGAGTGAACTGGGAACTTACGACAATTCATCTCATCACTAGCATCCTCGCAGTCCACTTTCTGGTTACACTTGCTAGAGTTGGAGATACAGCCTCCGTCTCTGCACTGGAACTGATCAGCTGAGCACAGTGTGGCTGCACGCACAAGACAGGAGGCTTTAAATTTTCATACAACTGCAGGCAAAAATAACTCTTTTAATCATAAGCCTCGACTCACTGTTACAGAAGAGTTCATCAGAATTGTCTCCACAGTCGTCTTGGCCATTGCACCAGGAGCTATGCCCCACACAGCGGCTATTCACACACCGCCTATAACCCTTCTTACACACACGGTTGACTGGGAACCACACAGGAAATGAAATTGACTCAAATTACAAATGTCAAGTACAAGAGCCTTGCTGAAAATGTTTTGGCAGAGAAAAAGGTTCCACTCACCACAGTAGGACTGTTTCTCATCAGACTTGTCCTTGCAGTGGGCTGTGCCATCACAAGTCAGAGTGTATTTTATACAGTCTCCATTTCCACACTCAAACTCATCAATGTTGTTACATGTAGTGTTGAGGGCTGAGAGGCCAAGACAGAAAAGTGTATTTAGGAAAAAAATCGCCTATCCAAAGGCATGCAGCGTAGTACATTTCATTTATAGCTATTCAAATCTATTCAAAGCCTGCCGTCACTGGTGACTTGTATTTTATTACATGATGTTCTAAAAAAACAGAAATTATAATTTTTATGAATCCCTTTTTTGTATTACCTACGCAGGTGTTGTCCTCCAACAGCTTTCTGTCACCACGGCAACTGCAGTTGACCCTTCCCTCAGAGGTCAACAGACACAGGTCCTGACATCCTCCGTTGTTAACACGGCACAGAGAGAACTCGCCTACACAGACATGAGGAAAGTTGAACACACAAACACACAAACACACACACGTCTTCGCATCCTCACATGTGTATGCACATCAACAGACAGATAGGCCTGTATGAATGTGGCGATGGCTCTGCTTCTGCTGAATGCATAATTCAATGTGACTCAATCTAAATGGGATTTGCAGCTATTACCGCAGGCTCTCGGCTCGTATGGGCGGTGCGGGTACTGGAGCACGAGAGGGTTTAGTGAATGAGGCAACTTGAGAGCAAAGATGGCTGATGATATGGCAGCGAAAGAAAACGGATACAGACAATGGGAGATGTGGAATTAGACAAGATGGAGGAAAAGGTGAAGAGTATGCATAGCGAATAGTGAAGAACACTGCTATGCATATGTGTGTGCTTGTGTAGTAATACAGTGTGTGTGTGTGCTTGTGTAGTAATACAGAGCAGGTGGGCCCGTTCTGTAGGTGTCTGTGAATCCGGCTGTGTGTGTGTGTCTGTGTGTGTGTGGCGCTCCCAGATTACTTTTGTCATCTCATTAACTGCTCTGCTGGAGCAGAATCACATCTTTGTTTGCATGTTTTGTACTTCTCTGTGTTGAAGTACAACATCTTCTTCAAGAAAGCCGATAAAACCTTTTACTTCATTTAATTTATTTGTATTGTATATTGGCCTCACTGCCATGATGTTTTCACCACAGAATAAATGGTAATGAAATTTCATAAGATATTATCTTTATTTCTACCTATCAAACGATTGCGAATATCAAATAACCACAGTGCCAACTTATTATAAATGTAAAATGTGGTGTTATCAAATTTTATTAGTTAGACTTATGTGCTGAATGTGTGGTTTAAGAGCATTTTAGTTTAGTATGAAATCTGAAGCCATTTTAATTTTGTAACTAAATAATTCATCTTAATTATTCATCTTTATTGTATTTGGCCATTGTGCTATATCAGTGACCTAGAATGATAATGATGGCGATAAGACAACTTATTATTGTCTTATTGTTTTATTTTTGCATCAGCATAAAGAAGTATGCTGACTTGGCAGGTGCTGTTTTTATTTTGTTGAAATAAATAATTTTCTCACTTGATATTGACTATAAATGTACATTACATATCACAGCAGACATTCTAACTTAATAAATAAATAAACTTTAGAAACATTTCCTGTCACATTATCATAACCGAGTGCAGTAATGATACGTGCCACACAGACGCATGCACACGCACACAGGCACAAATTATTTGGATTTCTCTTTGTGTGTAGAAACTCACAGCTGTTGGAGTCATTGGCCACTGCAACGATACCCATCGGCTGCTGAGGGATGTCGGCACGCAGCACCTTCATGTCGCCTCCTGTGTATTTATCAGCGCGAAGCACAGCCCTCCTCACCCAGTCCGTCCAGAAGATGTAGTCACCATACACAGCCAAGCCAAACGGATGGACCGGCTCATTCTTCAAAACCACCTGCAGGGGGAAGCACAACCACGGTGCTCACATTATACATTCGGGACGTTCCAGCCTCGGCTGTAAACTTGAAAGGATGAACTCACATCTGTTATTAGGCAATCCCATAACACAATTATACTTCAGAACAAATATTTTCATAATGCAGCATAATTTACACCGTGTGTGTGTCTGCATGCAAGTGTTCACCACTCACATAGCGCCGAGTGCCGTCATACTCGCAGCGTTCTATCTTGTCCAATGTGGCATCAGAAAAGTACAGCTTTTCAGCACGGTGGTCTATGGCTAGGCCGTTAGGGGTCCGGATGTCGGTGCCAATGATCACGAGAACATTAGCACCAGTCAGCGTGGCTCGCATGATACTGGGAGACTGCTCGTTCCAGTTGGTCCAGAACATGAGGCTGAAGCAGAGAGTAAGAAGTGTAAAGTTTTGCCATAATATACTAAAGGAGCAGTATCATACGCAAATGTGTTATATGAGTAAGTAGATTAGTTCTAACCCCTGACACTCGTCAAGCACAAAGGCTCTTGGGTGATCATCTCCTGACATGGTGACCACCGTGTGCCGGTCAACAGCACCCCAGCGGCTCTGATCCACAGTGTGCTGGGTGATGGTGGAGGTAGTGTAGCTAGTCCAGTACAACATATCCCAGCCCCTGTGGTATGCCAAACCCTCCACTGAGCCCACATCTGAAAAAGAACAGAGGACAAGTGTAAAGAACCGAGAGACATTAAAAGGGAAAGATGAAGATGACAGAAGGAAAAAGAGAGGAAGTAAAAGAAGCACGTCAATCCCAGCGCTATGTTAAAAGGCCAAGTCTGGACTGTTTGGCTGCAGCTCAGTGCTGGCAGACTGCTGTGTGGCAACATAGAGTCAGGACTATGAACATGACAGTTTAGTATTAATGACCAAGAACACAGTGTGATTCAAGGCTTTTATCCAACAAATAGCTCACTAAAAAGGTCACAGTAACAGTTACCGACTATGGTAGGACTTTCCATCGGACCACCTCATCAACACATGAGAAGTGAACAGTCATGTCTCTGCTCCAAAGCCTCGAAATGAGTGGGAGGCTGTGAGCTCCTCGTCTGCACAGAGGCCAGAGGACAGGTAAGAGTCAGCCAAGATGGGGAAACTTAAAGTTCTGTCGCAACAGACGCGCTGAGAAATAACACGAGCACAGAAACGTCTGTGTACTAATTAGAAAACCAGCTCACATCAGAAAACTCCAATGACAAGTAACTAGTACTGGTTGCTTTCTTGTTACCGTTACTGCAATGAAACACTGGCGGTCTAATGCTTACAGCAGCCTTTTTTTCCTGGGCTGGATATGACCTGAGATGATCAGCAACTTTCACCACAAGGTGGGATACTTAACACTACACCTCAACATCTCCAGTGCATGGCTGCAGATTGAGCCAACATTTCTCCAAACCATGCTATGACATACTGAATGAAGCAAAAGCAACTGGAGCGCTGAGCAGGGGCATGCAACAAAAAAAACAAAAACAACAACTCTCATCTGCTTCTAGCGCTCATAAATCAGTGCCCAAAAGATCGATAGACAGCAACACAAAATCCATTCACCCCTATTTCCTCCTTCTTCATTGCTGTTAATGAATTGTAAAGCTCGAGCCTGCAGCACTCGCTTCTCAGATTTTTGCCCTTCACTTCTGTTTATCTTCACATTGTTGTTCACCTAACCCTGTCTAGCCTTCTGTACATTTTGGCATGTTTACTATAATACAGATGTTGCTGATTTTAAAGCTATTGAGTCAGCCAGTTGTACCGACACTGGCTGTGTGAATTGATGCTATCTGAAGTGGGCTTGGTACAATTGTATGTTTGTTTTCAGAGCAGCAGTAAATAATTACCTTGATTTCTGTAGGCAAACACTAGTTCTCTCAGTTTCTCTATGTGCATGACACTTCTATACAGTTTATGTTGTATATTTCTGTAATTGGGGAAACACATAAGGAAAACGTACAGATTCTTTCAGAAAATGAACAGAAACAATGAACCCTGGGAAAAAACTATGCTTGGCTTCACTGGACCCTCCCACAGAGCACAGACCAACCCACCCCTGTCCTACTCTGTGATAACCAGTCCAGAGTTCACCTGTCATTTACTCGTTTAAAACCTATCCTACTGCCGAGCTGCTCTTCGCCTTTGTTTTCCCTCCCCGCTATCACCGTGTTTCTCAAGAGACCGCTTCCTTGGAGACTGAAGGAAATCTGATTTGGGATTGCTGAGCACGACCCTGATCGAGATGTCAAGTGGAGCAACCGCCTCGTCTGAGGTGACAGGAAATCCCACAATCTACAGCGTTTAGCCCTCAACACTTGCTCTTAACAGATGCTCTTAACTGGGGTTTGGGGGAAGGTATGAAAACCCTCTGATATCATTTTATTCCAAGTACTGCCTCTAGCAAATGTGGACTCTATTGTCAGGACCGTGAAGAGACATGATTTACATTCAGCACATGGGAAGCAGATTTAACACAACTATGAAAATGGAGGTTCGCCGGATACTTTGAAGGACAGTTTTTCGGATGGAGTGTCAATGTCAGTTGGAACATCAATGTATGTCATGTGTGTATATGTATTTAATAATCACCTTTAGTCCACATTGATTCATTTTGAAATGTTTAACAACCTCTCTGTTAAATGACTCAAACTCAAATGTGATGATATTTTTGAGTGCACCTCTATTGACTCACAGTGTGTGTACCTTTCCCATATGTATTATCAGTAGTTTTATGGCCACCTTGAGCATATTGACCCAACCACAAGTGCACTGTGTATGCTATGCTAACAGTAGCAGTAAGACTAGAAGACATCATCACAACTGAGGACAGGATGTTGCAGTGGAACACTACAGGTCCAGAGGATGTGCTGGGGAACAGCAGTGACCCAGGACTGGGCAGTGTGGAGCGGATACTTGTCCCAATATTAGATTCGCTGGTTCTGCTGCTGGGGGTCGTGGGGCACACCATGGTGTTAGTGATCCTGTGTGGAAGGCAGAGGAGAGGGGTGCCACGTACTGGACAGTTTACTCAAAGCTCCATGACAGGGACAGGTACAGATATTCTCCTGCTGGCTCTGAGCGCTGCAGACCTCCTTTTGCTCTCCATGCTTCCCTTCCACACTGTTGCTATAGCTATGCAGCATTGGCCATTTGGGGAAATCGCATGTCGTTTGGTAGGCTTCTTGGGATCGGCCTGCTCCTCTGCCAGTGTCTTCACACTGGCCACACTGGCTGTGTCGCGCTATCTGACGGTGGTGCAACCTGCCCGAGCGTACTCCCTCCTCTCGCGTCGCCGCGTGTCTATAGCTGCTGTGCTTCTATGGATTCCAGCCTGCTGTCTGGCTGCTCCCCAGCTTGTGTTTCGCTCTGTGGGAACCCCCCGACAAGCCTCAGACGGCCTTGCGTGCTTTGCTTTCCTGTCCCACCAAGACCAGGTGATCTATGGAGTGTTTCACTTTCTAATGTCCTTCTTGTTTCCACTGGTCACCATTGCAGTGGCCTATGGAAGCATATACTTTTTCCTGTGGCGTGGTGAGCATGCAGGCCGGGCACCCCAGGTAGAGCGCTACCAAAGCAAAGTGACACAGACATCAGCCATGCTGGTGCTGGCTTTTACCGTGTGCTGGCTGCCGTCCTATAGCCTG
This sequence comes from Anabas testudineus, assembly GCF_900324465.2. Taxonomy (NCBI): domain Eukaryota; kingdom Metazoa; phylum Chordata; class Actinopteri; order Anabantiformes; family Anabantidae; genus Anabas; species Anabas testudineus. The sequence continues at coordinate 11,594,087 of NC_046614.1, read as the reverse complement.
ACACTGACATTACTGGCAGATAAAACCTCAGGGGCCACTGGAGCCTCGCCACGTTATGGCGCCTTCACTGTGTTTGCACGTTTCATGGCAACCTCCTCTACTGTAGTAAATCCCATCCTCTATGTGCTCATGTCCCAAAAGTTCAGACAGGACCTGTTAAGACTGTTCAAGAGGAAAGAACAAAGAGCAAGTGGGGCTGTGGCCATGGCTGCTACCTGACAGTATTACTATCAGCAGCTACCTTGATAAAACAGGAACACCTGACACACAAACATTTCTGGGAATTGCAATAAAACAATTACAAACTGAGCTGCTGTGCTGAGAGAATCATATGATTTAAATGGATATGGCAATTCCCTCAAAAGGAAATCCTACTTCACAAGGCACCTCCAACTGTGGGCAACATCTTTCTGACAAAACAGCATTCACTATAAACCTGGATATTGTATAGGAAGAGGAAACCATTTGCTAGAAGGCGCTGCTCTCCAGAGATAATGGGACAAACCACCCTACAATCCTGAATCATGCATTCCTTGTAAAACAGATAAAAGTAAAAGCACTTTGGTGAAACATTAACAGTGCACCTGTGTTTTGTTGTGCTGAGATAAGGTGAATGAAGGTCCATCTGTCTCTGGGCTTGTTTAAAGCTTAGAGCAACAGACAGAAAATGTCTTAATGTTGTTTATAGTTTGGCTACAACTTCAGAATAAAAGCTTTCTGGTTCAGATTAGATCAGTGGTGTTCAGAGGATTTTGAAGAAATCCAGCTGTTTTCTTTTCCAGGAAGACTTCTCACTTGGGCAGCTGATGTTTACAGTTAGGGATCTTTGTTATTCACAAAATAAATGGAGTAACCAGAAATAATTCTGACTAATGGCAGGGCCCACATCAATCATTGGCAGGGGCAATGGAAGGGAGATCAACAAGGAAGTGTGGTAGGTGGAGGCTGATTGTTAGAAATGAGATGGTGTAAAAAAGGTTTTCACAAACTTCAGAAGCGGAAACACTCACTCTCTACTACAGTCTTGCGGTCGGACCCATCATCACTGATCTGCTGGATGTTGCCGAAGTGGATGTCACTGAAGAAGATACGGTTAGCTCCCTTTCCACCTCCACCTCTGTAATCAAACGTGAGAGCGATGACATTCTTCATGTGCTCTGGGTCCTCAAATGGTTTTATGGGCGCGTTCAGGTTGTTTTCATCTGACAGGTGGACACTCTTCAGAATGGTGCGCTCTGAGTAGAGCAGATAGCCGTCATAGTCACGGCAGCCACGGCCATCTTCAGCCAGCATGCCGTGGGCACAAGCACATGTACGCTGCCCATTGCCACGGAAAAGACAAAGCTGCTGGCACCCGCCATTTTTCTCTTTGCACACATTTGTTCCTGCAAGCAGACATGAATCCAAAATGTTATTGATGATTACACTTTTCAAATTATTTCAGTAGAAAATAGTTTCTTCTAAAGTTCTTGACAGTTTTACATGTTTAACAAACAACCAGCTTCCTCACCTTGCTGCCTGACTCTGTTGAAAACTTTGATGTCCTTAAGTTGCACCCCGATTCCCGTCCTCAGTGACACAGAGTCCGTTGCGTTGTCCTTGCTGCCTCTCTTTATGGATCCATTGGCATGTGTCCTGGTTCAAAGCAGACGGACAAATATTAATAAACAGAAGGTGAAACTTGCAAATAAATGGTGCAAATAAATATTAAAATAGCACACAAATATAGAACAAGTTTTCCAAAAGTGAGGAATAGTATGTCTGACCTGTCACTCCAGTAGATATAGTTCTCAAACACAGAAACAGAGAACATGTCCATGTTGTTATTGGCCAACACCACCTCCCTGTTTTCTCCAGTCTCGAGGTTTATGCGTTCAATTTTGTCTGTTCTGGCATCACACCAGTACAGCAGACCATCCTACACGCACATGGGCAGTAACACTTAGTACTATGGTAGAATATGGTTGATACATTCATTTGTATACTGTAAAAATATATGGATGTAAATGCAAGAATGGGTAGTGTTAATGTACCTTATAGTCAATGGAGATACCATTGGGCCAGCTGATACTGACATTGACCAGGACAGCCCTCTGAGAGCCATCCAGACGAGACCGTTCAATACGAGGGTACTGGCCCCACTCTGTCCAGAACAAGTAGCTATACACATAAAAGAAGTAAAGCACAGACATTATCTTCCTCAAGAATCAATAATGAGAGAAATTAAAGAAGACAACTGAAAAAGTAGTCAGAGCTACATCCAGTGTTGTTTCCTCTCACCCTTTCTCTGGGTGGACAGTGATGGCGCGAGGCTTGTCCAAGCCCTGGGAGATCACCACATAGCGGAAGGAGCCATTCAGCCTGGCCACCTCAATCACATCAAAGCCTTGATCCGTCCAGTAGATGTTACCTGCAGGAGACAGAGAAGAAGCATTGACGTTCTTGCAGGACTTGAGCACAGGCTACATGGGCATTGATGCAAACATTTATCTTGTCTATCTAACTATTTTACTTTAGTTCACTTCTCCTCAGTCACCTGAGACATGAATTCTATTCTTTCCCACAGTCTAATCTTTATATGTTCATACATTCAGTTTATCTGATATTGTGGCGGCTAAAGCAGGAGTTAAACTGATACTGTTTCAGTGGGCATTTACAATACTCGAGGTTCGTCTCACCTGCTATCCAGTCCACAGCAATTCCTTCCACTCTGCCAATGCCGTTGGTGACCACATCCTCCCGCCAGGTCTGGTCTCTCTTGGCTCTGCTGATGGTGCTTAGGCCCATGTCTACCCAGTAGATAGTGTCATTGTCTGGAAAATAAAATAGATATTGTAGACTTGAACAGTAAGTTGCAGTACAGTGTACAGTAAATAATAGTTATACATTAATAATGCAGTGGTGAATAAAGTGGGAATTGAGGGCAGTAATTGGCAATTTCTTCTATATGTTGTATGTAAAAAGTCTTACCAGCGTGGAAATCTATGCCAACAGCTAGGGATGTGCCTGACACTGGCACAAGGGCATCAGACTTGTCAGATGGGTCCAAAGGAATACCACGTATGCCCTCATGTACAGAGTACAACAGGAAAGAGCCCACACCTACAACAAATAAGTAGAATTCTAAGTTTTTAATATCTGAAAAGCTTGTTTCATGAGTATCTTCAAACAATATTTTGCTCAGTCAACAATGTATGTAAGAATATGTCCTACCCTCACAAGACTGCTGCCCTATGCGCAGGCTGTATCCTGCTGTGCACATGCAGGCTCTGGTGGTTGGGGAGGTGGGGAGACACAGCTGGGAACAGTCTCCATTGTTATTACTGCAGAGATTGGTGCCTGGAAACACAAAAGTATGAGAACAAAAACACACAACAAATAAAAGAGGAGTAACAGAGACAAACAGATGTGCTTTGGCTTAGATAAGCAGACAGCCCCTTAAGAAGACAAGGACATATTTTCTTCCCTGCCCAGTAATTTAACTAAAACAAAGGGTTTGACTAGTTTTGCGGCCAGTCCTGCACCTTTCTGTACAGTTTCATTGTAGATTTTCATGTGCATCATTGGTGAAGTGCTGTTCCTCAAGACTTTCCAATTGCCCCCATCCTTTTTGTCACAGGTTCCTATCTGGTCGGTGCCTTGGTCTGCCCACCACAACTTGTCTCCTAAGGAATACAGCACAAAACAGGATAGTCAAGAACCAGATCTAACACTGGAAGGACACCTTAAACAAGCACAACATTTTCTGGACACCTACCCATGATGGCCAGAGCAGTAGCCTTGGTCAGCTTCCCCTTGACCCCCTCAAGCACCTCCAGTCCAGAGCCGTCCAGTTTACATCGATTGATGGTGCTGTTTCCTGAACTGATCCAGTAGAGCTGCTCAGTATCAAAGTCAATGGAGAGGCCTAGAAAACACAGACAGAGTTGATGTTTGATAACCTGCCTCATCACTGGAGTTTGCTGTCACTCACGTCACTCACCGACCGGGCCTTTCTGGTTAGTGAAAAGGACACTGCGGTTGCTGCCGTCTGTGTTTGCAATGCTGATGTTGTCCCCATCTGTCCAATAGAGTTTCCTGAAGGATGCAGGTGGTATGCATTAACAAGAGGACGTCACAAGCTCACACACACAAGTACAACTACAGCAAAGTTCTCAAATTCTTATTTTCAATATATCTGTTGTTGTTGAACTACAATATATGGTTTCTCTCTTGATTTTGTTGAGAATGCCTCTTATGTAAAATAGCAATATGATTAGCAACAGTAATAACAGCATGATGTGGAATTTGTGGAGCATTTGGTCTGGAAAGCATCCCAAACTGTGTATGACTTTAATAGAAATGTTATTAAAAATGCATGTTGTCTTTTTTGTGGGTCCGACCAATTTCAGAACAGACTGTTGAAGTTGATTTAAGCTGAAATATAGCTGAGCTGGCAAACTGGCAATGTGGCCATTGTGATTGTGTGTCATTGTGTTTAGACTGCTATGCTTATGTTTAAATGGTATCTATCCCCTGCACCCATCACCCACTTCCTGCTGAATCCAGCCTCATCCACCACACCCTTGTTTGTTAACATGCCTTTAAATAACATTTTGGAAGCATTTAAACTCCCACACGTTTGTCTTTGTATGCACACACACAGACAGAGTTTCTCAATCCCCAATTGTCTTTGCAGCCGCCCAGTTCTGAACGTATTCTGGGCAGTGTGTTTACGTGCCAGAAAGAGGAGGCAGCCCCAGCATATGGATTCAGCATCTGTTTCTCATTTTCCCCAATGCCAACAATGCTCAGGTCGGAAACATTCCTCTGTTTAAATAGGTTAAATCTTTCAAAGATGGGAAGGAGGGCACATAAAATACTAGAAAGGAGAGACATTTCCTAAGAAAGTATGCTTTCCTTATCATGCTGTAAATAATACATTGATAGTCTACGAGTGCACAGAAACCATGGTTTAAAATACAAATTGAGCAAGCGAGACAATGAGAAGGTGTGAAAGGAGAAAGATTACAAGACAGGAGAAAAACTGGAACCACTTCCTGACTGTAGAGACAGTCAGAGGTCAGCAACCATTTATTTCAAACAGTTGCCTGTCATTGCTGCCTGCAAACAGAGGGGGGGGTGGACAGCAAAACAGCACCCAGGTGTGTATGATTGTGTGTGTGCTCACGTCTGTGTGTATGTGCATTATAGGTAAAAGGTGAAATCACGCGGGTATCTGTGTGACATCGCTATGATATGTATGTGTGTATATGACCAACCCCAGAATTGGATGAAGCACTAGACAGTGAGGCTTGTCCAGGCCCTGGATGACGGCATTTTTGAAGGAACCGTCCAGTCTGGCAACATTAATCTGTTTCTTATTGGCATCATAGCTGGTCCAGAACAGGTTTCTGGACACCCAGTCTACAGCCAGGCCGTGAGCATTGGGCAAATCTGATAAAACACAAAAACAAAAACAAAAAAAGAAAATAGTTAACATTAGTTGTGTTGTATAAGAACCAAAAAGATCATACAAAGCTTTTGAGAGAGAAAAGGGGAAAGAGCTGCAACAAAAAATATATATTATCTGTTCACCACTTAAAATTAAATTAAATTTAAAAAAGTAGTGTTTGAAACAACAGGTATTTGACGGTGGGTGTCTAATTTCTAGCCTCGGATTTTGTTGGCACAACTGGGAATGGTCACTAAAATTGCTGAAACTGGGGCTTCATGCAGGCTGCTTAGCAAGTGCCTAGTTACATTTTCTAAGCTCTGACTGGGTAATTGCTGCTCAGAGGAAGTGTTTCTGTGAACAGGTAATTACTTTCCGTGCCTTCCACGTGTAAAATAAGCCACACAAACAATAAAGGAACTGGTGTAACACAGTACAACATAGGATGATTTTGTCTGTTTTGCTTCCCGTCACATTAATAAATTGCTTTCTACCCACAACCCTTGTACTCTATGTACAGTTTCTGCACAAGGAGCTAAAGGAAAATTGTTTAAAACTAACTTCTTAGAAAAATTATTTTTCAGATAAAATATCTGGGACCTATGTATGTGTACAATCTACTGCAGGGGTTTCTCCGTACCAGCAGAGACCACAGCCTCAACTCCAGTGCCATTAATGAAAGCTCTCTTGATGGTCTGGGTGCGGACATCAGACCAGTATATACGGTGCTCCAGCGCGTCATAGTCCACCACAGTCACGTTGTCGATGTCCGGCACGGTAAAGGAGATGATGTAGTTGTAGTATGGGTTGTCGATGTCCACTCCCCTGATCTCGATCTGACGGGCATACAACAGGAACTGACGAGACTCTGCAGGGGGGAGAAGAGAGGTTGGCATACATGCTTCACTACTTCTCTGGATCTTCAGCATTTAATGGGAGTAACCCACAGTTAAATGCACCTTCAAGTCAAAAGTCAAACGCATGAGTGCACACTAATGCCAGAGTTGTGGATACGTGGCTGCAGCATGGATGGGTGCATCTGCGCATTATTCCTGCCACTTGAACAAACTCAAATCCAATTGCATCTTTGACTCTAATGATTGTGTGTGGCTGGCGTGCTCAATAGCACAGCCGTGGAAGACGAGAGTGAATTCAATCAGTCGAGATACATTACAACTACAGTGGTCTCAACAGTCCTATCATCATTTAACTCCAGGCAGCTTAAATGATAGACAGGAAGAGAGGGAAAGAGAAAGGGAGATGGGAAGACTAATAACAGTGTCTGTATTGGCCAGCCCAGACTAGGTGGTGGATGCGGAGGGCTGTGGCTGATGCTTGCATCACACAGAATGGGGTTCTCCATTCCATTACCCCCGAAGATAATAGAAAGTGCTGCCCTGAATACTAAACTCACACACTGAATAAACAGGCCCGCTCTCACTTTTCACGGACATACACTTCAATGCGTGCCAAAGCTGTCACAGCAACAGCACCTCAAAGTGAAATAAGTCTAGATTGTTTAATCCTCTCTCTTTTACGCACACCAGCACACAAATGGAAATAAACAATTTTACAAGGCCAGGGATTACACTCCATTCAGTGGCAGTTTTTCCAAGACAAACAGAGAGGAAACTTGCCTTCCACCTCAGAGAGGAATCGGAGGGTGCAACTGTAACTGTATTATAAGTATGTCGACCATGTGTTCTTTCTTACCATAGCATGTTCGTTTGTCAGGGCCCAGTTTCATGAGATGCGGACAGGCACATGAGAATGTCTGATTGTAGTTGATGAGACATAAGTGAGAGCAGGGCTCCTTTCCATCTTTAGCTGCACAGGGGTTGGGAGCTGAGGGGGATAAGGTATAGAAAAACAATGGTGAATGTACACATAAATATCTCATTAATCATCATGTGTAAAGAGTATGTGCCTTTGTGTTTGTGCGTCTCACCTTGTGGCTGTCTGGATGGATGGTAGACCTGGAGGTCAAAAGGTTGTGTATTGGTTCTCTGGACTACAGTGACATTGCTTCCCGTCCACTTGTTTGCCTTGGCCAGCGTGTTGGTCCTCCAGTCTGTCCAGTAAACCTCTCCACCATACATGGTGACAGCAAAGGGATGTGACAGATACTCATGTCCCCTCAGAACCTCGATCAGCCCAGAGCCATCATACTTGGCTGAATAAATGGCATCAGACCTGCGTAAAGCACAGTTTTCAGTTGTACTCCCGTGTAGAACTAAAAGAGGCTGTACACACATCAAACAAATGTGTTTGTGTGAGTGCGTTCTTGTCTGTGCTCTCTGTATCTGACCTGGCATCGATCCACAGGATGCGGCGCTCTAGATAATCCACAGTGAGCCCATTTGGCCAGCCTCCATTACCAGTTTCTTTATGGATGGTCTTTCTGCCTTCCCCGCTCATCGACGCAGCCTCAATCCTTGGCAAGCTGGCATCCCAGTCTGTCCAGAAGAGGATCCTGCAGTGTAATGCCACAACAAAGATAAGCAATTGTTGAAAAACTAAGTTACAATAATGTTCATGGAGGAGCGCGGTCAGGACATTTAACCTTCAAATACCACTGGAATTCTCTGTCAATGTGTTTTGTTTGATGTGAGCAAGCAATGTGGCCATTACCCATCTCTGGGGTCCAGGGCAATAGCTCGAGGGTGTTCCACCTCCCCAGCCAGCAGCGTGGTTCTCATGGTGCCATCCAACTTGGCCACCTCTATCTGATCCAGGTTGCTTTCCACCCAGTAAATGTTTCCTGCTATCCAGTCCACTGCTAGACCCTCTGGGGTAGCCAGCCCATACTGGATTACTACATCAAAGCTGGTTAAAGCTACAAGGGCAGATAAAAAAAGACATAAGAGACAGTCTATCTAACCATGTACATATAATATTGTGAAACAGAAATAAACAAGAGAATAATTTAAATGTTTATGTATCATCCGTCTCTGTTAAAAACTGTCTAGAGAAGTCTGAGCTAATCATATTTAATCTTGCTGCTCAATAAAATACATGTTCCTCCAGGGTGCTTGGGTTTCTTAATGAATTCATTTTTCATTATTTCATCTTATTCATTATTTCAATACTACAGATAAAGAGTGCGAAGGCTTGCATGTGCTGAAGGCAACATTTCAGATTGTGCTGCAGCCTGAAGCACCGATCCACCCTGGCATTTACAAATTATGTAAATGTAATCAAGCAGTTTGGATTCAAAGCTAACATTGCATCGCAAACTGAAATCCCTTTAATCAAATGGTTTGATGAGAAAACATGTCAGTACAACAAATGAAAACATAAGCAAATACAGTAGCAGCACAGCAGGGGGTGTGGTGCTACAATTACAGAATAGGCCGAACAGATCTAAATATGTGGTGTCTTGCAGAGCTACAGAGACAAATGTTCCAACCTCTTTCTAACCCTTTCATTTTCTGCCGAGTCCCTAATCAGAGGGACACGTCTAATTATTTGTCATTATCCTGTTTGTAGAAATGACAACACACACTCACTGTATTTAGCTTATTGGCTGTAAACTGTAAATGTGGCTACCTCAAGCACAACCGAATACATACATGATTTGCTCATAAACAGTGATGATAGAACCATGTTTGCCAAGCATAAGGGTCATGATGACCTTCACAAAGCCATACCGCATAGAAGACACAACAAAAGCACCATCGGCAATTAAACAGTAATACAATTAAAATGTTTTGAGTCATAAAAGCCCCTCTTTTCCAAGAAAACCCCATACAGTAACAAGCTAAATAGTTGTAAACTAAAAAACACTATTACGAGCTTAATGTCTAAATATCTATCATTACTTGTTTTGTCTTTATCATAAATGTAAATGTCCTGATGTGCTCTCTATTCATTGTTGAAAACCACGTGATGCAGCTGAAAGCTGAATGTTTTCTTCCAAAAAAAAAAAAAAAATCTTTCTAGGCAAATACTCACCTCCATTCTCAGACAGTTTCCCACGATAGATCTTGTCCTCCACCACATCAGTCCAATAGAGGGCACTCTGGCTAAGATGAAAATCAAGGGCAATGGTGTTTCTTAAGCCTGGGACCAACACACTGAACTCTCCCTTGTTCAGATCAATGCGGCGGATCTCGTGGCGATTCGAGAAAATGATGAAGGGTTTGAAAGGATCTGCGGGAATGGAGCAGAAACATCAGTGGCTATCTTTTAAATGATAACCAAGCAGATAGTAAAGAGTTAAAACGCTTTGCCTGGTCGCTGTTGATTGTTACACCAAATACTGCAGAAGAGCTCTGCTGGAAAATATCACATCATGTTACTCTGCAGTGTTTGACTTGTCCAATAAAAGCGGGGCTGTGTTGAAAGTGGTTTTAATCCTGGGTAATTAAAACACAGAGTAAATAAGACAGGAGTTATCTGTGCCTAGCAGGCAGCCAAACAGGCAGCAGGATGAATGACAGGGTGCTGGTGGCTCGTCTCTGAGACCGGGCTGAAAGACCACAACCATAAATTCCTGTTTCCTTCTTCCTTGTTACTGCAGGGAAATAACTATATTCCTTATTTAGATGATAACATTCAATGTGATTTAATGTGACTGAGAAATGTTTGTTTTGCCCTCTTGTTGACTTTAATAAGAAGCATATATCTGCTCTTCATTTTATGCTTTAATATTTCAGATTATGTTCATAAAATAACAGCAGCTAGAAACCTATGCTCAGGACCTTTTCCCCTTGTCATATACTTACTCTGCAATGCTCTGTCTATTTTCCAAATAACTATTACATTTTGGCTGATTATCCCCTGCTTGATACCAAACCCAACCCACACCCTCTGATTCTGACAAAGCCCAGTACTTCTCACATCTCTCACCTCCCCCTTTTTACTGAAGTTCACATTCTCCACCAATGTTTCTTGACTTTCTCTAACGCTGCATCTTTGCCTCCTGCATCATTTCCTCTGACCCTTACCCGTGCTCTTGCAGTTCTCCATGTCAGGTTCCAGCTCCCAGCCCTCGTAGCACGAGCATTTCACACTGAACTTGTCCTGTTCGCAGCGTTGACTGCACTTAAGATGTTTGGCACAGAAGCTCTGGATCTGACAGGTCTTGTTGTCAGGCCCTAACTCCATGCCCAGTGGACAGGAACAGATCACACCCTCGCCGGGAGCCACTGTGCAGTTATGGCTACAGTCACCATTGTCCAGTGAACACAGGTCTAAAAAAAAACAGAGGATATAAAGAGTGGGGCAAGGCGAAGCTGCATAGAAGTGTTATTAAACCACTGAAACCATGGTTTAAGATGCTGTTATGGCACTCCCTATATTAAAACATAACCTGGCTACTGCTGTCTCTTACCACAGAGTTTCTCATCAGAGCCATCTGGACAATCTTCTTTGCCATCACAAAGTTTCTCTGAAGGCAGACAGATGGTGGAATCGTTGGCGCACACATGGTGAGACAGTTTACACACCAGCGCCTCGCAATTGTCCTCGTCTGAGTTGTCCTCACAGTCACTGTCACCGTCACACACCCAGGCTTTGCTGATACAGCGAGCTACAGACAGAAGGCAGGGTTACTTTAATAATAAATATTCCACATAAGCAATTCATTTATTATTCTTTGTTTTTTTTTAAAGTATGATCTCTTACCAGAGTCCCTGCAGCCAAACTTTACAGCTGGATCACACATGTGCGTGACACCCTCACAGTTCTTCTCATCACTCAGATCCATGCAGTCAGTGTCGCCATCACAGCGCCAGCGCAAGGGGATGCACAGGCCATCCATTCGACACTGAAACTCATCTGTATGGCAACCTCCTGGGGGCCGCGTGGCTGTGGTAAGAGATACTGCAATTACTCCACAATGACATTCTCAGAGGTGGCCCGCGTTAATCAAATCAGGACTCATAATATTGAGCACAGAAGTACAACATCAAACTGCGAAGACCAAAACTTATGAGCTGTCTGTGATAAATCGGGTTAGCAGCAAATCTTAACTATGGGAGAGGCTGAACTGAGCTTATTTCTACTGTATTAGTATTTCTACTGTCATTAGTTGATATTTAAAAAAGAATAATTATATCAGTCCCTTTTAAACCACTAGTGACAGTTGTTAAATGTCAGTGGTACCCATTAGACGGGTGCCAATGTGACTAATAGGAACGAGGGACCTGACTGAAATGTAAACACTTGATACTGTTTCTCTGCTGAGTGCTCTTCACACAATAAATGACAGAACAGTGTAGTAATACAACCACTCACCCACGATGACAGCAGCCACCTGTCACAGCTGTGATCCATAAGAAACAGCCAGTGGCAAGTTGTTTGTGGGATGTTCAATGTTAGATTAATTTTTTTTATGACTTACTAGGAACTAACAGGTCTTGGTGATTAGGATCTATATTTACTTAGATAACTAAGTGCAACATGCACAGCTTATGATCTATTGGTTATTGACGTGTGGTCTTTTCTAAGTTTAATCCACATAAAACCAGGTAGTGAGTTAGATTTAAGAGTTCAGCTGATAAAATTACAGGGTATGGCGTCGGCCTGCAGATGTGCTGCATGAACATGGAGCGAACATCAAAACCAAGGTGAAAACAGCATGTGCAACACACAAGTGTTGACTGAGATAATAATTATAATTTAGAATAGAACATACAGTAAAAACCCAACAGGACATTATTAAATTATCCAACTTTTGCCATCCTAATGTATTTCTTACATATAATATCTGCTGCAGTGAAAGGTTTCCTCACTGTAGGTGAATTAGCAGGTTAAGATACTGACCCTGATTGGTGCAGTTTGCGTGGGTCTCGTCACTGTAGTCCCCACAGTCATTATCTCCGTCACACGTCCAGTAATCTGGGATGCAGCGGCCACTGTTACACTTGAACTGAGCGCTAGAACAGGAGTGACTACATCCTGCCTCATCGCTGTTGTCCCCACAGTCGTTATCTGAAAAACAAATACAGTCAGACAACACCCGCTATGACATTATGAGGCCTCAAAGAGAAATTATACATTTGTATGAATATTTAATTGACAATGAGAGCAGTGACAGTGAAAACCATGGATATAAATGAAACAGAATGTGAGAGATCAGAATTAAAATAATGACACAAACTGCATAGATCAGACCATGCACCATGAGGAAATTAACCGAGCGCTGTTGTACTGAGCTTGGCAGCAGACCATCAAAGCACTTTTATACACATACTAATGCTGAAGGGCAACGTAACGTATAACTTAACTTTGGACTTTTCACAGTTGTTAATTCCATATTCATCAGTCGAAGAAAATATATTATGTGTTTAAATAGTGTTTATTTTTTAATCTGTCATCCTTTAAAATCTATAAGAAATCATAATAATAATGACATACTTTATTGATCCCCTTGGGGAGACTGTTGTTGGACAGCTGCCAAAAAGTAGATGTCAGCACCATTATGGTGTTTGGATGTCTTGTCCAAGGACACCTCAACATGTATCGTACACGAACCACTGACCCTTGCATTCATGGATGACTGCTCTTTAAAATATAGAGCTACATAAAATTAAACCAAGTTCACTGCACTAAACATTTTTGCCATGTTTTGGGCTGTCTGACTGATTCATTTAAAATGTATAAAATCTGCAGCAGACTAAATGAATGGCAGTGGCACTGAGTGCAGCTTGTGGCCATTTTCAATTAGCAGAAAAGCAGCCCTATACATTTTCTGAGCCCACATGGCTGCGTTGCTGCTGCGGTGCATGTTGATCTATGCACTAACCGGTCAGGTTTGGACAATTCAATTCATCAGAGCCGTCCCCACAATCCTTTTCTGAAAGACAGAACCAACGGAAGACAGCAGAGTGGGCGAAGAGCGCAACACTTAACAACAAAACCAACAACACAATACGCAACAAAAGACAGGACAGAAAAGTAATAACACACAAACAAATGAGGTGACAAAAGGAAGAATGCACAGTATGCCAACACGAGGCTGATGGCAAAAGAGAGTAAAATAAAGGATAGACACTAACCATTATCACAACGCCAGTTAATGTTGATGCACCGTCCATTGTTGCAAGTAAACTGGGTGAGGGGGAAACATGTGGGGTAGGCTGTGGACAGAACAAGGGTTCAGATATGGTGCTCTTAACTCCTGCAATTCCTAACTCCTAATCACACATAGAAATAGCAAAACAAACAGCCAAAAATACAGCTACAGTAAATTGTGAGAATAAATAGACCAACCGCAGGAAGCAGGTTCATCAGACCGATCGCCACAATCATCGTCCAAGTCACATGTCCAGGAAACAGGGATGCAGCGCCCACTAGCACACGAGTACTGATTAGGAGGGCAGGTACGAGCTAAAACACAGCGCGGCACAGTTCGTGTCACATTTTTAGCAGCATAACACACAAAACATACCACGGGAATATGTCTGTTCGCGTACCTGAGCAGGTGGTGTTGGACTCGTCCTCATCGTTCCCACAGTCATTGTCCCCGTCACACAGCCAGCGCAGAGGGATGCAGCGGTTGTTTTTGCACTTAAATCTGTCTGTGGGACACGTGTGCTGGTCTGGAAAGAAGAACACAATGAATAGTTAGAAGGAAACACAAATAAAAAAGTCATGTAGGGAGACACGCGTGGTATTAAGCTTATTATCTCAAATTGTTGATTTGAGTAAGGTGTGTGTACTTTTACAGTAAGCCCATCTACAGAGCACTGATTGTCTACAGTCACAGCCACCTCACTGGCTTTGGGGAGATTTTCCATAGGTTGGTCTAAACTAAATGTAGTTGGTTGTTGTTATATGATTATGATTATGTTTATGCCCGAACTGACTGCTGGTAAAAAGAAAAAGAAAACAAGGATAGAATATCTGCATGGGCTTTATTCTTGTATCGCGATGATAGATCTTAGCCTATTTGGACATGAGAAGTGGTCTCAGCATGGAAAAGGTCAGTGACCTCTGGTCGAGCTGTTTTGGACTCGGTTTTGTTTTGTCTGTCTGCACGTTGGCTACAGACAGACGGACAAAGAGAGAGAGCTTCACAGACATTACTACATTCTTCCTTGCACATGATCACAAACAACACACACACTCATATGTTGTGTACTCACATAGACACAGAATTAGTGCATAAAAGCACACATTCACACTAGTCACAGTCTGCTCTCTCCTTTCATTCTGGCATCACCAGACTGCAAATTCAGACTGCTGCAGCTCATCTGACTCAGGACCAACAGGAGGGGGTAGCTGTTTTGAAACCATGTTGAACTAGGTGTGTGTGTGCGTGTGCGCACGTACGTGCGTGAGCAAGCAATAACTCACGGCACAGCTCAGGAGCCTCGTCACTGTTGTCCAGACAGTCGTTGTCTCCGTCACATTTCCAGCGCTCCTGGATGCAGCGGTTATTCTTACAAGCAAACTCTCCAGGCTGGCACTGAGGAGGTGGCACGTAGGACGGGTTGGCTGTGGAGACAGAAGTAAGGGGAATAAAAAAGAATGTGGAAAAGAGGTCACTAAGGACATAAAAACTAGGCAGGATACAATTTCAAAATTATTTGCAACAGAGGGAAAGTGGAGGTTTTGTGGAAAAGTGCAATTATATGAAATGTAGAAAGCCATTAGTCAAAATCCACCCCACCCATGCTAGGCTGAAGTTGAGCTAACCAGAAACTACATTAACACCAACAACTGCAAGAGCTGCAGTACCTTTGCAAACATTTAACCATGTCGATCTACTGTACAATTATATTTTCACATCCATTTATTATTTTGAAATAACAGAGAGTGGGCAGCAGTAGTATGATTATTATTGCAGGAGCTGTATTGGATTTCACTGCACTGTGCTGTCGGTATTATGACCACCCGTTGTGTGTCTGCACTTGAGCCAATGCTTCAGTACAAACAGTTCTAACAAAAACAGACAGACACAGTCACACATCTTGACTCATCTTGTCCAACGCGCTGGAAATAAAACCTTGTTTATGGAATGGAACGGAATTAGTGCCATGAGAAATACCCTTCAGTCTCACATGCAAACACATGCACCTACAAACTACTCATTTTTGTACCCACCTTTGCAGCTGGTATTGTCAACTGGGTCTAGTATTTGGTCTTCTGCACAGGCACACTGTCTGCCTCCTGGTATGGCCAGACACAGACTCCCGCAGCCACCGTTGTTCACACGGCACGCATTGGAGCCTGTAGAAGAACAGACAGGGACATAGACAATAGACACTCCAATTGACAGGATCTCTTTGGACTTGAGGATACAAGAGGAAAAATAGCTTTGTACTGAAGCCCCACAAATGAAGAGGATCATCTATGCTAATTGCCAAATCCTGCACCGTGACTCTGTTAACAGAAATGTATTTAAACTGAGGCCCATCATCAATTGAAATAGGCTGCTACAATTGGAGATCGAGTCACACATACTGTAGTTATTGGCCTTCACATTCTCAGGCTTCTTAGATAACACATGGAGCCAAAGGGATGTTTGCCATGTGGAAGATGCAACCACGGCAGAATTATCGGGTTCCCACTGATGTTTTTACCAATGACATAAACGTTGGTATTAATTCATTAATAGCAAGACATCTTTTGCTGTCCATCACTTGGAATGCCGCTGAGGATGTTGGCAGGCCTAAACAGAAACATGAGAGAATTCCTGAACTTAAAAATGCCATAATAAACGCTGGCAATGCGAACTATCTCAAGGTCAGGCAACATAAAACTACACATGGCAACATCCATGATCCTTTTCAGGCAGCTGGTATTGAGGTTAAGGGGGGGGGGGGGGGACTTAAGGGATTACATCAGTGGGAAACTTCTGGATTTCCAAACTAAAAGTTTTAATTAATCTACGATTTTAGGCCACAGTTTTTTTTTTATCTGATGTATAATAAATATGTAGCTTTGTAGTTTTAATTCATGATTATATGCATTTCATTGTTTGATTTCTTTAGCCTAGCTGTCTTTCTATGTCAACACCTACAACTCATTCGCATCATCATGTTTTTTTAGGGGTTTCTATTTTATTTCAATGCGTTTAGTGCTAACCATGTAATATTAAAGGATTTTGTACCTTAGGGGTTAGAGGGCGTTTGTAAGCAGTACAGCGGCGTCAGTCGAGAAATAATGTAGATAAATGGCTGAATAGAAGACAAATCTCTGTGTGATGAGCTGCCCAATACCTTGCTGCTGCTGAGCGTCGTACATTCGTATTTCAAATATGGGCGGTCGCTCGTTGCGCAATAGGGTAGCAGCGCCAGTGGTGGTGTCCAGCTTGTAAATGCTGCCACTACGATACTCGTTCCAAAACAAGAAGTGTTTATAGTGGCACAGACCAAAGGCGTGGTTCAGCTCCTGGCCTTCGTATACAGTCTGGTGATGTGATAAAAGCAACAAGATGTTCAGTAAGTCTGCATTGTACATATGATTTATATATTGTGTTCTTTCTTTTTTCTGAAAGGTCTGAAAATCAACTGCTTTAAACCTCAGAATCAGATTCCAGTGAGTCACTCTGTCTCTACACTGCAGCAAATTAATTCATGTGATGGTGGTGCTGACCTTGCGTTCAGAGCTGTTAAGGTAGACCATCTCAATGCGGTCATAGTAAGCATCCACCCAGTAAAGAATGCCCTGTGGGATGTCCAGACTCAGGCCGTTGGGCCACAGCACAGTTTTGCTGGTCAGGAACACGTTTCTGTTGGAGCCGTCCATCCAAGCCCGCTCAATTTTGCCTCGCTTGCTCTCCTTAGGGTCTTCCTCCCAGTCTGTCCAGTACATCCACCTTAGGAAGCAACAGGGGAACTATAATGAGTAACATGTGATAGTAGGACAAAAAAGAAGAGCATTTGTTGGACTGTCTTAAACGACCTCTTGGCATTAAAAAAGGCAAAGGCATATTATTTAGCTGCCCTAAAGTGCAGAGACTTCAGAGCAGCTCCACAGTTTTTCTCAGTTAATCTGCCTTCAGGCAAACCAGTGTTTGTCAAACATCAATCTTCCCCAGTGATCTAGGCTTATCCTGTGAGCATTAGCTTTCTGTAACAAATGTCTAGTTTTGTTTCTGAACAAAACAAGAAGTATTCCATTCAAAACATGCCTTTTCTATTTTTCACTCCCTTTCCTTTCTGCAAATTCCTCCTCCTCCTCCTCCTCCTCCTCCTCCTCCTTCTTCTCCCTGAGCCTGATTGATTGCAGGTATTAGTGGAGGCGAGTGCCTTTCCCCTGGGAAGTGTGTGGACACACATCACCCTGTCAGTAGTAATCCAAAGAGAGTGTGCATGTTTGTGAGCATGCGTTTCTCAGGAGAAAGCCCAGGAGGTCATTTCAATAAGACGCATTCATACACGACAAGATTAGGAGCTATTTGAAAGAGTGTAAGGGAGATATGCCTGTGTGTTAATAGGCTCGTGGAGGAAATCTTTCATGTCTGGTGCAAAATGCTCCATCTGTTCTAATAAAACATCTGTGATACATTTCAGGGTGATAGCGGTCAACAACACAGATTAAAATATTATAAAAGGCACTCTGCTGGAAATCGTGAAGGGACGCGCACAAGAGACAGTGGAAAAAGAACAACATAGGTGGTGAATAATAGCGCCAATGAGAAGCTCCAACACAAGACAAACTCAGGAGAGAGATATGAGTTTGGTGAGAAGTGAGTAACACAGCAGCAGAATCATTCCACCTGAGTCATCAGATAACTGACCTGAAGAAATGTCCACCTGTTATTATCCCACACTGTATATTACAGAACCACAAGTAAGCACACACAGACATGCATCATACCTCATTAACCAGCCATCTCAACATCAGCAAGACTTTTTTTTTTACCTAGACTAGATCTTAATCCTCCTTGTCTGGAACAAAAACACCAAACTCCATCAGTTTTTCTATCGCTATCTCTTTGTCCCTCTTACCCGTGTAGAGGATCGACCACAATTGCTCGAGGGTGAGTCATTTTTCCCTCAATAAGAGTTTTGCGGGTCTGTGAAGCCTTTTCCAATCGAGCTACGCTGATTGTTTTCTTAGGCCCATCATCTGTCCAGTACAAGTTGTCAGCCATCCAGTCTACAGCGATGCCCTCGACGGTGTGGATTCCTGAGACAAATACAAAGTACTGGTGAGACGTATATACTGTGGACATCATTCATTCCACAGTGTTATTTTACTTTACTTAAACAGCCTTTATTTTTTACTAACAGAGTATTATTTGAGTTGTTGGTGGAGACCACTTGTTTCAAATGAGCTGTGGTTAGCGTACCTTCCTTCAGAATAATATCCCTCTCTGTTCCATCAATCTTTTGCCGTCCGATTATGTAGCTGGTGGCATCAGCAAAGTAAATGAACTCGCTCTCGGCGTGAAAGTCCAGAGCTCTGGGGTTCATCAGATTCTCGATGGGGATCATGTACTCATCTGGCACCTTGGCATTCATGTCCATACCCCTGATGACCCCTGGACGACCTTTGCCATAGACCAGGAAGAGCTCGTGCTCAGGTTCTGAAGCAAAAAGCAAACAGAACCAAAAGACTGTAACTTTGATGGGTACAGAGATGACGCATGACAAATTTTTTCCTCCACGTCTATTGATTAGACAAGTAAACAACATGCAAGTTCAGCAAAGGCCCTAAATGAAAATTTAGTGATTTCCATTTGAGAGACAGAGGGAGGGGAACAGGGTCGATCATTTAAATCAATTGTGTCATTTTCAAGGACAGTCTATTCGCAGATCAGTATGATGTTATTATCCGTTGACTGGACATTAAAACACTTCTCAGAAAAGCTGAATCATACTAGCAGTTTTACAGGGAGGTCAGTGGAGAGCTACAAAGTAGGTGCTGCTGATCCAACTCTGGTCGTAGCTACAGCCAGGGAGAAAACCACCTCGGCTTTTAGGTCAACAGAGCTGAATCACTGTGGCTCCCGAGTTTCTACTTTCAGTTATGCCTGGAGCATGCACGCATTAGTTCTGGACATGCTGAATCTGCACTACAGAAAATGTTCATTTTTTTGACTATGGCTTTTGACTGATAGTCCACTTTACATAATTCAAAATGATGTTTATTAATTGGCAGTAGCTAAAACTTGATCGTTATTTGCATTAAACTCGTACTCACTTTTGCAGGACTTGCCATCGCTGCCCAGGCTGAACCCAGAGCGACAGCGGCAGGTTCGGGTCTTGTGGCCATTTCCCAGGAGACAGATGTCGGAGCAGCCTCCAGCCTTCCCATTCTGGTCCACTTCACATGCATGGCTACGCACTGCACAACAAGGGGTGTAAAATAAAGTCACAAAACCATAATTGAGCTATTTCCATTGCTTTGTTTGAAACTATATTACGTATACAACTTACCTGGAGGCTGACGTCTCTGGTGATAGACATGCAGCGCTCCTCCTTTGTCCACCCTCGTCACTACTTGGTAATCTGTGCTGTTGAAGCGGTTGACCCTGATCACACTGCTTTTAGGCTGCAGGTTAGCATTGTCTGAGTTGGTGGCATACAGATAGTTTTCAAATACAGTCAGCCCATACAGGTGCTCGATCTAAAAGAGAAAAAGAAACCCGGAAGATGTGAAAAAGAGAAATAAAGGACAAAGGACCTACAGTTTAATAAACCATGTGCACTGATGTAGAACAATGATCTTTTTACACTGACTCTTTCTGAGGTGTCCACTATATTATTTTAACAGTTGCTCATTTGGAAGCTCGTGTTTTCTTTGACCATTGTGCAAAATGGTACTATGAAGGGATGACGTCTAGCAGCTTCTAATACTTTCAAAAGACAGAAGTCAACAAACTGGCTTCTCTCTCATAACTCAAGAAGCACAGCAAAGCAAAGTAAGTAAGGACTTTCCGATCTGAATAGACACAGGCCACTGACTCAGGGTCCCAGGAGGCTGTGTCAGCACCAGCATAAAACCTGAGATGGCACTGCGGTCTGTCACAGCAGGCTGTGCAGAGCTCAGTGGGTCATAGAGAGTGAGAAAACACACTTTTTATCTTCTGTTAGAGGGCAATGCCCTGCTGAAGCCATACAGTGTATGAAAACCTATTAATATTAGACTGTATGAACACATGATTGTGCACTGTGTCACCTTCATTCACTGATCAAGACAAACAACAACAACCATGAAAATGTGTTGAACTACTTGATTTCACACACTGAGGTTTAAAGTGTATGTAGAAATCCACAAACGTGTCATATGCAGCTTAAAGAGACAATGTCACGCTGCAGCACAAACGGCCCAATCAATAACTAACCTTTTGTTTAACGTTTACCTAAAAGATGTGCATTTCCTAATGGACCTATTACAGGTGCGCACACACACACACACACATACACTCAAAGCAAGAGTGTGTGGTTTGTGTGTGTGTCCTTAGGCTCATGGAGTAGATGAAAGCCATTACTTCTGCACAGATCACAGTAAAAGCTATGGTAACAAAGGCCACTGTGCTTCGCAAGCGCTGCAACATCAACAGACTCAGTATTAGACACTATTAATCAGTGCCTGTAATGAGAAGGCAAATGTTCACCATCTTCCCTCGGCTCATGACTCATATTACATGATGACACAAACAAATCTTAAGTTATTACTGTATCTAAAGCACACTAGACTATTAGTAGATAAGTAAATTTACGAGTAGTGATCCTTCTAACTAATGGGAATGTCCAATGTCTAATGCAGCTGTCCTCACCAGCAGGCCTTGGAGGATGGTGTGCCGGTTCTTGCCTTCATAGTCCACCACCTCAATGTAATCCAGGTAGGCATCAGCCCAGTACACCAGCCTGCTGACGAGGTCCAGTGTGATGCCATGGGGGAACACAATTTTACTGTCCACAAGCTTAGTGCGGTTCTGTCCATCCATGTCGCAGCGCTCCACCTTAGGGATCTGACCATAGTCTGTGAAGAACACCTTCCTGTAGAAACAAAGGATCAGACCTGAGTGAGGTGGATTTGCACATCTGGCTTTGTCACAACTGATGGATCACTCTTATTTCTGTCACAGGGAGACGATGAAGAATGAAGCTTTTCAGTATGCAGAAGGAGAAACGTAGGAAACCTCCCTGTAGACTCAAATGTCCTAGCAAAACAAATGAACTACTCTCTGTTTCCAACACTACATCTGACGTTCTCTTGTTGGAATCTCCTGCACCATTTTCAACACTTGCTGTAACATTATTGGGTTTTCATTTTGCAGATGTGCATTTTTTTATTCTGAAGAAACACATCCCGAAATGTAAAACTAATTTACACTAATTTTTACAGTGATCATTATTTCAGTTTTTCAGTGCTGCCAAAACAAACACTGTAACTATTTACAGCTTCAAAAAGCAAATCATGCTCCCACTCGTTGTAAACATGTTGGCAAAAAAGCTGAAAGTCCACACAGTTTCTATGGCGTGACAAATTAAGAAACAATAAGTCCTTCGCACAGTATTCGTTGAATAAAAACAGATTCAATAAAACAGGTATAAACTGGGTAAAACTTCTTAAATAGAATTATAACTGTGGTGCTCTTTTGTGAGTTTCAGTTCTTTTTGTGGTAAAAACAGTCAGTGTGGGATTTCTGAAACTAGTTTGTGGTCTAACTTGCCAGAAAAAAAGCTTTAAGTTATTTGTTTTTATTGTGGTTTATCCCACTCTAATGACACTGTAGGCTCCAACAGAAAGCTACAGTGAATTCATCCCTTGTTACTGGATGAACCAATTACTACAGAGGAAACTGTGTGGGTTGAAAATGGTACATGTAAAGCAAAAGAGCTGAAACAAAAACATTTTGTGCTCAAACCCTACACAGACAGCAGCATACCACAATGGAAACAGGACATCTGTGCTCAATTCTCCAACGTCAAAAAACCTCTTTAAACCTCTATGATTCCTTTCTAAGCATTTGTATGTGTTCATATGCAACAGATCAAACTGACCCCATGGTGGGGTCCAAGGCAATGCCTTTAGGGTTGTACAGCTCCTGGTCCAGGAGGGTGACACATGTCTGCCCATCCTTGTCACACACAAAGATCCTGTCGTCCACATCATCCACAAAGTAGAAGTTTCCGGTAAGCCAGTCGATGGCCATCTGCTCCACATCTGGACAGAGAAAGGGGAGAAGCGGGGAGAAGGGGGTAAGACAGGACCCAGGAGGTCCAATTGCAAAAACAGTTTTCTTTTTCCGTAATGGATCTTTTTTATTTGGACGGCTTTAGACCGTGAGTGTGTGATGTTGTTGTACATATTTGTTGCAGATGGGTGAGAGGTTTGACTCATAGTCATATGATGAAGTAAATTAGTCAGCAGTACTGTGCAGCAGACACATCTCTGTCTCTCTCTCTACCACACTCAAGTACGCATCTACACATAGTCCAGATCTTCAGGTTTGGGGCAGTTTTCTTGCTTGGTAAATGAGATGAGACAACCTACTCCAGTTAGCAAACTTCCCGGTAATGTGTCTGTCATTCAAAATCACTCACTCAAACAGACGGCATATGAGACAGGCTGTTTGCTGCTTCGAGGAGTGTGATGTTACTGTAGCTAGGCGACGATGACTGTGCGGTTTACGCTGGGTTTATTTTGCCAAGGCTCTGCTCTTGGGGAAGACCAGTGCTCCACCCGGCAGCACTGAAAATCAAACACCTTGGCGCAGGCACATTGCACCATACACTTGATGGAAAATTTCCAGCCTAAAGAAGAACAACATGGACAAAGCTGGATAAGGAAAAACTGGACTACCCCTACCACATAGGAGGGACTGAAAGAGGAGAGAAGAGTGTATAAGATAAGACATTAATATACCTCTCTCTGTTTTTTCATTCCCTCCTCATCTTTCTTTTCTTCAAACAGCTCAGTCAAACTGAGTCTGAGCCAAGGATCAGAGAGAGAAAGAGATTGTTAAAGGTGAAGGTAAAGATAAGCGAGGATATTAAAGAAGTTTCTTACTTACTGTTTTATTTTACTAAAATATTTTTATTCTACTACATTATTAACAGGTGCTAGTTATGCTTATATCTTAAGAAAACTATGAGCATACAAAACACAATACATTAATATGAACAGTATTTTTATAGAAGTTTTAACAATAAAATTATGCATTAAAAGTAAAAGTTCAATAAATGTAGTATTTTTTTATGTATATATATTTCCAGAGAGCTCCAGAGAGAAAATGAGAGAAAGAGTGAGGAGGAGGGCTTCAGTCACCACAAAACTTCTATTTTCACAGCTGTCACAATCTCTACTCTCTACAGGACTACCCTCACACACACGACTCACACATATACACAAACACTTCTGATTTAGGCCTAAAGTCATGCTGCAGGGGTCCTTAATCACGCAGTGATCAGTGCCAAGGCTGGAGGTCTAATGTGGTGCTTTGTTTATAAAGGTGATCGGGTCACTGTGATGATTTCGAAGAGACCAGAGGATCTGTTTCACCCACCGGGAAAGAAAAGCTTGTGTGGGGGGAAATGACGCAGCAGATTCCTCTGTATAGCAGCGCAATGCAAGTGTGTATATTGGACGTGGACCAACAAATCTGACTTAACGTAATCTCTGTAATTCCAGAGGAGCCCTCTGTGTTCACAGAAACGAACACATTTTTCTGAAGAGGCCGACTGGCAAAGGGAGGGAAATGGAACACTTTCACATTTTTTAGGTTTGTGTAAAAGGGGAAAATGGATCAAAGAAAAATGCAGAGTGAGTGGGGAAAAGAAGAAAGAGTGAGGAAGAAAAAGAGAATACAGAGAGGAGAAGAAAAAGGAGAGAGAGAGAGAGAGAGAGAGAGAGAGAGAGAGAGAGAGAGAGAGAGAGAGAGAGAGAGAGAGAGAGGTCCTATTTCCACTAGGGAAACTTGGCCACTGTGAAGCTGCATTTCTGAGGTTTATGGGAAGCAGGGGTCATATTCCCAAAGGTGCTTTTAATTTTTAACACAAAATTCTCTGTTTAAACACTTCCAGCTGCCCCTCTGCACACTGATCCACTGATGAAGCCATGGATAAACAAAGGCGGAAGAAAATATGAGACTGTGCTCAGAACGACTGCTGAACCCCAGAAAAAAAAAAAAAAAAAGTTCATCCTCTGCTCTGTGACACTCCACTCTCTCCATTTTCCTAAACCCCTGCTAAACAGAGATGGTTCCAGCAAATCCAAAGACTTCTCCATCTCCTCCCATTCTCCTCCCCCCCCCCTCCCCTCCCCTCTGTTCCCCAGAGGTGGGAAAAACAGTCTGGATTCATTAAGTGCAGCTCAGTCTGTCTGAAACTACACTATAAAAAACAACACAGTGTAATTGCAAAAAACCAGGGTGCCACCTTTCATTTTTTCCCCTCCTCTCGCTCTAAACAACTTGTTTTTTTGCTTTTCTTCTTGTTCATCTGTCTGCCTCCCTGTTGGTGTAAGAATAACAACATAGTAGATGTCTATAAGGAAATGTATTTAAACTGTCCTCCTAAATAGAGCAATGTTCAGAGGTGGTTTACTTGAGCAGCGTAGAACTGACAGTCATAACTCACAGGCATCCACTGAACTAACACAAGGGCTCAATTGTGTAGTTTTAAAAGTGGGCCTGATGTGGTGTGATACCTCCGAACTGTCACTTTTAAACTGGAAACCGCCTGCACAACGCTCCCCACTACCCCCTCCTCAACCTTCCGCACTCCAAGCATCTGGCAAAAGCATCAAGCAGAGGACGAACGTCAAAAAAAGGAAAACAATAAAAGAACAACAAGCTTTGGTTCCAAACGTGGTTATATTAAGATCCACCAGGGTCACCGCACCAGGGGAAAGAAAGTGGATAATCTGAGGGACTGATGTAGACCGAAGCCTAAAATGTATTTCATAATTCAGGGTTAAAAAAGAAGCAGAGAGGGAGGTTTAAAGCTGGAAAAAAAGAGTTGAATGGAGAGAAGATTTAAAAATGTGCTGACTGGCTTGCCTTTTAAAAGCACATGACCTCTTAAGGAGATTTCAGGCCAGTGTCTGTGCAAAGCAGCACACTGTACTGTAGCTCACTGTGCAGGAGAGCGGGTAGCAAACTGTGGCAAAAACTTAAAGTGCAAGCAGCAAAGCTGGAGTGACAGGTATAATTAGCAATAGTCATAAACAGACGCTGTCAAATGTTTCATGAAGCTTAGGTGAAAGCCTGAAGAAAAAAAAAAGAGCCAAGAGGATAGAGTGCGAGAAACATCTGGACAACTCATCTGTGATCATACTGAGGTCATGAGTCACTCCAACCACATGCGCATCATTTCCTCTACAATCACCCTTGCCATTGGTTGCTGCTGGCTCATTCCATGTTGACTGAAAACATAAACCTGCTCCTCCTATTCTGTCACACTCACACGCCAGCAGCCTATCCAAAAGATCAATTCTGCTGTCTGAGCAGTCGCTCCAGATTATGAATTCTGGCCTTCGCATCGCATAGTTTTGCCGCTGATGCTCTTTTAGGGTCGTCTGCGTGGTCAAATGATGCAGCCAAGTCATGATTTTTTCCCATTTTTTTTTATACTTAAACACAAACTGAACTGAAAATGCCTTCCCAGTGTTGTACCCAGTATTGTCACTGGGTACAGGACGTGCATTGCTTTTCAACTGCTTCCTTATTTCAGCAATACGGCTCTAATCAAGCACATCCTGTCCTCGCTCCTTAATGCCGCCAGTTTTTCACTATGCGTGTTTGTGTGCATATGTGTGTCCATCACTTTGTGTGTCTACACAGTGCGCTGCTCTGTGTGTGTGTGTGTTGGTTTGTCAACGCAGCTGAAACTGCTGGAATTTCCTGCAAATTCTTCTGGTCGTTAAATTGTTGAGTGAGCTGAGTTACAGCTGTGTGATTATAGCAACAGTGATAATTCTTGTTTTTTTAATTACTCTGATCATAATTATTACGCATAAATACATGTTTTTCCTAATAGGAAATCTCTATATCAACATAGCACTGTAATTTGGAGATAGATGTTATGTCTTATTGTTCCTGCAGGAGCTAAAATGATTAGAATATAATATGTACTGTACAGTTAGTGTGATGGAGGCAAACATGTCTTATATGCAATTTCCTGAGCTTGTCTTGTCTGATATCATCTGGTTTGAAAATAACATATTTCCAAATGACAGCTACACCACACTGTGCATGTATATGGAAGAAAGACCTGCCCGACTCAGTTTCGTCACTCGGACATTTCATTTTCTGTGAACGTCTGCGCTGACAAAGTCATTCCTGTCATGTTAATCCATTCTTTAGTCACAAAGGGATGTGGATGGAGACGAGCTGTTGCATACTCAGGGAATGTGACCAGTCATAATGCTTACAAGTAAAACCCCTAACACAGAGAAATAGGAGGTAAGGAGTTGAGTTAAACTGAGCATATACATCGTGTGCAGCATTTCTGCATTGCCGTCTTTTGTAGAGTACATGTGGAGTTTAGGGAGTATTAGAGGAACCAGGGAAGACAAGGATGAAGATATTAACATAATGAGTGAGTAGGAAAGTTCATTTAGTTTTGACTCAAGCAAAAACATTTAATTTATATTTGCAAGAGAGAGTGCAAACTATCAACTGTCAACTCCCTGAAAGTACAAAGAGGCAACCCTGTTGAGGTTGTTGTTTCTGAGGCTGCTTTCCTTCTGACTCACTCAAGACAAGATGCCTTAAATCCAGACCATGACACATAATCCACGAATACGGGGCTCAAAGCATGTTAGTGATAAACAGAGGGAGGGGAGGCAGGGTGTGTGTGTGTGTGTGTGTGTGTGTGTGTGTGAAGACTTTTGGTTGTTTCCAGTCACAAAGTACACATGTACAAACATCTGCATTGAATCATGCCCCTTATATCTCCACCATCTCTCTTTTTTCCAAGAGAAAAGACTCATCATTGTTTTCTGAAACGAAACTTAAGCAATGGAAAAACACAGCTGCTCTCAATGTTTTGCCATAATATTTTGTGACACACAGGCGGTGCACATACAAGGAGGAGCTGAGGACACGTCTATCCTACAGGTATTGGTGCTCACTTTCAGCCTTGGCTACATGTCCACCCACCTAACATTTGATTTTAAAAGTGAAATTTTATTTAAAACAACCACCAAATGTTAGGCCAAGCAGGGGCTGGCAAATCACCATATGCAAAGGAAACTACACTAAAAGAAAAAGTAAATAAGAATGACAAAAATACTGAAAGATGAATGCCACACAGGGGTAATGGAGGAAGTGGACGTGTGCTGTGCCTGTATCTTCATCTTTATGCTTCACTTCAGCCAGACCTGAAGCATCAAATCTACTTTTATAGGTGAAATGCAACATGAAATGCAAAATTCATCACCCCCCCCTGTATGTGAAGCAAGAGAAAAACCCGAGGGCAAATTCAGACAGCACACATTTTAAATAAGTGAAGTAAACTGCAGAATATAGAAAATAATGATGAGATCCTCCCTGTATTTGTGTGACTGCAGCAGCACTTGCCACACAGGCTGGTGAAATTTGCAGTGAAATTCGTGCTATATGTAACTTGCAAGAATAAAAAAAACAACCTGGAAATGTATAATGCACAAGTTGCAACATGAGGAAGCTGTTACACCTGTGGTATTAAGTATTATGTGTGGAGAATTGAGCTGTGACATTTTGCTCTGGCCCGTGCAGAGTTATTTGGTACAGTGCTACTACAGTGTTACTGTTCACGAAATACCAGCTGAATGTATCGGGGTGATCGGCGCACTGCTGTCGTGTACTTACGATGCAGGCTGAGGGAGATGTTGATCACTCTCTCGTCTGTGAAGCTCTTCAGATTGGGGATCTTGGCACATTTAAGGAGTGTGGATGAGGGGGAGTCGCCTACATGGATCCAGCAGACAGTCTCTTGAACATAGAGGAAGTCCATGGCTGTGGTTTGTTTGGTGCTGGTGGACAGCAGGCCGTTGACTGTAGTGCCGCTAAGGGACGTGACTTGGATGTTCTGGGAGTTGGCGATCAACAGGACAGGCAGGCGGTCTACTGGCACTGAAAATGTAATGTGGACATAACTGTTAAACAGGAGGAACATGCACAGGACTTCACTACAGCCTGTCTGTCAAACCGGGGAACAGTCAGGCCCGCTGCTGTGTTAAACTTACCATTCTTGGCCTTGCAAGATCGGTTGTCTGGCTGAGATAAGTAGCCCTCCACACAGGAGCAAGTGTAGGAGCCGTCAGTGTTAGTACAGGACTGACTGCAGGTCCCATACACAGTGCACTCATCAAAATCTGAACAATACAAGCAACAGATGGTCATATTATTCAGTTAAAATACAAAATACCAAATTTCAGAGTACAAATTGTACAAACAGCGAACAAAACAAAAACAAGCCACAGATGGTATACAACAACGATGACACTTTTACTTTCCTCAGCTGACTACAAATGCTAGATTGATTTTGTGGTTTATTAAAGGCGTCATATTTATTGCCACATACTGGACAAAAACACACTACATCAGGAAAGCGTTCTGTGATGTCAATGGTTGCTGAGATTCCAGCATTTCTAAACAGGCTTTTGTGAAAAAATGCCCCACACACCCAGTGCCACTGAAATGTCCTCTGTGTACTTGGTTTAGTTTCTCAAAAACCTGAGTAAACACGGTTACTGCTCCAGATTCTTCAGAGCTGATGTGGAGTTACCGCCACTTCATGTTTGTTGTTGTTACAACTTAGCAAGCAGCATGCTGGACACACCCAGAGGTAGAAATACTAAGAGATACAGCAGTTTGATCAATCAGTTATTGATCATACCCAGTTATTAATGTGGCAAATACTAAAACTATACCTCTGAGTGCCACGGAGCAGCCAGTGCTTATAAAAACTCACCTTTACATGTCTTTCCATCTGGGCTGATCTCATAACCACTCTTACAGTAACAAACAGGTCCTCCTGCAGTCGCTGCACAGTGCTCCTGACAACCCTTGAGTGAGCAGTTGGTTATGAACTCTAGAGAGAGAGAAAAGAGGAGAGGCAGTGTGTTTATTTATGATTCTTTCCTGTTATTGTTATTGGGCTGAATTGTGGTTCTAATAGGATGTGGATTTGTAAATAATTAGGTAATAATCCATTCAACATCCCACTCTACAGAATATACTGTGACATCTTAGGTTTCATTTATCCTGCTTGCTTACTACCTGGTGCACCATTAATGAAATGCCTTTCAGCATGGCCTCTTTGAGGAAATAGGGGCAAATAACGATACAATATTCAGAGTCAGCTCAGTTACACATCAACTAAACATTACAATTAAAAAGAGATGTGATCCACACTGCAAGTGTGGTTGAATGAAGGAGGACGACATGGCAGCATTTCAGAAACCTAAACCCTCACAGAGACAGAGCTTCGATCTGTCCATGAAAACAAACTATTCAACAACTAGTCAGGCAGTATGAATGATGAGAGTTCAGATCGTAAGAGAACAACAGCTCAGTACAATGCTAGATAGATACAGACTGTAAAATATATATATTGGTCCGTGTCCACTGGTTCTGAGTATGGTTCCACTGTTATCAGCTGCACACTTCGCAGCACCGATTGTTCAACTTGCTTCAAGTTCATGCATTATCGCAACCTGTAAACAAGCCGATATTTTTGGGATGCAGTGTCATGTAATATAATGTAAAAGAGGTGTAATGAAGTGTAATGTGATTTTAGTGAAGCCGTTTTCCAGAATAAGAGTTCCTAGATGTCAGTTCAGCACCCTTGTCACTGTAGTTATGGCTGTTTGCTCTACCTATCATTATAATATCATCATATCAGCTCATTTCTGTTAAGAGCAATATGTATATGTGCAGTACATAAATATCGTAAATTGCATCACAAAAAAAGACATGAATTTTTAATTACTGACTTCCAAATATAATCTAATATGTTTTCTTCCTTTAAGTTAATTAAATATGAGGCAAAAGCTCTGAATGAAAGACCAGAGACACAGTAGGACCACAAATACTTACATTTACAGTTACCTTTAGGCTAAGCCCAACTACCTCCGCAATTACATATACATGAAATACAGAATAGCACAAACACAGTGTGCCTTATTCACTTTACATTCAGCTGGGCAACTGCACAATACACTGTGCATTTTTGTGAGATATAAATTCAGCAACAGTGAGTCACAGTCAAACTATAGTCGTGTCATGGTGGTGGTGTCAAACCTGGCTGAGATCTATCAGTCACAAATGATTCACTGTGCCCGGAAACAATGGCAGACAATCCGCATTAACACCACACCTCCGAAGAGAGGGGAGCAGAGATCACATGAATCACACAAGTTAGCTCAGTTCTTTTCTCTCTTTGTGAACTTTTTGCTAATATCTAATAGTGTTAGGGGATCTACTGTGTGTATGAGAATGAACTCCGCATAACCAGTGCCATGGTGCCAATGCGTATTGAATATTACAGATGGGCAACAACTCCCTGCTGCACTCCCGAGACTTGCTCAGGCAACCACAGTTCAAATTACAGACGGGCCAGGAATTTTCCAAAACAAGTCTGAGCACCGAACAACTGAGATGTGTTTAGAAAACCAACGTGGGCAACAATGTAAACAATCTATGGTGACACATACCGCAAAATGTTCATTTTGGAGCAAATAAAACTACATTAACTGCTCTGTGTGGCTTCAGAATGCAGACCATGCATATGAATTAGATGACTCATTACTGCAATACTTAACCTCCTTGGAAAATAAAGATAAGGATGTTACGTGCACAAAGGCCCCACCTTTAACTGTAAAACCATGAGCTGGTGCATCAGTACATGCAGGCAGATTTTTTTCCCCACTGCGAGGTGAATACCCACACGGAGACACACACAAAGGAGTCGACTCTAACCTCAAACTACATCCAGCTTGAAAGTGCATGAAAATTTGATGGCCGTCCCCATGCCTCTCTCCATGTTTCTTTAATCAATATTTCATCCCAATTCATTTTTAACTGAAGGTGTAGTTGGGAGATGAGAAAATAGAAAAGATAGGGGGCCCACCTCAGTAAAGTGATGACAGACTGAATCTCAGGAGAGCAAGAGATAGCCACATTAGGTATTTAGTTCTTATTCTTAAAAAAAAACATCAGTGTTGTAGAATAAATAGTAATGAAATATTACTAGTTCAGTCAGTGCTGGTATGTATCATAAAAAATCAATCAGTGTTACGTTGAGGGTAATGCACATTTCAGGGTGATTCAGTGTTAATGATTTCTGCTGGCTGCTGTAACATCAATGCGATGTAAGGCATAATCCACAGTGACTAACAGTATGTAATGTGTCCTTATGATGTTCCTCTGCTGACCTTTTGATAGACATGACTACAAGTAGAGGAACATCCAAGTTCCTTTTTGACCTTCATCCTGTCCTGTGGCAATTAATGTATCTAATGAAAATATTTTGACGTTGCGCAAACAAACCTCATGTTTCCTCATGTCGTGGTTAACCAGTTCAGCACTTTTAAAGGATATTAGATTGTTTAGGCTCATCATAAATCACTTCCTAGTTTTTGGTTTCAAAATGTTAACTTCCCTTGTTTAAGTATTTCAGTAAGCAGAGTGACATCTATTATTTAAATATCTTTAGATAGTGTGACGACTTCAGGAGTGAGACGTGCACAATAATTCAATTACATATAAAAACAGTAAAAACAGTAAGCACTAGTGCAAAAAATATATTAATCTGTTATTTAAATATCTTTAGATATAAACAAATCCAACATTAGGATGCATGTGGGTGACAGTGCTACCTCTGCAGTGTGGTCCCTCGTCCCAGCTGTCAGCACAGTCTGGGACGCCGTTGCACAGTTTGCTCATGTGGATGCACAGCTCTGTTCCTCCACACTGGTACTCATTGGGAGGGCACCGTGACACAGTGCTGTGTGGACCTGAAGAAGATAAGCACAAATATGGTAAGCTGACAAAAAACAAGTATGGAGCAAAGTTGCATTAATCCCTACAATCACTGCTGCTCAGTTACAGTGTTACAGTGTATTATTACAAAACTGTACCTATAACAAGTTCATGGAAATAAAACTTATAGTTAGAGATAGAGCAGGTGACTCTGAACCATCTCTTAGTTATGCTGCTATAGATTGGTCAGCTGGGGGACCTCTACTGATACACTGAGCTCCTCTCCTCTCCTCTCCTCTCCTCTCCTCTCCTCTCCTCTCCTCTCCTCTCCTCTCCTCTCCTCTCCTCTCTACATTCAAATGCTACCTTTGCATTAATTGTCATTAACTTTCTGTCTTCTCTCTCCCGTAGCTGTGCTTCCTCCTCTCTGTCTCCCTCTCTTTTTCTCCTCTGCAGGTATCCTCGGCCCAGGAGCTGTATATTCCCAGAGTGCAGTTACTGGCGCTACCAACCTGCCCAGTGTTTTTGTTTCTTGTTGTTTGTTGTTGTCTGCTGTTCTTTTCCCTCTCCTCTTTCCACTCAACCCAACCAGTCGAGGCAGATGGCCGCCCACCCTGAGCCTGTTTCTGCTGGAGCTTTCTTCATATAAAGGGAGTTTTTTTCTCTCTCTGCTCAAGTGGGGTTGTTGGGTTTTCTATATAATTCTGTATACAGTTACTTACTCTGTATTACTACGGTATGTGCCTTGAGGTGACTTTTGTTTTGATTTGGCACTATACGAATAGAATTGAATTGAATTAATAATGTTTCTAATAATCATTTTTCATAATAATAATGAATAATGTTTTTGCCTTTGCTTTAAAATTAGCTAAGCGATTAATTGCACAGGATCAATATCAGTAGCTCAGTTGACAGAGCAGTCATCTGGGAACCCCAGGCACAATGGTTTTACTCCTAGTTCCTCCTGGCCTCCTAGTTGAGCTTTTCCTTAGACATGACAGCAAAAGCCCATAGTAGCACCATCATGGACTATCTGGCAGCAATCCAACAACAATTCTCCCAAGGGGATCAATGAGGAATGCCATCATTATCATCATCATCATCATCATAATCATTGATATAATTGTTAATTAATTCTGTTATTCAGCTAATGTATTAATCAACTAACCATTTCAGTTTTATAATAAGCCAATTTATGTAACCCCGAAAGAGATTCTTTCTCAATTACAGAAATTTTAGAAAGATATGAAAGTGAAAAATGCCTTCACTCACATTCAATATATAATTACCTGATGGCTTGTGTGGGTGGCTCTACCAACTGAAGTCACTAAAAATCATTCTCTCTGTCTGAGTTTGCAGTAAGAACCACTCTCAGCAGGCAGCAACACAAGTGCAATGTCACACCAAAGTGGATACCTCTGCACCACCTTATCTGTGAACACAGCTCCAGCTGTGCACCACACACCCTGAAGCCCTACAAGCAGGTACAGTACAGCACTATGTACATCATACATGATTTCCTAATATTGATGTGATAAGTCTATTTCAACCATTTTGTCCTGATACAAACTGTTCAGTGGAGCGGAAATGCTTACAAAATCAATCTTTATAAAAAAATATTGCCCTTTCATTCTGCCAGTAGATGACAGATTTCCTGACAGACAGTGGCCACTATGTGTGGATGACAACATATTTGTCAGACTGGAGTAAGACAGAAATGTTGTTCTACCATCTACCCCGGTGAGATGGTAGAAACTGTCTGCTTAATATTTGTGGATGGCGACATTGTGATAACTTTCATGCCAAACCATTATACGTCCAGATTCGAGACAAATGTAGTTGGTGTGCAGCAAACTATCTGGCTATAAATACACTAAAAAAGGAAAGATGATGGCTGTGAAATATCCATCACGCTCACCCTTATAGAATAAACAGCTTATTTTGACATTTGAACTGGCATTGCCATTTAATGTTAACAGATAATACACTTCACTGGCCCCAAAAGAGGCATTCCTCTGCACGGTAACAGAAGATGCTCAAGATCTTTGAGCAATTCCTGAACAAGAGATAAACAAAGAGATATAATCCTCATTTCTCATGTTCTCAAGAACACTCAGTACCTTCCAGCTGACCTGTCATCACAGAAATACACAACAGACAGCAAAAGGGCAAACATGATCTGCACCGACTTGTACTTTTAATCTACTAAAATCTCTTATCTTGTACAATGCTACATCATTTCCAAGAGGTGATTCACTGCTTAACCTGCAAAGGGCATCTCTACACTTCCTCCTCGCCAAACCAAACTCACTGGTAACCATAAATAACCATATGAGTGCATCCTTTGGATTGAAATTCAGGAGTTCAGCTATTTCTTGGCTAATGGCTCGTGCACCGAATGGCAAGCACAGAGACAATGTGTGGCCCACTGTCTGTAATATCCACCATCCTTTACACCCCAGTTTCCTGCAGAGAAAATCACCTACATGACTCATAATGATAAACTAAATTCATAAAGAGAGAATCTTGAAACTATAAAGCATGACAATAGTTTTACAGTTTTAAGTCTCATATGGTACTTCAGTATGTGCTAGAGAAAGGGAAGGAAAACATATTCATTTGGAATAAAGTTGAGAATGACTCCTCCTTTAAGACACAAAGCCTATGCAGCTTTAAGTCAATATAGAAGTGAATATACTGCTAAAATCCTATGCCAAGCACAGAGGGCTTTTTCTTCTTAAAGACCTTATTACTGAACTTTTTTTCTTGGATAAAGTTCTCCGCCTCGTGACTCTGACCTGATTTTTATCCAAAAAAAAAAAAAAAAAAAAAAAAACTAATGACACAGCATAACTTCTGCTTTTGAATCTAACCAGATTCTTGTATTACCCCCATCCACGTGCTTTCTCCAAAATGTTGGCACCAAATTCTGGCACAATAATTCACAACATTAACCACCGTGATTATGTAATTGGAAAAGTTAGGAATCTACCATAAAACCTAAAATATGACGTTTATCTAAAGGCTCAGTACAACATGCAGAGGCTAGTTTATATTATAAATGTGTTTAATATATTATGCATTTATTAGATTGTATTATTATTATTATAATGTATGGCAGGAGATTTAGGGAAAACTCACTTATTCCTCTCCTTCATGGTGTGCTAACCATAAAGCTGGAGTCAGGAGGCTTTTGCTTAGCTCAAGTGGACTGGTAGTAGGAGCCAGCCTGGATCTCTCCAAACATAATTTGTCTTCATAAAGAGATTTACATACACTGAAATGTAAAACTCATAAGCTGTGCATGAAATTATGTGTTATGTCTATTTCTTATTGCGTCCAGTTGCCTGGCAACCTAGCAGTGACAACACAACTAGATGAAGTCACCTCGCTTGAATAAAATGGTCCGAGGATTAAATAGGCTACATAGAAACATGAGAGTAATGTCAATCTCTCCCACCAGGGGAATTTAATTTTTCATTTATTCAAATTTGAATTAACTGGAAACTAGATTAAGTAGGTGTAATGCTAAATGTTTGCTCCATTTTAGGCATAAACTGTAATTGAAACCAACCACTCGAGCACAGGGCCAATCTTCTGTTGCCTATATGGAAAGTCAAACTGTTGTTCCACCTTCTCTTCACACCATCTTGTACTCTGCAGCTGTTGACCCCATTTACAGTAAGTGTATAAGAGGGAGGGCAACATGTGGAAAATGCACTTAGTAAGAAAAGGAGACACAGAGAGAATCATGAGTGAAAACAGAGAGGACCTAGAGGAACACCTCATCCACAGGAAATGGACACAGCCCCACAAGGCTTCATTCTTGTGTGAGCTGGCAGTGGTCGGCGGGCCACAGTGGAAAAGGCATTGCTAATTTGAATTAAACTGGATCTTTTATGTAACATTCCTCTGCTGTGAAGGAGCCAGGTTAGCAGGCCCAAGTTTTTATTCTCTCAAGTCTCAAGTTCTCTACGCAGCCTGTTGACTAGTTTGGTGAGAGATCTACGCTGGCTGGCCGGCTGGGACTGCTTTAACAGTTCTGTGGCTCAATCAGGGATGTCAGGGAAAAGGAATCATCTTAGTCTCTCAATCATCGACCAGTGCATGCTAAGTTGGGACACTGCAAGTGGTTGAAAACTGAGGCTGGAAATTGGACTATAGTAAACCAGAGTTTTTTCCAAGGTGTCATTACCAAGTCACATTTCACTTCTTCCTCAGGTTTGACTGAGGATGCACAAACAACAACGTTAACCTTAGTTCGAATCCAAAATGGAAATGCAATAAGAGTGTTTGGGATATGTTAATGAATATTTATATTCTGCAGGGTATACAGTAATTAGAGCAAAGAAACACGTTCTTCTATAAGCATCTGTCAAAACAAGACAGTTGGATTTCAGACACCTTGCGCAAGTGGGGTCTTAAAGCCGCTACACACTGAGGTAGATCACATGGAGCTTTCCAGTCTGAGGGAGTCAGAGCAGAGGGGGTGGAGAGGGAGGGGGTGGACAAAAAAACTAAGGCCATTGTTTGGATCACACAAATCAGCTATGGCCCCCTACAAAAGCCAGCTGAGCCGCAGTGTTGTAAGCAGTGTCACGTGCAAAGCCTGATCTGAACCGTGGCACGGCCACAGCGAGGGAAATATGGGGAAACAGTGAGGGCTGTGATGAAAAGGGGGTTGGCACTTTCTAATTATATGCTATTTCAGAATTAATGACAAATTCTACTTAGTTTTGTATCTGCTGGGATCGCTCACACTCTCTTAGCCACTGAGCTGCTTTCACAAGCAACATTTTTGTACAACTATTCATCTGGAAATTTGTTTCTTCACCTTCAGAGGCCCACTTGACTCTGAGTCAAGATCTGGGTCTGAGTCAGGACGCCCCTGCGCCAAAAGCTTGTTCCTATTCTATAGCTGGTGCTTCTCCTCGTATGCTGGTCGACACAATGCTTACCCAACCAACTGCAAACACACAAACAAACAACAAGATGCTGCCAGTGCTAGAGCCAAACATGAAAGGCATATTATGTGAGCCAGAATGAGGCCAACTGTAGAGAGCAACGCTGCTACCCACTGCCTGTTTATTTTAAATACTACAGACGCTTCGGCATAAGAAACAATAGTAGATGAACGCAAACAAAGTAGAGCAGCACATTCCACTGACAATCGTTAGATAATTAAAAATAAACACGCTGTTTTTCACAGATGGCAACCACCCTGACATAGATTAATATTTTAATATGCTGATCCATAAATACACCATATGAAAAAATAGTGCTGCAACACTATATTGCCAGCAGCTCTTAACGACATACTAATACTGGGTTTGTCTTGACCACTGGTGACCATGTCCTCCCAGACTGGCTGACCCTTTCTGTGACGCTCATAGCCCACATCACGCAGTTTTGGATGGTGCAGCAAATCCCGAACCAGCAGCCACAAAGCACCCCGTGACCTCCCTCCTCATCTGCTCTGCCAAAAAAAAAAAATCCAAACAACTAGGACACGGTACTGAAAACAAAGAGCAACGACACCAGAGCTTCGTCTACAGGCCGGCAGATCGGGAGCCTGTGTTTTGATGTCTGATCTTGCTACTCGACAGAGTCTTGTCACAAAGATCACGCTCAGCAAAAAAAAAGGACAGGCACAGCTAGCAGCGGACTGCTGAGGATAACAATGCCTGCACTTTGGTCCTGACAGCTCTTCTATAAACACCACGCTCTGCAGGTGAAAAACAACACATTAAGCTGCCACTCTGATCACCCCTCCAGTGGGTTTATTTTCACCCACCTTGGTCGTATGTCTAGGAAATCACATTTCAGCATAACAGTGTTTTCACAGAAATTCAGAGCATGTCGTTTTTTTAATAACATCTCCGGTTTTAACCACGGTGACAGACTGTGTGCTCTCTCTGCACATGACGGTTGGATCTTTGGTCTTTGGCTTTCTGCTCACCTCTTTCCTTCCAAGATATCAACATCACATTTTCATCTTTACCTTCCTGGGGGGGCTTCTGGGGCGGCTGGCAGGACGACAAGCAAAGCAGGGAGACTAAATCCATCGCTTGAAAGCACAACAAACTGAGTCTTCTCCAAATGCAGCAGCTCCACTGCTCCTTAGAGCAGAAAAACCACTAAGCAAACATTTCTATCAGCAAAGTAAATTCATACAGGACAGCACCACCGGATACCCTAACCTGACAAATAGAATGAGTCTATATCAGTACTGCTTATGAAACTGGAAAGGTAGGCAAATAACACAAAGGAAATAAGTGGTAGAATTTCAGGAAGTTATATCATTCATCCCACACGTTTCTCTGTGCATAAAAGGACAGCTGACAAAAGTTTTAATGACATGCCTCTGTTACAGAATCCAACACACACTCTGTGACTGTCTCTCTTTCTCCCTTCATCAACAAACACATAGACGAGAGAAGAAAAACAGACCTGTTGCCTAATGCACAAGGTTCTTACGTGCCAACTCTATTTCTGAGGTTGAACAGACTCATTATTTGATTCATTCACCTCTTGTTTCCCCACAACAGTCTGAGGATTAACTTAAAACTATTAGCACTGTGCTGCTTTTTTTTTTTTTTTTCTGTGGAAGAGGAGCGAGGACGTCACAGACCCAGAATGACTAAATATGTGAGCATTATTTTCTCCTTTGGCTTGGATTTTCTACCCAGAAATCTAGAGACTAACTTTAATTATCACGAATTAAGCACTATAAGCCCTCTCCGGAAAAGAGAGTCTTTTTTATTTGTTATGTAAAGCAACAACTAATTATTGTGCAGAAAAACACCTATGCAAATGGCATTAAAGGCCCAAGGGAGTCGGAGAGGAGGATGAGACTAATTGTCATCATAAGAGCCACAAAACCAGAGGCAACCAAAGTTAAACAACCGCTACGGCAGACGAGCCTTGCATTCAGGATGTAGTCATTTATGTACCTCTAAGGTGGTTTACCACAGAGACAAAGACCAGCCACAAAAGCCAGGTGACACATTTCTGTGTCTACCCCTTTTAAAGAGACAGAATCAGGACTTCAAATACCAAAATGACTGTATTATAATTGTTTGTGTCCCTCATCATTCTGCTGCATCATAAGGCCCAATCCATCTCTCTGTCTTGTCCCAGGCTAGTCCCCCTGCCATAAGGGTGCCTCCGGCCTTCCCCACCTCCTTCTGTGAAGAGCCATGCTGCGATTACATAATGGTCTTTTTAAAATTTAAACCCCTGACACACTTTTCTTGGCTGAACACAGGCCGGTCTTTCTTGTCCTTCTTACAGGGGCCAATTTTGCCCTCTTTTCTGCCCCAGCCATTTAAAACCAGCCAACTGGTGGCTGTTCACTCAGCAATTATGTTTTGGGCACTGTAATACCAGGGGTAACTTCAATGACTTTTAAAACTTTTAACAGTTGAAAGAGGCACTAATGAATCACTACAAGTAACGTAAAAGATGCTGCGCCGTAGAGAAAGAGGCTCATCCTCAGCCCCACTGTGTGCTAGCTTCCTTCTTAGTTGTAGTTACAGAGCTGGAGTTATGAACACTAAACTTATATTCACCAGGTGGCCTAAACGTACCTCTAAATGAATGCTGATGCTGTAAAGAGACAGAGTAAACAATTTTCTTGCATATTAGCTGTAACAATTTTATGAGATATGTCTTAATTGTTACTTACTTGATTCAATAAAAGAACAAAGTACCACAGACTTTACTAAATCGCAATAAAACACACTAGTAAATACCTCTTTGTGCTGTTCATGTGAGATGTAACAGATATTTGCGAATCTGTGTTTGTAACTATTGTGAACAGCTGCTTCACTGTCTACATGACAGGAACCACATGTGTGTAACAGAGAGAGAGAGCAGACGCCACAGCGTGCACTCCTGCACTCTCACCAGGTTCTTGCAGCAACAAGGTGCTGGAAGGCACCAGACTCTTTCATGTTGAGCAAGGGTTGTTTTCCTTGACATGTTGATGGCTTTCTGGTCTGCGTGGAGGCGGCTTTTAGGAGACATTACCAGGATCCAGCAGATCAAATATACACCAGACAACAGCCCCCTCTCAGACAGATTTCATTTCTATTTCTGATATAGTCAGTGAAGAAAAATTGTGTTAGATAAGATAAGATAAGATAAGATAAGATAAGATAAGATAAGATAAGATAAGATAAGATAAGATAAGATAAGATAAGATAAGATAAGATAAACGTTATTAATCCACGAAGGGAAATTCAGGTATATGTATATATACCTGATGTATAGTATGCATGGTATGTGCCCAGATGACCATTTTGTTTTTGTTTTACTCTGTCAGTATCCGTCTATGCCAGTCTGACCCAGCGCCCTGGGGTACAAAGAACAGCATTGTGGGGGTTACACAGCAGGGCAAAGCAGCTGCACTGGACAGTGGCTGACTTCACTGGCAATAGCCAACACCCCAACAAAGGCCACTGTGAAGCCCCATCAGCATGAGTGAATAAATAAACCCCTCACATGCATCTTTCCACCAGAAGCATCTGCAAAAGAACATTTGCAAAGAGCACATTTATCACAACAATAAAACTACAAATGTTACTCAATATGCGGGTGATGTATTTACAGTTTGGGATACATTTCAACATGACAACATGGTATATTAATCAGTCTTGCTTTTCTGTCCTTGTGACAAACTCTCCAGCTCAGGGAAGTGGGTTTCCTGCCTATTCATTTGACTGTATACATATGATTAGCTACAAAAATGCTTATTCTCCATATTTCACTGGGTGGAGATTCAATCATTTTACTAAACATCAACACCTACCATTTACTCTGTGACAAACATCACATTTGTATTATTATAGCACAGAGCAACAGGAAGCATGGGGAGAGAGTGGGAAGATGTGTGGCAAAGGACTGAATTGAATGATGGATGTTGTGGTTGCACAGTAAGGCTCCTAGAGCACTTCCTAAAAAGAAGCTCCAGAAAACTTACAGAATCGTTTTGCAGCTGACAAATCCGATGAAAGATCCAATCCAGGAAAGCCAAAACTACACTGTCGCCAGACTTAGCTGTTAATTTTAATACAGCTAAATATAAAAACCAATTCCAGTTAACACCACCTCAACAAACTATTTAACCTTCTGTACTGGCTTCTATACTTGGTCACATGCTGATGTTAATTAGTTGTAGTTTCCTTTGTAACGTACTTACAGTTAGGATAAGATTGACATTTCTTGTTTTTTTGTCATCACACTGTGTAAAGTCAGATCCATCCAGGGCATATAACAGTTTATTTTAAGGGAATTTGGCATGAGCTAGAGGGAGTAGCATGAGACAGGGGATGGAGTCTGTGTTTCTGACCCAGATGGAGACACAGAAGGAGGCCGGCCCACAGATGAGAAGGGGGGAAAGAGCAGGTTGTGAAAAACAGCAGGTTTCTCCATTGCTCTGGGCGAGTCTCTAATGACTTCCAGGCCTGCTCTTGGTCTCTGCGTCTAGACTGTAGCTACAACACTCTATCCTGGCATCATGCGCGCGCACACACACACACACACACACACACACACACACACACACACTATCCCCCCACCCACCCAGAGCCCTCTGTCCTCTTAGAAAACTACAGGCATTTCAGTCTGACCAAAAAGACACTGCTCTTTTCATTCTCTCCGCAGGGATTCAGCCTCAAAGCAACACTAAGCAACACTAACACTCTCGACACTAACAACGACTTAAAAATGGTTTTGTTTTTTTTACATTACTACTTTTAGTTTTTTTTTCTGTCCTTATGACTGCACCCTATGTGGCTTAGAATGAAAAAGGAAATAACATCTATCAAAGGCAAACTTCTGATATCTCCTAATTGGGCATGACAAGACCGTTTAAAGGGAGAATGACCTCTTTCACTAGCTGATAAAACATCCCATTGTTTTCTCCAGCTTGGCTGTAGTTGGACAAATAAATCCAATAGTCCATCAATCTCAGTCTTTTGGCCGACAACTACGTTTACAGTATGTTTGGAAGAATCAAACACTACAGTAACATATTGGAAAAAACATGTTAGGGGGGGTGTTCGAGCCAAATCAATCTACATAATTCCCACATTATCTGACAAACACCTCCTGCACACATAGGTTAAGATGTTACATCAACCATCTACAAGTCTGCAAATCAAAGGCTAACATTTCATTTTATACTGAAATGTGAAAATGCTCCCTGACTCAAGTTGCCCAGTTCACTCCTTTTTCATATCTGAGAAGATAAGCAGTACGTTTATTCCATAAATGTAACAGACTTGAATGGAGAAAAGAATCTATGTGATGTGAAATAGAAGCTCAGCTAGGACAGATTTAAATTATATGACATATATTGTATATTGATGTGCCGTGGAGTCAAATGCAGCAGAAACATATTCACATTACTGAGGATGAAAACCCACAACGTCTAGATGCAGCACATTGGACTGTTTCAACTCGGCAAGACTTACAAACATCAGGCTCCTCATCAGAGCCGTCTGGGCAGTCCTTCTCACGGTCACAACGCCAGCCCTTAGAGATGCATGTCACCCCATCCTTACACACAAACTGTTTTGGGCTGCAGGTCTTTGGGGCTGAAAAGACACAAAGAAAAAGCGCATTATTATTTTTTATAATCTGGAAAAAAAATGCTTCTTTTGTGTCAGTGATATTTATTCTGGAGGCTTCATTAGCAAGTGGGGTCTGTTGTGCTCAGAGTCAATAGTGGCCTTCACTTGCCCTAATTAGGTTCCGCAAAGTTGCTAGTCGATGGAGGGGATAAAGAATGGATACAGAAAAACATGCACCCATGCATGCCTGGAAAGTCTTTGCATAAACTTACTGGAACTAAACGTCCAGGTCAGTGTTCTCCTGGATGCCTCTGTGTCTGGAGGACATCAAAGAGCATCTTGTTTAGTGAACTGTCCCCCTATTATCGATTTCCCCTCCAATTCAACCTTCCAGAAAGAGGAAAAAAAACACTGCCCACTTCAGCCACAGCCAAATGGGGGAGCGTGTTCAAACCCACACTGACTCGAATCCTTTTGGAACAGCACATAAACACAATGACAATAAGGACATACACACAAGCAACAAAGCTGAGTCACCCGCAGGCGTACAGGGGAGGCTCTTGGTCAGTGGAGTTTTACACAACAACTTACTGCTGAGTAGTTATTTGTCTTACTTAACACTTTTGACAGGAAATAAATGAAATACAGAGGTGTACAAAGGTATTTTAGTGTGTGACTAAAATGTCCAGGGCGTATATTATATTGTGCATGTAAGAGCTAATTGAAGCCTTGTACCTGTCTTTTATTCATCGGATATTTAGCAGTGAGAAAAAGGATTAATTTATACTTAGACATACTCTAGACTACACTATTCACATTGTCCTGGCTTAAAAAGGGCTTATATACTATATGGCTTATTTAACTTAAACATGACAAATGAACTGTCACTTATTAGACTTCATCATTTACTCCTCAGCAGCATTGTCAACACATTCATTTCCATTAGCAAACGTGGCACTATAGGCTATTGGAACTTCTACATTATTTCGGCATACAGCATGACGAACAGGACAGTGGGGGAGCACAGGTGGATGATGGGATGAAGCAGGATAAACAGGATGACTGCATTTACATTTGAAGGTAGCCTCCATCTCCAGCAGGGAAGGAGATCTTCAAATGGAGCTTAACATAAATACCGTGAATTCAACCTGACATATTGCTGCACACATTTACACACTACCCACTTATCCTCCTCTCTGAACTGCTGCAATGAGTGTGTGTATGTGTGTGTGGGGGGGGATTGTGGACATGTGCGTAGAGGGGTGACTTCTTCTCTCGTTCGGCACAAGGTATTGAATTATTCATGAGATGGAACCAAGCTTGTGTTAAATGTTCTCTCCTTGCTCCTCGTTCTTCTTCTTCTTTGGTGCTTTACGTTTGTTTAGAGGTATCAACACCAGCCATAGCAGGCGGCTGACTGTGGTGCGTCTAGTGTTTATTTAGATGCTGACATGCTGTAACCCAACATGCCATTAACTCTGCTTCTAGTAATGATTGCGAGAGGAGTGTGCACACGCCCCAGACTCAGCCACAAACTGCTGCTTGCAGAAACATATCAGGGAGCAGAGGAAGTAGGTCAGGAGGTTAGCGAGCTGAAGGTGAACCCATGCAACCATGTACAAAGGCATGACGAACAGGACAAAGGCAGTGTAGATAAAGGCCATGTTCAGAACTGCCCTTAAACTCTGTCTCCATCACAACAAGACTATTAAAAGGATGGTACACAACTGAATATGTACATATACATACATACCACAGTGTGGACGGTGTTTTTAAAGTGTAGGCTCAAAATTCTCTTTTTGGCTTTTTTTTTTATCCCCTGCCACACTATTGTTCATTGTGTGTTTTTAACTTACGCAAATAAATAAATCTGAAACGCTGAGA
Source organism: Anabas testudineus (assembly GCF_900324465.2). Lineage (NCBI taxonomy): Eukaryota > Metazoa > Chordata > Actinopteri > Anabantiformes > Anabantidae > Anabas > Anabas testudineus. The sequence continues at coordinate 11,549,371 of NC_046614.1, read as the reverse complement.
TTCCAGGAAGCCCAAACCACACTGGTGGTCTGCAGGGCCCCAGGAGGACTCGAGTGCATCTCACGGTTTTCCAGTGAAAAGAAACACAAGGAAAAGTAGTGATGAAAAGGCAATTAAGTCAATGTTTTTAGAAATATAAGACAGCCGTCATCTAAAGTCATTTTCTGACGATGACAGCACAGCTCTATCAACACTTCACTTGCTCATTAAGTTTCTCGTTGTTGAGAATAAATTCATAGGCGAAATGGTAATATTAAATCAGTGAAGTGCAAAAACTGAAGGATCTAAATACTTCCTGAAGACACTGTAGATTTTCTTGATGGATTTAAGATATCTAGATATAAATATTCCAGAAGTAATGTGCATGTCAAATAAGGCAGAAAAACAAGTGGTCCCATTTTAATGCCGGCTGTGAATGCAATCAGTGTCTGACACAATCCAAATTTATCAAACGGTTAAAAATGCTATGCCCATGTACGTCTTTCCTGGGTTTTGTAATCAAAACAACAGGTCTCAAAAAGTGTGACATGATGTAGGAGGGGTGGAGGAGGTGGGGGCTCACACAGCTGGCTTCAGGCTGCAAGATCTCAGAGCAGACTGAACTGGGCTGGGATACTGAGATGGGGTGGAGGAATGTCACACATGCTATCAATAAGCTGCCTTGTGTGTTTACCACAGCAGAGGCTGCATGAAAATGCTTTGGGTCATCACCTTTTGGACCGGATTACAAATATACTGTCCTCTGCCCCCACGGCTGTCTGCTAGTCCTCCAAGAAGAGCCCTGTCTGCTAGGGAGGAAGAGTTCTCTCCTAAGGCAAACACAGGCCTCGCCCCCAGCCACATCCCCATTTCCTCTGACACCCACAGCCGAGCTATAAATAAGTTCGAGGCCTGCCCTTTGAGATCAACCAGAGCACTACAAAGCTCCAGTAGACACTGTGACTACTGCCTCATCGCACACCAACTGGGGTCAAGGCGGACTGCGAGCACTGGCAACAGTGGTGCTTCTGCAGCGTGGAGTCCAGACTTCAAAAGTGGCCATGTAAAGTGTTGAACAGAGAAACTTCCAATCATCTGGAGGGCCACGATTCAAGTGCCCTTGAGCAGGTCGGTCTGTGCCAGCTCCAGGGCTGTTATTCTGTAATTTACCAGTGCTCTAACCTCACAACAGAGGCATGAAACATGAATGTTGATATGGGAATGTAACTGCAAACCCACAAACAATCAGCCCTAGTACAAGGTTACAGCTCTTTCTGGAGAGAGATAGCGGCTTTTTGGCATTGGCATAATTTTTTATTCATTCTAAACTCTCCAGCTTTGGACCGCTATGCAGTGTAGCTCAGAAGTAGGTACAGGTAATGTAGATGGTAGGGTAGTCGTCTCTGAACACCAGGGTGAGTGGTTCGACTTCCAGTTCCTCTTGGCTACATGTCAAAGTGTCTTTGGACAAGTCACTGAAACCGTGTAGTAACGCCAACTGTTTCCCAACAATCTCCCTAAAGGATCAATAAAGAATGTTGTGTTATCAATAACACATGAACCATTTGGCATAAATATAACTGTTCTCTTTTGCAGAACAGTGTGCTGTATGAACGCTGTTGATGATAATCTTCATGTTACATCTCAAAACCATGGAATCCCTCCAGTTCTGTAAAAAATGACTTTAGTGTGCATCCTTCACATGTGCAAAAATGCAACACAGTCAAATTAGTTTTGTTGCACAAAAATAATGATTTTATCTTTGCAGCTGCTTTTCCTTACTTCACATAGTCAGAGAAAAGCTTCTTGCTGGATTTCTATCTTGTGCAGCTTTGTAACTGGTACTGAGTCACTCTAAACTATTGAAAACAATAAAGCTAGCGGGCCACACAAAAGCACCAGGTGGGTGTGTTGGCTGAATTAAGCACAAAATGAATCTATTCGCAATGCTTGCACTGACTTTTGCTATGTCTGCTGGGAAATAAACACGAAGTTTAGTCTACTGAAGAAAATGTGTGCTTTCACTAATAAAACACAACTGTTTCTCAAGAGAAGACAATGGTACTGCTCTTTCAAATACTCTTCACTGCTAAACATTACAAAGCGTCATTATGTTTGAATTTTATGTAATCAATCTTGACATTGACGGCCATTTGGCCAAACCTTGATTTGCACTTTATCTTAACCGCGCACTGCAACCCAGCCAGTTAACATTGACTCACAGCTTAATATCTTTACAGAATGTGGCGGAATAAAACATCCAAAATGCTGCAGGAAATCAAGGATGAACAATTCAGAAAACAAATATCGAGTAAGAACTGTTGGTGTTGTTTATTATTAGGTGCTGAACAGTATTGCAGATCTCTGTAAACAATGAGCTAATCAACTCTATTTTGAGATTTTGGGGACAGAAGATCAAGTTTGGTACAGAAACACACATAGGAAGAGACTGTGGTAAAACAGAAACATAAATGGTCAATTTTGTTGACCTTAAAGCTGGTTTGACAAGGTTCGACGGAAGGCCAGAAATGAGAGAAGACTCTATATTGGCCTGTTTGGCTTCGACCTGCCACCTCCCCATCCTGATCCACAGCCCACCACGGCCAAAACGCTCCAGGGTTTTGTAATAGAAGAGAGTTAAAGGAAGAAAGGAGTAGGGGGAGAAAGATTTCCAATTTATCATGTTACAAAACAGAGAAAAAAAGGCCCCAGCTGTGCCTCATTAATAAACCTTTCCAGTCCAGTTTGGAGAAGCTGTGGTGGTCAAATCCCTAGCGAAGACTAGATACAAGCAAAAATTAAATTCAGACAGAATGTAGTCACTGATTATCAGAGTGTGCTTTAATAGCAGTCACCTACATTTTTACAATATATCTTTTTTTCCACACATAACAACATGAGCACTACTCTACAGTTTATCTTCCTGGACAAACGTAATTAAATCATATTTTCATGAGATGTTCAGTGACTTCCTAAGACAGTCGCTATGTTTGTAAATCTACTTAAGTGTAGAGCTGAGAAGAATTAACATCAGGAATGTGCTCACGTCTAGTGATCGCTGTGTGTTTGGATTTTACAGGTCAGATATGAGCAATCAATCTACATGAGCCTCTGTGTTATTAGGAGGCAGGACCTATTAAGTGAAGCAGAGTAATCAAATGTGAACTTAATTAAGAGCTATTTGGACGTCTAGCTGAGATCTCACCACCTCTCAACCCTAGCGTGGTAATCAAGCATGACTGCTATTTGTTCTAGACTCAGTGTTAGAGCTCAGGGGGAGGAGGCTACGACCTTCTACAGTTCCACATAGGGATTAAATCGAATTTGGCAGCAGAGTGGGGCCGAAGCAGAAAACCACAAGGTGTGATCCGCCATTATCAAGTTAGTCAGTGGAGACAAATCCCTTTGCCACAGCACCACCAGAGCACACTGGAGAAAAACGACGAGTAAACCAACTTAGTATAATGCAGAGTGAAACATATTATAGGAGATTATATAAAATTCTTTATTGTCTTTTCAAATAGTACAAGTACAAGTTTCAAGCTTTGGTGCGACTCTGGAACGTTCTTTCACATTGTGCTGAAACAACCTTAGCCAACCTTCAGCCATTCAACATATAAACATGGAGGCATAATTCCTCACATTTCCTATATTCACAGTCCGCCATCAGGTCCAAATAATGTAATGCTTAGACAGGGACATTTGCTAGATATATTCAATTTAGTTCACTGTGTGTAGGCTCATAAAAGTAGAGCAAAGAACCGCCCATTCTCTTCCCAGAAGCAAACAATGCACATAATCAGAGACCACGCTGCCTACACACACGTATTTAGGTGTAGGAAATCCTCCACACTGAAAATCAATTGCTTGAAACTGTGTACAGTATTGAGAATTATATTCGCAGAGCTTTATTGGATGTGGTATTGCCTTAAAATGTTTGTACTGACTCATTACATCTTTCATCTGCGCTGTGTTTTTGCTCAGGCGGAAGGCAGTAGGAATGAGAGTGGGTCTACTAAAAAACCATGTGAGAGGATTTTTGCCACTGAGTGAAGGGTGAATGCCTGCTCGAGGGATTAGTGTTACAATTAGGCTTATGTTATATTTAGGGGTGGGTACTTTGTGTTTAGGATTTATAGTTTGGAGAGAAATCTACGCAAATCGATGTTCTTGCATTAATAGCGGAACCTGGAAAATGACCGTGAATATTAGAGTTTCACAGTCCAGAAATGCTCATCAGGATGAAGCTGTGGGGACTTCTAATAGCAGATGTTGGTGTTTGAGTCACATTAACAATCTGAAACAAACATCGGAAACTAATTTAAACTTCCACTGCAAAAAATATGTCACAGGGTCTTCATTGTGCATCATGTAAGAGCAACCTGACAAATCGAAACCAACAGACCTTTCAGACTGACACAGGGGTTAAACCATGTGTTTGCGCTTGGCGCAAACAGGTCGACACAAGTTATCCAGCATGATCCTGACCCTGCTGGGCTTCAGAATGAAAGAGTAAACATCCTGTTACTTTTGTATGAAGTAGAGATACTTGTGTAGATCACACGTAATCAACAGGCGGAAAGGTTTTTGCATTTCTTTAAGGCTTAAACGTCGGCACAGGAGATTCACCAATAATATAAAAACAACCCTGCATGTGTGACAGAGCCCTTCAAACTCATATAATTACATAATATCTGAGTTTTAGCAGCGATGTGAGCTACAGTTGCTTATATTGTGCTCCGGTTTTCATCGTGACTATTGGGCTGTGATGAACTGTCAAATATGGTGTAGGGTGAATAGGGTGAATGAGCGTTAACCGTACTGGGTTTGTGTGCTGAGTGGAGGAAGACAAGCCAACTTTCTTTTTACCAAAAAAAACAACAACAACATTCTCTCAGTTCTCTACTTAGATCGTATCCACACCTTGAGAGGATGATCTGAATGCTGTAGCCTGTGCCAGACATTGTTGTTCAGCTTTGTCACAAATTAAGTTTCTTCAAATACAAAGAGCTTTCTCTCCCTTACACACATTCTTACTCACAGAGATACAAATATATCTGCTGGATCACAACGGGACTAGGAGCTCTTAAACAACCCATTCTCAGACTGATAACAGTGGCTGCAGCTATAACACCAGGAAGCGAACTGCCTGTTGCTTCCTCTGTGGACTATATATATCAAAGAAAAGTGGATTCAATAATAAAGTGCTGATTGCATGAAACTGAAGTGAGATGTGGTAATAAAATCTACGTAATGGCTTTCTTCACACTGGAATGTAAAAACAGTTAACTAAGCAAATACAGGACAAAACAGGTCTCCATTATATTTTAGATTTTGAGGTGTTAAAGCCGTTTAAAAGGATATTTTTACCTAACAATGAGTCACACAATCTGTATGTGAAGGAGGACGTTGATAGTGATGAACTCCATAGTGCCCTGCTCGTTCAAAACCTGCAGCTCATTTTCAATCTGACATTTAGTTCAATATCATATCATACATCAGGTGAGCTACAGAGCTGTCTGCGTTATTATTGCCGCTGTCCACAAATCCTTCTCACCCGTTACCATCTTTAAGATCTTCTGTCTGCTCTATCGTACCTGTTCTAACCTTCATCAGGAAGGAAACACGTGCCCCGTTTTCACAGCACGTGTTTCTAGACTCCACAATAACAAAAGGAAGGGAAATGCTATTGCCATGGTGCTGAGTAAGTCATGTTAATCCTCTGGTGAACGATGTAGGATAAATTCCTGTCATTTTGATATAAGAGGGATAGCAACTATTGAATAAGACAGATTTTCCATCCAGTGCAGTGTTTCTTCTAAGCCTGGTTTCACCAGTGTTTTTGTGACAATCTAGTGGTTGCATGTCCACAATATCCTCCTGCAAGTTTCTGCTCATGCTCTTGCAGAGGGCCTCCAGAGGCCGTGTTCTATCTCCAATCCTTAAATAGCCCTATCTAGACAATGCATCTCAATCAGTGGGTCACAACTCCAAAGTGGGTCACAGGGCTGTTCTGACATGCCTGCCCACATGTACCCAGGGCACTTTGGCTAAAATAGACTTAAGTGTAAAAAAAAAAAAAAAAAACGTAATTTCCAGCTTATTTTCTGATACACAGTCAATAGAACGAGCTGGGAGCATTTCACTGCTGCGAGTTAAACAAAACAGTCCAACATTTAGCAAAATCTGCTTATTTGCTTTCTTATGGAAAGTTAGACAATGAGATCAGCAACACTTTCATATGCGTCTGTTCAATATGAAGCTGGAGTCAGGACACGGCAGACCAGAATGGAAACAATTTCTTCATTATTGTGATAAAAGAGTGATAAACCATCAGTGGAATGAAGACAGCTGACCTTTCTAAGCCTCCTTCTTGTTTTTTTACTTCAGGAAAAGCTGCTGACCAAAGTACTGGATTTTAGATCTGCTCAGTTATGCAGTTGGGGCGGGTTCTCAGTGTGTCATATAAAGTATTTAAACAGCAGCCAATAAAAGGATTCAAGCATGTATTTATACCAGTGTTAAATATACTTCCCATTTATTTACACGTTTTTCAATATGCACTTTTTAAATGTTGCTTCTGTGACATAAGCTCATCAGCAGCCAGGGCCTAACATGCATGCTCCGTTTTCCACACTTCCCTCACTTGTCAATAAAGTGCGACCCTTTTGGCCACGTGAATGTCATTGTAACGGCAATATAACAACAACAACAACAACAAAAACCAAATTGCTTGGCCACTTCTAAAGCATTCACCAAATGTTACACCAGAGAGGTCTCCAGAAGGTGAACTAAATGAGAAATAAGGAGCCTGTTCTAGATTGGTGCTGTGGCTTAAATGAGCAAGTTTAGGATTTGAGGGAGATAAAAATCAAGAAATAAAAATGAGGAAGCTGCCATTTGACATTAGCTTTTGTTTTTTGAAGAAAATGAAAAAAGCAGAAAATGATTCAAGTTGAACTGATTCCAGCTGTCCTCAGTCAAGATGTCAAGCCCACTTCTCCATTTTTATTTTTTACAGAAGGTGTTTACCACTAAACGCCTTGGAGTCCAGTCCATTTCTGAAGACCAGTGATCCTTTTAGCAATGACATTACTTCAATGGAGTGAAACAATGTCATTTCTTTCATTAGGACCTTTTTTTTTCCCCACTGGGCCCCCAATTAGCGGCACTTCCTGAATAATGTGAGACTGTTCGTGGATGTATCCTCTGTAAAAAAAACAAAGATCCATTTAGACCCAATTAAACTCAGGGTTTGTTGGTGGCTTGGGGCCTTTGCTCTGGTTACAGTGTTGAGACAGTAATACGAAATCTTTAGAAGTCTACGAAATGGAAAAAGAAATGGGAGGCAACTGTGAAAAAAAAAAAAAAATACTGGTAGCATGTGTTGTTCAAAGGGGCCTTAGAATTAAAGAGACAATCAAAAGGCAACTTCACTATGCTTTGAAGGGGGTAGCATGCAGTAGAGCTACCTAAACTTTACTAAGTATAATAAATAAATATCGAGCTGGGTATCACATTACAGCCACCACTACTAACATGGACTTATTTGGTAAATCTCCCATTCATTGACATTATCATAAAAACTGCTTCTGAATCCCAGTGGATTTTCAGCTAAAGCTAAGGTGTTGTGAGTTCCTCTCCTCTAATGCACCAGGCTGACTCATCAATTCCAAACATTAAGATTCAGAGGAAGACCACTGTCACCAAAACAGCCACTGGACATTGTTTTAAGGCACGATTTCCCAGCAGTGAGGGTGAAACTGCAGGTGACTGCAGACTATTACTCTGTCTTCATTCACATTTCACCTTAAGAACCTGGCAACACTGCATCGCCAAACGCATCGAGATAACTTCAAAGGCGGGGGGGGGGGGGGGGAGTTTATGGCTTGACGATGAATCTCACAAAGGGTGGCTTGTGGTTTAAATCAGTCGTCCATGTGAAATTCCTCCAGAATTTAATGAAACGTCAAATGCAGAAAACTACTGCTACTTCTTTTTTATTTTACTGCACAAACCTTTTTTAAAAGTCCTCTTTTGAGCTTTGTCCACAGGTCACGCATTCCCAGGATGAACCAGACGTATTATATTCTTGCAAAAATAAACTCACGTTCTTTTTTCACCTGCAAAGAATTTAACAAATATTTCTGTACTAACTACTCTTTGATAAGGCCCCTTTCCCTTCTTACCAAACACACCCGTGTGTGCGAGGGACTGCGGCCTTTAATAGTTTCCAGAAGTTGTTCCAGGTTATGGAAGGTGTGTGTGTGTGTTCACAAGGTCGCAGTGGGAGCTGTTTGGAGCTGCTCACAATCTGCCTGAGGATCACAATATGAGTGTTGGCATGCAGGGGGGCTTCCTACCTTGTGCAGCCCAGGTCACAAACTCAATCATCCTGATCCATGGCAAATGACGCAGTGCTACGCACGCCTGTTGATGGCAGCACTACACAGTAGGAGCTTGAACATGGGCAAAACTCACTGGAATTGTTGCGTGAGATGGCCACAGATGGATCTAATGGTCAAATAAGCAACATCTGTCTGTCAACAGATTTTTAATTAACAAACGATTAAAAAAAAAAAAAAAAGACGCCATCACATCAGTGGCACTCAGTAAACATCGCTGAACGGGAACTGAGTGAAACCCAGACACGTTCATTTCATTAGAGCTCTGCAGAAGGCTCCAGCCCTGACATATTTAAAGCATGACACCGGTCACAGATCTGCCTCTCTGGCACCGAAACAGCTTCAACTCATGGGACTGTATCTGACTGCTGCGAGCAGGTAGTGGGGCCTGTGCCACAGTTTCATCACTGGATGCCACAGTAAATGAGAGGAGAGAGGCTGTAGTCAGTCAGGAATCTGCGACCACTGGCTGTGATGTGACTGTGACATCGCAGTATTCACATGTGGCACCGAGAGACAGAAAACAAAAGAGCGCTTTAATTGTCTGGGCTCGGATTCATCCCCTCCACGTTGCTCCACTCAAACACTCATTGTTACTGCATGCACACAACAAACCCAGTGAGGAGAATGGAAAACACAGCACTTGTTTGTTCTAAACTGTATATGTTTGTGTAATTTAGACAACTCAGGCTACCCCTGTAACCAGCTCTGCTTACCATCAACAGCCCTTGCTGGAGCGATTACTTCCAAACTGTGCAACAATCCCAGGAAAAGCAATCCTGTTACCAACATGTTGGCCACGGTGCGCAACATTGTCGCCTATCCTGAAGGATTATTAGTCATCAATCGGCTCTTGGTCCTGTCAAGCTGGAGGTTGTAGACAGCCAACGACGTGTAACCGACCAGCCGATGATGCTCCTCACTGGAAATCCGCTTTCTGGGTGCGCAACGACTCTGGCAACGCTGCTGCTGCTGCTGCTGCTGCTGCTGCTGCTGTCTGCCCACTCGGATTTGTTTTTGCACACTGTCAAGGTAAAAAGCCGAGGCTCCTCGCAGCCCGGGTTGGTTGCCTAAGGGCTCCTTGGATGCATGGACAGCCGTGCCACAAAGGCTAGCAGGCTGAACGGAGCATCAAGCTAGCCTGACTCGCATTCGAGGTGAGACGAGAGCTGGCGCCTCTGAATCATGCAGCTCTCCGTCTTTTGTTCTCCCTGGCCCCGGTGAAGAAGCTACAGGAGAGAGAAACGCAGAAACGGATCAAATGCTCCTCTCCTCTCCTCTCCTCTCCTCCACCTCTGCTGGCCACAGATTGAGGCTGATGCCTGGAGCCCAGTCACTGAGCGGTCTGGGTGACGTCGGCGCAGCAGTGGTCCGACCGGCCCTCCCTCCCTCCCCTCCCCTCCAGCAGCCGACACCTCCACATCACACACTACCTCCAGACCATGGTAGAGCACCGGGGATCAGGATTTGGTCTCTGGTCTCTAGCTATATATGGATTTTATTTTCCATGCACTTTGGTTTAGCAGCCAACTCTGCTTTGTTGTTTATTGTTGTGATCTGTGTGATAACAATGAAAAGGTTTCAATGAGGTGAAGGTGATGGTGCCATTATTCAGTTCAGGTTAAATTAGAGAAGATAAATATCATTAAACACCCTACAGGGAAATGATTTTAAATGAATTTTACAAAGTACAAGTCAAATAGTTCATTCAGTATGCATTTCATTTAGTCTGGCCACCTGGATCTCCATTTACTATTTCATTTGATATTAATATTGGATGTGATGGTTGAGCCATTTAACTCAAATGATTAATGACGTCTTAATGGGACACTAGCAGCGTTCTGGATTGCAACCCAAGTCTGGCCAAATCTTTCAAATCTGCCTCCTCCACCAAATGATCCACAGAGGATTCAACATCACATCAGGAGATGCCATTCCCAGTCTCAATAAGGCCAAAAGCCAGAGGCCAGCATGCAAGTTAGGTTGGAAATACTAATGACCACAAATTTTCAAAGAAGAAAGATGTATTTAGTCATATTTGGTGACACATATATACTCGCTGCTTCAATTACTCATGTTAATACTCGCTTATCCAGTGAGGAGCTTATCTGTACATCCCTGAACAACCCTATGATCCCTCATTAACTTCCCATCCATGAATAACATTGTCTTCTTTATTTAAATGACAAAATTACACTTTCTGTCTCTTAGACACACTTTACTTGCAATTTATTGGACATAAATGTCCTAATTTACACTAGTTCTCTGCTGATTTGCTGATGACACCCTGTTGTACATATAAACTGTACACTCACTAATTGCACAGCCTCACATCACATCTCTCCACATTTTTACGAAAATATTTCCAACCCAGCAGCTCAAAGACTGAGACTCACTAGCCTGTGCTGCCTGCCAGGTCCAACAATGCCATAAACCTGCACTTCTCCTAACAGCTCCCAAGTCAGACACAAATCCCGGTGCAATGTTTTGCTTTTAAGTTTCCTTTGAAAAACAAATCCAAAGTCTCCCAGAAAACATTGCCACACTGTGTCCCACTGCAACCCTTTCTTATACAGAGTCCATTTAGTCTATGTAAGGCTCCCAGTTTTTTCAGACCAGGTCTTAGAAAGGCAGCTCAACCAGTTGACAGTTAGTTACTATCCATAATCACAAATTAAAAGCAGACTAATGTAAAGTCTGAAGGCTGGAAACTCAAGTCACATCCCAGTCAGTTCCCATGTAGCTTTGAATCTTAAATATGTCTTGGTGTGTTTACAGCACTCAAAATGTTATAATATTATAAGTAATGGAAGTATAATCAAACTGACACTACATTGCAAAAAAAAACTTTTACAGTCTCTGAACAGGACAAGATCACCATAATAACCTGTGGTGAAGTTGTGATCATTCACTCAAAAGCACATAAAGCGCCACTGATGCTCAGCCTTTAAACACTGACCTAAATGTCTGCTCTGAGTATTTTGCTCATCGAGCCAAGATTCTTCTGCTCTGGGCTTTGAAAGAGCAGTGAGTCACTCAGGGCTGGAGTCCAAGTTAAATCAGAAGTTAATGGCGTCAAAGTCAAGTAAGAAGACTTTTAGACTTTTACTCTGTTTAAAGTCGGATCTGAAATCGTGACCATTTGTGATCTGGGCTTGACTTGAATCCAATTCTTATGATTCAAGTTTAACTTCTGCGGTCAGAGATCCTGATCAAACATCAGTTTAAAACATGCATTGATGAAACAGCACCACCAGCACATGAGTCTTTTCAGTTTGTGTTAATGTTATTTCAGTCAAATCACACCCACATAATTATATGTGAATAATAATTCCTGAATAATAAAAGCAGAAATGAATTTCACTTTATTCCAATTCTACACATACACATACATATACACTGTAGGTAATCCTGCACTAACAGAGACATGATTTACATTATTTTGATCAATGCTTACATATCCATTTACAGCATATCTAGAGTCCAGGGCATCAGGGAACGATTCTGACCCCCACAACCACCTCCACCTATTCATGAAATGCTGCACAGCACTGACACCTAGTGGGTCTATGCTGCTTTTATTCAACTCAAAGACAAAGGGTCCTTTGTGTTAAAAAAACAAACTAGGCTTTATTTAATACACTATCAATGTCTACGTATTATTTCCGCCTAAGTATGCCACTTCCAGATGTGATTTTACAGCAATATCACACAACAGAGAATAATGTTTCAGCACATAGTGAGACAATATTCACTAAAACACCTCACCAAGCTGTTGTGAAACTGAAAACACTGTTGCTTCTTGTCATTAATATCTCAACAATCATCTCTTCAGTAACTGCTCACCACTATTATATTTACTGGACTCACATTGTGTAGGGAGCTAGAAGAGAAAGGGCTTTTTCAGTTTCATAAAAAAAAGAGAGAGAAAGAAACAGACACAATGTGAGTTAAAATGAGTTTGAATGAGGTTACTTCTGTATTAATTCAAACAGAATTCCCAGATATTTTCCCTCCTTCAGTCTTTATACTTTACTTTCAACTTAAGTATTTTAGCAAGCGAGTTCATGTGCTTAATTTAGTCCTTGCAGCGTGGCTTACATAGCAACTGTAACACAACACTAATACTTAACCTATCAACCTATTGTTGAGGCTCAGTCCAAAAAATGTCCTCAGACCAAAGGATTTTGCACAATACTGACATAACTGAAAACAGACATGCAGGGAAAAGCGGGGAAAGACACTGGGGTACAAGGACACACAATAGTCTTCTTTAGGTGCTGAGACACAGTCAGAATCCAGATATACAAATGCAGACATGTTTTATAATTCTGTAACCAGTTTCCCTAACGATCGCATTGGTCTTCCAGTGTTATCTTTTAAGTTTTGTAACAGCAAAAGTGTCTAAAAGTGTCACTATTATGTTTATTGGTGTCTAGATTTTTAGAATTCCTCCACCAGTAAGCGAGAATATGCTGTTTCTGTGTTTTAGTGTTTAGTTTTCATTATATTTGGCATATATATTTAGATTTTGTGTATTTTTACTGTTTATTGGGTACACTGGGTTAGATAGATGAGCAGAGTAACATCACACGCAGTGAAAGAGGTGGATGGACGAAATAATCTGGATGAATTTAAGATGAAACTGTATGTTTGATCTAAAACGTTTTCATGTGTTTTACATTTTGAGTTGAGCGAAGGGAATTAGATCTCACCTAAAACAAATAAGGCTCTATAACCATAGAGTCTTCTCAAGGGTCACTTTCTCTCATTTTAGCTCTGTGTTGTGAAATGTGTGCACAGCTCACAGCCATTCAGCCTCTGCCGAGAGCTCCCTGGTAGACATGGACACGTGTGTAGGAAGTCCCAAGTGGAAAGTTGGAAGCTGCAATGCTGAAACCCTCTTATACTATGTGAAGACATAGAACCCATACTGAGTTCGGTAATACTGAATGGTTGAAATGTTGACCTGTGTAAGTCAGGAATGGTTCAGTGTTTATCACCATCTACCAGCAGATGGAAACATAACACAGATATTAGACATCCCAGTGGCGAGCATTCAATCCACCAAGGTACGCCACACTCCTCCTATGATGTCATTTTAAACTCAAGTTCAAAGCAGTAGCTTTTACTTTCTTTCCTTGCATTTTTTTTGCACTGACTCTCTGTTGTTAATATTTTTTTGCATTCTCTGCATTTTGTTCTCTATACCGGTGAAAAATGAATATGACTCCTTTATCTGCATTTATTGTTATTCTTGTTTCCCATTATTTGCAAAAGATTAGATTGCAGAAAACATATCTTCTATCAGGATCAGGAGCCTGATTGCCTCTTTACAATGAAAGTGGAAGTCAAAGGACTGCTGATGTCCACCATTTGTTGGACATCAGCACATGCTACACATTAGAATTCACCTCCCAGGATCATGATTGCTCTTTTTTTTCCATCACCTTTTCTGCTCAAGTGACACGTTTTTCATGTGTTTATGAAAGAGGAAGATAGGGATCAGAGAGATCAGCTCTAATGGCTTATGCTGATATTTGACCCTGCACTCACCAGAAAGTGACTCACTGATATACCAATCTTTCATTATTCTGACATTTTGTGCAGCAGTAATGCTTTACCTCATTCATCTTTGAGCTGTTTCTTTTCCATCTGTTGCTGTGGTATTGATCTGCTCTCTTGTAACATCATCCAGTAACATCATACTCTATCTGTCGGATGGTTTTTGTGTTACACTTTAGTTTTTTAACAGTAAAAATCACTGTGTTGGAAAAATGCATTGTCTTTATTAGTAATAAAGTCTCAACTGTGATAGTAGTAAATAAATGGTAATAGCAAAGGAACACACTGAATAAAACAGGGAAAAAATGGAAGGTGAAGAAAACTATGTTATGAGTTACAAGATGTTAGCTGTCCTTAAAATCTAACGTTAAAAGACATCAAATGTAAAACTAAAATACTGATAAGTTAAAGTGGTAAAAGTATACAACAGAAAAGCATAGCTCACTTCCTCCTCCCCTCACAAATCAGCACGGATAAAGCTTTCAAAAGGCTGACACTGATCGAGTTATTCCTCTCCTTGTGCGAAAGATGGAAAACCATCAGTCTAAGTATCCGAGAGAACTGCAGGTTATTAGTCTCCTGCTAAGACCTCTCCTGCTCTGTTAGTGAGTTTCTTTCCAGGGCGATTTTATTGTCGGAGTAAGTGAAAACACCATTCATCTGGTTTGTGTCATGACTGCAGCAAGTATTTCATGCGTCATTCTTTCATCCACAGCTAAGGCCCATCATGCACCTCCGCCCAGTTCCCTGCAGCTGTGATGGAGACCATGTTCAGTCCAGGGCGGAGAAGCAGGTCAGTATTGGTTCTATGTTAAGACACATGATGTGCGCAATAATATTACTGTTTTAAAGAATTACTGTAAATATCTGGTACATGCAGGTAACCAGAGATTAAATCTCTGTCATATACACACAGGACTGCATACACACAACGAAAAACTGCATCATGATTAGGCCCCACATCATCCTTCATCTTATACCCTCCCTTTAGCTACCTCATCAATCAAAGTTCCCAGAATCATGTCTCATGTGTCCCAATTCAGTGTGTCTTCATTCAGTAGGAGAATCGTACGAGATATTCACTGCAGCCATTTTGTGTTACCAAAAAAAAAAAAGAAAAAAGAAAAAGATATTTCATGTAATTACTGTATCATTCCTGTTTTGTATCTGTAGATTCTGAGGGAGGCACTCAGGAAACTGGCAATCTTGTCCATGCATGAGAGCCTCTTTAATGTTAGTTGACAAAATTGCATTATCAAAATGTCTGTGGGGTCCTGTGTGGCTTGACACATTGTGGATACCAGTAACCCTTTGCAGCTGCAGCTTGGCTGGCTCATAACAAGAGATATTATTTCATTTGAATCCCCAACGTTTCTATTGTTGACAATGCATCTTACAAGTGGAACAAAGACAGATGTGTTCTTTGAGTTTAACCTCCAGCAATGCAAAAAATAGCAAAGTCCAAAGTGGCGGGGTCAGTGTTCAAAGACCTTGGCCGCCCCTTTTAAGTTTCCTAGCGTTAGAAAGGAAGCTCTACAGCATTGTACAGTCTCTGGATCTTTTTTCTTATTCCTCTAAAGGAACAATTATGTAGTGGGCAATGCTGATAACACCTAAGGAATTTGAGGCATGCACAAACAGCCCTCCCCCCATCCGCTGAGCTCCCTCTCCTTTTCCCCCTGCCTCCGTCCCCCCTCTCTCCTTTCCCCATACTCCATCATCAGGCAGTCTTTCTGCCTCTTTACACTCAAATCCGTTGTTCAGATTACTTCCAGCTGGAAAGTAGAGTAAATAGCCCACTCATGAATTTCTTTAGAACTAATTTTCAAAAAGAAATAATAAAAGGAAAAAAAATATTTTGCTGATTAAATTCTAAAGAACTTTAAACTCCACATTTTCCACACTTATAGAATTAAGACATATTCATCTTAGTAGCATGGATGTATGGAGTGTCTTTAATTCATTTAGCAGCTTAAAGAAGCTGATGAGAACACAAACCCACTAGAGAGCAGGAAAAAACATTGTTGCTGAAATGCCTTTTGGTTCTTATGGTCATTCTCAAGCTCTTCTTCATGGCAAGAGATTTATCTATTTTTTTAATCGCCAGTACACATTGACTGATTGAATTGACATTGAATTGAAAGAAAATCCATAAAAGCTAAATAGATCCAGTTCAGATGTTTACATGCTTCTAAGTTTGACAGCTCAGAAATCAAATTATAACTGAAGATGAATTTAAATAGTGTTGGTAAATGTCATTTGCTGTGTCTTCCATATGTAAAAATTTTTTTCTCACTATTACAGCACATATGTTGTTTTGGCAGTCAGGGATGCCTGCCTTCGTCCACATCCTCCAAAATGTTGTCTGAAATGCTTGGGGACACAGAAACTACAGGATGGACCTAGTTCTTGCTTACATAAGTGTACCTACTTAGCTAAATACTTAATGGAAATAAGCTTAAACAGGGGATTATGATTGAATTTCCACACACAAACACACATAAACTAAGAGAAAAGATCCAAGCGGGCTGCGTCTATGTGCACACTGGATACTGACATTCATTTGTCTACCATTCCCCTCAAGCTTTCCTCACCAAAACTTCCTCTTTCACACACTGTCTGAAAAACACATTCCAACCACAGGGAATGCTTGACTGATTGACTGATGAATGTGTGAGGGTACGTGTGTGTGTGTGTGGTCTGTTCAGCAGATGTGTAAAGTAACTTCTCTCACATGAAGCAAGCATCCATCTGTTTGTCTGTGCTGTCAAACAGACCATTTTTTATTGTTTGTTATTTACTATTTACTACAAGGATGTAGACAGTGCCAAATTATCCTGCCCTTTATTGTTTTCCCAGTTGACAAGTGCACATATGCAGTTCATTACATTTAAAATCTAAGTGCACAGTATGATTTTTTGTGAAAGATTTTGAATTTCAATGAAACCAAAACCGCTGTTGCTGAAGGAATGGTTTTATGTCTAATGAGAACTATCCTGGTGAAACACAAATATGGACTTTACAGTGTGTTAACTTCAACTATGTGCGCTTGCAAAGATTCCTTCTAGATGTATTCACAGTTGACCTGTTTCTAACGTTAAGCAGGTGCCAAATGTGGCCAAGTTGCTTCTGAAGAAAGGAGAAAATAAAGAATATAATAATATAAAGAAAATAAAGCATAGGCCCACCCATGTTAATGAATCTTTAGCTTTTTCCTCTTTTTGCCCACTTCTGTGTTTGACCACGGTGTGCTGTCTTTCCCCCACTGTTAGCCAGTCTGACCTTGAACCCCAATGACAGTCTCAATGACCGTGCCCCCCGCTCACACATGAACTCCCTGAACCTTTCCACGCCAATCACATCCACTTTTCTTCATGCACACAGGCTCCCCTTCTGCCTAGACACTAGCCCACTTTAATGACTTTTGTGGGGGTGAATAGCTACAACAAAGGTTCACTCCCACTACATTGATGCTGTGGGAGTGAACCTCTGTTGTAGCGGTTTTACTCTGAAATTGACTTTTACAACAGCAAAGATGGGTGGTCTTTTAACTTGACATTATAGAAATATATAATTTTAGCTAACAACTAAAAGGAAAAATACATTTTCCACACAAAACGAGACCAGACGAAGACCAAATTTTGTGGAAGGACCTTTCACCTCCGCTCTGAAACACTTAAAGGCTAGGGTTCACTCCCATATTGAGGTCATAATAAATTAAACTGAAGAAAATTAGACAATGCACCATCTCTTCTATCCCCAAGACGCACCATTAGGCAATTCAGTGACTTACTCACAACACCTACTAGCACAAACACACACACACATACCCAGCTTAGCTACCCTAGAGGTAATAAGTATAGATTCATAGGCCAGAACACTTGGGATGGAGGGGGCTGTGTTACTTAGCAACGAGCCTGTTGATGTCCAAACAATGCTCACGTCGTTAGAGTGGCTGGTTGTGCCAGACTGAGGTTCTGCTGAGTGCAACAGTGTCACTGGTGTGTTCCTAAATGCAGACGGAGGAACAGCCCACAGACAAGCTGCTGAACTGAATGAAAGGGACTCCAACACAAAGTGTTTAATTCACACAAATAGCATCAATGTTGCTTCACGGTTCATTGTCCACGTAGAAGAAACGTGGTCAGCCTGTGAAGAAAGGAAAGGGACTAAAGGCTAATTCTGCAACTTTTTTGTTTCTTTTATACAAGAGCAGAGCAAGCATTTTGACATTTTAGACTTCATTTGTAACATATGGTCGTTTGCCACGGGTTTAAGTAATAACTATGTTACAATGTGTTTTTTTTTTTTTTCCTTCAAGAAACAATTACAGACTGTCTTCACCTTCCAGAAAACTCCTCCAAAAATTGTGTTTGGTGTCATCTCAGTGCTCGTGGTATGTTGGTTCTGGAAAAGTGTGAAAATTGATTCCTGGTAATAATGAAATAAACAAATGACCTGAGAGTTGTATAATTGCTGGACACCATGTGATGTGTGTTAAGAGTAGCAAAAGCATTTTGTTTTGTGTGTAACCAGTGCTGATTATTTTGAATACCAGTGCATTTTAGGCATCACGTTTCAGCTTCTATCTGTGTTGGGATACATCTCCAGCCAATCACTGAGCACAGGAGAAGCTGCAAAGGCATTTAAATATAGCAGAAACAGATAAGAAGCCAGAGTCAGGGTGCTAGGCTGCCATGCATAACATGTGAAAGGTAACTTTGGGACACCACCCATTCACACTCTGATGGCAAGTGTTTAGGTTTAGTACTCTGTGTGTGTCTGCTGTTTAACAGCTTTCGTCTGCAGCCTTCAGAGGAAACTACAGGACGCCGTTAGTGTGGGCACCACACACACTCGACCTGACAGTCCCCATCATGCAGATGTTTATTTCAGACCATTTACAACACAGCACCTTTGAAACAGACTTTGCTCAGCTGATGGTTCCCTCTGACGGCACCCTGCAGAGTTTCCACTCTGTTTGATTTGAGGCCTTGTGGAAATGTATCAGTGTCGTGCAGCATAATCAATCCCAAAATGTTAATATTTAGAAATGGCTCATAAAAGAAAAGGCAGCAGTCGACTGTCACAGCTGCAAACCAGGCAACACAAACCAAATAATATAACAGGCTTTTGACCTTCGATTTAGCCACTTGACCATGACAAAGTTGGGTATGCTCGACAGCATATTCAGCCTGATGGCTTTTGCTTAGCCCCTGAAAACTCTACTTGCAACTCTATTTTGAAATTAAAGGTACTGATGAGGTAATAACTTCAGTTGAAGTGGCAGTGGTGCAGAAAAACCTCAATAATGGCATTTTGATCCCATTAAGTTTTTTATTTTTTTTGTTCCATGTGCCATTGTGAATACATTTTAAAGGTTTAGTTAGTCTGAAAGACTATTTTTTCTTTTAAAGAGGTGCTTTCTCATTGACATTCATTAGAAAGAAATGGACATCTGGGCTTTTTGTCAGTAATTAAATGGCCTACACAGAGTCAGATAATTTGTTCGACCTGAGCCTGGTTCTGCTGGAGGTTTCTTCCTCTAAAGGAAGTTTTTCCTCTCTACTAGCGCCTTGAATTTGCTCAAGTGGGATTGTTGGGTTTTCTATCAATTCTGCATAAAGTTATATTTTGTAAGGTCTTAAACCGTAAATGCCGTAAAGTGCCTTGAGTCAACTTCTGTTGTGATTTGGCAATGTACAAATAAAATTGGACATGCAGCAAAACCAGAGAGAGGGTGCATGGTCAACCTGGGTCAGTTAAAAGGTGGTAAATACGCATATATAAAACCCTTTTCACAGACAACAAACTTACTGTTAACGGTGTCAGACTTGTGAGCAGTCTATGGTTGGACAGATGCAGTGGTTTTGAAAAAGGAGGCTCAAGTGATAAGAAAATATGTAATAAATCTGTAAATGCCATTGTTCTTCACTGGTGCCCTTCGGCTCAATTAAAAGATTGTAGTTTCATGTGTTGGCCAAGATCTCCTCAGTGCATAAAAACCTATTGATATATGATTGTGTTTATGTAAAAAATAGGTCATACGGACATAGAGCAGTCTGTATGTAACACTGACAGAAAGAACACAAAAGTATAAATAGTTGAGATGTTTTGTTAATCAATCTCAAGAATGAATATTTAAAAGACAAGACTGATCATCAGTGGATCCTAGAGGAAAAGAAGAGATGCCAATTAAGGACCACACACGACAGCGGGGCGCCCCATAAGCTGATTTCACAAGGCTTTGGTCCAAAGAAAAACAGTTTGCAGAAGCTTCTTTTCCAGCCATTGTCCCCTGGTGAGTGAAACAACAGTGGGCAGTGAATGTATTTGAACTAATCCCCTCTTCTGTGTGGACCCCCCGGAGCCGTGTGAAGGACCCGTGAAGGAGTCCGGGGGCCGGCGGCGGGGGGGGGGGTCCCGTCCTGCTGCAGCAGCAGCACCACTCGCAGTCGAGCAGCGGGACTCCAGGCACTCACTTCCCCAGCTGCTGACGTCAGCTGGCAGCCTGGGCTGTGCTCGCTGCTCCGGACATAGCGCCGAGAAAAAATGCTGCTCTCCGTACCGCCAAGGGCAGGAATCAACCCGTACAACAGCTATAACAGCAGAAACACCAAAAAGGTAAACGCTTTCGGGCTTTTTCCCCCCTCGTTTTCGGCTTTTTCGCCCTGCGGGGCAACACGCCCGCGTCTGTCGCGACAGGAACGGGGCTTGTGACAGTGAGCTGCAGTGTCCTTGAAAAGCGAAACGTACTGAATTTAACTTAAGAGCTGCTGGAGTGGAAAGCGCAGCTCGGAGAGCGGCCGCGCACCGCGCACCGCGCTCCGCGTCCGGCTCGCCAACTGGCCGCGGCTCGGTGCTGTCATGTTGGACGGCTTCTGTCGGATTTTTGGAGTATTTAGATATCTATATGTGTGTGTGTGCGCGTGTGCGTGTGTGTGTGTGCGTGTTGTGCTAGTGGAAGGATGTCGATATGTCTCTGCTCACTCATTTGAAAAAGTCAATGGTGGAGAGCAACTTTTATGGGTAACTGTAGCCTACTGTGTCGGGATAGCGCGCCCGAGCCTGGATGTGTTTGTGGAAGTGGGGGTAGGGAGGAAGGCAGGCGGGCGGGCGGGCGGGCGGGGAGGCTCGGAGAGGCTCGGGGAGGCATGTAACTCAATGAATTCAGCCTCTTCCTCCGTGAACTGCGTGTGTGAAAATCAGGTATCCATTGTCTCCACTAGCGCGTAAGTTTGCAAAGTTTTTTTTGTTTTTCTCCTTCGTTTCCCATCTGAAAGCGGAACACGCCCCACCCCTCGAAAAATCCCAGCACACCGTGGAGACTTCATTCCCAGAATCAGGAATCGCGCTCTCCCGACTCCGTTCACTGTTGACACTGTCACTTTTGTAACTTCCATAGGAGCTAGGACGACTCTTCTGCGGTGTTTGCTTACGCACGGTTCTCCAGAAATAGCTTTCAAATCCAAAAGAAATGAAATAAATAAATAACATGACATATCTGGGTTGCTGATGGCAAACAGATTTTTCAGTGATTACCTTTTTTTTAAAAAGGGGTTTTTTTTTTGCTTCCTGAGTGTGTTTTCATTTGGTCCAGCAGAAGCTGCATATGTCCCGTGTCTTCCCTCTGTGGACTGTATAAAGGCTCATAGGTGCTGGTAGAAGGGCTTCCAGTAAACATGGAGATGTCATTTTGCGACTTCATATCCAGTGGATAAACAGTTCTGTGTCTTTCACAGATTGTCCTGAGTGGTATTTTGAAATGTATATTGACATACTGTCTTTCTGTGATCTCGGGCACCGCCTGGCTGCTCATCTTCCTAGATCTGGTGTCAACACTTGTGCTTGTCTGAGGAAAACAGCACTGTCTTTGAATTGTTCGTTTTCCCTGTACACCCCAGCTCACAGTTTGGAATTGATTTGACTGAATTCATCTTGGGTTTTTATCTACACGTTCCTAATTGGATGCTATTTCACAGTGTCAAAGAGACTATTTGTTTCTTCTCTAAAATATCAAAGCAAACCATTTTTAGCAAGTCAGAGAGCGATAAAACCTCTGAAATGTCACTTTGTAAAAGGAAGTACACACTGTATTACTGAGCAAGTGTACAAGAACCAACATTAGCAGTTTCTTTATATATATGTATATATATATATATAAATTTGGTAATTTCCTGATAATATGTTGAGTATGTGAATGTGTAATACATGTGGGCAGGCTGCAAACGGAAGTGTACATTTATATACATTCAACACTGGCTCTGTGTTTTTTCTAGATCCAACCCATGTTTATGATTTGTTGTGTACAACAAGATTGCACTTCAATGATTAGTCAAGAAACCGAGAAGTAGATTTCTTTTTTAAATTCTAATAATAGAAGAAACGTTTCAATCATTTTTAAACCATCAAATTGTTAACAAAAAAAAAACTTTGAATTTGGAATTTGAAAAATGCGACTTTGGGAAGTTGAAATTATTTCACAAATTTTGTTTGCTAAATAATTTGATGCCCTAACTGAACTGTATGTTGCATGTTAGTCATTTGTATCGTCGGGTTGTTTCAGTGTCCCATGCTCCTGTATTTTGTTGAGCTTAAGTTCACACAGAGGTCATGTTCCTGTGTTGTGATTCGTAACATTTCCTCCTCCCACCTCCACCTCCTTCTCATTCTTTCTGTCTCTTCGTCACGTTCTGCCATCCAAGCTACATGAGTACACCAAATAAAAGCCACGATGCAAAATAAACACACCGAGGGATGAGAAAAGCGCTCTTTGTGTGTGAGTGTGAGATGATTACTGAGCCAGACGATTAAAAGGCATTTGGTTTCTGTTGTTCTTTAAGCTAACTGCTCCTCCCCTGACTCAGCACCTCATTTCCTCCCTCAAATAAATAGAATTAATGTTCTCAAATCAAATTTCCGTGTAAAGCTTCCTGGATGGAAAAATAACAGGAGGCGACTTGTCGCTTCTCAAGGTATCATGCATCTCGCTCAGGGCCTTTTCGAATGGCTTGTTTTTGTACTTGTCAATCAGATTCTTTCCCCTTCTTGGCGGGAGTCCTTTTCAACAAATGTCAACTTGCTGCTGTGTTTTAAAATGCTGCATTCCTCATAACATACTCTATCGGATCAAAACACAAGCAAGAATAAAAAGATTTTATGAAAAGGTTGTTTGCTAAAACAGCTATTAATAAACACAAGAAATAGCAGAAGTGAAGTCTCTCATGCCTCTTTTAAATCAGTGATTTCACCCTTTCACCACTTACCACTCCGCAAGCTTTCAGGCGTCAGCGTTGTTTCCTAATTCTTAAAATGTGAACCTATTATGCCTAAAAAGGATTTTCACTTTTGTAATTTTACATTTTGACTGTTGTACTTGACAGAAATGTTTTTTGGGGGGAATTTAAAGGACAAAAACTCAAACACTGGCACACAGATATAGAAAACCTAGAATAAAGACTATATAGTAATAATAATATAGAATCATATGGCAAGAAAGAGCACATGAGCTCCTTTTATTTATTTTTGACATATTTATATAGTATATCTAGTTTGAGAAAGACATTTGAGGCATTTTTTATGATGACATATATGTTAATGTAAAGAGGAACTGGGTTTTGAGTTTATGTAAATTGTTATTATTTGAACACTAGTTATCACAATGAACAACTGTAAATATATATAAATAAATAAATATATAAATGGCATTGAACATTGTAGAAAATCAGAATAAGGTGAATAATGCACAAAAAATAAATAAAAATCTGGGTTTAATAGTGTTAAAGTTGTAAACAGAGATATGTAATATCTGATACTAAATTCTAACACGACATGACAATGGTACACTTTGGTTTAAACAAAGCCAATTAGAGGGTCATTTCAGCAGGTTGGGTTGAATTATTCAAACCACGTGATGGTTAATGATCACTTTTTCTGACTTAAAATAATGACATTCATAGTTGTGCTTTCAAGCCACGTAAAAAAGATTTAGAATACTTACCCATGTTTCAGAATTTTTATTTCCTAATGCATATCAAGTCGTTTGCTTTACAGTCCCACTCACCATAGTTTAGTCTTACGTGTTGTAATGTTTTCCAGCATGTTTTGCTATGGCCAGTGGTCACTAAAGCAAGTGCTACTACAAGCGGCTAGATAATAAGTGATAGCAATTGTTGCCTATGCTTTATACTACATGAGTTTGTACTGGCACAGACCAATCAAAAAAGATATTTGTATCCAGAAATTTGCATAAATGTGGTGTCACTTATATGCAGTGTTTGGGAAGCTGCTCTAAAAGCAGAGCTTGGCAAGTTACCAATTACTCCACACTGAAAGTTACAGCAAAGCTACTCTATAGGGGAATAACTAAAGCTTCCTGGACTATACTTGAGATCCAAATATGTCTCAAACTAAATGATCCTATCTCTCTTTGCAGATTCAGTAAACTATACAACAAATGCCAAACAGTATCACTCACTTGAATTACTAAACAAATACGAGTGTAGTTGAGTCCAAGCAAACTACTGCCAAATGTAACTTTAACACAGCTGATATGCAACATCAGGATATTGATATACAGTATATACAAACAATTTATATCTAAAAATGCTAATATGTAATGCTGTGTTTCTCAGTAACTGCATAATGTGACGTTTATTGGTGTAATTTTATATCATTATTATGTTATTATGTTAGATCAGAAATCAATCTTCCATTTCACTTGATTAACTCTGGATCACTATATAGGTGAAATTATGTTATCTCTGTACAAAGGATTATTACCGCCATATTGTTTCTCCTAAATAGATATAGGTTATATAGAATATATTTACCACTAAACTCTATTACTGAAACTGGAAAGTTGGCTGTTGTTCACTAAAGAAATGACCAAGATCACATTCTCCATTACAGCCCGTGTGATTATAGTTGTTCAGAATTCGTGTTTATTGTAGGATAGCACTTATATGAGAGTGTCAGTTACAGACTCATCTCAGAAGTCATCAGTGATGTCAAATGTCAAGTATCTGAATGCATCAAGGGGATTTTTCCAAACAGCTCCTGATTTTTGTCTGGTTTACCTTGCAGCAGTAGTGTAAGTTCATGCTAAAGGTTTATTTGTTGTCCATGTTCAGTGTGATTGATCACTGTACCTACCATATGTCAGACATCTTTCAAGTCTGCACAAGTATTTTCTTGTGTCATGCTGACATGAACCGAAACTAACCCACATCTGATTAGAGGTAGACAATGAATATAAAGATGTACGCTATATCTTATTGCCAGCAGAGATATTAATTGATCAGATAAAAGTGTGTTTAAACCTGCAGTAGCCAAACACCGATGCACTGAAATGTGAATGGAGACATGATTGTAATGAACACAAGACATGTAATTGCACAGGTTTTGTGTAAATGAAGGTTTACCTATCCTCAGTGTTAAATCACATCCACTTTATAGTGTATATGAGATGCTACCTATGCCACCTGTGCTTAGAAGTCTCTGTTAAACAAGCTCGTTTCAGTTTTTATTCTGATGTACCATGAGAGTGTTGTGTTGCTTGATGCCTGTTCGTAGTTTTGATGTCCTTTGTTGTTAATGTATTTCTCTGACAATTGCACAGGTGCATGAAGCCTCTGTTGAACTAAACTAACTCACAAACTAAAGCTAAAAAAGCAAAAACTTGTAGGAATCATGCATGTAACATGTCTGTCTCAATAGAAACTTGGGGTAACTGAAGAGACTGAATACTGAACTAATTCTCGTGGTCTCTTTTCTCAAATTACACATTTGTTAATGCCACTGCTCAGATCTCAGTGGAATCCTTTGTAGGTAAGGTCACGTTAAGACAGAGATGGTGTGGCAAATTAAGTTAGTGACTGAATTGAAGGCCCTACAACTAATTTCACATGACCTTTTTTTTAATCAAAACAGACTCATGACTACAGTATAGCCATACCTCCTCATCTTGCCCCTCCCATCCTGCTTCTGCAGCTACATTGCTCACTACTTATGCGTTTATATAGCCAGACATAACTAACAGCTAACGTGTCAGGCTACCATTAGCTGTTAGCTGTTGTCTTTCCCCTAGTAACAAGAAACTGCTATATAAAAATGCCAAACGGTGCATTAGTTCATTCTTTAGAATTCATTGTAGAACTGCTGTGTGAGGTTACATTCGATTGTACACGGTGTTTCATAAAGTGGCCATGAGTGTAATAATAACATGAAGTTTAGCTGTGTATTAAAGGCACAGAAAAATATACCTATAGACCATGTAAAAGCCCTTTTTAAATGACTTCACAACAGGAAGAATAATACATACACATTGTACATAACTATTGTATGCTGCGTTCCTTTTTTTGTTTGTCAAACCAGCTGTTTGACTCTCTGCGCCTTGGCCTCCTGACAAGTATATGTTTATCTGTCTCTTTGTTTAATGTGTCAGATGTTTTAGATCGGTACCCATCTTTAGTGCCAACTACACTAACCAACCAAGGTGAACAGGTAGACAGGGAGACAAAGTCCTTGGAGAAAGCACAGCTGTCAGAAATCTGATGCCAAGTACTGCAGTGATGCCAGACACTCAGTGTACCTCACATTTTGTTAGATCTCTAGCTGAGCTGAGGGCCAGTGTTTGTAGGTATCTGTTTCCAGGCACCCGAGCGCTTGCCACCTGACCTGACTTGAAAGCCATGCATGCATGTGCATCAAGGTGTGATCAACAACAGTAATAGACAGACATTGCCTATAAAAAGACAAAAGGAAAGGGTGGGTTAGAGACAGAAAGGAAGGAAGGTTCAGGAACAAGTCTGGGCGTGAGTTTGGTGTCCCTGTCACCTGGTTGGAATGCAGAGCTCCTCATTCAAATGGCCATGTGATAAGATCAGGAGCAGACACAGAGGATTTCCTGCCTGCCGCTATACTGTAGCTCACAGCTTTACCAGACACACATTCCACACCTAAAGCTTGGCCAACTTAAAAAGACTGATATACCTTTATATAAACCCCTAGCTTCTGGTTTTATCATTGTTGTGTTATTTCTATCTGTATATGGTGCTGTTGATTATATTTGGTATGTTGTAGTAAGCTTCATAAAAAAATCTGAAAACATTATCTAAATGCTTGTTGCTGTGTCAAAAGTGAAGATTTAAGTAACTATTTTTTCAATGACTCATCTTCCTAAAGAGAAGCTGGTAGCAGTTCTGCAGCGTAACTGTATACACGTTGGAAGCTGCGTCGACATTAAGCAAGACTGTAAATCTGTGCGTTAGTATGGAAGTTGGTCAGCTGGTCAGACAGTTATGACTCTTTCTGACCTGAGGCATGACATGGGATGGTGAGCAGACCTCCCAATAGTCAGGAAATCCATGGAATTCTGTGGATCAAACTGGGGTCAACTAGAGAACCCCCACAGGCGGAGATGGAGTCAGACGTGAAAACTAAAAAGAGGCCTGGAAAGCTAAACAGGAGGACATGTGCAAAGAGTTTAGAGTGGTCATATGCATGAATCACTTCTGATATTTTATTGTCCAGTAAGGATGTACTGTACATGATACATGAGATACTAGAGATTAAAGCTAAAGTCACTGCTGACAACATGCAGTATTTGAGGACCGAAACGTCCTAGTGCTTCAGAGACATGATGTAAGTTTACATCAGGATAGAGGATATGGTTTTATTTATAGAAATGTTCTTGATTTTTATCTTTAGTTTCTAAAAATATCCAGTGATATTATTGAGCCCTTTGTTATTAGAACAGACCAGCAGAGGAGGAGAAATGTAGTATTCAAAGCGACTACAACTGAATTGTGTAAGACTGTGAAGACCTCTGTATGACCTTTGTTGCAAAACTGTACCCCCTGATGTTTTTAATTTTTAACCAGTTCTTAACTTTCTGCTATTTCATTTTCTTATGTGTGTTCTAGTGTGGTGCTCTTAGTGTTGTTGTATGTTGGTTAAAATTAACTAGAGTTTTCCAGTCCAGTTTCCAATCCAAGTGACAAGAGTTAGTATACTGACAAAAATCAACAAAATGCTATTTTCATCTTAATGGGGTCTTCAGACATAAGGCTACAAAAGCCTGGTCCAGTGACAGGTGCCCATTCATTCTCAATGCGAAGTCAGTCATGCTACTGAGTGCCACCCACAGAGCATTACAGATGCAACAAGAGACCAGCTACACTACAGAGGAAAGCTGAGAAAGGCTCAGTTTTGTGCAAATGCTCTGTTACAGTTCATCTGCAGTCAGGTGAAAGCAATAAGAAGCATTTTTATTCCAGTGGAAACCAAAGCAGAGTCAGTTCACCACCTGACATGAAGGAATCTTTGGTAGTAATTTAAATATAGTTCAAGACAAACTAGAGAAATATTAAAATTTAGATTGCTAGTGTGTATACAGAAACAGAAAACCAGTAATTTCATGACAAATGGTGAATTTCTAATTTTGAGAATTATTTATTTCAGTTTTGTCTATTTTGTAGATGGTATTTGTTTTATTGTCTTAACTTTAATCTTTAAACTTTAATCACAGTCACAGTCGCTGTGATTAATTACCATTAATTGGAAGTTTAAAATGAAAGGCTTTTCATTATTATAAAGATGTGCTCTCCAGCAAGTGCAATAAAACTTGCTTCTGCCCACTGACCTACTTCTGTAGCCTTTTCAGCATCATAAAGTTCATGCAATCTTGTAGCAATGGTTTCCCTCAGGGTAGCTTGTATATGATGGGTCGCTTGTGGCAATGTGACTCAAGACATTTAGTGATTCACTCATTCATTTACTTTACTGCCCCGGCTGCACTCTGCCAGTGTTGTTTTGCGAGCATGGCTTGTTGACCCTGTCTCAGCACCAGCATCTTTGGTAACATCAGCAAAAATGTGCTTTGCCCAAAGATGAACTTTTAAGGTCACAGTACAACAAGTTTTGTGACCTTAAAATACTTATGTGCCTGGGTTGTATAATGAAGGCAATTTGAGTTTTATGCTATTGAGTCAATCTGAGCCTTTCCTCTGTACCTATTTGTACTAAAGGTGTTACCACGGACTGATTAGATTTCAATGACGCTGCCTGGTATTAGCCCAGACTACTTTTTGAGGTACCAAATCAAGTTTTCAATTTCCAAGAAATATCAAGAGGCTCAGATTCATTTTCATATTAAATATAATATTTTTTGTGGAATATTATTTATGGATATATATATATATATATATATATATATATATATATATATATATATATATATATATATATATACAACACTATATATATTTACAACACTACATGCTAATATAACTCTGTGTTTGTGTGTGTAGGCTAGTGATTCAAAGGCTGTTGTTGCAATAATGTGATCCTGGTGCAGGGTAAAGCCTGATTCTAACTTGGCACTGTGGTAAAGAGTGTGTGAGAATGAGATTATAGGTCTCTGCTGTCCTATTCTTTCATTCACAAATTAGCTGCCTCCAAAACCTTATTCATCATGTATTACACTATGACAGCATAGATAAACTTCTGCCTGCAGGCTCATGCTGTATTTGACCTGCACAATGTGTTTCCCACCCGTCTCTGAAGGGTATGTGGACATGTTTTTTTTTAATTATTATTAATTCAATAGCTCTGCATTAAATACTCTCGTATTTAAAACCAGAACAAGAAGGATCTGCTCTTTTTAATTCAGCTCAAATCCTGTTGATATGTAATTTATGCCAAATATATTTCTTTATAATATTTATAAAGACACTTATGACACGTATGATAAATATTTAGGTTAAAAATGAAGAGAGGATTATTCTCAGAGGAATGAGTCTGATTTTGCTGAAGTGGCAGCCATGCAGCTAACAAAACAGAGGTCAGAGGGCCTCCACGTTGAATGGATGGTGTCTAATTAGAGAGATTGGTTGATGTTGCTGGTGGTCCTGCTATGACTGCATCTTCCTGCTGGGCTTTTCCGAAACACAACTGGTCTGATCAGTGACCCTTCCTCTCTTCTGAAATTAACCCATTGTCCCCTTGTCGCCTCTGTCCAATCTGTCTCTCTAATGAGAAACTCTAGACTTACAGAACCTCGCTGAGCACAGTCAGAAAGCGTATTCCTTTGGATTTCTTCATATGCAACATACGAATTTTCAACATTAACTGAATGTGATTAAAGTCACAGTTTTCCAGTTCTGCAGAGTCAAGTACTGTACTGAAGTGTTGCTATTTTTTGCCTCAGTCTTATTTAGGAAACATCTATTCCTGGAGAGAGAAGTCTTTTTTATCTGACTTCTTGACAGGAAAAGTGATAATGAAACCACATTTATCCCAATAAAATTATTCATCTGTATGGTTACACAACCTTTTGTTTAATTTCTCTGAGGAGAGCCAGAATTCCATAGTGAGATAGGATGACATGATGCAGTGGCTGTTGTGCAACAGCCTTTCATGCGCCTGGAGTTGAGTCATCGACTAGTTGACTACTTTAGTTTATGAATAGTATTCACTGGCACTCAAACAAATCAGGGAGGAGCATCCATGGTGGTTGACATAGAGTTCAAATCATTCAAAATTCGGTATTGGTCCGATATTAGCCAAAGTCTTTGGATCGGATATTGTACGGGGAGGGAAAGTAAAACCTGATTTGATACATCACAGTTTGTTTTGAACTATCCTATTACTGCTTAACAACACACAGTTGTGGACAGTCGCTAGAATGTGAATGAAAGGCAAAGTCGAGACCAGTCTACCATGTTGGCTGTGTTTATGCAATGTGAGCATTTTGAGGGAAGGCACCAGCATTGGAAATGCGGGTTTTCAATGCATAATGTAGTCTCTACACATCGATAAGATAAGTGCATGCAAGTGAGTAGGGCTCTCCCGAATACTTCTCTTTGGACTCCGGAGCTTCTGCTGTGTTATTCAGTGTATATCCGGAGCTTTGGTCCAGCGGGGGTGGGGCGAGGGGCGGTTTCCGGTGAAACAAGCTGTAATAAATAATAAAATAAAATAAAGTGTAGTCAGCGTAGTTATAACAGCAGCAGCATCAGATTGCAAGCTCTCTAAACCTTACGCTTGCCCTCCACTCTCCTATTGTGTGTAGGGAAGATTTGTTCCTTTGTGTGGTAGAAGGGAACTCCTCTCATCTTGTTCTTTATGTAGCATGTCTTTTAACAAGTCTTTATAAACATGCGTTCCAACATGTTTTGAGCGGCTGGATAAGACCCGTACGCAAGACAGTGCTATCAGTAAGGCAGAGGAGCAGTCACTGTTTTGCTGCCACCATGCAAATGGGCCAGAGTGGACTTTTGTCATGTCTCTCAAATAGGCCTTTGTTCCATTTCCATTCATGCTAGTTGTGCCACTGTTGTGGACCAGTTTGGCGCTCAGCTTTTGTCTCCTCATGGCTTAAAGTGTTTTCACATTAACTGCGGTCAGTGAGAGGGATGTCAGGCTCCCAAGGTGAGATATAGCCTATGTCTGCTTTTTTTTGTGTAGTTAAGCCTCTCGACAAATGTGTTTTTAACACCTTCATTTTTAAACAGAGGGAAAAAAGTGGTTTTGAAACTGTATCAGTATTAGAGATGAAATAGTGGCATCAAGCCATGCCTACCTACTCAGGATCTTGTTAACCGTTAACCTTACACAGTTTAAATCAAAAACGTCGGAGTACAGCATTGAAGCTGAAGCTTATGCCAGTTTAGGACAGAAAAGACAAGCTTGATTTAACATACCAGCTTTCATTAGTAGGAGGAAAAGAGAGTGAGCATTCCAGTATAAAGACAAACACCGTTCACATTTAATACTGCTCCAACAGACTAGTTAGCTCAGCTGAGATCTTTATGTTTTGGACTTTTAAATGTCCCACAAGATGTCTTTCTGGTTTCGAAAGTAAAAAACAAGTTACCCAACATGGATAAAGCATAAGAGGTTCCTTTTCTCTATATAGAGCAGGCAGCCAAGAGGCCCCACATTCCCCTCAGAAAGCGGTATTTGTGAGTGTTGACATGAAGGGTGTATGATATCATTTTTCACAGTTCCCACATAATCATCTGTCTCATGCAAACTTCCACTGAATCTCTAAACACATCTATGAATTTTCTACACTTAAAATCAAAGCTGACACTGTGGCATTTGTCCAATATTTGAGGATATCAAGTATATAGGCAACAATTTCTGTTAAGTGTCCATGCACAGAAAACTAATTCTGATGTTGCTTTGCTCTTTCAGCAGGCCTATGTGTCCTCCAGCCACCAGATGGCTCCCCCCAGTCCCAACACCAACAGTAGCAGCAACAGCAGTGGTGGTGTAGGGGAACAGCTGAGCAAAACAAACCTGTACATCCGTGGCCTCCATCCAGGGACTACAGACCAAGACCTGGTCAAGCTTTGCCAACCGTGAGTGGTTTTCAAACTTTTTTTTAACTAAAGATTTCTTTTTGGAAGCAGTGCAGTAAAGTCAAATGATGTGTGATCATGTTGGTTTGGTCTCCATAACTCTATATCACAAGTCCCATTGTTCCAAGAAAAGCCTTTTATCTATATGAGTAGAAGTAGAAGTAAAAACAAATTAGAGCAGCATTGTTTCACGTTAACTTCCAAGAATGGAAACAGGGAAACAGTTATCCTCACTCAGTGGCATGTGATATGACAATATTAGATCTTGTTTTCCAGTATATTCTTTAATGGGGTACAGTAAAATGTTAAAGTTTAGTTTTATGGTAAGAGTTGATTGGATTAAATGAGCTATGTTTTTGGCCTCAGTTTTCTGCTCGTACTGAATCACATGTTCATTTACAATTGAGGCACAAAGCAAGGCAAAATAGACAAGTCAGGGGGAAGACAGTGAAAGCAAAGTGCCATGTGAGGAAATGTTTCAGTTTTGTCATACATAACTGAATCAGACTGTGGTCAGCCAGGAATGAAGAAAAAGTGGTTTATGAATGTGGATGCTGATTAACCGCAACTAAAGTCTGTTTGATAAAATCACATGAATCCAAGGAAATCTCAACGAAGGATTGGGAAACAGAGGAGGATGTTTTTAAAGAAGCTGGTTCACCATGCAGCAGCCGCTACTGCAGCTTCTTTTAATTGACGTTAGATATGTGCTACAACTACCAGGCCCTAGTAAAGCTCTAGAAGTTCAATGCAACACTGCAAATGCTAGTGCTGCATGGCAATATGTAAATGCTCCACCTATGCAGGGAGAAATGCTACACTAAAGGCTAATCCCTACACACAAGCACATCCGCAAGTTCTGCTAAAACTAGACTTAGTCCCTCTATGGGATTTCTTACAAAGCAAATCAGCTGAAAGGGCTGACAACATACCAAGCAGACAGGACCAGCACCCTCCCTGGTAAATCCTGGGATCCTGGGCTCTGTGTATCTGTATCAACAACAAATGGTGCATTAATACTGAAATTGTGGTCAACCACTTGTTCCCTCACAGAGTTTTTGATTTTAACATCTAGACCCCTTTATTTGTGAAAGGTATTTCCTGCCATAACCGTATGTCACTGTCCAGTGGTTTGTAAAACACTTTGGATAGTGTTTACATTATTGCTGTAGACTTTAACTTGACCAACCTAAATGCAATTGTTCCACACTATTAACAACATGTGGACTTTGCAACTGGAGGAGTCAATGCAGTGGATCTAGTCTTCACAGCCATCAAAAAGGCATGCAAAGCAGTCTCCCATCCCCACCTTCGCAACTCAGATTGCTTCTCTGGGATGCTGATGTCATCACAGACAATCTGATATGGACACTGAACACCTCCTCTTTAGCTAAGTAAGCCCAGCAGTGGCTATACTTCCTATGGCAAGATCCATCCTCACCAGAGGCTGCAAAGAGAGCATACTAACCATCTGCACCTCCACCTGGTTTGGAAGCTGCAATGCA
The DNA here is from genome assembly GCF_900324465.2 of Anabas testudineus. Lineage (NCBI taxonomy): Eukaryota > Metazoa > Chordata > Actinopteri > Anabantiformes > Anabantidae > Anabas > Anabas testudineus. Next base: position 11,515,549 of record NC_046614.1, on the reverse strand, counting down.
GTCCTTCCTCGCTGCAGAGAGTGGTGAGGATGCCAGAAAAGATCATCTGGATTTCTCTCCCGACCACTCAGGACACATTTCAGAAGTGCTGCATGGACAGAGCTACCAGAATTATCGAAGACTCCATCCACCCAAACCATAGACCGTTCACGCTCCTGCCTTCTGAAAAAAAGTAACGTAACATAGAAATCAGAACTGCCAGATACCCCCCTATGTGTTTGGTTTTAAATGATAGTAAAAATTAACTTGAACGTAGGATGGATGGGGCCACGAAAGGTTAGCATGTTGCCTGCTTGGGTCCTGTTGTAACCATCTACGTTATGTGAGGTTGAATCTAAGGCTCACACACCCCTAGACAAATAGCCTAGCCTCTGTAGTATATGGTTTTTACAAAGTAACACACACACACACACACACACACACTGATAAAAACCGAAAGTAAATGAACCCAAACTGGTTTTCAGTGCTGCAGGTCAGGGCCATGCTGTATGTTGTAGAAGTGAATTGTCATTTGCTGTAAAGTAACACACCTTCCTTGAACAAATGTTGACCATAACTAATAAAACCTGACTTGACTAACACCACACCTGATTTCCCTGTAAAAGTTGTGTTCATTTCTGCAGTATACCCATATAACCCTACACGAGCAAACCTTAGAAACATCAAATTCTATTATTAGTGAGGAATTATATCCTTAAATCTATTCACGAAGACCAAACACAACAGAAAATCCAGCAGAACTCAGCACAAGTACATACTGAAAGTGTAAGGTGACACAAAAGTGTAAACCTTTAGCATTATCTGCTTTTTTGGTGCTGCTGTATACTGTAATGTCCAGAGCAGCCGCTACAGTGCCAGAAAGTTACAACGTGAACGAGAGAGGGGCTTGTGCAAGTATCAACAAATTGATTGTTGCACATGATACAGACTTGCTCACAGAAGAGGTTGTAAGTGGCCCTCTGCAGACAGCATGTTCCAGGCTTTAGTGGTGGGAGGACTACCTTTGTAGAGGACACGCAAACGAGAAGAATGTAACAGTCATACATGGGGCAGACTTGTCTTTTAGGTTCCTGTGGCCCAAACGGTGTGATGGGCTGCTCTCCCGATGCATGGGGGCTGAGGTAAATCGAGGGTCACGGAGTCACTGACATCAGACCTTTGAACTCTGCTGCTTCTCTTTAAAAAACATGAAACACAGCTGTTTTCTTTTTTCTTAGTCTTGCTTTTAAAAAGAACTCAAACTGTTCAGTAGGACTTAAGTGTTTTTCAGTCTGGAAGCCATCGTTGTATGTATACCACAGAAAACAGACGAAAACAAAAATAGAAAATCCCAGATCACACAGCTCACACCATCTGTTTTTCTCCCGAATAGTTCTGAATAGGAATCTGGCAATAGATAAGTAAAATGCACCATATGATTCAGGGTCCAACTTTTGTTTTATATACATTTACGTCCATTTTGGACAAGCTGTTGAGTCGTCAAGTCGTCATTTAATATTTTAAATACTGGCTGTTAAATAAATTATGAAATCATGATATAGTAATATGTTTCACAAATGTTTCAAGAGTTGCACCTCTAGGATACACTCACAGGACACTTTCTTAGGCAGACCTGTACAATGTAATGCAAACAGCCATTATCACCTTTCTGATGGTTTGAACAAAATCTGACAAATTATAACCTTCTGTACTCAGATTAAAGATGTGCTGCACTCATGCTGAAACTGAGCAGATCATGATAGAGTTTGGACTAATAGATGTTAAACAACAATTATATCTACTGAAATTCTGCAACACAGAAAATAACGAAGAGTGTTGTCAGACCACATGGTCCATATATCACTGTGATGTTATTGTTGTGCACCAAACACAGTTGTTGCTGAAACGCATAGTTAATTTCTGGGGAGGTGCAGATCAGGCTATGGCGTAAGATCTGTATTTACTGTGCGTGGTGCTTACATCAGAGGTACGTTGTAGATTGGCTGGATAAGTCAAGCCAAAAGGGCCAGGCAATGCATTATGGTACAGAGGGTCTTCACAATTGTTTACATAGTTACTGGACATTATGAAGACCCTTTCTCTTGGGGACAGCCTTCTGAAATAGTGCCTAATGAAGCCAAAATCTGCAAAAGGAGGTTGTTCTTGAAAATGCACTTCTATCTAGTGAAACCAGTGGAGTTGTGCAAGTCAGTTTCACTTAACATACGTAATACTAAGAGGAACTTATGTTGATTGTGTTTAACCTGAACCTCACACATGTGGTCATTACTATCACTTTGTTGTTTTTGGATATTGTCTCGTGTGTGTTGATCAGTAAAGAACAATACATTTTTTTGTGATAAAATTTTAAGTGTCTCTAGATTTGTGCCATAGATATGCCTAAAGGAAATATAACTTTTCAGTTAAACTTGAATGGGTTTGGTTATATTACATTATTGTATAGATTCATGCCTAATGACTGATTTGCAGCTGTTAGATGACTGTGGGAAACTACAAACATAGCCTATACAAAGGTCATCCGGCTATTTGGTAATGGATGATGAATTATTCATGTCTGCAACAAGGAAGTTTCTTTTATAATGTGTCTATTCATCATGCCACTTTTCACTATAATCGAAATCACTGAGTCCTGCATATATATATATGTATATATATATTTATGTTGTCCTGCCTATATATGTAGCATAAAATGAGATAATATATGAATCAAAACACCTGTCCAGTGACTGTTCTTATTTTACAGCACTATGCAGGATCAGTACATATATTTAGATATTCAGAACCAAATATTAGAAAGAAGAGATAAGGCCCCAATATTTAGCATAAATACTTTAGGCTCCAGTGTTAGTCATGACACAGAACTCTGCTGTGACTGTCTACTCATATCTGAGTCATCTAGACAAATGTCCACTGAAACAAGGTGGGAGTGTAGGACCCAGCAGTGCGCTGTGAGGGTGGAAAAACAGAGAGAGAGAGAGAGGAACATGGTGGGAAGGAAGGCGAACCGGAGGGGTGAAGCATCAGGTTACAGTGTACATTCCGCCCAGACGCCATGTCGCCCAAACAGAGGAACACCAGCCTCCCTTACTGGTTAAATTCACCAGACAAGGACAGGTCTAATATACTCTAGTGCTGATGTACTATCAAATAACACCAAATTGGATTTGCCTCCATATCTTACACGAGGGTTGTCATTTACTACTTTTAATGTGATTTTCGTACCATGAATGTTTTATGATACTGCATGAATGCATTCATTGATTTTTCTCTTTTACTGATTGGCCTTTGCAATGTTTTTCTATTGACAACATCGAACTGATATAACAGGTTAGGACACAAGCTTATGTTTCACATACCATACGTCTTCTTTTGTAAGTTTCCCTGAAAGCCAATATTTCTATTGGCAAGCCAAACATTGCCACTGACAATGACTTCTGAGCTTTACGTGAACAGAATAAAGTGCAGAGCAGTGTATTTGTGTGTTAGTCTACGTGTGTGTGTGTAAAGACAGGTCTGGAACAAATTGTTTTTGGCCCTGGGGTGCTGTCTCCTGTCTGTTGAAAACAACGCCAGGGAACAGAGTTACTGTACAACAGCCTCCACTGGTAGACAAAGACAGAAGGGTGGAGGCTGACAAAGTTTTCTGTGACACATAAAAAAAAACACAAGTGATTGCACGAAGGAATATGTATTCATGTTAACACCTGTAGTCGTGCAGCCTGAGGAAGTGTGGCAGGATTGGTATGCATGCATGCATGTGGTAGGAGCAGATTCCTCACTGTGCTCTGTAGTCACCTCACCTGTCATTGATCTTATTTTCATCTGTTCTTGTCTGTCTTTGAAGGTATGGCAAAATTGTGTCAACTAAGGCCATCTTGGATAAAACCACCAACAAATGTAAAGGTGAGTTGTGTCATTTAAATATTTGTTTTAATATTTTGAGAGTTGATATTGTGATTTTTGGCTCTTGCTTTTAATTATCCTGTAGGTGTTTGTTTTTTCAAGGACTTCCTCTTCTATGTCTTATTTATTTTTCAGTAAAATATCACAGCAATTTTTAACATTAATTTGTCTGTTTTGCAGGGTATGGCTTTGTGGACTTTGACAGTCCAGCAGCAGCACAGAAGGCCGTCACAGCTCTTAAGACCAATGGGGTCCAGGCTCAGATGGCCAAAGTAAGACCTAGCCTCTTCATTACCTTATATTACTTCTTCTTCTCATTTCTAGTACCAGTCACCATTCAATTGTTGATTCAGTCTTGTTTCCAAAACATATGCAACTTTAAAGAGCCAGCTGCTGAACTTTGACCCTCAAAAGTCATAGGTTTACACAAGCTTACACTCGCCCTGTTTTATCATGTAAAAGGTAAACTGTTACGTGATGTGGCCTGGTTGGCAGTAGCTGTCCTGTTGGCAATACTAAAATAAACATTGGTTTGAAGTAGGGCTTCCCGTTTTTTAGGATCCAGTCTCTGCAATCTCTCTCCTATTCAGTCACTGTGGAGAGTGGGAGGAATGTCAGGAGCCCAAGCTGAAATAGGGCCTTTGTATTTCCACATTTCAAAATTAAATGTTTAGTTAAAGAAAACTAAATGCAAACAAACATGCTAACATTTGAATATTTGGGTTGTACTTTAAAGGGAGGTGTGTGTTTTGTATGGCCAATTGTGAAGAGGATAAAAACAGGGCTGATGCACACTAGACTTGCTTAAAGTAGAAATATTTAATCCTTTTAGATTTCTTTTCATCCTTTCACCCTCCTCCCTACCTTCTCTCTCTTTTCCCCTCACAGCCTCATCTCTGTGTTTGTGTATATTGCTAACATACTCCTGTTGTAGTGCTTGTTCTGAGCTCTTTGTCCAAGTGTCTGCAGTCAAAGCAGCTCTTGTCGGCCCATTAAGCTGATCCCTCTGGCTCTCAGGCTCCCCATTGAGGGAACCCAGGGGAGGGTGCCACTACACCCACTGTCAATAGGACAGGCACAATGGACTGGCATTGTCCATCGTCTGGGCCCAGGCCTGGGGCTGACACCAGCACTTAATATACTTCACCCCACTGTCCCTGCGCCCTCCCCCTGTTCTGCACGCAATCAGACCCAGTGCAATGTAATACCAGGGTCTTCCTCAGCCCAACTCTCCAAAACTGTAACAGATCCCTGAAACCAGTCCAGTGCAACTAAACCCTGAGTCCAAGTTCACTGCACCTCTGCTATAAGAGTGCCACACAATGTATCTCAATACCGGACAAGTGGAACTGGACACTGAAACGTGACTCATCCAGAGAACATGTCCTCAATCAGAGGTGTTGATAACCACTATAAAAACCTAAATATACACAGCTGCTGCAGAGTCACAGGGTTACTTCAGGTCAGAGAAAACAACCAACAGTTCAGTGTCAGACTCAACAGTTTAATCTATTGGCACCCTCACAGTGACTGCTGCGCAGTGTTGTTCACAAACACAATGAGCCACACCTTGCACTCCTGTCCTTAGAGTATGCTCCGTCCCTGAATGGGCCACCCCAGCCTGCAGGCAGCTGGCCCAAAGAGCTGCACGCGTAGGGGCAGTGGAACAATGGTAGAGTTAAAAATAGAACCATTCTTATTTCACTGCACTTCCCTGTTCAAACGCAGACATCAGATCACATGTGCTGCTTGACACACAAGCAAAACCACCGTACACACAGAGACACACCTCAGCACACATGGCTCACCTAGGGCCTGGCACAAAAAAATGCACTGTGACGCATCAGCAAATGCCATTCATCTGCTTGAGCCGGGTCCAACAGCATTTTCATATCTACAACAGTGAGAGTGTTTGTTTGAATATGAATTGGGACACTATCCAAGGTGAAGGGTAAATGAAAAAGAAAAGAGGGGAGCGTTTGTTCCATTGTCATATAGCCTTAAACGCCATTAGTCTTGTCTGGCCTATGACCTCCTGCAGTGTGCCACTGTGTTACATAATTGTTCTATTGACACACCCGGAATGACGACAATCACGCAAAATGCCTCTTTGCCAGGTGCCATATGACTAAGAACAGAGGCTGCTCTTAAAAGCAATATATCCTCATTGGAGATAGCTGGGGACACACTTTAATAACATACACTATGTATATAATAATATGTAACAATATACTCTATGAATTCTTCATAGTCTGATCAGCAACCCTAGTAAACCTGGCTTGTGTGACAGCCGGTACCAGCATCTTGATACTTGCTGTCCTCTCCTGTTTGACGCGTGGGTCAGTCTAGTTCACATGGTTAAATATTGAATTGTTTCACTTACATCTAACAGTTTCTGTCATGCACCGTTGAGAAATGTTATTTGCAGTTTGCAAAGCTATCATATCGCAGAATTTCTTAGGAAGAAGGGACAAAATGGAAAATGATAGAAGCAAAAGATATTTTGATAGAAGAGAAGAGACTGTTAATCAGTAGACACTCATCTATCCTGTTTTCCTTTCGAAGCTCTTTCATCTTCGTCTTTCATTACCCAAATTACTCAAGACTCCCACCACTTCCTATCCTGTCAGTCTCCTCCTCCTTTATAAAATATCAGCTTTTTAAGCCACTCGTTTCTCCCACCCTCCCCCTGCTTTATCCTCTTCCTTCACTCTCTGTTTTCCCTTCCTCTCCTTTTTAGCCCAGCCTCTTTTCTCCTGGTTGCCAGGCTCCTGTTGCTCTGTGAACTCTTTAACTTCATGCCTGGCTTCCTGTCTGCTTCTGCACAGTCACACAAGGTTTCACTTTCATGCGAGTGCCATAAAATGAGTCTCTGAATAATCTCTCCCTCTTAATTTACTTGCAGCTATCAAGATCTCTTAATTAGACATCAGTCCATGTGTGACTTTATCCTTGCAGACAAATTCAAATTTGCATGTGTCAGTATATATAAGTGTGAATGGGGATTAAAAAAAAATGACACATGAACAGGCGCGGTGAGGGTGAGGAATTACTGAGGGTTTCAGTTTATTGGTCAGGCACTAATTGCTTAAAATATTTTTATCCATACTGGGCTCTTTTACATAATGATGCTTGACATGGTGCACGGATATGATGAAGATTAACTGTGCTGAAGAGTGATGGCAGGTGTGGATGGAAAGACAGGTCACACTGCTGCCTACACAGACATTTCAGCTGTGTGAAAAAGAATTTGAAAGCGACAAGAAATTTTCCATTTACAAATGCAAATGCAGTGGCAAAGATGTTTGAAAGTGCTAAAATGAACGATTGCACTCGGGCACGTATCTTTCAGTGAGACATCCAAAAACACCGTAGTAGTTGCTGAATCAAATTGTTTTTTAATTTGTGGGTCAAAATTATCCGTTTGTGATTTGACTTTTATATCGTCTGCACAGCAACAGGAGCAGGACCCCACCAATCTCTACATCTCCAACCTGCCAGTGTCTATGGATGAGCAAGAGCTGGAGGGCATGCTCAAGTCCTTTGGCCAGGTCATTTCCACACGCATCCTGCGAGATGCCAACGGGACCAGCCGCGGTGTGGGATTTGCCAGGTCAGTCTTTAACACAATGACGTAATTTTTTAGCTGCCTATGATGAGAACACTAGTTTATGAAGAAAAAGTAGCTTCGATGCAGGCCCGGCCTAACCAAACCTGTAAACAATGCACTACAAGAGGGGCTAAATTTGAATTAAATGTTATTTCAGAATGGAGTCTACAGAGAAGTGTGAGGCCATAATTCAGCATTTCAACGGGAAATTCATCAAGACTCCACCCGGAGTGCCCGGTACGTGGAATGTTTGTTTGGTATTATAGGAACCTGATATTGTTGTTGTTAGTGCCAGAGCTGAGTGTTTTTGTTCCCCACAGTGATCACTGAATTCACTCCCTTGTTTGATCTGCTGCTTTCACAGTGCCCACAGAGCCCCTATTATGTAAGTTTGCAGACGGAGGTCAGAAGAAGAGGCAGAACCAGGGGAAGTACCTCCAGAATGGAAGGCCCTGGGCAAGAGACGGAGACACGGTAATATGGACCATTTTAACTCGTCCATTCCTAAAGCTGACTTGCTGTGTTTATATATTTCTTGCTGCAAATGAAAAAAAGAACATGTTTAAAAGTTTTGAATTTTGTGCGTTAGCTGCCTGCTTTAGTACAAACTGCACCGGTGTTTGCATGAGCTCACTGGTTCTGAATCCTGTGTATTGTTTTCCTAGGGAGGAATGACGCTTGCGTATGACCCTACAGCCCTACAAAATGGGTGAGTGGTATGCAGGGACAGACTGAAAACAGTCCCAGCCCTCCAGGAAAGTAGCAGTACTACTCAAACTCTGGTAAAGTGCTGCTCTCTGCTGGACATCAGCGGAACAGAGAGATGTTGTAAATGTATTTGGACAGCTTGACGTTGTGCAGCTGTCTACATGTTTCCCTCACACTTTCCTCTGTCTTCTTGGCAGCTTCTACTCCTCACCCTACAGTCTGGCACCAAACCGAATGATCGCTCAGACTTCACTCTCACCCTACATGCATTCTCCTGTTTCATCCTACCAGGTGGGACTTTTTAGCTACACTGATTTCAGTTTGTCTCAATGTCAAGAATTCATTTTCTGTTGCTTTAGTTGTGTTACTGTACATACAATAAAACATATATCATATGCATACATGCATTTAATGACCTCTTTCCTGATCTACAGGTACACAGCCCGTCCTGGATGCACCATCAGTCATACCTCATGCAGCCAGCTGTGAGTATCCGTCCTTCACCACCTTCCTCTCCTTTTTTATTTATTTGTCACTGTTTACAGTGCTGTTGCTGTCTTACTTTGACTGAACGACGTGATGGAGTTAATGACATTAGTGATTCACACCATGACATTACTGTTTGTGGGTGTTTTTATGCAATGCACAGGGTACAGTTCTTACCCCAACAATGGATCATGCCATGTCCATCCAGCCCACCTCCATGATGGGACCTCTCACCCAGCAGCTAAGCCACCTGTCTCTGGGCAGCACAGGCACAGTCAGTACCACTGTTACACACACAGAAATTGCCCCAGTGATTGTTAAACTCAGTAGATGAGTTGTTTATGTCACTTACTTACAAAGAATTAATGTTTTTCTCTGCCTTCCCTACAGTATATTCCGGCCAACACAACTATGCAGGGGACCTACATCCCCCAGTACACCCCAGTGCCTCCCTCCAGTGTCCCAGTAGAGGTATGAAGCTATATGCCATATGCTATAACTCCAATTATTATGCTGTCTATATAATTGACTACTAACTAAATAACCACTCAAAATGCTAACTAGCAGATTTACTGAGTTGGATGGGGTCTACGTGTCGTTGGAGTAGCAGGAGACTGAAGGATTGTTGATTATTGGCAGTACAATGCTGTTGTTGTTGTTGGTGTTGGTGTATTTGTTATATTATTAGAAAGATAGAACACAAATTTAAAAAGCGCTCTTAGGCACTGGCCAGGACAGACTAATATGGATTTCTAAAACATTCTGTGTTTTGTTTTTTTGTTGTTGGGTTGATTGCATAAGTTCTTGAGTTATCAGCTGTTATAGTGCAAAAGGGCAGGTGAGCACAGCTTTCAGTAAACTGTTCAATATGTGTAACAACCACGTGAGGCTGAACAGTGGAAGATAAAACAATTGAAAGATAAATAAATAATTCTAATAAGGCCTATATTAAGAACTTATTTTTAATGTTTTTTGAGTTTTTGCTTTTTACTATATTAAGCAATTTTGGGTGCAGAGAGTTTTCACTGATACACACACAGATGTAAATGCTGATACAAGAATTATGAATAATAAATGTTACTGTAAGTGTAGTCTGTTAACACGCCACATTTTCTGTCCTTTTTTCTCCTTTAACAAGTAATGGTAATTCTTAATTAGTTATTGAAAACATCAATATATCTTACATAATGGAATATGTCTCTTGTGAATCAGCGAGTTGTGCTTTCTAAAGACATAGATGGGTCTACATGAGCTCCTCCATGATTCAGCTGCAGTACAAGATAAATGCACAATCTTTTCACTGAGACTTTTTCTTTTGAGACGCCACAATCTGTGTGCTCCAGTGATGTAGCGGACCCTGGCTGAGTGCTGTGCAGCAGGGCGTCTGAGCCTGCGGGGAGTCCTGAGTCATTTGCTGGAAAGTAGAGTGATAGTGGTGGGAGCCTGTGGCATGAACAGTGTAGTAAATGGAAAAAAAAATCTGGTTTATGAATGAGAAAAGACACTGGTATAAGTCAGGAGCAGTCATTAGCCAATCACAAAGCAGTCAGAGGGAGAATAGAGTGAAGGTAGAGAGAGTAGGCTCAGTGTTGTCGGTGGACTTCCAGCTAAAATTATAACATACCGTTTAGTGAATACTTCATTTTCTCTACACATGACCAGATTGCACCAGTAAAATCTGATCTTTTATTTTTCTGGTTCATCCACTTAAAAGCATAATAAGATCTGGTGCGATGGGGTTTAGGCATCTTCATACATACATGTGATAAAACCTCGCCCATTGTCCAACAATTATGAAGTTGATAGTTTTACCGATCGTCTGTTTCAGGAGAATGGTGGTCAACAGCAGCAGGTTGCTATGGAGGCCCCCGCAGAACACACAAACTACTCATACCAACACACCAAGTAAAGCTAAGGTGGGACATGGACAGACACATCATTTCTCGACTGTTTTAATAAGTCAAAAATGCTCATTTGAGTCATGCAAGTCCAATTTGTCAGGGCTGTCAGTCAGTAGAGATTTAGTGAAAAAGTTACTCTGTTTGCTTTCAGGGATTATTTTTCACGTAAGATGTAATTCATGCTAACAAGCTTTAAACTGTCCGGAAATTCTACACACGCTTGACAAATTATTAAGTGCGACGTCTGACTACATGTACTACAAACTCTTGTATGAGTTCTTTGTTTGTTCTATTAATACTGAACTGTGTTTTCCAGCTCTCAGCAGGGTAGGGCCGAGGGCACGAGATGAATCCAACCAAACTGGATTCAACTGGAAGAGATCAGTGCTCCATACCATCACCAAGCACCCAGACTTGAACATGGACAACAAAAGAAACGTGTGTGTGTGTGTGTGTGTGTGCGTGTGTGTGTGTGTGTGCGCGTGTGTGTGTTTGTGCGTCTGCATTTTTTTTCTTTTTAAGAAAAAGGAAAACACTTACGTCGTTGGACTTTTCTTATCACATCCTCAAGAGATGCTCAACCAAAGGTGGGAATGTTCTTCAGAGAAGCTCTGATCTATTTTGATATCTGAAAAAGGAACATAACAAGAAGTTGGGGAAAAAAAAAAAAAAAAAAAAAAAAAACGAGACATAAACACGAGAGAGGAGGAATAGACATAGAGCATTATTTTTGTGCACGTAATATAACAAATTCTTATTTTTAAAAAAAAACAAAGCATTCTGGTTGTTTCAGAGTGATTCAAGGAAGAGTTGAAACACAATGTGTCTTTTATTTTAATTTTTTTTATTTTTTTTTTTGTAAAATATGCAAACTTTTATTTTTTATTTCCTGATGTCTGTTGTTTAACATTATGTGTGCAGCAGCGGGAGCAACAATTTGTACAGATTGAAAACATACAACACTTTTGCTGGTCTAATGTGTCAGGTCATTGGTAACCCTGGGAGGCAAACCGTTTAAAGCTACTTCTTCCTGTAACTGCTGCAGAGATTTATAGTCATGCACAGATGATAAATTAATTTTGTTTTTAAACTTTAAAGCATTCTTTCATTAGCGAACAAAAGACAATCAATTATTTCTATTTATATTTGAATTATAGTTGTATTTTGTAGAGTTTCTAGGTCATTGAAACACGCATTTATAGGGAAGAAGTTATTTAATAAGGCGAGATGAGATAAAACTTGATGGATCTTTACCCCACCGAATATGAAATTCTTTTCATTTTTGGATGCATCCTCAAAAACACATCAAAACCACACCGGGCAGCCAGAACAAAAGGACATATCACGTGATATATTGTTATTTTGTCCATATTAATAGTCATTCTGTTTGGTTCTAATGTACACCAATGCCCATGAGAAGTGGTTTTAAGCGGTTTTGTTGCGACAAACCTTCAGGTATCATTAAATGCATCCTCTGTCAAAGGGATGACGTGAACATTCTCTAAATCTGAGAAGGTAGATTGTACAAATATTATTTGTACAAAGGAAGGTGCGGTTACTAAATTAAAATATACTTTAGGTTAAGCAATGAGGGAACTAAAACAGAAGACTCACAAATTCCCTGTGAATACAATAAATCGAAAGGAAAGGGAGGAAGTCTTTTTTTCAATGCTGCTGTTGTCACTGAGTTTTATTGTCTGTTGGTAAAGTTTTAGTTTGTAGAAAGTTTAATATCCTCTTTTTTTCCTTTTGACTGTCACTTGAAAACCTTTGAGATAATTGGCCTTATTTTTTGATCATTTTATCTTTGAAGTAGATCTTAGCTGTAGATTTTAGCTTTTCTTAGACAGTAGACGTTAGCTTTTCTCTATGTAGGGATTGATGCTGTTTTCTTGTGCACATCACGTTTTGTCTTTGTTTTCTTTCTCACACGGATCTCCGTTCCAAACCTTCTGCATGGTCGGGGCCTGTTTATAAAAAGCCTTTTCCGAGTGGAGAGCTGAACCAAACACGTCATATAGTGCTGATCCAAAAGATTCATACAGATGCTGCATCAGTGTTGTGGCTCAAAGAGGCTCCAAGCCTGTGTGTGTTTCTGTCTTTCAGTCAGCATGTGGAGTGGAGCTCATGTCCCCACACAGTACATCCAAATATGTTGAACTTTAATTTATTCTGACATCAAAAACTGTAGATATGTAGATAATAGGAATAGTGGTTTTACAAAGGACTGCTCACTAGACCATGGAAGTGCCATTAAAGACAATTCTTACAGCCTTTAGTGAGACAGCAAGTCTGAATGAATTTGTGAGTGATCCCAAATTCTGCAAAAACTATTTTTAGCTAAGCCTTAATGTTTTTTCTCTGGATAAACTGCCTGCCTGATCTCTCATAGGATTGACACTAAGTTGTATATACTAGGGAAACGGCAGCGGGCTTGTTTGAGCGCCATCGAGTTAGTCGTCACGCCCGTCGAGTTAGAAGTAGGGTTACACAGTGCTTTTCTTCCTGCTCTTCAACCATCCTTGTTTGAATCCAGTAAAACGCAGTCATAATGTCTTTAATCAAGGCTCACATTTGGATGATTCTGTTTTGTCTTCCTTTTTTTTTTATTTCCACACGTCATTTTTGCTGCATGTTCTGTTCCTTTCTACAACCAAAGACGTTGTAGCCACCCACATTTTAGCTCTCTGTCACGGACAAACTCTCATCCAAAGACGATCCGCAGCACATAGCTGGATTTTTATGATAAGGGTGTTTACATCCAAACAATATTCCACATTTTGACAGTTTGTGTGGTTTTGTAGGAACTATTTCGGCACTGTATCAAAAATTCTCAGCTGATTTTCAAGTGAAGAAATTCTCAGATTTTGTTTACATGTGTTGATAGAACAGAGTTTTCCTCCAGTATACGTAAAGGAGTGTTGGAATGCATGTCAACAAAGTCATTATGAACTTTATTGGCCTCAACAGACACCCTGGAGGAACAAACAGCGCAGCTTTTATGGCAGTGAGAGTTTTCAGACACGAGAGCTACTTTTGTAAATAGTCTTTTTTTCCCTTCTTCTTCTTCTTCTTGCTTACACTGTTCTGTTTGTTTCTTCTTGTGTGTTTTCATGATTTTTTTTAATGATTTCTAACCTGTCCAAATAACAGTGAATAGCAAGTTTTCCCATTCAGTGCACCATGAAGGAAAATGTCATGGATATTGTTTATATGTTCAGAGAAAATGATATTCCATGTATTAGCCATCAATTTTAGTACAAAAACAGGATTTTGGAACTATGAAATGACCACTTGTTACAATACAGTGTTTATTTATTTTTTTTACAAACTAGTCAGCAGAGATAATGTAACAGAAAACCGTGATGCTCTAAAATGAATTAGCATCAGGGAGATGATAGAAGCTTAAATTAAATTGTAGGAATACTAGTGTGCTTTACAGACCATGAAAATTACAATAAATAGTTGCACTTACTTTTAGTCCCCATCAATAGATAGATAAATAAATATCCTGTCCATCCTTATGTAGATTTGATGGCTTATTTCATAGCTTCAAAATGTTTTGCTGCTAAAACAGGATTTCCAAACAGATGGTTAGATGTTGACCAGCCTGGATTTTCAAAATGTCTCCTTTTAGTTTGGTTGATACTAGTACTCTATATTTGATTTTATACAATAATCATAATACTAACCTAATCCCCAGGTAGAATACTATTAACTTGCTAATGGGCAGTTTCCAGTTTTGTATTTTGCACAACCTTAAGTCCGAAATGTATTCTTAAGGTGGCATTTCTGAACAGGAAATTCTTAAACAAGCTTCTTGTTGCTTGACACAGTGTAAATCTTGGACATTTTGAAAATACAATGGACTCATCTCACTTCCTGCTTGTGAACAGTTTTCTTATTTATACAAGAACTCATTTTGTACAGTTTTGTTAGAGGAAAGAGGTTTTGATATTTGGTTATTTTGCAAAGCCACTCGGCTACTTTTGTCTTCCTGTGCCAGAGTTGCTAAAATTTTCTGTAAGTTGTGTTTGTTTTTTTTTATTGATTGAGAAAAAAATTCCTTCTTTCTTGGTTTTCTCTTTGAATTTGAATATGTCAGTTTTTCTTTTTTTAATAAAAGTCTTGTTTCAATAATTGGGTAAACTGTGTTTTATTATCTGTCTTTAGGCGGCTACATATATTGTGACTAGATGTAAATAAGTGAATAAGTGTAAGTTATAGTTATATAAGTTATAGTTATAAATAAATTTAAATAAATTTTAAGTAGACTTCAATTCATGTGGAAAGCCTGGTAACCATAATAGTTTAATAATTTGCTACTGAACTGAGGTCAGAAATGACTGAATGTCATAAACTAAAGCACATTTATCATCATTTATATATACAGTAAGTCAGGCACAGAGGTGTTCATCAATCTGTTTTATTTTATTGGTGAATTAAATGTACACAGCTAATTATCTTTAAAAATATATATATTATTATGTCCAGTTTTATTAAATCAACAACATTTGTATTACTCGCATTATGATCATCGGCTTGTTAACATTAAATAATTCTCTATTAAATTCCAAAGGCCTTATTAAAGTCAGATCTTTAGTAGTAGTGAATGCTGCCACATTCTCCCTTTTGGACTTCAGACTTTATCAGCGTCACAAGTCTGTTAAAGGTTTCGCTCATGCTGTATTTTCCCCAAAAACATCAACTTAAGCATTCCAGCTCTAATTGGACCTGTTAGCATGAAAATGTTTTACATACACACACAGTAAAAATATTAACTTATATATGATTCTGTGCATAAAAAACAAGTATAAAACAAATCATATCCACTTCTCTGGTTTATCAGAAACTGACCGTCATCAACTCTGTGACTGGGATTGTTTGAATCCACTTATTAGCATAGTGACTGTTTAAACACAGGGTGGTGGGGCTGCAGCAGACCCCAGGGCAACACAAAGCCACATAAAGAGAAACAGCCAGAGTAAACTGCACTGAGGTATTATGCAGGTGTACGTGATTTCGGGGCATAGTGACAAAAACCAGGACGAGGATTGTGTAGACAGGATTACAGAGCCAAACTAGAAATTACTCTTGGTTTGCAGAGTTCTGACGCATGTACAAAAACGGAGGAAAGTCAAAACAGGGATTCATCCTCATTCATCTTGGTCATCAACATAGCTGTTGTTGAGATTGCTGAGAGCCCATATAGCACAGTGGAGAGCACAGTTATTTATTACTGGGAAAATCTATCCGATTCTTCACTCGCGGCCTTCTCCAAAGATCTGTAGGAGGAAGCTGAATAGGTAGATAATGTCCAGGTAGATGCTGAGTGTGGCAAAAATATACTCCTCTGGACTTATGGTGTACCGCTTGTTCCCTAAGAGTAACTGAGTATCAAAGGCAAGGAACTGTGACAGAAAGAGATGGAGAAAGAAATTAAGTTAGACATTTTTATCTTCATTGGGAGGTCTGTGTGTTTCTTTTATTTAATTTTGATCTGATTCTTACCAGAGTGAAGAGGATAGCTCCCAGCACAGCATAAATGGCATGTAGCCATGGGACCTGTAGAGTAAGACAAAAGCATTACATACCACAGTTCAGAAGGAAAGCAGGATACTAACTTAAGTAAGACAGCAAAGTGCTTTGGTAGATTATCCGTGAAGTTAATCGCTTCATGTCATTTAAGATGTAAATACAGCCTGCAGCACCTGAGGCATTAACCTGCAACTGTTATTTAAGTCATCATTAGCCTATTTTAGGCCTCTTCTAGAAAGGTGTGTGTGGGAATTGTACTAGAGAGGCTGACGGAAGTGAACTCACGTATCCAAAAGGGACGACAATGGAGATGGTGATGGCACAGAGAAGCATGACCATGCACAAAGAGAACAGGACACCCTGGTAGGATGTGACATCAATCTGAAACAGGCGAGAGGACAACCACATGATGGGTTTCTTTCCTTATAACAACATCTGTCTGCTTTGCTGTTTGAAAGCTATCAGATGTTACACATTCTTCTCACCCTGCTCTGGAAGCTGAAGACGGTGACGGAAAGACAAACCAGAGATGTGATTCCCAGACACAGCACCACAGATTTGGTGTTGTAAAAGCTGAAAGAAGATGTAGCACATCTTTAAATAGTATCATCTCCTCTCTTATTTTTCCTTTAATTTAATTTTTTTTTTTTTGATGGGTAAAAAATTAGTGTCTCATGTAGATCCTTAGTGTTTACCTCGACACAAATCCCATCATGAAGGCCATGCTCAATGTCTGTAAGGAAAAGGAGAAAGACAGCCACAGTTCAGCTGTTTGCTGAGTAAAGCTCATATGCTGTATTTTAGTATATGAGTTTAATACTGAGAAAAACTCACAAACAAAACCAACAGAATGATGTTCCAGGGAAACTGTCTCCTGTTTAGGTACAGAAGAAAATAAAATTTACACATTTTACATAGACAGCATTATTTACGTGCCTCTATAATATACAATGTTGTAGTCATTTACAATTAGATTCACATAAAACAAGAAGCACCTCAGATCTCCACAGCAGGACAGTGCAACGTAGGTGGAGAAGAACATGAGACTGTTAAAAAAAAGAGAGTGAAAGGGTTAATACGCAACTTAACAAACAAAATAACGTAAAGAAAGGTGGGAACATGAGCTGTGATGTGTTTTCACTTACTACGAAGCCATGTACATGCTCGGATGAGTCTGAATAAAGAACCTCACAGGTGTGCTGTAGACAAAATAATAGGTGGGTTCACTTAGTCAAAACCAAACCTCTACTGGTAAATAATGTTACAGATGAGCAGGAAAAAAAAACTAAAGTAGTTACCAAAATGTGAAGAGGCCAACTACTGCCACAGTCACAAAGAGCTGAACCATGAGAATGGCATAGACCTGTGGGGGGGGGACATGAAAGAGGTCTCTGTGACATGTGTTTTACATGTGTGATACGTTTTCATTTCATCTGTGTTCATACCTTCCGGATGAAGGTCCGCCTGACGGTCTTGTCATCCCAGACAAACTGGGCCTGCATCTCCTCGTAGCCTGAGGAAAGAAACAAGAAGGAGACATGAGAATTGTGGAAACTGAGATGAATTATACCACAGCTTCAAACGACGTGGAGACAGTGTACAAGTCGGATGCAAACAAGTACCTGTGTGATGTCAAGTCACAGCTTTAATAAATAAATTAGATACAGTAACAGAAAAACAACTATTCAAACTGTCTGGTGTCTGTTTTTCATTTTAATTTTCCACTTGTATTTTGATTGAAATAAGCAGATAGTAATTGTAACTAGAACTAGAAGACATGCTTGACTCCGTGCTATCACTTCTGTAAATAAAAGAGGTTAGTTGTTACCTGCTGTTGCCTCCTGGTAGCTTGGGGGCTCACTGGCATCACTCACCTGCTGGGATCAAATCTGGATTAGCTGTGTATTGATTTAGCTGCTAAAGCTCTGCTTCTCTCAGATGCATCAACCCAAATACAGTGGTAATCATTTTCCTTGACCACATATTCTTCCGCATAGAGCCTATGATTAGAGCCCAAATTACATTTTGTCTAGAAAACAGCCTCCGTGTGTGCTTGGTTGTAAGGATTAGGATGGATGTGATGGGCCTCCATCTTTAGGTAGCCTGCACAGATAATTCTATGGTTGAATTACACACACTACTTGAAGGATAGAGTAAAAGATTTTAGAGCTTGGTGATGTTGACGAGTCTCTCCAGGCACGGCAACATAATTTACACCCCTTTGTGAACACACTTTTCTGACATTATAGCACATTTTTAAACAAACGCAAGAAAAGAAATGTATTAATTTAGATAAATCAGCCAATACACAACTAGTACAATGCTAGTATTTAATTATAAGGTAGGAAAATTACATACCTTTCCCTTTTTCATGATTTTGCCCTTTTTGCTCCTGCGTGCCTCTGATGACGAGGAAGGCTATTCTGAAGTCACAGACAATTTCCTTTCCTATATGCAGCTGTTTTAATTCAAAATCTGTAATTTCTCAGTTCCTCTCTCTTAATTTAAAAGCATTACTGTGGCAAAAAACACTGCGAGTGGCGAGGAAAATGTCGTCCATGGAGTTGTTGCTGCTCTGAATTTGTCTCCAATGTGAGGATTACGCCAAAGCTTTATAGGCCTGCATGTGGTTAATCTCCCCCTAACCCTGATCCCACGCCACCCCTACGCTCAGCCTAATGAGGTCGTTCTAGCAATATCCAGGTAGACCCAAAACAGTGGGATGAATCCAGGCCATACCACTGGTGCTGCCGAACAGGGGTGTCGTTCATGTCTCTCTTTGCTGTCGACAGTTTTCCAGGACACATAATCATCCTAGTGCTCACCAGAAGGACTCAAAGGACTCACATGTCCATATGACAAATGCATTACATAACTATTTTGTTCCACTTTGGAGATAAGTGGGAGGCACAGATTTAAGGTGTTTACATTTTAAATTACTCAAAATATTATTTAAACAGGACCAGCAGCCCCTGCACACGTGAATGTGCTCATAGACGCTCAAACATTTACAGACAACAACAGGTTCCACTGTTTTAAACTTTAAAACACAGCATGTGATGTGAAATTAACTTTTTTTTATTGATGTTTAGGAGAACACTAAAACATCTTATTTGCATTACATAGGTGGTCGAATGTATTTGTTTATGTGCAATACTAAATGTAGCTTTTATTTTTAGCCACAAATAAGGTCTACTAACCTTATGACATCATGGTTTGTGTAAGAGATCTGTTTAGTAACACGCACAGCAGACTAATGAGATGGACGTTAAGAACATTACGGAGCACATGCTGAGAATTTACCAGAAAACATCATTTTACTCGTAGTGTATTGGTTTTACTGCTATTTTAAAGAACTGTAATATTTAAAAAAAAACTGAGTACAAATCAAAAGAAATGTCACTCTTCACTAAAAACAGCTGCTGGGGTGGAGACGCTGGAGGTTAAATGAATGAGCTGAAACTTAATTAAAAAGCTTTGTAAAAGTGGGTGGAGCTGCTCCTCAACATGCTGTTATTGTATAATTGGCTATTTTCCACTGCGGAAGCAGAGACACTTTGCTAAAGTTCATCCAGTCCCACATTTAAACAAATTAAATAAAGCAGCTGATGATGTTCTGTGCTCATTTCTTATTCTTGGCCACCAGATGGAACCAGAAGACAAGAAGATCTTCCTCAGTCAGCCCAGGGGAACTTGAGTCAGAAGCACAGTGAGTGTTAAATGAACTACCTATGATAAGTTGGCTTCTTTTCACAGGGAGGAGGCCATCACAGATGGAAGAAATAAGATATTACTTTGGACATAATGCAGTCTCTCTCTTTAATTTAACCTGCAGTCAGAGGGTATTTCATGACAGCATATGAGCCACATTCACTCTTCTGCAGTTTCAACCTAACTCTCTTATCCAGTAGGTTTTAACAAAGAAAACTAACTTTTATTGATGTTTCAAAATAAAAAGACGCACACAAAAAATGTGTTAAAATTAATGTGTAAACAACTTCACTCATTTACAAGTCTTCAAATTATCACCTAGACAATGTTCAAATGGCTAAATCATTAATATCTTCCCCAAAATTAAGCAGCACCCAAGTCAGAAAAATTGAACTTCAATAGCCTGATGATCGAGCTACACTGTCAGCACAATCCGACTCCAACCCTGATGGCAATGTCTAATAGTAACATAATGTTTTGGCTTAAACGTGCTCTTGCAGTTATTGTCCTGGCCAGTAGGTAGCGTATGAAGCCTTAACATGATGCACAGAAATGACTGGAAGCCCTGATGTGGCAGAGCACCAGAATAGTTATTATGGTGTAACTTGCAGGCTGTAAATTAAAGCATTATCCTGATACTTTCTTTTATTAGAAGTCACAAACTGCAAATACATAAAAGAGGAGACAGCACGTCGGGAGACCACAAATGTAAAACTGGAGCTGTGCCTTCCTCCTCTTTAAAAACTATGAGTCGATGTGGTATTAAGAATATTTAGGATAACTCAAGTTGTTGTTGTTGAGTCAATAAATATGAACACAGTGTTTGTGTCCATTTGACAATAAGCAAAACTAAAGACTAAACACATAATAAAGACTTCTGAAGGCCAGCGCTGGTGTTTATAGAAGCTGTTCCCAAACATTTATACTAGGGTGATTTTCCCAGGCCTTCCACTAGACTACATAGCAGCGGTGAGGACTCCTTGTTCTGTCTAGAACCCTGATTATTCACCCCCAGAGAATTTGCCTGTGCAGGTCCCAAATGAACCTACAGTACAATTGTCTTTTCAGTGTCATATTTGCATATTTCACAGACAGAAGCCACCCAGCCCATAATCTTGAACTGAGCTGCTTGTCATGTCTGCTCTGCACAAAGTCCGTGTTCACTTGCATTTATTGGAGTGTGACACTCATTGAAATTACATTTACTTGTTATCACAAACTCAAAAATCAAGTGATGTTTCTTATTAGTAGTAAAGCCCCTAATGGCTCCGAGACCTGCAGCGTGATTGGCTGATCACGCTGTTGCTAGGATACGGCTCTATGGTATGCCTGCAAGCAGTGCTGATGGTTGACTCACAAGGAAATGAAAAAAGATGAGCCAAGGAAAAATGCTATATAACGTCATTTAATAATGGTACTCTATGGTGTAACCATAAAACATTTACAAAATATTCACAAGGTGATGCATTCGGGTGATAGTACATTTATTTCAATTATATATCTTCAAATAAAAAGTTTATATTTAAGCACATAGTTCAAATGCTGCTTTCTCTTTGTAGTCTGTAGAATAATCCATTACATGTCATACAGTAAGTTCAATACTAACTTCATTTACATATCCAAGAATCTGCAAACTAACAAGGGTACGAACCAAGAATAAAGATTATATACAAAATTTACAACAGAACACTAAAACATATAGCCCGTCAGACAAGGTCTAAAATGACCAATAATTTCTCCATGGTTACCGCATACACATACAATGCATCTTACTCTCATTTCTTAAAAATGTTATATATTTCTCAATCACAAATGGGTGATTTTCATAAAGATTTCCCACATGGTGACGTGTTGTGAAAATAGCTTATGAGCAAACACAAACCAACCTCCCAACTATGTGTTAGACATTTCTATTGCTATATTATATATTGATTCATGAGGTTTCTCAATGGATGGATAGTGCATTTTACACTTAGACATGAATGTACAGTAAAAAAAAAAATTGTTGTTGAATGTTTGCACTGTTTTTTTTTTCCTCTGGGCAAGAGCACATGCTCTCTTCTTTTTAGCTTTGTGTGCTGGGACAGGAGGACAAAGTCTAGTGAGGAATGACAGGCTCTTGTTTTCTTTTTGGTCTCCAGAGCAGTACTGTCTTTAACGAGCTCAAAGAGGGAGAGGTGATGACTTGGTGGTTTGATGTTGACTTGAAAAACCCAAGGAAGAACACAGACTATGTTTTAATAGTTTTTTAGAAACCCTGGAAGCAGCTGGAGGAGAAATCAGTTTGAGTTCAGGAGCCTCCACCTCCTGCTGTGCCTCCATCCTTTACTGATATTTTTCAGTAAAGTCCACAGACTTGGCATGGTTCCCACAACAACCGCAGATCATGCAGAGGCCAGTGTACTCTATGTGGCAGGCCGGGCTGGCATGGGAGGCAGGCAGGTTGCCCAAGCAAATACCTCAGTGAGCTGCGAGCCATTTGAACTCAAGGGTCAATACGGAAAGCTAAAAGCTTGTCCGAATGTTGGTTATTTAGGGTGCGCAGATCCGGCAGACGTAGCAGCAACTTTGGGAAGAGCGTGCTGTCATCTGGGCGGCGACTAGTGATGAGAGAGCGCAGAGCTTTTATTAGATTCTCCTGCAGCTGCTCCACTGCTCCCACCTCCACTATACCAGAGCGATCTGAAGAGAGGAGGAGAAAGAGGGGTGAGACGTGAAGAAATGTGCCTGAATATGTTTGTTTGCATAGACGAGACGTGAGTAAGTCTTACCAGCTGATACGAGCACAACAGCCATGAAAAGAGCCATCTCATCTGGCTCGAGACCCAGAGATCCCAGCTTCTCACTGAAATCAAACATGGCGTCCAGTAAGGAGCCCATGCCAAGAGCCCTCAGTGATGCCAGCGAGTACGTCTGCCCGTTGAGGAAAGTCACTGTCCTCTCCTTGGGGTCAAACAATGAACAGAACCTCACCATGAGAACCTGGGAACAAAAGAAGACCAGGTCAGCATGGGAAACTAATCAGAACTTGGGGGCAAAAGAAAGACGTCCAAAGTCACACCAACAAATTCTCTTAAAGGGGAAGTACCTGGAAAGTGCCCGATTTGAGCAGCATGACCTGATCATGCTGGCTGAGAGTCTGGAAGCCTGGGATGCTCTTTGCAAACTCCACTACCTCTTTAACAGCAGGGGTGAAGCACTGGGAGAAAGACTCCCACACTTCCTGACTGGAACGACTGGCCGGAGCCACGGGACATGAATTGAGTGGACATGCCTACAGGAGACAGAGAGACGAGCGTTATGGGATTTTCTTGACATTGAATTAAGAAATATTCACATCCTGAAAATAAAAAAATAAAACAAACTCTCACCAGCACTTTGGCACCTCCACTCAGCTTCCAGGGACAGGAGTTTTGGTTCTGGGAGTCACTGGCTGGAAAACTGTTCTGATTGGCTGGGTAAGACTGAGGCGATAAGCGGCCGCTGATGGGACACTGATTCTGATTGGACGAGAAGTTGTACTTGGCGTTGTCTATGTTTTCATTGTTGGTGGAGGTGACAGGGCAGTTTGTGGGGACGTGGTAGCTTGTCAGGTGTGTCTGCTCCCCCTGAACTGTGTGCTGTGTGTGGGCTGTTGTGTGTGACAGGGCAGGTTCCTGTACAGAACGGTTCTGGAAAGAGGAAGTGCCGGCGTTGCTGTTGCCAGCAGCCATCTTAGGTGGTTTCTCATCGCCATTCATTAAGTTGCTGCGGTAAGACTGCGATATGGAGCCCGCTCCTTCGTTTGTCTGGTTCTGCGGGCTACAGGGGGTGTCTGGAGGAGGCGACACTTCCATTTCCATGGAAGCTGACTCGTTGAGACTGTTCATGTAGCTCTGCATTTCATCCAATAGTCTCTGCTTCTCCCGTTTGGGAATACGCCCAAAACGCACAGCTGTGGAGAATAGCAACCAGAAGAGAGCATCCTTTGTTAGCATTTACTGACAACCACTAGTATTACTGCCAGCTCCTTACTGGCAGCACTTTAATTAATACATTACACAGCAGAAACACAGACATTTAAAAAATAAAATAAAACATCTGACACTAGCTGTAATCTCGCCATGGATTACTACATGGATTCTGTCTCCATCACAGCTGTTTCACCACAACACGGACACTAAAGACTTCCTCTCATCTGCCTGCTTCATCCTCCTCTTCAGCCTTTACAATTCTCCCTTCCCCCCTTTTCAGTTGCTCACCTCCACTGACGGCACTATTTATAGCAGGCTGTATGCTATACCAACTCCCCCTCCTCCCTCTCCCTTTCTGCCTTTCTGTTGAGCACTCGCTCTCTCTTCTCCTGTGGAAGTAGGTCACTGGGCCAACAGCACTGAACATGATGTCATTAGCAAAGTGACAGAGTGAGTGAGTAGTGGAAAGGTCAGAAAGACAAGAGATGCAGGTAGAAGTGAAGAGTCCGTGGGTCGAACGTGGAAAAAAACTGGACGGTCAAAAATCAATTTCAAATATTGTTTAAGGCTGAACTTTTAAATATTAACTTACAAGCTGTTGTACTGTGTAAAAGACTAAATTAAATAGAAAGTAGCTTTACCTTTTTTTATCCATTTACTGTTCACATAAGGAACATTATATGTAACACAGGGTTAATACTAATTAATTAGTAGGTGATTTTCACGCCCACATTTTGTCTCTTTTGGCTCAGCTAAAAATGTTTGCTCCAGAAAAACAAAAGATGTATTATCACCTAGTTTGGCCATATCCCGAGAGACTGAACTCCTGTGGTGTAATAATGCAGTACAGCCGATTATCTGTAGTAATTTTATTCTAAATATACTGTAGGCTTTGTGATTTACAGGACAAAATAACATTATGGCTCAGATGATTGGTTGTAAATGTCAGTGTTAAGAAAAAGAGGCAAGGCTGTATGTCTTGGTGAACGCAGAGGGTAATCAACAACTTGTGCCCCAGTTCCCCAAATAAACTAGGTTTGTCACAGTTTCTCCATGACTGATGACTACTGGGACTCTAAGGCTCCTCTTGCCATAAATCAGACAGGAGGACAAGGAGAAAGGGGGGCAGAGGGGAACAAAAGACAAAGGGAGGAGAAGAGAGAAAGAGAGAGGGAGGATAGACAAGAATAGGATTTCTTTTTTTTCCTGTTTTTTGATGAGGAGTGTGACAGAATCATTGCTCTGTCAAAGCTGTAATGGGATTGATTGATTTTTAACTTTAATAACATTAAATATGACTTCTCCCTGTATCTGTGCAGCACATTTTTCAATTAAACCATTTCCTCAACACAGAGAAAGCAAACACAAAAATCTCAATTTTAGCTGCCTCATGTCTTAATATTAGAATATTAACACAGTCTCTCACCATCTCTGGACATGCCCACGGAGAGACACTTCTTAAAGCGGCAGTGTTGGCACCGGTTCCGGTTCATGCGCATGATGAGACAGTTTTCATTCTTCACGCACATCTTGTAGTGGATATTCTGCTGAATGCTGCGTCTGAAGAAACCCTAGAGAAGGAACAAGCAGAACACAGGGCTTAAATGGCGTCTGTTGTGGCAGTGTGGTTTTCAGTCCTACTGTAAAAAAAAAGAGACATGACATAATGCTGTCTTTGTTTGGTCTCACCTTGCAGCCCTCACAGGCGTGCACGCCGTAATGGAACCCAGATGCGATGTCGCCACACACCTTACACAAAAGCACCATACCTCCGGTCTCTGTGAAAGGAGCACACATCCATCATCAGACACAGAAATCCAACAACTGCTGTCAGGTAAACGTATAGTGAACACGAAGGAAGGACACGAGTGGATACTTACTGGTGAACGTGCCGGTGAAACCACAAGGTCTTTTGGCTACTGTGGGATGATTGTAGTTTGCTGATGATACCGTCGTAATTTGGGCAACTGGAGTATTGTTTACTTCAGGAAACTGGAAGACCATCTTCGGGGAAGGAGTCCCTCCCCCTTGTTCCCCTCTCTGCTTCAAGGCCCCAATCTCTTGAAAGGAGACACCCTCAGGGGATGAAGGCTGCGAGTGGGAGGAGGGTGACTGGGTCTGGTATCCACTTGAAGGGCTGCCAGGACTTGGGCTGGCACTGCCAGATGAGCCAGCATACAAGATAACACCACCTGGAGGAAGAGAGGTGGGTGAGAACTCAGGTCAGCGCGGGTCAGAGTGTTTACTTGGCAGACTTTTACAAACACACACACAAAAGGCTGATCATTCAACAATCAAATAAAAAAGGCTTTTCTGTGCCAACTCTCACAAACACAAGTTGACTGTGAAACTTTTTAAGCCCCTTGTAGTTTTTTTAAATCAATAATTCTCAATAACCAAAGACCAAAAAAAGAAGATGATGCTGATGAACCAACACTCACACACAGAAGACAAAATACCAAAATAACATTATATCTAAAATGTATTGTCTGGTAAGGTCTGCTACATTTGTGTAATAGAGTAGCCACCAATGTGTTATATGCCATCAGAAATATTTCAAATGCCTATTTCCTCTCAACGCAACACCCATCCACCCCCCTTGTTTTTCAGACAGCGTTCTTCCCTGAAGATGAAAGACTGCCCCTCATGTGCAGGCTGAGCCAACCAGCTCCCTGCCTGCTCGCTTTCAGCACTGAGTCTTTTCTCCTCTCCTCTCCTTCCACCCCCTCCCTTCCTCTCTATCCTCCTCCTCCTCCCTCCCTCTCCCGCCCCACTTTGGCTCCAGGCCTGCAGACCCATCTTTCTGCCAGCCACCTGACCGGGAGCTCACATGGACTCTTGACACAGTTCCCGCCCGGCTCACAAGGCTCTTTGCGCAGTCCCGTGTAGACAACAACAGCAGTACGACAACAAGCGCTAGGGCAGATCACGTTGGGAAGAGAGAAGGTTTTAATGCTGTGACTGCAGCAAGCAGGGCACGGCTACCTTAAGTCAATGCAGAGTGTCACTGGAAAGTGTGCAGAAGGTGATACTCACATTGCTGGTGCCCACTGGTAAATTACAATGATTTGCTTGGGGGTTAACAAAACAAGGTTTGCATGCCATCACAAGTTTCTAATGGTGGGGGGCTAGTTGAACACTCTTATTATTATTAGAATATACATATATTATGTATATACTACTACTACTTCAGTTATTCATATATCATATTGGTGATCACCTTCTGATAATCCTCTTATCCACTTCATGGTTGCTTTAATAACATAGCATAAATGCCTGCCTACCAAAATTTTTCCCATGTGCCAAACAGTCTTCATTCATGATCCTGATAATTATTTATGGGTCATTATCAGACAAAGATTTTACATTGAGAAACCGGTAATAGGTCTCAGGTTGCTTTGTTCTGCCAAACATATGACTGCAGCTTAAAGTGGATCGTTAAACTGTAGTGCCAGTGTGATCTGAAGTAGCATGAATACCCTGGAATTGTTACTACGTTCACTGTCCACTGTCGTTCTGTGCACATTGCCTCTCAAGGACCTTGGTTTATCTGAGGAAAAAAGCCTCCCTCATCTCTTGCGCCTTTTCTCCTTGAGAAAACATGTGCTGCTTTCTCTTTAGCCCTAAGTGCCTCCTTAATTCCACTGCTCACACGTGTCAATGCTGCATAAAAAGGTACTCTGGACTTGAGGGTTTTGTGCGTGGCAGACGCTTTAGACCGGCTGCCACTTTCCCTCACACACGAATGTCACATGTGCAGTTTGTGCGAGAAAGATAAAAACTTCACATTCATGCATCACCTGCAGAGGACACAGTTCATACCCTGCTCTATTGTCATGCAAGCTCCACACCCACATTCTACATTCAGTCACTTTCCCACCCCTTTGGAGTAAAAACATTTTTTTTTCTGTCTCCTCTTAATTGTTTCTTGGAATCTGGTTTGACTGGGCAGCAGAATGAGCTCTGGGAATCTTTCCTACAAGAACTACAGAACAGACACATAGCTCCACCACTTATCCTTACGCTGGTCTTTCATGACTTTCTCTGTCATGTGTTCCCACCCCCATGGGCGTGCGTGCATTGCAGGCAAACTGTACAGAGATCAAGATCATATCGCATCGCCCTCTCTTAACTTCAACTGGGCTGTCATCTTTCATGTGAACATTTAGAAGCGTCCATGGGCAGTATGCCTCGCTCCACATGAATGTTTAATACATAGACACAAGGTGAGGCTAGCTGTTTGCTTTACATCACATGGTTTTCCAATGATGTTTCACTGCTGTGTAAAGAAACTCTTCCGATGCCACTGTGCACTGTTCAAGTTTGAACTTTTACATAATAGGTGTGGTGGATTCACAAGTACGTTTAGTATGTAACAAATTAAGCAAATCAGTTTAAACTTGATCCTTCGTTGGAAATACTGCCTGTCACACCAATCAACCTTGGCTTTTATTTCAAATTAGCTGGTTGTGTGATCCTCTGTCAAGCTGACAACCACAAGGAATCATGTTTCAAGGGTGGCATCAGAGCTCAACACTGGGCTGATTGTTCTTGCGAGCAGAGACTCCACGTGACGCGTTTTATGCACTTATAAAAATATTCAGTGTTGGGATGATGCATATCTTTTTCATCATTAAAGTCATTAAAGGTTACGGCGGTTTATCATTCTTTAAGGTCACAGGATCATCTGTCTAAAAGCAGAAGGTAAATTTAGAAATGGCCTTTGAATAACTTTGGCAGCATTATTTGTCACATTACCTAAGAATGTATGAAGTAGTATGAAGATTCTTCATAGTAATAATTTAAATATATAAATATATGCACTATAAGCTAAACGCAGTTCATGTTTGTGAAGGTATAATTTCACTAATAGTACATTATGAGAGGTAAAACTCCCCTGTTGCTCTGGGTAATTACTGGGCGTGCGAAGTGCCACTGCTGCAATTACACCACTGTGAAATGCACAGTGCGGCAAACTGGTTAGTCATGTCACCCAAAACAAAGCTCGAAAGCACCCAAATGTAGGTTAATCGGTCCTTTCAGACACCGAACCCACGCTTAACGTTTGTAACGAGCCACTGTAATTACTAATGGACACGTCAAAGCGCTCATAATCATCAGGACGAGAGAGAAGAAGGGGCGACTCAAACTTCCTGACCCACTGACCAAGCTGTCGGCGAATAATGAGGAATCCCCGTGCGCACCGAGCGCGAGCGCGAGAGAGAGCGAGAGAGAGAGCGAGCGCGCGCGCGCGGCGGAGAGGAACGACCGAAAGGGGCGAGGTGCGCGGCACGTGGATGCTGAGCCTGTATACACGTGCTGTCAAGCTCGAGGCGGGGTGGCTGTGTATTAAAAAAAAAAAAAAAAAAATCACGCGCTCGAGTCCCAGCGTCGGCGCGGCCGTTTCTACCCGTGATGCACTGCGCGGAGAGCCGAACGACAATTCAAGGACTTTCTGTTTGAATTCGGTTCAGCGTCGTGTTGAACGTGGTTATTTGCTCACTCCTCGCCGGGGTGTGACTCATTCCGACTTCACATCGCTATCACCCCACTTTTTTTTAATCTGTCCAGTTCTTAAAGGGGGCCCTGCAGCAGACATGCACACCGAGCCCAGGAGCCTACATGGATCTGGTTTTGACCGCTCGGTATATGAGTAAGACCGGATCCCATTCATCATCATCATCATCATCATCATCATCATCATCATCGGCTCCCTCCCACCACATTTAGATCATGATTCAGGTCCTGGCAGGAGTGCGTGTTTACTCCGCACCCTGCTCTTTAAGTCATGGCCAGCAGCCTACATGGACGCAAACCCTGGCGCGGGTTCCTTGTTTTGACTCAGTGGGCGTGACTCCTCCCTGACACAGCCTGCTCACATGTGTCCGGACCCAAGGTGCGCAATGACCCCCCCCCTCTTAGTGCTACAAGGTGAACAACTCACACTCCACACATGAAACTTTGATATTTCACGGAGGGTAATGTGGTTCAGTCACCTTATCAGACAACTAATCTAAGAATAAAAGCAATAAGGTTAAGTGGGATATGCTGTGGGAAGATAAGGGATGGAGGAGGGAGGGGGGGGGGTGCGTTTAGGGTCCCGCTTCACGTGAGTTTGTTTACATGTAGAGAACTGGGAGAGAGAGAGAGGGGGCTTCCCTCTCCGTGCATAACTCACCCACCGAAACCCCACCGCTGTCTGCAGCCCAGAGGCACTTGGCAACGTGCCCCCCACGTTAGGCTGCTGAATTACAGCTAAAAGTCTACAATATACCATCCCACATGATCGATTAGTGCCGTGCGTGCGTGCCATTACAGTCAGAGGCAGATCCATGTGTAAGAGAGGCCGCAGCAGGTTGCAGTGCTGCAGGGACACAGCTCAGTTTCAATGGGAGGGTTCACACCAGTATCAGGTGCACTGGACGCAGCGTGTTAAACTAACACGTAGCTGAACAAACAAATCAATCAATCCAAAAAATGTATATATAAATTAACATATTTATTTTAATAAGCTACTATATTTAGATACTGACTGGTGCAATAAAAAGGTAAAACAGACATAGAGATCTATAGATATGCACCACTGCCTCTTCTTTTAAAATCTTACCACTGAAATACTTTCACACGGTTTAAAGTACAATAAGACAACTTACCACCAGGGCTATTTTCCATGTTTTCTAGTCGGTCGGTGTCGCTCTGATGTTCCGTGTTTCAGCCTTTAACTCTGCGCGTCTACTGCTGGACTGACTGCCGCTGTTTGCCACCGAGGAGCTTCGTTGATACAGGTGAAAGAGTCATGAACTGCCAAGGCATAGAGAGTGTTTCCCAAAGCTTAGACCAACAGTGTGCACAGGGCATTGGGGGGGGGGGGGGGGGGGGGGGAGTCCTGAGGAAAACCCGGTCAGCGATGAAAGAATAAAGAAGATAAGAAATACTGTTGAAAAGAAAATGAGAGCAGATCTCCTAATGATCCGGTTAATTTCCGAGGTGAGCGGTTGAAGCCTACAGGGGCACTTCGGCTCTCCGTCTGCACACCTAATGATGCCAGGCTGGGAATGACACAGGTCCCACAGTATTCAGCTTCTTGCCATGTACAGTCACCATCAAAACACGAGCAGTGTGGAAGTAGTTTAAACACTCCCCCGCTCATCAATAAGCAACACGCGTCCTAAAATAACCAGCACGTTTTCAGGTGCCTGAGAAATGTGACCAGTTTTTTTTTTTTCTGTTCTCTTTTTGTGTGTCCCTCCAGCCGCCTGTTTGTTGATGTGTATCAGAGACCTCTCTCTCTCTCTCTCTCTCTCTCTCTCTCTCTGAAAACATGTCATCCCTCCTCCTCCTCCTCCTCCTCCTCTCCTCGCGCCCCCACTCTTTTACTCTTTCTCACTTTCTCATTGGCCCACGGCCCCGCGTGGAGACGGCACATTGGGCACGTTCGACATTGGAATGGTGTTTAAAGCGCTGCAGCATGTGCGCATGGCATGTGAGCTCGCGCTGCCCTACTGACACACATTTTATGCTAATGAGCTGCCGGGGATCAGCCGTAAGCCGAGCGGAGGCACAAACAGGAGGTCTCACTCCTGCTCCACGCTGCTCAGACGAGGCGTGTGATGATACATTATACAAACTACAATAAATGAGAATCCTACAGATGTTGCCAGTCAAGAAGAAATCATTTAAAGCCACACTTTTAGAAGAGCAGTGCTCTCTAGGTCCCAGGCAGAAGTTTCAGATCCATTACATATTTTTAAACATGTTTAAACATAATTTTTACATACAAAGCTGAATGTTGAAGTCACACCAACAGGAACATTTCCAGGGTTCATCAACAATTATGTTCATCACCGAATTTGACATTTCTTTATTGTTTAAAAAAGCACCTTTCTTAAAATCTCCAGCTAACATATGTTGTCGGACCAGCAGCCAGAAGCCCCAACTGAACTTAGTTTAATGTCTTAGAAAACTCCGATATTTACAATTGAGGGGCCTTTTTTGTTGTTGCCCCTTAAATTGTTTGCTCAAAAGCAGCTTATATAATTAGAGCTGGTATCACTGTATTTTCTTTCCTATGCATGTCTGGACTTTTATTCAGCTGTCAGGAGTACACTAAGGATAAAAGTATAAAAGTATTCTAAGACATGTTTCTCAAACATTTTATTGCTCAGGTAAATATTAATGCACAACAATGTTATTCTTTAAGAATATTATAGTGGCTGTTAATCACTCAATTTCCTTGGCTCTACAAATGTTCACTTGCATTAATATTATCCTTGAAGGTACTGAGCAGGTTGGCTGAAGGATTTTTATCCTGAGACGTACAAAAGCTTTATCATTCCACCAAACCTGCCTTTCCTGACTGCATGTAGCATCGGTTAGGTGGATTCTCACTGCGGTGTCTAACTCCTCTGGCTTCACTGTTGTTGTTGTTGGTGCTACCGACCTCGAATCACTCATGGTGTTTCAACACATTCCTTTTTTTCTTTTTCTGCTGAGGTGATGGAGTAATGTAAAGTTGTTGCTAACGCCAGCAGCAACGAGCATGGCTCGACAAACTTTGCAATACACACTTTGTTCTGAACCTTCCACACTGCAGACACAGCTCCTCTCCTGGCCATAGTGTATTTTCATGCACCCTTACACTCACTGTCTTGTTTTCTGTTACTGCAGCAAAGTAGCCTCGCCCTTCCCAGCTGCCAACAGACTGTGATGTTATGTGGTTAGCGAGCTGTGCCCAGTGTGCCATTCATGTGTGTAATTTTGTAAACGGACAATTATAAGTAGCCTATTGTAAATTGTTTATGTGTCCTAAATACTAGTGGTGTTGCTCTTATTAAGAAAGTAAACTCTGGGTAATTAATTAGTTCGTTATAAAGTTATACCGGCTCAACCAGTATACCGACCAACACTAATCTGCTCTGCTGCCAGGATGTTTAATGAGTCTAGGTCACTTTTAAAAAAAAACCTCTCCAGATGAAAACAACAAACCTACATACTGCAGCTTTAATCAGTTATCAAAAATATTGCAATTTTTTTCTACATATAAACGATTAACCACTCTATCATTTGTCTGTAGACCACCAGTTTGCTAGATTATAGTGAATGTACAGGAATAATGTACTGCAAAGTATTATGTATGTTTATTTTTGAAGATTAGTTGATAATGTTAATGACAAAGACAGTGAAGCTTTAGATTTTAGGGACCCTTCTGGACACGTCATGACATTTCTGGTGCTAAAGAATCCTTCTGTTTTAGGCCTGGGTATGTTTTATTGTTATGCCCTTTATAAACATTTCACCAAGAGATCTCCCTATTAATATTTCTAGTTAAATGTGTTTTTAATATGTATAAAACACAATGATGTGAATTTACATAATCTCTAAAACCTTATTTGATGTGGGTGAAGATTCTCAGTCATCCAGGGGAAGTTATCTGGAAGTTGAGTCATGGCAACAAAAGGAAGTCCAGTTGCCATGACTCGACTTCCAGATATTTATTTGATGTGTGATTCTTGATACAGTGGTACAGTCCACTCTTCTCAGTGAAGTAGGTAACCTAAATGCAAGGGGCAAAGAATAAAAGTCCAATATTAAAATATTTGGCCTACAATAGTTTACATGAATTTACAGTCTGAGGTGAACGTGTGTCAGCTCCTGTGCACGAACCCTCTTCTCAATCGGAGAAGACTGGAGCACGGCGCATGCGCGAACACTGCCATGCAGGAACCTGACTAGCGAGTGGCTGTTCTTTCCGAAGATAGACGATCTTCGCACGAAATGGCTGGCACGTGCGGAAAGGGCGGTGCACACCGTGACTCCCCCTCCCTTCCCCGCAACCCGCTGCACCCCCCCTCCCCGCCTCCATCACGTTTCCTTTCTCTCTGCACATTGTGTTTGCTGAAAGCCCAGATACCGCCGGAGATTGGCTGGGACGCGGCGAATGTAGGTCAGGAGCCGCTTGTGCAAACAAAAGCGTCGCAAAATAGCTCAAATGTGCCTAAAAGCGCTGCTGCCCCTCCACAGAGAAGCCGTAAGACCGCTGGTTGCTGGCAGGCATCTAGAGGATTCAATTTAGGTCACGGATCTCACTCCTGGGGGGGTGGGGGTGGTGGACTGGTTCTATTCACAAGCTTTTTCTTATTCTAGACAGGTGAGCTGAACGAGCCCCTCGCTGCAGCCTTCAACATGTGAGGAATTAGGCTAAGGGGTCAAGAGGCTGTGCGACTAAATAAAACTCATCACCTGCTCCGGATGCCAGTGTCACCTGCTTGTTTCGATTTCGGAGAATCAGCTTAACATTTTATTGTAATGGGAAAGCAAAACCAAAAAAAAAAAAAAAATAAATAAAATAATAGTAGAATTCCTCGAAATTCCTCCCCCAGCATGCTACCTAACCAGACCTGACGTAATAATGTTATTATTTTAGTATAATTTAAATAATAATAATGTAATAGATTACAATAAACATAAAATATGATGACTCTGACGACCTTATATTAGGGGAAGGTCTCATGACTTTCATACAAAGTGAAACATGTGACCAGCTACGTCATTACATTTGCAGTTTTAACATTTATTGACACTGCTGGTTATATTTCCATATATTAACTTTTCTGTTAAGAAGCTTTAGCTCAGCTTCCTGTTTGCCACCATTTTTCACAACTTTATTGTGGTACAAGCAATTTCTCAGACATATTGAAAATCATTTGTTCAGGCTTTTTGTGATGGAAATATCGACATTTTTTTCAATATGCTCTTTTTTGTCCTATACCTGATGTCAATAAGCATTTCTTCATTTGAGCATATTCATTAAGTCACTGAAGTTGACTCATGTTGATCAGGAACATGAAACTGGTTACAATACATGTAATAAGTGATTAAACAGCGCCACCCTGTGGTTTAAATAAGATGTACAGCCTAGTCCTGGTGGATGACATTTGGTGTTACATAGTCCTGAAGAGTTAGTTTGCACTGTGCCGTTGGTGTTGACTGTGTTATTCACTGCATTGAAGCCTTAACAAGTGTGTTTGTAGCTGTCATGTCTTAATTAGCCGTTACCAGCACACACTGTGGAATTCACACGATTTGTTTTCCCAGTGTCATTGCAGCATTTTTACTGTCACAGCTGTTTCAGGACTACCAAACTTGAAGAACTGCTGTCTTTTGCATTTGTGCTGCTGTAGAGATGCTGCAGTGATGCAGTGTTTTGATGGCTGCTGGCTGATTTCCATTATTTTTTTTTTATAAACACTGTTTCAGTTATGTGCAGGATCAGATCCGAAGCTCGAGTTTAAATGCTGTGTGACAGTAGATAGACGGGAACACAGTGCATCATATCTCAGACTAAATTGAGCACTGTCTGCGAAGTAAACAGAAATGTACAGACTGCACATACAAGTGTTCTCTGAAAACTTAATTCTCTTACTTTTCCTCCTCAGCTCAAGTAGAAACAGCTCCACTGGCCCTCTGACTCCCATGTTGTGGCTGAAGAGTAGCAGTGCAGTATAGGTTTGCATTTGGCAGTTTCCATGGTGATGGGTACCATCAGAGATCATTTCACCTGCAAGGAAAGGTGAGTTCGAACAAAACACTGCTACAATAAATTACCACAGCAGTATGACTGACAGTCGATACGAAGGCAGTCACAAATAAGTCACTAAATGTTGTCGAAGGTCACAGAGGTTACATGTAATGAATTCATCACTTATATTAGCTGCTGAAAAAAAGAGACACCCACCATTCTGTGGAATAAGTTCAGGTAATACAGTCCTCTTCAAAAGTATTTGAAAGACATTTGTGTTTAAGATCAAACCCATTCTACTTCATACTACTAGATCATAGAGGGTGGTGGAGTTGTACTGGACTGAATTGAATTTAGAGGTGTTTCTAAGACTTGTCTAAAGACAAGTGTTTTAAATTGTTATTCAGCTATGTAGCAACACAAGTAAACCAGAAAAAAGGGCAAATCCATAATCATATGCAAGTGTGATTTTGTTTGTACAGTGCTTTAGCAATGCCCATCAATCACACTGTTTAATCCAAGTTCAGAACAATGTTCTGCAGTATGCGAATGTAAAAAAACAAAACTTATTTTGTTGCTGCCTGAGGGAAATTTTAAGGAGTAATAGGGAACAGTTGGTTGCAATAAAGCAGGCAAACACATAAATAAGCAGCTTTAATCCAGGAGAAGTTTGTACTGCTGGCTGAGTTTGGGTCTGTAGGACACTGAGACACATTAAGCATTATTCAGAAACCATATTAGTCTCTTCACACAAAACAGAGTCTAGTACTACGACGGTAGTAACAACCTGCGTGTGATCGTTTAGCCTCCATAGGGCATTTACATTTCCTGACAGGTCGACAGATTTTGCTGTGGCCGGTCAAGATCTGCTGAGATCTGTTGACAGGTGGCTTCTTGTGAAGAGGTGCCAGATTATCCTGAGGGTGGCAGCTCCATCCCTACTGTATCCAGGCAGTGTCACGTATTTACGTTAGTTTTAGCACAGGGAGGAAAGCGGAGACAGAGAGTGCAGCAAAGACAGGTGCCTCCATAGATCATGGCACTTGCACCGTGTTGTCAGAGTCACGACATATTCAACTGTCTGAGTTGAGGAGTGTCGCTCAATTGCGGCAGTAGTTTTAGTGTTTGTAGAAAGCCTGAGTCTGACCTCATGTGAAGGAGGTATTATCAGTGCAGCCCTTAATTTGGAAATTCTAAGAAGAGATGGGGAGATGATGCAGGAGCTACCCTTACACCTCTCTTGATCTTATTCTCCTCCTCCTTTACTAATTACTGCTCTTGATTCCTCCCTCATCCAATCACCTCATTTCCACCGTGCTGCGCCCTCCAATCACCATCTGTCCTGCAGGCAGTAACACTTACACATATCTGCTGTAATTAGACAATCACTTCCACATGTGGATCAAACTCCTTCAGCCGCTCAACCCCTACCTCACCCTCCCATCCGCCCACTGCCTCCTTTTTCCTCCCTCTGTTTTTCTTATTTCCCCGTCTCACACTCTACTACCCTCTGTGTGCCCCTTTTCACTTTTTCTCTCCCCCTCTTTCCCTTCTCTCTTTCTGATTGAATTACCATAAGTGCGCGTCTCGGCCAAAATATGCCAGCTTGTTCTGATTAAAACTGTCCTTGTTATACCAGAGACTTTCCAAAATGGATGTGAGCATTTTTGTCCATTTTTGTGTTTGAGGCTTGGGTTAGGAGGGGCTGAGGAGGAGGAGGGGGGGGGGGGGGGGGGGGGGGCAGCAGAATATTAAGTTTGCAATGAAAAGAAAGCATGCAGCTAGACAACACTGCACAGCAGAAGGTAAAGAGTGAAAGCCCAAGAACTAGATGGGGACAGAGTGGAAGGAGATGAAGAGGCAGTGCGGTAAAGCAGGAGAGAGAGACAGTAATGATCGCTGACAGACTCGGGTTCACAACAGGTTCATAGTGACATCATGGTTAAATTTTGGGGAACAGTTATATAGGAAAAACTATTTGCCGTTCATTGGATGCACATGTACTGTACACCCCCACCCTCCTCTGCTTTCCTGTCTTCTTTTTTCTTTTTCATTCACACAAACACTTTTTGCAAACACACCAAATATGCAGATCTGCTTTTGGCGGTGTTTTGGTTACAGTGTTGTGAAAGTGTTTAATGTTTGTGTATTCATTTGGTTTTCTCTTTTTGCTCATGGTTCAATTAACTCCCTCACTTATCCCAACACCGAACTCTCGCTCCTTTCCTTTTCTCTCCCTTTAGTCGTCCCTTTCTCTCCTCGTTGCTGCCTCTGTTTTTTTTTCTTCTTCTTTTGCCTGCTGGTCTAGCCAGCCCCTCATCACTGGCACAGTATATTCTTTGTGTGTAGGCATGTTTAGCTGTTTGAGAGACAGAAAAGACATAAAAGAGCCTTGGGTCCCAAACGTGTTTATGGTGTATGTGTGGGTGTGATTTTATTTGTGTCAGCTCTTTTTCTTGCTTGAAGAAAATGAACAGCAGTGTGTTGCGGTGAATTAAAGGTTCTCTGTGTCTGGTGTGTGTGTGTGTGTGTGTGTGTGTGTGTGTGTACCGCTGTTTATTGGTTTGTGGGCATTCGCCAGCCTTAATACGAGTGTAACCCTGTCTTTGCTGTTCTGCATGCATGCTCGTATGTTTGTGTGTGCCCGAGCGAGCTTGTCATGCATGCCTGTCGTCCTCGGCATGCCTCTTTTGTGCACCACAGCGCTTCACATGACATCAATCGGAGAGCAGTGGGATAGTGATCTCATTACCAACAGCCTGCTGCTGATTAAAACCTGCCGTCTGCACCCTCCTCCTTCACCCTCTCTTTTCTTATCCCTCTCCTCCGCTTTCTCTTGCTTCCTTGTCCTTTGCCTCAGCCCCCCTCCTGCCTCTTCCACCCCTCTACTCCAGAGTCGCACCATTCTGTGGTTTCTCCACTGCTTGCTGCCAAAAAAGGGCCCCATTTCAAACTCTGCAAAAAGTTATAAGCTCCGTTCTTCTTCTCTTCAGTTTTCCTCCGTTTCTTTGTGCTTTGCTCTGTGCTGTACGTCTTTAGGCTGTCTATATCGGGGGCAGAACCTCCAATAACCTACCTGAAGGGTCCATTGAAGCGCTTCTCATCTTCCTAATCGCGCTCCTGCTTCTACACTCATTGACACTAAAGAAGAACAAAAGCTGGAGAGAATGAAAGTGTCTGTGAATGTGTCTGAATATGTGAACATGTATCAACATGTGGCTACATGTGCGGGAAAAGCAACACCCCCCCACCAGCCCCCTCCATGGATTTACAGTGAGAAACTCACAAATGCCTCTTTCATACTCAGCCACTCATTATGCACTCCCCTGCTCTTTGTGCATTTGATTGACACAGTAACATAAACAGCAGTAACCTTTCACTTTTCTCATGGCCGCAGCAGCGGACCGATCAAGTGTGATTTAAATGCAAATCAGAAATGTAGCAGAATATACAATTTTAGTATATCCACAGATTTAGTGGATATACTAACTACTTTTGTCATATTTACTAGTCAGAGTTTTATTTTCTTCCCAAACGAAGTTGCTGAGGTAGGCGGCAGAAGAATTACGCAAAATAATTTCATGATGAGAAGGATATAAATTTAAATCGTGTTTTTCATTTTGAGAGGTGACACATTTTCAGCTCACCACATTTTATATATTTTATCACTAAATGACGTGTGAATATGCAACACCTCATTCTGCAAGTGGAATTAATCGTAATCCTTTTATAAGTGCGGAAATGAAACAGTTCAGAGAACAGTTTAAAGCTTTGAGTGGAGTTTCTTTTTCCATGAACACTCTTTTGGTTAGTATGAAGAAAACATTTAAAAAAACATTATATTTGTCTCTGTACAGTCTGGCTTGGCTTAATATTATACCTAACGGTATTATGCATTTTTATAAAAAATAAAAAATTGACACATAATTTTGGCCATACACTGTTCAAATGGTATTTGTAGAGCACATTGTGAGTATATAAATGTCTCAAAATATAGTATAAAACATTGATTGTTGTTATGATTTCACCAAAGACTTAGAACAAATACATACAAAATATAAAATATACAAATAAAAACTTTTTCCATAGCTTTTTTTTCATATTGAGCATATTGAAGGGTTAGAAAACAATAATGACAAACACAGTTATTCATCATCCAAAATTGTCTTCAACAATCAAAGTGAGACTGAAAAGGTTTTGACTTGCACTGACTGTTGTTGTCATGGATCACTCTAACCGGCGAGCTCAGCCTGTCACACAGTAGCAGACAGTTTTATCTCTGACATAAAGAGGCAGCTAGCTTTGCCCCACAGGCGCCGACTGGCCAGGTTTAATTTCATCAAATGTACCTCTATAAAATGCGTCCGTACCAGAAAACCACTGGGTAGAGTTGCTTAGGAAAATCCTGTAGGAGGGAAAGAGTCCACTTGAACTGATGTAAAGATGGAGAAACAGCCAGAAAAATGAACCATTGTACTGTAGATGGAAAACAGCTCATGGTCATTTCAGAGATTTAATGAAGTCAAACGTATATACCAGGTTTTGGATGATTTTCAGAGGCGACATCTATACTATAGCTCTGTTGTGTGTTATATTTTACACACATTTCAGATTTGGTTGGAGTTTACATCAGTGTAAACTGTTATTCTGTTCAAATTCACTGTTTGCACATGGATCTTGCATTTGAAATGCAAAATATGAATGTGAATCACAGTAGTGACACTGAATTATTCATTTCCTGTTGCGTTATTGTTTATTTTGTCCTTAGTCAGATAGATGCTGAGAGGGTGTAGTTTTTGGTCATCAGGGAAATAGAGTCACAATAAAACACTAACTGGCCCGTGATTGGCTTCAATCCCCTCAACTCACACGTTGGCTGCCCACGGTTCCAACATCCAGGCTTCTGGAAACATGAAGCAAAAGCCAAGGCTTGATACTGATATCCCCAAAGGTGTGCAGCCCCCTGCAGCATGTGTATTTGTGAGTTAATGACTGTTTCATTAGTGCGTACATGCCTGTGTGTGTGTGTGTGTGTGTGTGTGTGTGTGTGTGTGTGTGTGTGTGTGTGTAAAAGCATGGGACTATCTTTGGACAGTGAGCACGGAAGGAACGAATTTAGAAATTCAAAACAAACACTTACAGAGTTGAACTCCAACAAAAGAGCGTTGACTGACAGTACAGTGCAGAAGGAGTGAAGGTATGGAGAGACTGTGAGACAAAGAAAGAGAGAAAGGGGAGGAGAGGAGGTGGGCAGCAAGTTGAAACCTAAGCTTTCTGGACCCTGTTTTCCCTTCCTTCGGGCATTCTGTGGCTGGTAAAAAATGTGCTGTATATTTGAAGTGTTGGATCACGTGACAAAGGCAGGGTTTGTGAATCAAAGTACACAATGATTTCAGGAGAGAAAGAGGGTGTATACTAGTGAGTGTGTGTGTGTGTGTGTGTGTGTGAGGGAGAGAGAGAGAGAGAGAGAGAGAGAGAGACGGGAAAAGGAGAGGGAGGTGGAATGCAACAGGCTGAGCTCTAGCGTCGCTTTGAGAGGGACTTCTGACTAACAAACACAACTACTCCTCTGCTTCTCAGCTCATTTCTTCTTTGACTTATTCTCTCTAACCACCCGACTGTGTGGCGTTCGCATCCCAGGTCTGGTAAGTTCTTTTTTTTTTCTTTTTTTTTTTTCCAGTCCCGTTTTAAGATCTTTTCCTTTTAACCTCAGTGTGTTGGCGGTGTACGAGAAAAGAAGACGGACAGAGGACATGTCAGAGCATGAGTGAGGTGTGTGTGTGTGTGTGTATTTGTCCTGTCTCTCTCCCTGTCTTTCTTAAGGTGTGTATCTCAGTGTGTGTGTGTGTTGGAGTGTGTGTGTTCCTGGGACAGCATGAGTAGAGAGATTGAGTTTCCTGAGGACAGCCTTAATTGAGAACAGAGCTTTTGAGAGAAGGAGAAAGAACAACAGAAACAAGCCAAGGAGGCGAGTGAGAAGTGATCAGCACTTGTGCTCCGGGGCTGCTCCGTGCGAGGAGATGAACCCTTGGGAGTCCTCATTTGTTTGCCCCGTTGATGGATGCACGTCTCTTTGTTTATTCCTTTGCTTCATAAACGAATGGCATAAACAATAGAAGCTTGGGTTCTGCAGGTGATCTTTAAAATCTCATCTCAGGCCATTTTCCAGCAGCAGACAAAGTGGCTGCTTTAGCCCGCAGGCTCCCAGCCAGCAGACTGGCTGTCAGACTCAGATGGATCACTCCATCCTAGATCATCACAAATGGCCGAGTAGGTCTGGTATACCTGAGTATGTACACACTCGGTCATTCATCCCCCTGAAGGTTATCTAAACAGGTTTCCATCCACACCATTACATAAGCGGGATGGAAACACTGGAAGAAGCCACTCCGGATATTACAGGACAATCTGCTGTGTGTCTGATCACTGCCGCTGCTGCTTTGCATTGTGTGTGTGTGTGTGTGTGTGTGTGTGTGTGTGAGAGAGAGATGCATGTGTGAATAAACCTTCTGACCCTGTCACACTGAAACTCAGACTCTTTTATAAAAGCTGTGAATCATTTCAAATGAATTCCAAGGTGCGACATGTCCCGTATAAAAATAGATGCATTTCTTGATTGATGACCGTGATTAAGCGGCTGTTTAATCTGCTCCTTCCCAGCTGATCCGAGCCCAGCGCGTCTAACACTACGCTGCTGGGCTATGCTATGCACTGCAATGCAAGGCCCTGCTGGGAGCTGTTCTGGCAAACTCTCGCCAAATCTATTTCAGATTAATTTTCCTTAATGTCTGGAGGAATGTTCATCAGCAGGAAGGAGCACACAAGCCTGCAACAGGACATAAACAGCTGGGTGTAAATAATGCACAGTATAGCTGAGATCACATTCTGGGAAACTGTGACACCTCTCTTTTAATTGAATGGCTTTTATTTTGACGTGCTTTTCACCACCTGGTCATTTTCCACAGAGTGTCGGCTACTTAGCGAAGTCTGTCGCTCGGATCCCAGGTCGGACTTTTTCAGCTTTTAAGATCAAACATTAAGCATCTGTTCTTGGTTAAGCTCTGCTTTTAGTTTCAACATTTGTAGAAGAAACATCTAGAAAAGTTTGTGTTTTTATGTGCGTGTGTTGGATATAACTTCTTTAACTGCATTGCAATCTCATCCTTTTTCTCTACACTTTCAAAATTGACAGCCCCTCAGGCTGAGGAGGAAGTCTGGCTCCTCTCTCGTTCCCTCTGTCTCACTGACTTCTTTCTGCTTTATTTTCTCAATATATAAAAAAAAAAGTCTTCTTTGCTGGCCCTAGTCAGCTGAGTTTGATTTTGTATGGGGGTTGTTCTCTTGGTCACTACATATAAATGGAAACGTGGAACTTCCAAAACAAAGATGTGAGCATTTGCTACTTGTTTTTGAGAGCGTAGGACACAAATGTTTTCTTGTTCTGCAGAATTACATAGTGTCCACTGGATTATTTGGAGAGATTTTGGGAGGAGCCATGCACTGGCCGATGTGCACAGTTGGCTTTGGAGATTTGAAAGTGATTTGTTATGTTCATTGTTGCTTTTTTTAAAACTTGAGGCTGAATGTGTCTTAGTGTATTTGAAAAGCTTCTCAGTGTGTTTAATCGTGGCTTGAGGCTGCTCTTCAACACAGGCTACAAGCCCTTTAAACACACTTCTAATCCTCTTTGTGGAGGAACAGCAAGAAACAGATTTAATGTGTGTGTGTGTGTGTGTGTGTGTGTGTGTGTGTGTGTGTGTGTGTGTGTGTGTGTGTGTGTGTGTGTGTGTGTGTGTGTGTGTGTGAGACATAGATGAAGGGGCCTCATGCCATCTTTAGAATCACTTTTCACTTTAATACTAAATGAAAAGCTCCCTAGTAAATGCTTCAATTAGGCCTGACCCATGGCCGGGCTCCACAGCCTGGAGCGACAGGGGCTGACCCCAGCTCCGACCTGCAGAACCTCAGGAGCTCACAAAATGGATCGGCATAATGACAACAT
The DNA here is from genome assembly GCF_900324465.2 of Anabas testudineus. Taxonomy (NCBI): domain Eukaryota; kingdom Metazoa; phylum Chordata; class Actinopteri; order Anabantiformes; family Anabantidae; genus Anabas; species Anabas testudineus. The sequence goes on along the minus strand of NC_046614.1, from coordinate 11,472,219 downwards.
TGTGTGTTTCATGAAACATGACTATCATCATTATCGCTATTACAGAATTCACACCTTGTTTTTCTAGGTATGGCAGATGGTTTAAATTTCTTGAGCTTAAGTAAAACTTAAAGATAGATAAAATTCAGGTGATGCTGGTAATAGTAGAACTCAGAAAGAGTTTTCTGAAGTGTGCCCAGTGTGACTGTCAATTGTTTCAGCTATATAAATAAAAAAAAACAACAAAAAACGTATTGTAGAAAGTTAGAAAGTTAGAAACTATTCTGATTTGAAAAACTATGTAGAAAGTTAAAGTAGGTACATTCTTCCAGTCTGACTTTGTAGGCTAAGCTAAAAACTTAGCTTAACTTTTTGGAAATAATTTTTATTTTATTAAGTAAATAATGTGAATGTCTCGCAATTATTCTGAAAGATGTTTCTGATCAATAAATGCTTGGAAAATAGATATCAAATATTGCCTTAATGTATACACATACACATATGTGTATACATTCTCGACTAAGCCAACAACATAATTGCTTGCATAAATTAAAAATATTTGTTTACCACAGCCAGAACCATTTTGCGGTTCAAAAGATGGCTGTCGCATACTGATGCTTTACGACCCCACGATATTTGTATTCCTCAAAAAACATTTTTACATGTCAGTTTGACATAAAATATAGTATGGCCATTTGTTGGAAAATCTAATTATGTTGTTTGTGGGTGATGGTGTCTGTGTTTTTTCTCCTCTTTAATGGTCCCTGTGTGTAAGTATGTGCATTTTCTACTCAGTGTGTTCAGCACAGCTCATCCCTGGCAACATTCTCACAGAAAAAGGCAGATTTGATTGTGGTTTTATGGTTTACAGCTAATTGTCACCGCTGAAGCTATGATTTTCTTGCATTTTGGCTGTTTAGTGGGTGTTTTTAGCCTTTATAACCACTCAGGCTCAGACCCCTCAGCTCTAGGTGTCATAAAAAGACTGTGGTTTCACATAAGGACACTGTAGTTATGTTAATCCCGTTTTTATTTTTATTTAAGATGTTTTTGGCATTTTTTAGCCTTTATTTGATAGATTTATAGCAGAGAAGACTCAAGCCGGGGAAGTTGCGGATCTATTGCATTATATTGCAATAACCATTAGGCTAACAGTGCGTTCCTAAGTTTGTTCTCCTCAAACTAAAGCTGAAGAAAGCCGTAAACCTTCCTGTGTTATGCAAGTCAGAGGTGGCTCAGCACAAAAAAACAGGATTATTTGCTTCATATTTCACTAACAATGGCAAAGATATTTCAGAAGAAAAGAGAAAGAACAACAGATAAGCAGGGCTCACACTGACAAAATAACCACACAAGATAACCAAACCAACAAATTCAGAAACAAAAAGCGTGCAGTGCTTCAACACTGAATACCCACCTATTTTCCAGCTGAGTCACATTGAACTGGATGAAACCCACACACTGGGAGTATGGAAACAGAAAGATGACTAAATAGTTGGAAAGAGAAAAAAAAAAAAACACAATTTTTTTACTTTCTATTTACTGAGAGAAGAAAAATAGCAGAAAATTAAAGTGAAGACATTTGGCCTGTTCGCCATCCAAAAGATCAAAGTGTGTTTATCATCAGACAAACAGTTTCTGTTTGAGTCTTAGACAAGTATTCTCACTCTAACTGGGGTGAACACACTTCTGAGGACAGAAAATGCATAATAATGTAATCCATCTGATATGCTAAAACTGAGGACTCATCAACCACATGATAAACAAAATAAAGGACATCATTATGTGATGTGGAGCGGAGAATTTGTATCCTCTGGTTCCAGTTTGTAGTAACTGGAGCTCTTCCAGGCGTCGCTGAGCTCTGTGTCACATCTGTATCCTACAATCTCTAGCACGTATTGACACTGTTCCGAGTGCAGAGAAGTGTGGTCCGTTCCTATTATTTGAAGGTGTGTGACATGTTTTAATGGTTGGATGGACTGAGTGACATAGTGATGAAAAATACAAACCAATACTGCTGAGAAATGTGTATTCACCTAGTTTAACCTTTGAACTAACTGCTCCACTTGAAGTCTTTGTACATTCACTGACTGACAATGAGCAACATTAAGACTTCTTGTTACCTTTCAATGCTCACACCTGCTGTACGTCAGTATAAAACTATAATAAATGACATTAACTGTAATTCTCCAGTCATCTGTGTCCCTGGAAATGTTGCAACACATTATTTCCAAGGACATTTTAATGTGTTGTTCATAAAGAAAGTAAAACCCCTTACCTTGTGAGTCATGCAATAAGTAACAATCCAAATCCACCATTTTTTTAATGATTGAATTATGATTTATTCAGCTGTCTTCAGTTTATGTCAATAGCTGCACAGGAAATATCTTAAACAATAATGAAAAAGATGTTGGTGTTACTTGTTTCCCTCCATATAATTTTATTTACCTTACCAATCCTGTCTGGCTTAGTATAGTTTAGGAAAGGTTATTTTGTAATGTACTAATGCATCTTAAAATATTAGAATATTTAATTTCAAGTTTGAGTAAATTACTCAATTCATACAGAATAAAAACAAATGATGTCTCTGTTTAGTTTAGTACATGCGACCACAATAATGGGGAAGACTGCTGACTGATCAGCAACGCTGTCCACAAGGAGAATAAGCTACAGACGGTCACTACTGAAAGCGCTGGCTGTTTGCAGTGTGGTGTATCAAAGTACATTCATGGAAAGTTGACTGGAAGGGAAAAATGTGGCAGGAGAAGGTGCACGAGCAACAGGGATGACTGCAGTCTGAAGAAGACTGTCAAACAAAGGAGTTGGGTGAGGTTGGAGTCAATGCATCAAGAGCCACCATGCACAGAAATCTTCAGGGAATGGGCTACAGCTGTTGAATTCCTGGTGTGATGGCTGAATCAGACACAACATCAGAGATGTCTTACCTTCAGAAAGTAGAAAAAGAACTGGACCATTGCTCAGTGGTCTAAAGTTCTTTTTTCAGATAAGAGTGAATGTTGCATTTTCTCTGGAAATCAAGACTCCACAGTCTGGAAGAAGAGTGGAGAGGTACAGGATTGCTTCAAGTCCAGTGTGAGGTTTCCACAGTCAGAGTAGTGAGTTGGAGGTGCAGTGTCGTCAGCTGGTGTTGGTCCGCCGTGTTTTATCATATCCAAAGTCACTGCAGCTGTCTACCAGGAGGTTTTAGAGCACTTCATGCTTCTCTGCTGTCAGTGGGATTTAGCACCTGCACACAATACCAAAACAAACCCAAACTGGTTTGCTGAATTGGATCATGCTATGCCTCAATGATCAACTTGCCTGACCTGAACCCCATAGAGAATCTGTGGTGTATTGTCAAGGGGAAGATGAAAAGCACCTATTGCAAAAATACAGATGAACCAAAAGCTGCTGTTAAGGCAAAACTTCAATATTGCCTCAACCTTTTGAGATGCACTAGTAAGTATAAGTTTGTAAGATGGCGCAGAGACATATAGTGTAGACCCTTTACCAGACAACTAACCTTGGTTTCTTGTCAGTAGTTTAGTAGGATACATTTTATTTCATAGGTCAACAGAATGTGAGTGACTTTTCCTTTATATTTAATTTGTACAAAACCTACATAGGGTAGCCTAAACTGTTCCAAGTACCGGGAGAAGGGGTTAATTCTCGTAGCAGCACCCAAGATGATAGATACATGTACAGTCAAAAGAAAGGCAGATAGATATCTTTATTAATCCTCCAAACAGTAAACCTGTTTGGTTGCCATTGCACAGCAACAGGTTCCACCTTAAAATAATAAAACAAAATAAATTATTTCTTATAACTAATATGTCGATCTCTCCCATGAAGTCAGACTTATTGGACAGCCCTACAGAAACATGCAGAACATGATGGAGCGTTAGCACATGGTAGAAGAGTGTAGCAGAGCAGAAAGGAGTCCACTGACATGATACAGAGTCTTTGGTTAGCACTAGCTTGTAATAAGCTATGTAATAACATGTTATCTCTTTAAATTAAGATTAAATCTAAAGCAATCAATCTATATATTAAAAAAACACATACATCAATTAAGATTACACCAAAAATTAAGTAAATATATACCAACCTAACATGACAACATCAGGTCATTTATTTCTTTATGACCATAAACACTGAGTGAACTGGTTAAAAAGGCATAAATACAGGTGTTCATGTCATACCAGGAAGCACTTTGATGAAGGTGATCATAAAGAACAGGTTTAACCAGCTGAGAGTGAGCAGAGTAACAGGCTGTGTCCAACCCACTTCTGACCAGTTGATTGTGATACAGAGTTTTGTTGCTTAAGGACCAAAATAACACAAAGAAGAAGACATTTAGTTTAGTTTTATAGGAACAAGTTTCACAAAGAAACGCGACTGCAGATAAACCAGGGAGACCTGTTGTATGCTCACGTCTCGCTTGCAAGCGTTAGCGTTTGGTTTGTTGAAGTGAGTGACAAGAAATTATATCATGCGGCATGTGGGTTGCAGATTTGGTGAGATGACCTCCTTGAAGGCTAATCTGAACACAGGTCGTTTTCATGTGTAAATGACATTTTCAAAAAGAACCAGCTTAGTGTGGACGGGCTCTCATTAATGACCTTCTCTGTGTGTGTGTGTGTGTGTGGAGTATGCAGTTTCATAACTGTACCCCCAGGCTGATTTGAGCTGGAAAAAACCTAATGCTCAGTCAAATTTACACCCAGAATAACTAGATCCAGATGATGCTCCTAATAAGCACTTAAAACTTGTTATTCAAAAAACGTTTTTTTTGCCATTCAGTTAACTAAAAGCTGTTTACAACTGAACAATGCGTGCAATAAGAACTCAACAGAATGAGGTCGATAATACAATTGTAGCTCAGTGGCAGTTATGTAAAAACAAGTTGTAAGTCGCTGGAAAAGACGGAGCGATGGAAAGCCCCATCGTTTTTTGCACCAAAGCTGTTTTTAATCCCCGCAGTCTGGGAAAAGGTAGCATCAGTTGTGTATGTCAGTGTGTGCTGGTGTATTTGTGTGTGACTGGGTGTCAGCAGGACCAGGACCAGATGACCCAGTCTGACCTGACCCATCCAGGTCTCATAAAAGCAGCATTGAGCCCTGGAGGCCCGGAGACACAGCACCGCTTTTGTTGCCCTACCCAAGGTGTATTCCCCCTGGAGGGAGAGCGAGGGGGCGGAGGGGTGTTACTCATTAGAGAGAAAGAAACCATTCCTTGGCCTAGGTGCACATTATTTCATAGTTTATTAGTGCAAATAAAACTTTCTTCATTTTTATGTATGTTTTCTGCAGCCTTTCTGTCTGTTTTCCTGCCTCCTCCCATGCTGCTTTACCACAGTCATTTTTTCTCTTATTAATCCAGTTTCCAGTATGGCTCTAATTAATGGGACTCTGTTCACGTCTTGCACATGGCCTGCCAGATGCTTGAAACTCCCTCCTATGTTCTTTCTTTCCCCGTCTTTTTCCATTTTTTTTTCAACTTTCGACACTTTCTTTTTTTCTCCATCACAGTCCTTTTATACATCTGGCTTTCATACTAGTGATTTCAGTCTTTGAATTTGATTAGTTTAAGAGTCAACTTGAAGTCAAGGATCCTCCATCCTATATTTACTCTTTCCTTCTGCAAGGTCAGTTGCAGCTTTCAATGGTGTTTTAGTGTGTGTGAGTGCTGTGTGTTTTTCACTGATTACTTGCCCATGAACATGATTAAAGTCACTGAACATCTGTGTATGTTCACTTCTGCAGCCTGCATGTCCATGCTTGTATATTTCTGTTTTCTACTTTTAGAAAGGCATGTTTATGCATAATGTTTATTTTAACGGGGCCATCCCATACTAGTGCGTCTATAGTCATTTTTATAATCATTGCACACATTGTCCAGTCTGTGTTTGAGATTTTTTTGATCTTCAAACACAAAACATCTTTGTCAAAATAGTTGCAGGGACTCTCACTAACTGGCTCTCAATGTGAAACAAGCCAAACAGTTACAGAAAATATGTCAATATGTGAAACATCACTTTAAAAGCATCACTCGGCCGGCTCATTTTGCGACTTTGAATGTGTTACGTGTGCTGTGTGTGCGCAAAAGAATAGGTTGCTCTGACAACAGAAGACGTAGCACAGAGAGACAAATACAGTATATAGCAAATCATTTGCACAAGAGTAAGGATACCAGAAAAATGTCAACCACTCAACAGCACTCTTAATAATAAAATGTTCCGCTGTGATTATATTTCTGCATTTTAATATGAACTATGAGGTACTTAAAGGGCTGGTTCGCCCAAATGAAAAACAAACAAAAACCACATTTTCTTAGGATTTGGAGCGATGAGATCTAGAGCATGCTGTTATGGTTAGAGGTTTTTAATAAGGTGAAGCAACTCATTTCGACATACAGCGTGTCTTAACCAGAGTAAACACAGTTTCTCATCTAGACTAGTTGGATTGTGCCATTCAGACAGAGTTGTATATATTTGCCAAAGTTTTCCGCCTAATACCAAAGAAATAAAAGTTTGTAGAAACTTGTAATTACGGCTGCTTTGTAATGAAAGAAATAAACTTTACGAAAACGGCTCCTAAGTGACAATGTTACTGGAGAGGAGTCTTTGCACCACTGACAAACATTTATTTATTTGTCTAGTACCATACTACAAAACAGATCATTTAAAATCTGAACAAATAAAACCATAATCTCTATATTTGAGTCAACTGATCCTTTAATAAGTAAGCTGCAATGTGTATTTTTGCTACAAAGGGAAGTGTGTGTGTGTATTTTTACCACCACTTGTGGAACAGTACTTTAACTAACACTATAGATAGCGCTCTAAATGACAGCTTGCCCTGTCAGTTACAGTTGTTTGTGTGCACTAGTTTATGTTTTTATGCAGGTTTTCTTTGTAGTATTTCAATGAACAACATTTGAAAATTCATAATTCTCTCACCCATCCTTAGCGTTTGATTCCCATGCTAAAACCGGCCCAAAAAAACAAGACATTCTTTGGCCGAGCTGTATTTACCACAGCTCCACCACAGAGACTAGGCTCCACCCACTCATGAAATCACTAAAGGGGATGAGAGTCATAGAGAAACAAGAGGGGAGGGCTGCCCTCGTTTAACTTATTGACAGGGTCACAGAGTCCTGCGCGACGGAAAAGCTGAGAAAGGTTGTGATCATCAGAAACGTTAAAGTGGAAGCGCAGCAGTTTTACTGTATGCTGTGGGGTAGCTTGAGAATGAATAGGTTGTGTGTGTGTGTGTTGTTGTAAAGGGTTAATTGTACCCATGTTGTGGCTGGCTGTTCTCTGGCAGGCTGGCTAGAGGCAGGCTGGCAGAGGGAACAGAGAGACCCTTTATAATACAGTTCTGCTGATTGAAATCATATGGCATTGCCTGAAATCATTGCACTACTTGGAAGACAGACAAGAAGCAGAGAGAAAAGTCTGCTTTTCTGTGTTTCTTCAACACTCTCGTTCTGTTCATCATCTCGTTTCTGCTCCAGAGTTTGCTTTTTTCAAGCTTCGTGCTGGTTGTAGAAAGTGACAGATTTTGTTGAAAACATTCTTGTAGTTGATTTGTCTTCAGGTGAGTTGGTAAGTCACTGCTGAACAATAACCAGACTTCGGTTGCAGTGTTTAACCCCTCCTGCTTCTCTTTCCTCCTTTTCTACAGAACCTCGACCTGATCAGGGTTTGGTCACTTGGCTCCGTGTGTCTCTCCAGCTCTTCCTCCCTCATCAGCATCCCTCTCACCTCTCTGCTGCCTGAACAGGAGATAAGCCAGAAACCGAGACGGGCTGAATGGCACCGGCCTGTTTCACACTTACCACAGACCTCTGACAAAGACGAAGGACCGGGATTCAGCAAGAGAGTCAGAGAGAAGTCACCTAAACCATCAGCTTTCCTTTTATGATGGCAACCAACAGGGAGCACCAAGTCCGTCACATGACCGGCTTCCCCCGTGCTATGTACCCCTTCATGTTTAACTCCATGAGGAGCCACTCGCCCTTTGACCTGCTGGCCAGTAGCCACCTCTTCGGCCAGTTTGGGGCTGACCTTCCCAAAGAGATGGCTGCATTGTGTGAGTAACAAAAAGTATTTACTATTCCCTCACACAGCTTACACCAACAGCTGTGGCAATCTGTTGTGCATTACTGTAACAGGATTTATTGCAAGAAAGATTTGCATTTATGATTTCGTGCATTTCATGACACATTAGATAGAAATAGAGAATCCTTTATTAATGCCAAAGGGAAAAAAAATTGTTTTGCAGGAGCCACTTAAGAAAATAATAACAGCCTCAATCATGAAGCAAGAATAGTTACATACAATTACATACATAAAATATACGATAAGATACTATGAACTGTAATGTACTGAGTGTACATATGATACAGTGCACCTAAAAAAAAGGTGAATTGTATTCTCCTATAAACAGGTACTCATCAAATATAAAATTATACCAGCCCCAAACTACAAAATCACATTCAGGTTAATTCAGATTTAATTGAATGTCTGTTTAAAACATATTTGATATATTCACAAGGGTTCACACTGGTCAGAGGTTAAATCAGGCAGCAGGAACTCTCTGCCCCACACATGACAAGACATGCCAAATGCCTGTGACCATCGCTGTTTTGTGTAAACCAGTGGAGAGTGTCCACAGTTTTGGAAAAAAAAGGCTTCTGGGCCCAATTTGAAAAAAAAAAAAAAATCAGGCCTGAAATCACGCACAGAAGAGAAGAGAAGAGAAGAGAAGAGAAGAGAAGAGAAGAGAAGAGAAGAGAAGAGAAGAGAAGAGAAGAGAAGAGCTGTACAGCAGGCGACGTGTGAGGGATGGCACTACGTTTGTGCCCTTTTTGAATCACAGGGGGCGCTACTGCACTTCAGCATGAGGAAAAACTGCAAGACTACAGAGAAACACACTGCATGAGTTTATGCAAAGGCTGAGAATACCAGGCATTTAGAAAGTGGACTGAGAAGACCGTAGGACACATTCTCATCTGGGATCATTTCTGTTTTAAATAAGTCTTTTTTTAATAATTATTATTTATTTTCTCTATTACCTGGCTTAGCAGAGGCTCCTAGTACTTTTGTAATAAATATGAATACATATATTTATATTGTGGACCCTTGCTGTCCACATTGCTAGTTCCCTGTAATACAAGTTGTGTAATGTCAAGATGTAACACAGGTGGTCTTTCATATTATAGTAATATTGACTCAAGTTACAATGAAGAAAAATCCTTAAACAAAGATTCAAGATTCAAAAAACTTTATTAATCCCAGAGGGAAATTGTTTTGCCTCATTACAGTTGTTCTCAACACAGACAGAAAGAAAAGGAACCACAACCAGGAAAGATCCAACACCAACATAAATACACATAAGCAATAACATCAATACAGAAAAACTCAGTATATATACAGAAAATGTAAAATATGTAAAATAGATGAATGAAATTGGGTCAATATTTATAGCTTATGTGGACTGACAGCGAATTGATTGATATTGATGTTTTGTTAACTGTGCAGTGTCCAGATCAAACCCTTCCGTTGAGTCTACATATATACATATATATATATGTATACCTATGTATACCTATATATACATAGGTTGTTAATCTTTAAAAATGTAATTACAATGCGAGTGTGATCATAACAGTACATGGCTTTCTTTTTTCTCCACATGTTTTTGGTTCTCCGGATTGAACTTAAAACCAAAGAACCCAAAGTAAAAACGCAGTGGCAAGAATTTAGCAGTTTTGTGGTTTCTGCATTAATTTGTCATAAAACATGATCTAATCTTCATCATGAAGTCCAGAGTATTAACGAATATAATGTGTATAACAACCATAAAAACCTCATCGTGCTGATGGAGTCAGGTGCTTGCATACCTTGAGTCTTGTTAAGAAAATTAGTTTGGAATTGTGGACTAGAGCTACTTCGACTGACAAAAAACACTCTAACTTTTTGAGTTGAGAAGAATACGACAAGTTATTCACTCAATACTACTTTTTCCGCTCGCGCTATGAGTTTTTTCAGGTTGTTTTCAATAAAGACATGAGAGCAGAATGTTTTGTGTTCTTATTTTAGGCACATTATATTAATTCTCTTGACATTTTATGACAAATAAAAGCAGAAAACTACAAAATTTCAGTTCTCTAGCTGTATTTGTAACCTACAATAAACGTTCATTAAAACAGAACTGAAGCTCACACAGTTCAGAAGATATCTCTGTCTCATTGAATCATGTGTGGAGAAGTTTACACTTAAATACAAATGAATGGGATTAGCTAATAAACTAAGATAGCCCCAGTATTGTGAACTCTCTGGCTTTCTAACTTCTTCAACAATCAACAATGACTTTACATATCATAGTACAATTTGTACAATTACAAAAGTACAAGGTTACAAAGTATACCTTTGTTGATACTGCACCACAACTAAACCCAAAAGTGCTGTGCCAGAGACCACACCTAACAGACTGTATACGCCGACAGCACTGCGACGCAACAGTGATGTCAGAAAATACGATTTACACCTTGAATAGACTTGTACATGTACTTGTAGGTGATGTACAAGTACGTCAAGTTACTGTATTTATGTATTGTAAACGTGTTAATTTCACTTGCAAAGCAAGTGCAGGTTCCCTAAAATATAACAGGAGCTCACTTACTTTATCTAAACTGACAAATAGTTGTGCCTGCCAGCCAACAAAAGGTTTTTGTTTGCAAATAATTTCCAGTAAGGAGGAAACCATGTTAAATAACTTAACAGCATCTCATAATAGAGCAGAGTGAACAATATTTAGCAAAATTAGAGGTTTAGGTGGGATTTGCAAATGAATTTAAACCATTTTCTAATCAGTGTGAGTGGAAGACCAGACTTTGTTCCTTATGGGGATAAAACACAAAATATCTCTGGATTTGAACTTAGTAAATATCCACATCAAACGCTCCCTGCTGTCGGTTCATTCACACAGTGAGTTCTCCCAGTTCCTAATAGCAGTGGGGATTAACAGAAACACACAAGGAACTCTTTTGGACTAAATCTTTTCTGTCCAGCACCTCCAGGAATTGGAGTAAATACATGATACAATCTCTGGGTTCTGGCTGGAATAAGAAAATGTTTCTTGGATTCTTTAGAAATAACGACTTTTCTCTTTTTTTTTTTAGCGTTGACGTTCTGTTTATATCAAAATCATTTTTAGTTGTGAACAGGAAGAAATCTTGATATCACGAGGAAAAGAAGTGTACTCGCCACAATGAACACATTGTCCTTTCGTAATTTCTGTACTAGTCACATCTTGTTCTTTGTAATGTTTTGAGTGTGTGTGTGCGTGTGTGTGTGTGTGTGTGTGTGTGTGTGTGTGTGTGTGTGTGTGTGTGTGTGTGTGTGTGTGATATTAGTAACATGAACCTAAAGGCACAGAGTGAGGCTTGTGTGTTTTTCTTTGTGTCTGTCATCGCAGGCACTCTGTTTAAGCACATGCACACATAATTGTTTGGTTTGCGCATCTACACACACACACACGTGCACACACACACACACACGCACACACACATAGAAATACACACATTTCCACTACCACTCTGTTGGCTGCACATTCCAACACCCATGAATATCACAAACCAATGCACTCGCGCCCCTTGCCTCACATTTGTGACTATATTTGTGCGCCCGCTGATGACCACAGTGAGACTTTGTGCAAATATCTGCGGTGGAGTTGAAGGAGCTGCTGCCGGACACAGACAGAGAAAGAGAGAGAGGCCATTGTTCAGCTCTGTGTGTTTGTGTCAGACATGATGACAGGATGAATAGCTGAAGAACCTGATTGTAAATAGTTTAAATGTGACTCGCTCTTTTTACAAGTTGTGTATGTGTATGTGTGTGTGTGTGTGTGTGATAAAGAAAAAGGGACATGGCTGTCTAGGGAGTCCCTTGTCCAAATAAAACAGTAAAGTAAGAGTAGAGTAGTAGCTTTGTTAAAAATGAGGAAACTTTTTCTCCTTCTTGGCATTCCCTCCGCATTTGTGTGTCTCTTTCCTCAAAGCAGCAACAGGGGGCAGGGTGCTGTGAGGCGGGGAGGGTAATTGTCTCAAGGTGTGGAGAGAGCTCAGCAGGCTGATATTGTGCAGCTCTGCTCCCTGCAGTGTGTCATTGTGGTGTGTGTGCATGTGTGTGTGTGTGTGTGTGTGTGTGTGTGTGTGTGTGTGTGTGTGTGATTGTGCGCGTGCCTGGGCATCATGGTGACAGACAGGTAAAAACTTTACCCAGAAGAGAGGAGATTCCTAGAAGAATACATGAAAAATGTATGATAAAAGTTAAGGAAAAAAACAGCGGCTGGGTGAATTCACACAAAAATGAATTAAAATGGATTCAGGCTGTTGGGGGATTATAAACAAACAAACACAAATAGGAGAAAAATAAAGAATTGTAGTCGACAAGAGCAGTTTGAAGCGTAGTTTGAAGCCACAGGCAGGACAAGTTGGGAAGTCAGTGTGTGTGTGTGTGTGTGTGTGTGTGTGTGTGTGTTGTGGGGGGGGTTAGAGCCCCAGTGGGGGTTTCTTCCAGAGTTCATCCCTCTTGAACGAGGGAAGGAAAGGGAGGAGGAGGTGGAGGACGGGGGAGGCTGTCTCGTACACAAACTATCCAGACTCCGGCCCAGTGTGGTTCGCCTGCAGCGGAGTCTCACTTCAGTGTGACTGAAGTATCCAATAAGCTCCAGGAGGGAAGATAACTGAATCCATTTGGACCAAATTCGAAGGAATTGAATTAGATAGCTGCACATGCCAAGACCAAATGGGAAAAGAGAAAGAAAAAGCTGTGTAGGTAAAGGACAGAAATGTAGATTATTCACTGACCCCGCGAGAAGGAGGAATAAGATAAGAAAACCACAAATACTCCTCATATATGTTTAAAGTCTACATATCTGGTATATCCTTTGTTTCTTTTGTCTATTTAGGTTTAAAGTGGGCCTTTCTTTTTATAAAATTCTCCTGTAAGTTCGCAGCTGCTTATAAACTCAATAATAATAAAATCAATATATTTGAAATTACATCATTTCTTCAAGAAATTAGAAAAATGCACCTGTAAAATACAAAGGGTCACCCTCCATCTGAACATCAGAACACTGGATCTGAAAGGCGACACTGAAAATGTGACTTTCTGTGTTTATGTGTGTGTGTGAGAGAGAGAGATGTCAATGTTCTCTGCTTTGTGGTGAAACAAAGTTGAAAGTTGACGCTGGAAAAAAGAAGAAAGAAGAAAGAAGAAAGAGTCTAGGGGGAGAGCAGGGGAGTTGACGAGTGTTTGTTTTCATTTGCAGAATATGAAATATGAAGAAGTGACTTGAAAATCTTGAAGGCGAAAAGAGGGTAGGAGAGAGAATGCCTTTTCGCACGGCCAATCAGAAAGCAGGTACACACCGCCCCCCCAGGCTGCAGGTCCCTCCCTCTTCTTCTTCCTCCTCAACCCCACCTCCTTTTTCTCTGCTGAGAGAGCATGCAGATAGTAGGCAGTGTCTGTGCTGGAGTGTGAGAGGCCCAGAGAGCAGAGATCAGTTACAGCAGGCGGGTGAGCGCAGAGAGGGGAAAAGTAGTTTGGTTTCTGGAAAAGAGACACGGCAAAGGAAGAAGCAAGTAAAAAAAGACGTTTGACTTTTTGTCCAGGGAGTGGATTTAGTTAGGAAGAGACAGTTCAGGCAGTCAGAGGGGGCAAAGACAGGCAGATAAGGAACACCTGGACCGGGCAGGACATTGAGTTTCATCAAGTTACAGGAAGCTTTTCACAGTCACTATTTCTTACTCCAACTGCTGGACGACAGCAGAGGACTGCAGTGGTGTTGCTGTGATTTGAGAGCAGCATGTTTGACTGTATGGAGGCTCTGGGGCTGGCCTCGCGGCCCCTCTTTGATGTGTCCGGACAGGGCTCCTGCATGCTCGGAAAAGCCACCCCATACTTCTCTGGCTTGGACCCGTTCGCCTGGGCTGGGTCTAGCAGCATTCAGTGTGAGTACCCTGTCCCGTCCCGTCCCGTCCGTCGGGCTGTAAGAGAACAGCTGTGCGTGTTAATGTGTGTCCTCATCTGAGTTCTGGTTTTGTTATCACAGAGCTCTCTCCACAGGAAGAGTCAGATTCCTCTGGATTCTATGTACCCATTCTCACCCTGCAGTTTGTTTGTTTATGCTCTTAGTGAGCTTTGCGAGTGTGACTGAGTGAGTTGGGGAGTGCATATTTATACATCATCGCGTTTGTTTTCTTTATGAATGACTTCACATGATTGACAGGTCTTTTAAACAATGCAGGACCTGACCCGGCAACGTGTCCAGAACAACCACCGACGTCCAAACAGACACAGCACACACAGACTGAGGGTAAATGGGCTGTGATTTGGGCAATAAACAGTTATTTAGGCATTAACAGTTTACAAAAGATAAATGAAAATAGTAATGGAACAAATCATTTTTCTGTTTTTACTTTTTGAGCAATGTTTTTCTGAAGGGAAGTTGAGTGTAAGAGATGTCTGTGATTAAATAGTCAACTATGAACCGCTGGACACAGAAGCACTCCCTGTTTCCTAATCCCACTGGCTAGATATTCTTTTGACAGGTCCTCCAAAGACCTGAGTAGACGAGGCACAGATTGCAGCAACTGGGAAGATAATGTTGAAAAAATCCCTAATGCAAAAAGAAAAATGTGACGTCCACACAGAAACAGTCCCACAAACACTGCGGAGACAAATAAGAAAAGTACTTTTTATCTGGCTAAACTGAAGCGTACCTTTTGTTACTGTCAGGGAGTCCATTGCAGCCTCTTTGGTTACACTCGGCTTTGTGGCTTGGAAAGTCAAACATTGACTCTGTCTTTCTGCAGAAACTGACCTCCTGAAGTCTATTCATATGTGTCATACTGCGCGTGAGCTGAATGCACTTTTTTTGTAATTTGTCAAAATACATCCTCTCCACTTTGCTGAAGCTGCACATGCTTTGGGACGTCTCCTCCGAGCACCTTGAGTCTATTTATCCTCAGTAATTATTTAGATACCAGGGCATCAAGCACTGTCATGTCCACAGTGCTCGCTAATGATGATGGATGAGCTGTCAGGATGACAAACACCACAGCAGGGCCTGTTTCAACTCGCTAAGGAGCTTCGCCAGATGCCAGCCTGAAAGACAAATGTCCACAAGTGTTCATTAATCATGTTTTCTTTATGTAAGATTTTTTTTTTTTTTAATTTAAAGGTCTAGTACTAGATGAGAACGTCTGCACAGTATCAGTACATGTTTCCTGACTCACTGGAGGGAGTTCTCTGTTTCTGAATAACCCACACAGTAGTTAGTCACCTCTGCCTATATCTCTTTTTTTATTCCTTATGGGAACATAACATTTTGGGGTTTGAGCAGATAAACTGATAACAAGATAATCCCTGCAGTCCTTTTTTTATATTGCTGACACAGCATTTTATGTTCAAATTATTTATAACAAAGCTGACACCGGATAATAATTTGCTTCATTACTGTAATGTAGTAACATGTAATGCAGTCAGAGCACAGTCACACACACTGTTACACACACTGTTGTGATCACCAACCATCAGTGGAAAGTGACCATGAATGATAATGTTTGCATCTTGTGGACTGTTTTCTGTTGTGCTCTGCAGCTCTAGATTCCTGAGAGCAGTCCGGCCTCTGTGACACATGGTTTCTGTCCTGTGTGTGTGTGTGTGTGTGTGTGTGTGTGTGTGTGTGTGTGTGTGTGTGTGTCAGGGGCGGTGGTGGTGGTGGTAGTGGTTGGGGGGGGTCATCTTTTCCTGTGTTTTTTTTATGTGAGGCAGTTCAGCACCTCTCTGCCTTCCTTTGTTTCAAGGTCAGGAGGCATTAAACGGAGCAGGGACAAACCAAAGTCTGTCCACTCCTCTCTTCTCACCTTCTTCTCTATGGGACTTTTCTCTCTCTCGCCTTTTGAAGATTGTCTCTTTCTAAAGTTGATCTTCTCTGTCACGCACGTGTGTAAGTGTGCGTATGTCCCCCCGAGCAATAATGTGTTTGTTTTTTGCTCACACTTGCGATGTGTAACTAAGAGCTTTTAATGGTTCCATTACAATTAGAAAAGGGTCAATTAAGAGATTAAGTGGTGTTTTAGGCCTTGAGGGGAAGTTTTCTTCTCTTCATTCAGTGATAATCTGCTCTTTCTCTGGCACCCTCCTTTCTTTAAATGGTTTCTTCAAAGCCAGTTTAACAATGGACCATCATATTAACTCAGGTGGAGAACTGCTGAGTGGGACACAATGGGCAGATGCTGTTACTGCCACTAGCTGATAAAGACACGAGTTTAAAAGTGTGGTCGTTTTTGAGGACGTGTGCTTCTTTGAGTTTCTCGGCTGTACCTGCACCACTGTCATTAGGCTTTAATAAAACCAGTTTGTGTCACTTAGTTATGAAATACGTGTGGGCTAGTTCTCAATAACACTGTGACTTTATCAGCACTGGTGGAAAAAGAAACTGCACTGACTCAACAACCTCTGTGAACCTGGAAATTCAAGTTCAGTGAGTGTTTGCGATCCGCTCCACAGAAGCAGATTCTTGTGGTTGCAGTAAAACTGCTTTGTCCATTCTGGTGTATACCACACAATAACAGTTTAATAAAAAAACGACTAAGGCAACAGTAATAGCCGTAAGAAACACTTTTTCAGTGTCTCCTGTCAAGTTCAATGTGCTGAGGTACAGAAAGGTCGATAAGACATGCCTGTTGCTCTCAGTTAGGCTCGATTAGTCTGTGGAGATCTTACTAACTTTTTTTTTTTACTGTACTTCTAAGTAAAACATCTTTAAACTTATATCAGGAGATGTTTTTTAAGAGTCTCTTTCAAAATAAAAACTTGTAAAGTTGAAAGCTATATGTATGCACCATCAAGTATTTTTTATGTGGCATAAATGACAAACTTAAACGTGGCATACATGATCAACATTATTTTAATTTAAAAACGCTTTTAACAACTATGGTTAGTTTCAAAGTATGTATCTGAGGAGCCATGTCGACTCCCAGTATTGTGCTGATGGTTTCCAGTATGGAGTTGGGAGCTGGCTGTTGTCTTTCTAATATCAAAACAGAGTTAAAATGGGAAGCTGGGTGTTGTGAGATGAAAGGATGTATTGTGTGTATGATGATGAATGGGAAGGACAAAACCCACATTTAACAACCTGTTAAAATAGCCATAAACGCAGTTTCCTCCACAATGAAAAAAAAAAAAACTGAATGTTGTTTTCTAGGTCTTGTCCTAAACTTTGCCACACTGTGAAGTTCAGCTGAGTGTTTTTTATTTGGCCCAGATTGTAACAGTGCATCTGAAATTGCAGGACAACAACAAGAAAAAGCAGGTTTGAGGATTTGTTGTTCTGTCTTTCCTTGTGAGCTTATGCAAATGGCACAGTAGTGTGTGTGTGTGTGTGTGTGTGTGTGTGTGTGTGTGTGTGTGTGTGTGTGTGTGTGTGTGTGTGTGTGTGTGTGTGTGTATGTGTGTGTGTGTGAGCGTGCTTGCACCTCATTTGTAACAGTTTGTTGCTGCTGTTTTTATGGAGCCGTCTCCTGGACAGTGGCCTGGTTTTCACAAGCCTGCCTTTAAAAAAAAAAAAAAAAAGTGCTACCAAAATGACAGGAAGTCAGGAGAAGACAGAGGGGGAAGAGGGTTATTAGGGAGGGATGAGCTGGAGGGGGCACCGGTATTGAACTTAAAACAGCTGATGAAAGGGACTGTCAATCAGATCTCCTGGATCTCCTCCCTACTGTTGTGGTAATTACTCAGCATATTTGAGCTGGAAACCCTCCCCTGCTGTTTATCTTCTCATGAATTACAACATAGCACCATGTCTTCAAGCACGACTCCCATTTTATAGTGGAAAATCTAGACTTGCAGTGGCCTGGTGGTTGTATGGGTAGATTATCGGCCTGGTTCAAACGCTCTAGTTCTCCGGGCGCTGTATGTTGCTGCCCACTGAGGGGGATGGGTTAAATTACATTGTAACATGTACATGTGACATATGAAACATAAAGGCTGCTTCTATATCTAGATCTTATCATTTTATCTAATAGTTATATTTACACGTTAAAACATTTCTTCTGTTACGGCTTTTTAATAATGAACAACGCATTTCCCATTGTTTTCCTCCCCCTCCTTCCAAGTTTGCTTCTCTCAGTGTGGTTACACTCAGTCACACTGAAAACCATCACACACTCTCCCACCAGCCCTTGGCGCTGTGCATCAGCCCACACACACACACACACACACACACACACACACACACACACACACACACACACACACACACACACACACACACACACACACACACACACACACACATTCACATGTGCTCGCACATTGCACAGCTACAGGCGAGAAGTTATGTCAAAATTGATCCAGGCTCATTTTTGAGAAGCTAAATTTCTATGAAATAAAACATTGTTGTAGCTGCAGTTTAGTCATTATTAAAACTCTTTGTACTGATAACTACTGATACTGATTCTCCTCCCTTCTGGAGCCCCCAGGCCAAAGTCTAGCTCAATGAGATGTATGATTTTGAGCCAGGCTGGAGGCCCTATAGGCCATATGTCACACTGTGTCGTCCACATAGCTGTCCAAGAAGAACGCCATAACACCTTCATCAGTATCACAGTAAAGCACTCCTCATGTTCACTCTGTTTTTGTGTTGTGTGTACACACAGCTACAGCTTGATGACACATCATGTCATGTCATTCAGTCTCATGTCGTTTTTGTGATACAGGATCACAGATCAATTCTTCCCTGCTGAGACGTCAGCTGACTCACCCCTTACTGATCGTCAGTGCACGGGAACACAGACTTGCTGGCTTTATAAAGTTTATTTCGGGTTCATTTGCATTTGAAAGCAGTGTCACACGCAGCCACTACACACTACGCAAAATAAAAAATCTAATACGGTACAATGCATAACGCTTCTCACTACTCAAAAAATAATCTGGTAAAACAGGATTGTGCTAAAATAGATTCAGGAAAAAGTTCCAGTTTGATCAGAAGATTCTCATTTCTTGTTAGTATGAAACTGCAAAGCAGAGCAGAGCAGATTTCTTATACACTACTGCTAAAACAATATATATCTTTTAATTTTATCTTATTTATTTTATTTAACAGTATGTAAAATGTGATGTACACATGAAGCAGGGATTTCTCTTTTAATGGAGCCATGTTTTCTAGGCTTGTAAGAATGTATTTCTATAAAGCAGGTTTATATTTATTATTACTTTACTCAGCAAATGAAATCTCGATTCCATCATCCCGATAAGGAAGGTGTCTGTTTTTAGCGGGGCATCTGTTGTCCAAACAGGGATTTGCAGATCTGACAACAAACACTGACTTTGGTTGCTCTGTTGAAATAAGATGAAGTTTAAAAAAAAAAAAAAAAAGCTTTCTAGGTGGAAAATGAAAAGCTAGACGGGGAATTTTGTCATTTGACAGCTTAGATTTATAGTTTCGATTGCATGTGAAGCGCCGCATAAGAGACACATCCAGCTCGCTGACGAAGCTGAATTACACAAGTCATGTTGTCTCTTCTGTGTCCAACAGTGGTGTGTAGATTGATGTTGTGACATGCTATGGGGTGAGTTGCAGGTTAAGAAGAAAAAGGCTTTTTTTTTTTTTTCAGGCAGAGGCTCTGAGGCTGAGCTCAGTTCAAGGTGATGACAGCTGCTGACAGTTTTTGGCTCCTCTCCTTGTTTCTCCACTCTAGGTGGAGTCCAACCCCCTTTGCGCTCCTCCCTCTCTCTTGCTGCCCTCAGCACAACGTCTCTCACCCCGTCATGTTTCTGTCGAGTCACATCCCTCCACACCCGCTCTCGCCGCCCTCAGACGCTGTCAGTCACTACCTCTCTCCTGGCGCCAGATGCGGCTCCTCCGTTTCGGTGGGAGCTATATTTCCACTTGTCCTTTCAGGGCAGCTTTTACATTGTCACTGTTACTGTATAAACAGAAAACAACGATCAAGTTACCGTGCCACTCACTCAGCTCCACCCCTTCACTTTACCTCCCACACCTGGGATTAAATGCTCTACAGCTCAGTGCATTATAGTATTTACACCTCGCTCACTAAGCAGCTTGTTGTTGACTCATAAACCTGTGGTTTATTCTGACACCGGCTGCAGCAGAGTTAGATTCACTTCAATTCACTTTCTATACTAATTGTATATTAGTGTAAATAAAATGTTCATTAAATAAATGTTCATTAAAAATTAGTAGAAAAACTGGCTTAAGTTCGTTATGGATTATTATAAATAATATAGATAAGTTGCAGTTTAATTTTCAGTCAAAGTGTATTTATCTCATATCAGTTTCCAAGTATCAGTTGTTTGCACAAGTGAGCCTATAGTGATTTGTTGATGCTTATTAAAACTTGCTTGGCTGGTAGATTCAGAACTGGATGGTATACTTGTTGTCTGTCTCTGGATGTTTGTTTTGAAGTGAAGTGTAGATAACACGAACTGTTCAATGTCTGTGTTGTGTAAAAAAAAAAAAAAGACATTATAAAATAATTTCGCTTTAACGAGACGTTATTAGGGAAAATATTGTTAAAGTTCACTGTAGCACTTTAAAGGAATGGTCGGAGATTTTTAACAGTGGTTTTAATACAGTATTGATGTGCTCTCTTTTGCCCACTCTCTTTATCACCAGGAACACGACCACACTGCAAAGTTACTTGAAAACAGACATGTATCATTGAAGAATTGAACGCAGTAATCCCAGCTCCCCAATAACACTCACTGAGAGACACTGTGTCCCTGGGGAATCATATCCATGCTTTCCATTTAAATAATTACAGACATATAAAAAATATATGATCATCAAGTTTTTATTTCTAATTTTCTAACACACGAAGTCAGTCATGTTGTTTGTTGGCACATTTGAACATTTGTGAATGTGTTCAACAGACTGCTGGTGATGCACTTAGTGTTGACCTTGTTCAGTCAAGGTCAAAGTTAACTGGTCAGGATTTATCTTCACCTCTTGGCCACTGGGAAGTTTTTGTCCTTTGCCTCACCTTCTTTTCCCCTTTCTTTCTCTTTTTCTTTCTCCCTCTCTGTTTTTATTAGATTATTCCTTTGTGCCTTTGCTTCTCTGTTTTTTGAAACCTTACCACTCTTGTTAATGACCAGCTGTGGGTTCAGGTTGGGGTTGCTGCACTGGGGTGGGAGTCACATTTGGTTCAGTCCTGTGCTTTCCATTGGAGGTGACAGGAGGGGCTGTGACTTTGGGTTTTTGACCTCAGATTCTTTATTTTTACTAGGAAGGGATCCAAGGATGAAGCTGTTGATGTGAATAGCTGCCCAAGGTGACTGAGTCCCAATAAAGAGGCCGTCAGCCTGGCCGGGGGCCTCCTTCCCATCCCAGACACAACTTTTATAGGGCCCGCTTATGAGCCTGGGCAACTATTAAACCCTGTCCAGCCTGCACTGAGGAATTTAGGGCCAGGAAACAAGGGAGTGGGGGTGGAAATGGGCATAGGGAGGTGAAGTTAGGGTGACTGAAGGTGAAAGTTGAAAGACATGTTTAGAGGAGTCTACTTGTTCTTTAGTCATCACCTTTAAATATGTACCAGGCGTGTTACTGTGCTTTTGTTTGAATCTGTGTTCAGGTACCCACACTCTCATTCAGCTGGATGTGCTTGTTGTGTCCCTTTTACATTGTTTGTTTTCAGCGTTTTCATTAGCAGCAGTTAAATGACGTCGCCTGTGGCCGGCAAATGGTGTTATACAGTGTGCCATTTTCTTTAGCGAGAGACAGCACGAAGAAGCAGAGTGAGACAGCCAAGTCTCATAAACATCCCGCCTCTGTTTGTTCACATGGGGCTGTTGGTATTATGGGCAGATCAAGTTGGACAGCCTTTCACATAAAAATGTGAGCCGGTGCATGTGCTCACACACACACACACACACACACACATCCAAAAATTCAAATGTCAGTCAGAAAGTCAACAGAGGTATGCTGCTCCCCCCACTCGCCTGTAAATGGAGAAGCCAATCAAATCTCAGCTGCCAATCAGCATTTTATCAGCAGGGTCATCTGGCCATCAGCTAATTGTGTCTCTTTAAAGTCCTGTCAATCAGCAGAGACCCCCCCGCCTCCCTTTTCTCTTAAAAATGTCTGCCTTTGAGCTTGCCTTCTGGCTCCAAGGGGTGTCCTGCGAGGGGTCGGGGGTTGTTTGTTGACCACTCACTCCTAATCAGCTCTATTAGCAACTGTATTAGCTTTCATCATAGTTTCAAAGACTTTAAGAAGTCATGTAAACAAGCTCTGTTTTAGACTTTAAAGAGAGACTTTAAATTTTTTTTTTTTATTCCTCTCCCTGCAGCGGTGGAGACCCAGAGCACCAGTTCAGAGGAGATGGTGCCCAGCTCTCCTTCTCCTCCTCCTCCCCCTCGGGTCTACAAGCCGTGCTTTGTGTGCCAGGACAAATCATCTGGTTATCACTACGGCGTGAGCTCCTGTGAGGGCTGCAAGGTAAATGACGCCAGGTTACGTATGAAATGAACAGCTGTACTAAAACAAGGCCAGAGAGAGAACCCGATGTTCATCTGGAGCGTGATGGATGTCAGGACCTCACACCTGTAATGTTTGCTGTTGTCGAGCTGCCCTCTTGTGTATCCTTACAGATACTGCACGCTATTCATTCACAGCTTGTTTATAAACTTTTAATGTGCACTGTGTGACCTTCAAATCGCTACGGCATCGCAATTATATGGAAGTGTTGTCAAATTAGAGATGTAGCGCGTAACATGAAATAGAAATATAAACACATGAAATATTTGGAATATAGCAGAATATAAGGTTTTGTGTGTTTGTAGTTTATAACAGAGACCAAGTTCTGTGTGAAGCTGCAGCCAGCCAGTCCTATGTTAGCATGCAATGCAGCGCCCTTTGATTTTACTATTATGAAATGTAAAAATACTCCAGATTGAACATCTACAGCCATAGTAGGGGCTCCGTGAGGCTGTACTCAACACCGCTTTGAACAGTTTGCCAACAGGCTTGCAAAAACAAAGCTTACATACTCGTTAAGCAGCTGCAATGCTCACCAAGTTTAAAATCTTAGTTAGGCATGTTATCATGGTGCACATCACAAGGCATTTTGATCTGGTGAGCTACAAAACGTTTTCTTTTATTGCTTTCAGGGTTTTTTTCGGCGCAGTATCCAGAAGAACATGGTGTATACCTGCCACAGAGACAAGAACTGTCAGATCAACAAAGTGACCCGCAACCGCTGCCAGTACTGTCGGCTGCAGAAGTGCTTTGAGGTTGGCATGTCCAAAGAAGGTGAGTGTAGTCAGGGGCTCTGGGAGATAATTCTTTCTACTACTATTCTTACTACCATCACAGTAGTGCAACTGATTGTGTTACGTGTGTTCCCCTGCAGCGGTGCGTAATGACAGGAACAAAAAGAAGAAGGATCTGAAGGAGGAGGTGGTGCTGCAAGAGAGCTATGAACTGAGTGGAGAACTGGAGGAGCTGGTTAATAAAGTTAGCAAAGCTCACCAGGAGACTTTTCCATCTCTGTGCCAACTAGGAAAATACACCACAGTGAGTTTTGTAATGCTCATTCACTCAATCACAGGCATTTGTCAGAAGGACAAACACAGACAAACAGTGTCCCTCTATTTTCTCTCCCAGAATTCAAGTGCTGACCACAGAATTCAGCTGGACTTGGGCCTCTGGGATAAGTTCAGTGAGCTCTCCACTAAGTGCATTATAAAAATCGTGGAGTTTGCCAAAAGGCTACCAGGCTTCACTTCGCTCACCATCGCTGACCAGATCACTCTCCTCAAATCTGCATGTCTGGATATCCTGGTACCTACCACATGCTCCTATTGCTCTCCCTAGCTCTCCTTCCACCTTTTACATTCCCCTAACACTTTCTCACACTGCTTAACTTATAAACCGACAAAGGTTTAATTTCAGATGCCATTATGTTTGGGTCAATTTCATTCTCATTTCTCATTGTCCACTTAGATGCTGAGGATATGCACTCGTTACACCCCGGAACAAGACACAATGACCTTCTCGGATGGCCTAACTCTGAACAGGACACAGATGCACAATGCTGGCTTTGGTCCACTCACAGACCTAGTGTTTGCGTTTGCTGGTCAGCTGCTGCCTCTGGAGATGGACGACACAGAGACAGGACTTCTCAGTGCCATCTGTCTCATTTGTGGAGGTAATTCTGGCTTCTGTTTTAGGTTTTGTGACACCAGCTTCACGTCAGCTGCTTTTCTAGTTCCCTAATATCTCTGCTGCGTACTGGTGCTTAATTACCTCTTATTCTCTTAGACCGCATGGACCTGGAAGAGCCAGAGAAGGTAGACAAGCTGCAGGAGCCGCTGCTAGAGGCTCTGAAGATCTACACACGCCGCAGACGCCCGAACAAGCCTCATATGTTTCCTCGTATGCTGATGAAAGTCACGGACCTCAGAGGAATCAGCACTAAAGGTCAGCGGAGGCTTTTGACCACAGATTAGGGGAAGGGCTGGGTATCACACTTCAATACTCTTTGGCACAGACTGAATCGCTTCTTGTTAATCCTTGTTAAATACATGCGCATGTATCTGTGCAGGTGCAGAAAGAGCCATCACGCTGAAGATGGAGATCCCAGGGCCCATGCCTCCGCTGATCAGGGAGATGCTGGAGAACCCTGATGCCTTCGAGGACAGCAGTGACTCAGGGGACGGTGCTGCAGCTGCTCCACCTGCTATCCAAGCCATCAAACAAGAGGAGAAAGCCACGGACGAGTCGGCCGTCGAGGAGGAAGAGGAGGAGGAAGAAGACGACTACTGGGATGAGGAGAAAGAGAAAGGGGTGGACAGTGAAGGGGAGCTGTGGGGGGAAGTGGCGGCAGCGGCGGCGGCGGCCACACAAATGAAAGGTGTGACTGGGAAAACGCAGTGAGAGAGACACGGTGATGCTGCTTCCTCCTCCAGATCACTGAGCTCAGCAATCTCACCAAGAAAACCTCACAGAATTAGGCTCTTATACAACAGCAGTGTTGCGTGCAGCACATATTTACATACTGTACATAATGACTGAAATTATAATGCGTTCAGCATAGGAACCAGTGAATGGGAAAAGCAAAAGCACTAAATATGAGTGGGTTGGGGAGAGCGCCATTCAAAATCATTGTGCCAAAATTGAGACTGTAAAATGTAAAAGATATTTCCAAAGTGTTTTGTCCACACAGAGAGGAACGCGATGTGGTGGACGGGAATAAAAATGCACTCCTCTGCTTTCTATAAGGGCTATGCTTTGTATAAAATTGATGGTGAAAGTGCATTGCAACAACAAGGACTCGTGTGGTGACTATTCGCCACAAATATCTTCTCAAAATTCATTTTATTACTATTCAGAGATATGCGACTTATTTTTTTATTGTATGTTTTTTCTAAGCATGTGCACATTCGTGTTCTGTCTTTGTGCCTGTTTATGAGACTATGAGTTGGTATTTTGTACATATTTCATTTAGAACTGCTCCCATTTGACTGGACATGTGCGTTCTTAGCTTGGCTTTTATGCATTTCTGCTCTTTTGGACAGAGAGAAAAAAAAAAAGCAATAAGCAAAGATTTGAAACAGAGAAATAGCAGAGAGAGAGAGAGCAGGTGATGAGCAGGACTCAAACTCATGCAAGTTCCTCATGTAAGTTAGCTTTCCGTTGTATGAAATTCGAAAACATCTAAACAGATAAGATAAGGATAATTCCAACTGCTTTTGATCCAAATATGATTGTGACAAAGAATGCAAAGCAAATGCAGCGATATAGCTGAACAAGAAATATACATTAATGATAATCAAAAAATATTAAACTAAAGAATCAGTAGATTATATTTGACACCATCACACAATCTCAGGTTGACTCTGTCAGGTCCATGACTCACCAGTCACCTAAGAAGATCTTGGCATGAATACGCTGTAATAACTCCCCAGTCTAGAAAAACATCGTTGACTTTGCTGTACAGACACCCGGTACAGTAGCCAGGTACAGATAAGCCATAAGATTTTCATTTTTGTACAAGTGAGGATAAAGAAAATCAGCCAAACAGACGTGACCTTTTAAAAGCAGTTTACAGAAAACCTCAGGAGTGTACGTGTGTGTGTGTGTAGATGAGTGTGTAGCTGAGAGCTTTTACCGATGTCATGTTACTGTCATTGCGTTCATTATACACGTTGGAACTTTATGCTGACATGCAGCTGGGAGTAAAAACTCGTCAGGCCAAAGACATCAGGTGCCGGTGTAAGCTGACCTACGCTCACATGATCAGTTGCAGCTGGCAGTGGTAAACATTGCCTCTCACATATCTGACGTTGCGACTCAACCAACAAATCGACAAAACAAATTTATGTCAGATCGCGTGTCTGCTGAAGCACAAGGCAATAATTTTAAATGGTGTGTTCTGTTCTGTACTGTATGTACATGTATGCGTGCTGTATCTAATGGGTGATGCAAACCTGGATTTTGTAAAATAAATACTTGCAATTTGTTGTTCGTTGATATACAACTTTTTTTTCTTTTTTTTTTTTTATGCAACATGGAAACTGGCCAAGTCGTATAAAGCTCCAGAGTTGCAATGGGAAGATTATTCATGAGTACCTTGTCCATGGCATGGAGGCATAACAGGCATAACTGTTTGGATCTTTTTGAGTGTCTTCATATGAATGGTCCATTTCAAAAATGGTATGCTGTAAGAAACAAAGGAGAGCAAGATGCTTATTCCCTGAACAAAGCAGATTGAGACAAGATACACACTGCCTGTCCCAAAATAAGTCACCACCTGGATTTAACTAGGCTATGTAAGAGCCTCCTATTGGATAATTACTTCATGGATGATTATTTTTCTTTAGTTATTTAACCCAAACTGATGCAGTGATCAGCTTCTCATTATTAAACAACCATGTTTGAAGACACATCCTGTGGAAAAGATGTTCATCTGTTTCAGAAGTCAAATTATTGGCATGAATCAAGCAAAGAAAACATCAAAGGAGACTGATGAAACTACTAAAACTGGGTTAAGAACTGTCCAATGGAGAAGTGGAGTGATGGGAGCATCAGGGTAAGAAGAGAAGCGGGTGAAGTGATGCACCTATCATGTCTAGTGTCTACAGTAAAAGCCTGTGGGGGCAGTGCTATGATCTGGGGTTGCTGGACACCAAGGATTTATGTGTTTATTAATCAACAGTGATGCCACAAGGACCACAGCATTTAATTGTTGAATTATTGAAAGTTCTCTAAGCGTCTTCCTTCTCATACACACACAGATAAACATTCACCATTTAGCACATCATCAACCAATTGTACATGTTATTTAGTATTTATAGTATGTTTCTACATCTTGTAACCGTGCTGTTTTGCAATAAGTGCTTCCTGTTTCTTTTATCTAATTCTTTAACTTGTTTTTTTCTTTAATTTGCTCTGGTGCAATAAATAATGCATGAAACAGGCCTTAGCTCAATATGTAAGCATGAAAAATAGACCAAAGACAGATGTTACATTTCACATGGACAAATAGGAATTATTAATTAAGAAAAAGTGTAAGTTTATGGATGAGAAATATGTTCACTTGTATTATGTTATGGAAGAAACTGTATCATGTTAGTTTTGGAAACATTTTATCTCTGTTGTTTTTTTGTTGTCTTACTTTTCTTTTGTAAAATCAAGCTTTGTCGTGTGCAAGTAACTTCATGTCTTCACATTCAGGGATTCAGGAAACTCACGAGTTCTCAGTTTGTACCAAAATAACTCGAATACAAACCAACACACACAAACTGAAACGCAGAGATTGGGCTGATGTGTTCTTTTTCCATTTTCATGAAAAGTATTTTGTTTGCTCATTTGTTATTTGTTCTTGTGTCTCTTGTATTTTGATAAAAGCGTTTTTTTTTTTTTTGTTGTTGTTGTTGAGTTCAGTAGTCATCTTCTTTGCCATCACTTTACACGAGTCTTCAGACTGAAACACAACCATGAGTCACTGTTTTGGTTTCAGTGCACAGTATTCATACTTAATCAATGAAGAAAAAAAAAATCTTGTCACATGTTTTCACCAAAATACAAACTGCCATCAGCACCTCTTTATTATATTTTATTAAAGAGCCACATCTTTCCAACAGATGCTCACATCAATAAAGTATAAATAAACCTGACACTGCGCTCAGCAAGCTACAACAAAACATTTCACACTTGTCTGCAACAGACACCCACACAGTTTGACATGGTTTCAGGATTCACACTCACATGCAGAGGTCAAGGAGAGCATACGCCACAAAAACAAGACGTGATGTGTTGAAGTGAAGCTGATTGTGGCATCTCACTTGCATCATGTCCACGTTTCAATCAGCTAAAAAGTCACACAATCCAGAAAATCACGCTCAGAGTCTGAAATGAACCTACAGTAAAGATATTTTTAGACAAAAAACATCTAGAAGTGAAAGTCTAAAAGAAGAGGCATGTCCAGAGGTGTGTTATTTGCACTAATTTGGCACTTACTTATTGAATCCATCCTCAAAAATAAGCCACTCTAATGAAACTAAATTCTGGACATGTGAGACTTACAAGTAGTTTGATGTTTTCTTTAAATACAGGTCCCCGTGAGGTGAACGATCTGCTGTAATTATGGCCTTTGTGAGGGCCAAATGTCTACGTGCTACGAAACAGAAGAAGAATCACAACAAAATTAAACCAGGCCAGATGAACTTGTTAAACAGGCAACCTGCTGTCTTCCATCCCTTTTTGTGTTACCAGACGGGGGAGTCAGCTGTTCTCACTGTAGAGAGAGAGAGAAGTGATAATTTGACAGAAGCTGCTGAGGATAAAAGATAAACAGCCGATGATGCGGTTAATAAATAAGGTCGATCCTACTCTACTCCTGCCTGCTAAACATCAGCAACTGTATTATTGCTGCTATGTTTGCTCTTCATCATATTGTTATTATGACATTATTGCAACAAGTCTATCAGGCCATGGAATGTGAAGGACGTCCCCCATTATATCTTAGGAGAGGTGGAGTTGGAGCTACAACTTGCCGGACAGGGGGAACTTCAGGACTCAAGTGGGAAGCTAGTCAAATATTTACCCAGTCATGTCTGTTAGCACCAAATGCTGGAGGTGTTAATCTTTGTTTGGTTTCTGTGTGAATAGGAAAAGGCATACCTGTGTGTCAGAGGTGTGTGTCTCTTCTTTGCTCTGGCTTTGTGTCTCTGCAGGGATCTCGGCTCCACTGAGCCGTTCCAGGTGAGCGGACAGGAAAAGAGGTGAACAGATTGATCTGGGGGAGGCTGAAGAGGCCGAAGAGGCTTCCTCGTCATCCTCGGAGGAAGAGCTAGCAGCTGTTTGAATGAATAAAGACTCTTTACTTTGGTTCACTTTACAATGCAGGATGATAGAGCTGCTGGAGAGATTTCGTTACTCACAGGTAGATGTGGGAATGTCTCCATTTGGCTTTGTTCCTGGCACAATCCCCAACCTCTGCTCCAGCTGACAGATGTAGCTCACCAGGTCCTGTGAGTTTACAATTTTAAACCCCCGCATCAGAAAAAGACAAATCGAGGAACTGAACTGATTAAACAAACAGCTAAATTTGAACTGTCATCTCTCATTATAAGATTGTGAAAATGAAAACCAGGCTTCTGTCTGTTGAGCACTTTAACCTACTTTTACTGTCTGCATGTGTAGATGAGTAGCTTTCCAGAATTCTCTCTGCTATCCAATAAAGTCTTATGTTGTCTGTTAATGTTGTTACATGATGTATTTGTAATTTGAAACTAAGGCAGTTCAATAAATGCAATAAATTAAAAAACATAGAAAAGCAGAATATTCTCTGCAAAATGCAGCAAAGTACAAATACAAAGCAGAATTATACAGGAATTCAGGAAACGTTGCACACATTTCATATTTCACAGGGGACAGTGCAGAAACATCTGCCAACCACCAAACATATGAAACTGAAAAGAGCTGACTCCTTGCCTGTTTCTCACGCTGCTGCTCCTCGGTCTTGTTTTGGACCTTCCTCAGATTGGCATTGAGCTCCTGCAGCTCTCGCTTGGCATCACTCAGCAGCTCCTACAAGGTGCATTAGGGTTAGACGCAGATCATCCAAACACACACACACACACACACACATCTGACCTGTTTGCCGCTGTTGGTCACATGATAGTACGAAGAAATAAGCCTTCACATCACAAGAGCAGTTATATTTAAAGCCAAATGCGTTTAAATAGCAGTGATTGTGATTCACTGACTCGATTGTATTCGCTCTCTCTCCCGAGGGCCACCTCTAGTTTCTCCCTCTCCATCCTCTCCTCTTGGAGCCACTCCTCCTTTTTCTGCAGCTCAAAGCTCAGTTCTTGAAGTTTCCGTTTATCAGTCTGCATGAAAACAAACAGAAAAGAAGCACATATAACAACAAAGTCGCCTCTGCACACTCGTCTCGCTCGGGCAGCATTAGGCTCTTTGTGCTCACTTCTGCTGCATGTTTGTAAGCCTCTCTCTCCAGAGCCCAGTTGGCGCGCTCCTCCCTGATGACCAGGTTCTCCTCAGATAGCTGCAGGGTCAGCTGGGCCAGTTGCATCCGGGCTTGGTGCAGCTCGGTGTGGGTGTGGCCCTGACTTTTGCCCAGCTCCCTCAGCTCCCTGCGCAGGTTCTCGGCTGCAAGCTCACTAGCCTCCAGACGCTCCTGCAGCCTTTGCACCTCAGCCAGAGCAAGTTCGTTTTCCACCTGAAATCAGGAGAAGATACATGAGTGCAGAAATAATAATACACAGACATTAGGGAAAGAAATGTTTTAGCCAGCACCCACAACCTGCAGAGACTTTCTCTTCTCCTCATCGTGCTTCATTTGACTGGACATCTTCTTCACTCGCTCTTTCAGCCTGCGGATAGTAGGGGGAGCAAATGTTAGGCTCAGTTTAGGATCAAGACACTGGAGGGATACGTGTTTGAGCTGCCACATGTCTCTGACACCTACCTATCCAGATCCAAGTTCCCCTCTTTCTCCCTGTCCGTCAGAAGCTTCACATCGTTCTCCAGGCGTTTGATTCGCTGCTGACTCTCGGCCTTTTCAGCCATCAGGTTTCTCAGCTCAGAGCTCAGGCTTTCCTGACTATACTTCACATCCTTTCAGTGTTGTTGGGAGAAGAGAAATGATTACAGATCTCTACTGGGTATTTTTAATCAAACCCAGGACAGTGCTACACCTGTTTATTCACAGTCTGCCTGTACCTTGTGTTTTCCCTCCATCTGCTTCAACATGTTGCAGTTTTGTCTCAGGTTGTCTCTGAGCTCGTTGATCTCCTCCATCATTGCTCCTCTTTCACTCTCCCACTCCATCCTTGCTTTTTTGTTGCCCTCTTTGTCGTCCTCGGCCTCTTTTTTCGACGCGTCCAGGGCCTGCTGTAAATGCGTTTGCTTTTTTAAGCATTCCTCCAGTCGAGTCTGTTCTCGGCAGAAGGGGGAAACAGGCAGGTTTGCTTTATTTACTCTTTATTTCGCTTTGTCTTTCGTTTGAGGTTTCTCTCCCTACCTGAAGCAGCTGAGCTCTGGGGATGACAAGGAGCAGCTCTTCCTCTCCGTCGTCCTCGTCTCGTTCCTCCTTCAGAGTCTCCAGCTCCTCCAGCGGTTTGGGAGCACAGAAAGTGAAGGGACGACTACATGCGCACACCTCTCCCAGCGTATCCACGTACACGAACTGGTACTCCACAGTACTGGGGCGGGGCAGGTAACATGCTGTGTTGAGTGGACATATTTGATTAATGGCTTTCAGTTAGCCCCGTATGAAGGGTACAAATGAAGTTGATATCTTGTGCTTTAGTGTGCTATGACATCACTGTTGTGTGGTTGCAGATGCAGCTCAACACATTTCTGACCACACCCATCAGTGATGTTTTTTGTTATTATTATTTATATAGTTAGACTAATTTCTTACCATGGAAAAGTGCACAGCCGTCAACACTGGATCCCTCAGTGTAGCCTTCAGGAACCAGAGCCCATGTATATGTGTAATAGTCCTTCACTGAAGACCATCCCACCTGTGGCATGAAAGCAAACACACTTTTAGCATCAAACTATATAAACGTGCTTCTAAAAAATGAATTTCTGTTTTAGTGTGGGGGTATTATTGGCGCTAAAGTGGGAAGATCTACCTCAAATATCCCTATCCAGTCACTGCTGCTCCACTGATGGTCAGAGGTCAGGCTGTAGTGGCACTCCACTCTGGTCTGGGGGAAGTATAGTTGCCCCACATTTCGAAACACCACCGTGAACTGTTTATCCATGGTAATAGGAAGCTGTGCCATTGAGGAAGAAAACATCCGTGGATGCAGTGAAATGAGGTCAAGTTTCAGTCTGGAGGGGAACAGCTGGTGAAAGGCGATAGCAGGAATACAGCGTGGTCATAACACCAGCCGCCTGTGTAATATGTTTATAGCCAACAAGCTCACATAGTTATTGTGTACCGAGGTTAAACCATAATGTAATGCAGATATATTGAGAGGATCGTCTGCAACTCTCAGCACTGTTTTATTATATATGACAATATGTGTTTTGATAATTTATCAAGTTACATCAGAAATCATGTCAATATGTTACTGAAACAAGAGTTTTTAGAAATTATTATTGATCATGCAGAATTCTTCATGCCTTATATTAAAATAAATACACAACAATTTCTGTATTCACAAATAGGCGACATGAGTAGGTAACACAAATTAAAAGTCAGACTTTATTCTACATTTAGAATTAAGCTATTTACAAGTGCACACCTTTAATAAAAAATACACCAATACGCATATTTAGTGTTTTTTACTTGTTAACTTGTGAATATATTTATTCAGAAGTTAACAAATGAATCCTTCTGTTTGTTATTGCTCTTGTTAAGAGCAGTTCTATCTATAATTAAGTATTAATGGCTTTCTATGAACACATCATAACTGCATGTTTGCATCTAATACATTCATAAACCCCACTTGTTGCTCATTTTCATCTTACCTTATTCTGCTTTGGAAATAATGTGATGTTTTTTTTTTCTGCTACCTCATGAAGGACAGAGCTGAGCATCAATCTGTAGATAGTGATGAGCAATACCGTCAGGTGCAAGAGTTTCACAATATCTCTTGAACCATGTGGTAAAATTAGTGTTGGTGGGTGACTCATGGGAGATGCAGTCCACCAGTACACAGTGTGTTGCAAGGCAAAGCAATGCTGCACACTTCAACTCCCACAGTTACAGGACACGGGATCCGCTGCTGGTTTTTCTAACTCATTGCAGTTCTTAGAAGAGGCAGTGGAGGGGGTGAAGATTGGTAGGAGGGGGTGGAGCTGCCATTCCCTAGACCGAACATTTCTCTGAAATCTAACAACGGACATCCAAAGCATGAGGCAAAGACATGACAGCGTGATTCACTTATTTCCTATATACCTCTGAAAATACAGATGCACTGACAAGCAGTATTTATCAGCAGGGTTTTGTGTATAACACATCAGACACTGAGGTGTTTCTGTGACTTGAATCCAGCTTTGATATTGAAGAGCCAGGTTAGTGTTTTTTTTAATGGTTATCTGATTGCGTAACAATTGTAGTTCCAGTCCTGAACACCTGATGGTGTGGTTTTAGCACAAACTGACATTGAATGTGAGAAATGTTTTGCACGTGTTTGGGTAATTTGCTGACGTTTGACCTTTCACAGCAGGAAAAGATCTGTCAAGTGCGTCAGTTATGATGACAACAACACTGAGCTGAAAAAAAAAAAACGACACTATTTTAATATGTCAGAATAGTTTTATCTGTTTCCAACAAAAGGTGAAAAGCACCCACAGGACCGACACTGCAGATCATGACATGAAACACCCAGTTTTTCCCAGTGTAGCACTGTAAAATTAAGCATGAGTCAGCAACATGACAAATGTTATTTATTAATTATTTATTTTGTAATGCTAGGTGTGCTGAAATATACAGAATTTGTAAAATTCTGACAAATTAGTGTATAAATGAAAAAATGACAATTAAAAGAGCATTTAAAAAGACAACAAAATAATAGTCGGTATAATACAGAAGTCCAGCATGAAAAATGTCAGCTTTTACACAATGTTCTTTTTAAAGTCAAACTATTTCTCAGCTCAGTGATATGAAGAGTGAAAAGTTACAGAACATCTGTAACAGATTAGGAATAACAGACCAGCTCTATCCGTGCTGATATTGATTTGATGTTACATGTGTTAACACTGAGCATGTCCAATGTACCTGACAAGGAAACTGAATATTGAAAAACACAGTTTTGTTGTGGATACGAATCACCTTCTATTTACATTAGCTACAGTATACTGTAGTTTCTCTGTCCACTGATCTGCACACACATCTTTACACAAGAAGGAAAGTGTGCAGACATATTCACAGCACCAGTGTACTTCAAGCTTATCTTGCAGCTGTTTGTGAGGAATAATGTGAGTCTGCACTTGTTGTGCACTGCATCCTCTGCTCCCTGAGTCTTGTCCTGCTCCCCTCCTTTGATTAGCTCATGTGTTGCTCAGCAGCGACATGACACCCAGTTCTGTCAATTTGGTTTTGGCTACTTCCTCCCAGCCCTTATTGGCCAGTGGGTTCCTAGGCGACGGATGCATGATGCCCTCCACCTGCACACTGACTTGTGCAGCAGACAGAGCTCGCCGTGCCCGCTGCTCTGCTACCCGACCAACACCAATCACCATGGAGACTCCCAGCGCCTTCACAGCCTCACACAGTGCAGTGTCACACATGTTGAGGAGGGCATCTCGTTCAGCTGCTTTAAGCTCCGGCGGGGTCAGATTCTTCCCACTGGCGTTCATGAAAATCAGTGGGCACAAGTTGTGCACGAAGCAGTGGCGGAAGAACAAGGCCGGCTCACCACACAGTTTCCTGAACAACCCCCAGAAACGTGCACCACTCACTTCACTCTGAGTGCAGGCGAGCCCTGTGATCCGGCGCTTTGGATGCTCATCATGAGGATGACCGACCTCCCCAGTGATCTGGAGCCAATCAACAACTGTCCTCACCTCACCAAAGGGGACCTGCACAAAAAAAACACAAGTACAGCGTCAGTGCAGTCATAACTTTAGACTATGTGACATAAGAAATACAAACTGATGCATAATAATTGTAATGAGGGCCTCTCCATAGGGTGACAGTTCACATGTGGATATGACAAATTAAAAACACGGTTGTTCTTGTGCATGACAGCTGCGTTACCAACTTCAGTTTCCACTTTTACGCGCCTAAGACAAGACCATCTGTAAACACAGAGCTCACCCCAGTCTGTGCCATGCCGAAAGGTCCTGGATTCATCCCCAGAAACAGGATCCTTTGTCCGCCCCGACAGTACGTCTGCACGTAGCAGCTGTGGGTGTCCCACGCGTACTCCAGCGGATTGTAGATGTACCGCACAGGCTCGCTGAAGGTCAGTCGACGCAGGTGGGTGTTCAGCTCCAGCTCAACCTGCAGGAACCTGGAGGAAGGTGACATGTTGACCTCAGGTGTCAGCTTCCGTCCATGCTCGGGATCCCCGTCTCCATCTCCACAGGCGAGTTTGTCCGATTCTTGCGCACATGTGTTATCCTCCAACATTTTTCGATCGTGCGCGTATTAAACGAGATGTTGCTGTGTTGTAACGTAAAAGATTAGCATTAATATTATGTTTCTTTGACGTTTTTAGAGTAACTTCCTTCTATGCTGAAGGCTTTTGTTGCTCCGGTTCCTCCATGGAGCGATTTCTTCCTCAGGCTCTTCCTGTGTGCAGCGAGCAAAGCGTCTGCTGCCCCCTACAGCCACACTGCTGTCATTACAGCTGAAAGCCTCAGTCTGCCTACTGTGGATCTGGATCCTTTGTCAGACTCCAACTCATCCCACCAATTTGAAAACAGTTGGGTCCAAGGTCAGCTTAATCAACAACAGCATGCAAAAGCTGTCAGATTTTAAATTATATACATATAGAAATGGTCTAGTATATTGCAATAGTCCAGTATATCCCAACTGGGGACAAGGTGGGTGCTTTTATTCAGTCCCACTCCAGACTCTTAACTGGAACATTTATCTCGCCACTGTTCATGTACAAAGCAAAGCGTTCTTAAAATGATCAGCGAGTCCAAAAAAAAATGTCCTTTCGTCTAAACATGTGAAATCTGGGTCAGCATTAATGTCAAGTGAAATCAGGTCAGTCTACCTGGTTGCACGAGTAAGTAAAACAGTTCACTCGTGCATGTTAGTAAAATCTTAGTAAAATATGATCTTTTGTTTTAACTTAGAATGTCTGAAGCAGAGTCTACTTTTTCCATGTGAATTGCAAAGGAGCAAAATGAAGTCAGTGAGCACACAAACATCCTTTACAAATTCTTTTATTTCAGCATAATAGTAAGAAGCCTCTCCTCTGATTTTCATACGGTTGAAACTAATTGGATCACAAGGGTACATATTAGTTAGCCCATTTTACAATAATCATTGTAACATTTTTTTTAGGAAGTTATTCTTATGCACTCGTTTTCCTACACAAAATAATTAATATCAAGATCCTATTGTAACTGAGGACCATAACTCTGCATGCAAGACTAATAAAGAAAACAACTAATCTGTGATAGCTACTGTTATGCTGCTGTTCATCTAATACCATTATCAATATAATTTACTACAAATACCAGGGACTTTGTATAAGAAAGAAAACATTTCCTTGTGGCACTACTGCCTCTAATGTCAAAATAACCGAACATACTGGGCTCTCAACTGTACTGATCCAAACGGTTCTGTCCACCTTCTGTGTGAAGTTGAGGAGAAAAAGGCTTTGTCTAAAACCTAAAATCTAGTAGGCCTACAGTCTGAAGGAAAAAAAATATCCATATTTCTTTTTTGTCTTTTTCCTTTCACTCCAGTGTTTACAATTTCATCAGAATAAAAAAAGGTCCTTGAAACAATCATCAAAATGTGATGAGAAATCCTCAGACAAATAAATCCTCTGATCTGTCTGAAAAATTAAACCTCAATCTTATAAACAAATTATTTGAGACTCAAGGATTCTATTGCATTTTAACAATGAGATTGATAATACTAAAAACAATAAATGACAAAAAGTTATCAACAAGAGACACCAACTATATACTGTATTGCCCTTAAGCCTTTTTAAGTATGTGCTTGCACCAGCAGTGTCTCTTCCACAGATTAGAAATAGTGTTTCCAGAGCAAGTTAATGCATTTCTCAAACTTGGTCCTGCCGCTGCCACTGGGTTGTACTTATCATGTCAAGTCACTCATCCTTGTGCACACATTTCACCGTCTCAACATTGCCTTCATACCAATAGACCATTTAAATAAATCTTCCAAATAATACTTTTGGTAAAAATCACTTAACTCCTAAATCTCATATGTATCAAACTCAAACATAAACCAGATGATGTAATCTAGAACTCCATCTCCACATTCAGTCAAAGGCTTAAAATTTAAAAACAAAATTTCCAACTCGGCATGATCGAGAGGAGACTGCAGTCCCCTGAAGTCACCTTTGATGCTTTCAGCCATCTGTTACTTGCCGTGATATCAAAGAACAGTTGTCGTGTCTTGATATGTCTATGCATGTTCTGCCTTGTAGACCTCGCCAGTCACAGAAAGGATCAAGTTTGAGAAATTCTGCACGATCACACTTCTCTGTGCTGTCTGAGCACCAAACTCTTCCACACAATCAGAATTCATCACAGATAAAAGAAATAGTTTGTTACAATATTGTTTAGTACTACAATGATTATTTGTGTAGCCGTGCGTACTTAAGGCTAAACCCAATGACATGAAAGACATCCATTATTACACACCAACCACATACTATTTGGATAAAAAGGCAATCGTTAGTGTGTAGCAGAGTCAAGCACGTGTTGATCCTGCTATGGCCTGAGACCGGCCAATGCACTGCAGTGGGAAACAATTTAGCACTACTGACTTCTCACAAGAACTGTTCAACTTCCAGGAACTCCTTTAGGATTATATACTGTGTTACACTGTAATCAGTAACAATGACCCAAAATATTCATTACCATCACAACCTCTCGACAGCACACGACTATCTGTTGTAGCGCCACTGAAGCCATCAACATTCTGTAACCATGACAGCTTTAGGACAAACAAAATGTCTGGTAAGTACATCTGATCCACGATAATAAACAGGTGAGAAAAAGGCAAATTTAAAAAAAATTTAAAAAAGAAACACACTAAGGCCACAAGATTTTGTATACCCCCGTCATCTCACGATGTGAGAATCTGTACAAACAACACATGGGACTTAAAGTGGCCAACTTGCACTATTTTAGACCAGAATCCATGGACAGAGCTGGGAGGGATAGCTGTCTGCTAAGTACTGGAGATCTCTGTATATATACTGTGTATATCTATATATATACACACACACACACACACTCACACATACAACTGTAAGCACAATAACACAACTCAAGAAGAGAACTTGCTAAGGCTGCCATGCTGTGCCATTTCCTGAGTCATTAGCACGTAACACATGACACAGAACATGAGATACACAGGCGACACTCCTGTGACCCGACTCTTCACGTGTGACACATCTAGTCAACTGCAGGTTGCCCTCTTATCATCCACTTCTTGGAAGTCCTGGTTTTACAGTTGTGAAGAACTGTTATTACATTTTTTTTCAATAAACACACTCACAAAGTTACTTAGGTTCCCTCAGGATTTCACTAAAAGTGATGGCAAAAGACCTAATTTGAGCCACAATCTAATTTCTGCTTCCTTTGTGGCCAATCTTTCCACATGAAAAGAATTATCACTTAAGTGCCATAGCGAATAGAAATAGACATTTTCAATTATTTACACAAAGTCATCATTAGAACTGTACCTCCTGTGCTGATTGAGTCATGGAAATCCTGTAGTTTGAGTCATATTCTGAGCAGAAACTGCTTTCAGTGAAATGTTTAACAATGTTGTTGTCCACAGAGTGGTTTCCACGTTTTAGCTGGAGGTTCAGTTTTATTGATTTTGACCTAAGTGACAATACTTTTGTGTCGAAATGGGCCACGTAAAATAAAATTAGAAAGGAGCTCAAATACGTCTCCCAACCACCTAAATCCCATTCTGTTGCTAACATGCCAGGATCAAAAGTAACCAGTGCCCCCCCTCGCGAGTACCATCAAATGCAGATATAATTGAACAACAATATTTTTTTTTCTTTCTTTTGCAAAAATCAAATAGATTAAGTACAAAAACAGGACCACTGTTCATCACAGAAAACTCTTGTCTTAAAAAATGGGGAAGAAAAGGAAACAGTAAAAAGTTAACAAAATAAAAACACAAATGTCCCTCTGTCATTAGTAATTCCAAGACTGGAGCTGCAAGATCAGTCTGTGCTAGAGTGTGGCGTCACTAAGCACAGAGCTGAGAAGAAGAAACCCTGTGGCTTGTCCTGTCTCTGGCGGTGTTGTGGATGTAGGAAAGGTGGAATGTCAGACTGCCAGCCGACCTGGAGGGGGGTGAAGAGGACTCCAGGTTGGGGGTGCGGGTGGAGGTTCTTGGGGATATGGGCGTGGTTCGCAGCATGGCTGGTTCTCTACTTTGGCTACGCTGCGGCCCTGGCACAACCGCCGATGCCGCAACAGCCGGTCTGTCCGTGAAAAGTTCTTTGTAACACAAAAATTGGAGTTAATCATTAAGGAAGAGTAAGGGAGAAAGTCTGGTTCAGAACAACAAGCAAGCATAATACTATAAATAGCATAATATAATACAATAAAGATGAAATCAGTCTTTGTAGTGCACATTTCATACATCCAACATTCAAAATCTTTAGGAAAGTTACTTTATTTCACACATACCTGCTGGCACCGTTCACACTGGTAAGGCTTCTCCCCACTATGGACACGCTTGTGTCTCTCAAGGTGGTAGCGCTGGATAAACCTCATATCACACATGTCACAAGCAAATGGCTTCTCCCCTAAAAGAGCACACAAATACACAGTCAATGGATCAATTTTAGCATCTCATATCAAGATATGATATGATAAATATCATATCTGCGTGCATCTTTTACTTACTAATCCTTCTTTGTAGACTACATTTCCAACACTTGGAACTGCTCTATTAGTACATTTCAGTGTAACAGTGTAGTTTCAGCATCTGCAAATTGATTTTCTAAAAGGCCTCGTCATCAACTCATTATGTGTAGATAAGAGTGGAATTTCTTGTTTTCATGGCCCAGATCTATGCAACATGACCCCACAAACTGGGGTAAGTATTTTGAGGCTGGTTCAACATCCCATCAAATGACTTGACAATCCAAACTCGAGTTTGTTGTTAACCTGTCCTGTTGCAAGCGCCAGAGCCTTTTATTAGTAATAGGGTACGGTGAAGGAACGCATACCCGTATGAGTGAGGCTGTGTCTCTCCAGGTGGTTACGCTGAATAAACCTCATGTCACACATGGAACAAGCATACGGCTTCACCCCTACACACACAGAGCAATACATTAGCCCTACCACCCACAAGTGCAAGAAATACAACTTTCAAACTCAAGCTAGTAAAAGGACTAAATTACTGACATAGAGAATAACTCATCCCGCTTAAGGTGCACTTCTGATTTCTAAATGTACGTTGAACGTTCTGACATGCAGCTAAAAATGCAGTTGATGTAGATTTTATTAACATATTGTGAAGCAAATCATGTTTTAATCAAGTTTGAAAGCAAAAACATTGGGATCACTCATGCTCTAGATGAGATTCACATTTTGTCTTGTCTGAAAAAACATCTATAATATCCTCACTTTACATTGCAGCAAGATTATTTTAGTATCCTCTCATAGTCTTATGCTTAATGCCAATGATTATTCCACAAGAACAAAAACAAATAAATAATAATCCTGTTTAAAACTTTTTTTTTCCTACAAGCAAATGTACAGAATATTTTTTGTGAATGTTGTAGACTAGTAGATACTGTTAATACTTTTCCACAATGCAATCGCATGTAATAATAAATGCAAGGATAGTTATTGTAGAATTAGATGTTTGGAGGTTCTATGTTGATCTGCAAAAAGGTAATTGTCCTGTCTAACTGAATGATAAGCGGCTCAAAGGTAAATTAACTTTTCTTAGAACTGAGGATTTATTTAGTTTGGTGCCTTTCAAG
The DNA here is from genome assembly GCF_900324465.2 of Anabas testudineus. Lineage (NCBI taxonomy): Eukaryota > Metazoa > Chordata > Actinopteri > Anabantiformes > Anabantidae > Anabas > Anabas testudineus. The sequence goes on along the minus strand of NC_046614.1, from coordinate 11,431,019 downwards.
TTTGAAGTTACTCCAATTTTGTGCTTCTATATTCCGGATCTGGCCACAATTAAGGTGAAAAGTATAGATGGTTTTAGTTTTTGTTTGTTGTTGGCCAAAATTGCAACTAGAACAGTGATACCAGAATTCACAACTGGAATTTGTTCACCATGTTAGTTCTTGAATTGCCCTCTATCATTACTGATATGTACTGTAAAATAATAACATAAACGGCAGAACAAAGGAAACTTCAGCAGCATTTGTGTACAAGGCCAGCAGCCTTGCGCACAAATTAAATTTAACCTGCGTGTGTTCACTCATGCATTGGAAGTATGCAGAGAGAGGAGCCAGGAACACACTGAGACAGACTCTAAATTAAAACTACCATTCAAAACTCTGACAAAATATTATTACGATAACTTTGTTTTTTCTACCTGATCATAAAAATGGTTAAAGAAAGGCTGGTTACTTATTATAACCCCAGTGTCTGTGAGTATGGGTGGATAAGGAGCAATGAAAGCTAGATTTGAACTGTGTCTGATATATTACTATATTTTTTGCAGAAACACTTTGGTTTGGTGCTGTCTGAGGAGCGTTTTATGCATGTATGCACATCTACTCACACACTTATAGTGTAGACATGCTGTAATTCTGAACTTTTGACAGATTCAGGTAAGAGCAGGGAGAACTATCATGCTATCGCGACACTTGGTATATTACGCTTTTTACTTGCCAGACATTAGGCCGTGTACAGACAAACGTGTCCCCTAAAACTCGTGAAAAAATGCGTGAAAAAAAAATGTGCCAACGCAAAAAGCTCAGCAAAAAATATTCTGTTATAATAATTATCTAATATCTCTACTAATTACCTTGCAATTGTTGTGACAAAAATATAAAATAACTACTATTTGAAAATGTTATGCTGTTGAATTGTGAAATCCTGTAAAGTCCCACTATATACCAATAATTCTGGAGGGCAACATTCATTGTTCTGTCAAATAAATTATAATATAGGTTTAAGAAAATGCGAGACAATGAGTAAACAGTGGTAATTTAAGCATCTTACAAACAGCAACTATCAGAGCACCTACGAAAAAAAAAAGCATTTTGATCTCTTATATTTGCACAATGAAAGGTAAATTGTGATTTATATATTGTGAGAAGGGTAGGTGCACGGACCCATACCCGTATGAGTGAGGCTGTGTCTTGCCAGGTGGTAACGCTGAACAAACCTCATGTCACACATGGTACAAGCAAAAGGTTTCACACCTGAATGCAGAGCAGCAATACATTATTTTCAGGATTTCAGTTTCTATTTCACAATCCATCAATCAGAAAGACACTTTAAAATCCATTTACAATTGATGGGTTGTTAACCACAATTCACATATGTGAAATTTTCCTAAAAAAATGCATGTCATGTTTTTGTTTATCTCCAAGTATCCAATTAAAAATACATCAAACTGTGTTGGTCAGATTTCAAGTCCACAACTAAACACATTACATGAGCTGATGATGTCACAATCCTCTATTTAGGTTCATATACAGTAAAGACTTTGACTTTAATGTCACATTGACATATAGTGCAGTATAGCCTTGATAAAGTAAAATGTGCTAGTTACTTATACAGAATAAAAAACAATTGCCTCTAACATAATGTAAGTACAGTCTGATTTCAGTGACATGGGTAAGGTGGGCGGACGCATACCCATATGAGTGAGGCTGTGTCTCGCCAGGTGGTAGCGCTGAAAAAACCTCTTGTCACACATGGTGCAAGCATAAGGTTTCACACCTAAATGCAAAGTAGCAATATTATATCACTTTATCTCCATTTCCATTCTTTACCAATAAATATCCATGCTATTGGTTATTAACCACACAATTGCCAATTCATGCAAAAACAGAAAGATATATCAAATGGTCTCATTTATGCAACACTTCTAATTACCAACAAAGACTGTACAACTAACACTTGTATTAGGTTGTATTACCAATATAAATTAATGGCTAATAGATTATTAATTCAATTAGGCTTTGAATAAAAGTTTATATATAATTAAGTATTTTGTTTCATCTGTGCCTTGAAAGCTCAACATCAACATAAATTTCAACTAACTGGAGATTTTACCAGTAGTGATCACGCCTATTAGAGAGGACTGATGAATTAAGATATTCCTAAAAACTGTGACGACCACAAAAGCAGTAATAGAAGAGTTTACGTAAACAGGATGAAGCCAAATGTGTCTATACTGTTGATTTTTAGTTTTTTAGTTAAAAAAGTAAAAAAGGGCATCAATTATTTGAAATAAATTATCTTAACCTAGTTAAGTAAAAAGATTACATGTGACAGCAAAGGTTTTACATACAGCTGCTAATGCTCTACTATCTGTAAGATAAGACTTTTGTTTGTGCTACTGATATTAGCACAATAAAGACTGTAATTATGACCTACAAAGTGTGAGAAGGGCAAGGGCGCTGGCGCATACCCGTATGAGTGAGGCTGTGTCTCGCCAGGTGGTAACGCTGAACAAACCTCATGTCACACATGGTACAAGCAAAAGGTTTCACACCTAAACGCAAAGCATTAAGGTATTATTTTCAGACCTTGCTTTTTTTGTGTTCACAATCCATCAATAGGCAATACATTTCAAATATTTGTTCAGAATTGATGAGTTGTTAACCACTTTTTTCAATTGTGCTGATGTTTCCTTTATGAGAAATACATGCTTATTAAGTTTTTGCTTTTTTATCCCCAATTCAATAAAGAATCCAAATGTTTAAATCCGATTGTCAAATCCACAACTCAACACATCACATGAGCTGATGATGTTGCAGTCCTGTGTTTTTTTTGTTTGTTTTATTGTTTTACATATTAAACCTGTTAAAACTGTTGCATTTACACACACAGTGTAGGAGAGGCTTGATCAAGACATCTTTCTGTTGGTCAGTTCAACAAAAACACTAATAGCTGCCTTAAATGAAGCTGTAACATAATGTAAGCACAGTCTGATTTCAGTGACATGGGTAAGGTGGGCGGACGCATACCCATATGAGTGAGGCTGTGTCTCGCCAGGTGGTAGCGCTGAAAAAACCTCTTGTCACACATGGTGCAAGCATAAGGTTTCACACCTAAATGCAAAGTAGCAATATTATATCACTTTGCCTCACTTTCATTTTTTATTTAGGAATCAGTATCTAAGCTATTGGTTATTAACCACACAATTGCCAATTCATGCAAAAACACAGAACTTTGTTTTAAAACAATTTCCTTCATAGTGCTTTTATCCATTTTGTGGTGATGTAGATATAAACAAACATCAAAAATTACTTATGTTTTGTCAAATTGACTAGGAAACCATGTTAAAACCTAATGCTTCATATTCACATTTCCCCCCAAATATGAACAGGCATGTGTGAAGTGAACTAACAAATTTAAATGTGCACGATTTTAAACACTGAGTGTCATGGGCACGGTGCACGGACCCATACCAGTATGAGTGAGGCTGTGTCTTGCCAGGTGGTAACGCTGAAAAAACTTCATGTCACACATGGTGCAAGCATAAGGTTTCACACCTAAACGCAGAGCATCAAGAGAATTAATTTTGTGTCTCTGCCACTAAGAGAAAAAAATATCTGTACTACTATCTCGTAGCTGAAGAACAACCGTCTGGGCTAAATTGATATCTGTGGTTAATAACCAATGTCATACCCTAAAATAATTTACAAAGTTACAATGTAATAAATGTTTGTTTCAAATGACAAAATTCCTAAAGGAGATCTAAATTCCATTTACATATCATATGAGATCATGAATAGAATAAATCCCAAAAATAATAACTCATGTATAAATACAAATATTTAAGACTAGATCAAGCATTCAGATGTTGCAGCATCCTAATCTTGTGACTTGGTTTAAAATCGGCAGACGCATACCCATATGAGTGAGGCTGTGTCTCGCCAGGTGGTAGCGCTGAAAAAACCTCTTGTCACACATGGTGCAAGCGTACGGCTTCACCCCTATACACACAAAGTACCAACTTTAGCATAAAAAAAAACTCAACTGCCAAAAATGATCGATGTTCAACTTTACTAATTGCTTAGTAAAGTTCGGTTGCACTTATCAGCGCTTTGTTTACACTGGAAATTCTAGCATGTTTCAAAACATGCTACTCCAATTGGAAATTACACTTTTTTTTTTTTTTACATTTGACGGAAGTTCAACTGAAGCTGACCCAAGTTTTAATTTGAAAAATTGAGAAATCATAAAAAACTTGTAGACAACATTATCTTCAGACCTAAAAACAATTGAGGCAAAGTCAATGTATCTAATGGGCACATTCCAACTAGCATGACAGCAAGATTTTCAAACTATGCCAAGATGCTCGTGTTCATAAAATTTCAACATACTGCTTACAATTTCTGGAATAGATTTGTTAAGAACTTTTGTCACGCTGATCGCAGACGTTAGACTATTTTAGGCAGTTGGTAGACAACTATGCACAACACATTAAACATTGTTTTGCAGAGCAACTTGTGATTTACACTGGACAGGGACAGAAAAAGCTCTAAAAATCATGATACAGAAGCTAGCTTGCAATATAAGCAAAGATAAACCAAACTCTGTTCTCTCTGTTATGTATGACAGACAATTATACTAAACAACCAATAATAAGGACTATAAGTCATTTCCTCACCATTACCTTGAATGTGAAATGACACAATGACTAAACTACGTGAGCAGTCAGCTCCAATAGTTGCATGTTTTTGACCCTGTGAGTGTTTTAGCCTAAATATTTCCTACCGACATCAAACCCAAAGTGTTTTTACCCATCAGCTTTATAGCCCCACATTACCAACACCTACTCCCTAATTTAGAGCCTTAAATTGGGTCTACAGTTCAGCTCAATTTTCCTTGAGCCAGTTTTTGCATTTCCATTTTTTTTGTTTGGATTAAAGATGCACCGATCAATTGGCCAGACATCGGACAGACTGGTGTTAGGCCCAATTGGCTGTGAGTGGTGACCAGTCACTAAGTTCTGGTTGGTCCAATTATTTTACACACATAAACTTTCATAATTTCATTTCTTAACCTAAAATCTAGTTTTAACCCTGAAAATTCTCTTTGAACATGTGAGGATGAGCTAAAATGTCCTCAAAAAAATCTGTCCACACAAAGAAAAGAAAAAACATTCATTTCCTTTCTTAAAAGAAAATGTTTGAAATCTAGAATACCTGTAAAGCCAAAATAAACCGTGGAGAAACAACCACCATGAAAACATTCGGGGCTTAGTTATATTCTTCAGTTTCTAGTACCTTTTACAAGTGTTTACATCTAGACAACTACAAGTACAGCACTTTATTTATATGTGGAGGTTTGTAAAGAAATAAAAAAAAAAGGTTTGCTTTATTTTAAGATTTGTAAGAGAACATTTTTACAATTGAATTCTACATTGAAGTTAAAAAAGTCTGTATATGTTCTAATAATGGTCTAATAATTATTCTTAGAAAGAAAGGAAACCTGAATTGGCTAAAATCAAAATTGGTATGCCAGATTACAAAAAGAATCAAAAAAATCACAATCGGCCAGGTAAACTGCATTCGGTGCATCTCTAGCTTGGATAAAGTTTTAAAAGCTTTATCCAAACTTCCCTCATTAATGACTTAATTATGTGAATGTGACAATTTCAAATGGGTTAAAGACTGCTAAAATGTCCCTAGCCTATTTGACCTTATATACCAAAAATATATTTTGTTGACATTAATTATGTCTTCAAATTGTGCTGGTGAATTTCTTTTATATGCTCTTCTGCTGCAGTATAGATTTGATGTATTTATTTGAATCTGGCAGTTTATGATAAATATATAAATACAATATACAACACTGTGTACTAGTACTATGGTACTATAAAACATTTGCAGACGGCAAGAAGCCCAATAATTAGTAGTTTTAACATTTTGCAGCAAGCTCTTTGGTTCTTGGTCATCGTGTCATTTCATGTACAAAGTATTGGGAAAGTATCGTGATGTTAAGTGCTTGTGAAGCCCTTTGTAGATGCTACATGAAACATTAGCATATGTCAATATATTGACTGAAAGCAATACAAACTCGAGTTTGAAGCAGCCATGTAAACATTAGTGGGGGGTGCATGCATAATCAAAGTCAGGGAACGAAGAGCGATGGTCAAAGTTCAAACAATGAGGACATACCTGTATGTGTAAGACTGTGTCTCTCCAGTTGGTAACGTTGTATAAACCTCATGTCACACATGGTACAAGCATATGGCTTCACCCCTAAAAAGAGCACAATAATGTTAGATGTATTTCAACAGTGTGATGAGGTTTCAGGTTTTATAAAAACTAATAAAATCTTTGTCTTAAGGTGCATGCTTTGTTACATATAAAATTATGTTTGAGACATTATGCAAAAAACATAAAATAACCTGCAGACATCAGTAATTAAATTGGGTTTATATATTGAAATTTTGACAAATTTGGGCAATACATTCAATCTGCAAACACACTGACGGTGACAAAAAAACCCACCTTAATTTAATGTTCAAGTTTCCCATGTTCTGGGTATGCATTTTTAACATTCAGTTATAACATTACCGTTGATGCCTGCACTAAATTAAAATTTCTTTTTTTTTTTATAAATAATACATTTTTTGCATAATGTGCCTTTCATTTCACTATCATGTGACATAGTAATCATTAACACACATGCAATAGTACTATTACAGTGTTTAAAAAAAAAACAAGATAATTGACAGAGAGAGTCACTTTCTCAGTGGACAGTTTTCCAACAAAGCCTAAAAATTCTAGTAAAATTTTTTAGAAAAGGAATTATGGTATTGTATAGAGAGGGACTTATCAATAAAAAATAAACATTGGTAGGTTTAAATGAAAGGTTTTATAGTGAAAGGGGAATAATTAATTCAATCATACCAGTATGAGTGAGGCTGTGTCTTGCCAAATGGTAACGCTGGAAGAACCTCATGTCACACATGGAGCAAGCGTATGGCTTCACCCCTAAATGCATACAGTACCAAACTTTAGAAAGTGTTTACATAAACTATATACACAAAATATTTCATTTTACATGTACTAGTTTGTGTTATGTCATTACAATGTCTTGTGTATTTTCATGACCATCTGTAAACATGGGGTAGGATATAAAATGTGTCATGTCAACTCTAAAAGCAGTTATCAGATACAATGATATCAGATACAATGCCAAATATACTGTATGTATAACTCCTGATACTGTCAAGTGAGAGGGATAAGTAAAACTTATACCCGTATGGGTGAGAGTGTGTCTTGCCAGGTGGTATCTCTGGAAAAATCTCATGTCACACATGGAGCAAGCATATGGCTTCACCCCTGCACACACAGATCAAAATATTTTGTAAAACAACACAATTAACTAAACAGGACACAATCACTCATTATGTATCCAGACATGCCAAAAGTAGTGACACCAGTATGATGGAACACCAAATGCATTCAGTTAACATCTTCTAATTTCTGAACATAAGAAATACCTCAAATAAACAAAATTTTGCAGAACTCAGGGCAACTTTTCAGTCCTTACGGATACTTAAGGTTTATAGATTTAAGCCTAGGTGTAATTTACAGAAACTGCAATAAGGTACTTGAAAAATCCTTTCCAAAAACTAAAAGGCACTCCCCTCCAGTATGACCAAACAGTTGAATCAGCTTAATGAATATTTTAACATTTTACAAAACCTGAGTCAAGTCATCTGTAAACAAAAGACTGCTAAACTTCAGTAAGCTGGGTAATTGGGCTCTAATATAACATAGAATGGCGAACCCATACCCGTGTGAGTGAGGCTGTGTCTTGCCAAGTGGTAGCGTTGGAAAAATCTCATGTCACACATGGAGCAAGCGTATGGCTTCACCCCTATACACATAAAAAGTATGTAAATATTAGCTAGAAACACAAAATATTTTCAACACATACCATCAACTCTTCCCCTAGAATACCTCGCTTGCTTCTACATTGTATTGTCAACATGATGAGAAAGACGTGGCTCGTTTTGCATGCAATAGTTGTATTTTGTGACCATCAGTGGGTCATTTCATGCAAATAAGAAGTGTATTTTAAATTAGTACTAACAAAGAATTATTTGAGCAGAACAAAGTACAGTATTCTGCAGAGGAAAAGCTGATGATGTGTACATTCATTTGCCCCACTTTGTATGCACATATAAATAGCTCTTGATGTAAATATGAGTGTTGTATATATATTTTCCATCCTAATACATGTCTGGATACATATTTATGTTTCTGGATATGTGCAGATTTTACTCTGGCAGTAATTTAACCATCCTAAATCTCTGTAAATTGAAGGCCCTTCTAAAAACACTGCACCACTAACTAGTGAGCTACGGTAAGCAGACGCATACCAGTATGAGTGAGGCTGTGTCTTGCCAGATGATAACGTTGGAAGAACCTCATGTCACACATGGAGCAAGCGTACGGCTTCACCCCTACGTATACAAAGTATCAACATATTAGCTAAACCGTTCCTTTTTCATAAAAGGGAAGCATGGTTCACAGACATTAAATTACTAGGACCTGGATTACATCATGCGAATGGGCAACCTTTTTTTTTTTTTACTAATTAGTAAAACTGTCATCCTTCCTTTTCACATAATCTGTATTTCACCATACAACAAAAGCGGCAACAGGATATAAGCAAGCATGTTGAAAACAAGAAATACAGCAGCAGCAAAAAAGCAAAGAAAAGTCTAAGACACCACTGAGGTGAACATATTTGTTGCAACCTAAAGCAAAGTTAAAACTGGTTTAATATCGATATACCCCACATTAGGTCAGGTTAATAGTGAAAAAGTGTGTTTCCTTTTGAACTGTTTAAATTGTACTTGTTTTCTAGCACTACAAAGTACCTCAACTTGCTAATGCTTCCAATCTGATCTCTACCATAACAGCATAAGTATGTATTAGCAGCTGTGCAACTATAAAGAAAAATCTTAGTTTAAAAAGCCAAACAATTACGTCTTAGAGACACAGCATGTACAACCATTGGGTTGTATGTAAAATAAGTGTGGACATCAAAGAACTATTCCCATAGTATACCATGGCCTAAGTGAATGAGCTACTTTATGACTTGGTCATCATGCAATGTGTTAACACAACTTTAAGATGTTAAATGATCTTAGAGTTGAAATCCGCTATTCTTTTACTTTTTATGATTACACTTTATAAGATAACAGGAATATTTTATAACGATTATGATATAAATCAAGTTATTTCCAGGGGAAACCAAAGCACAAACTCTTTCTACTACCCACTGTGAAGACATTTTGGTGGTCTCAGTCACCCAATTATTTACACGTCTAAAAAGTTATGGGGACAGAAATAAATAATAACTATGACTTGTAAAAACAATTTGCCACCATTACTTGTGTGTCTGCTAGTAGAGGATAAGTCTGCCAACAATCGTCCAGTCAGAGCATTGTATATAAATGATGAGCTCTTTGGATAATAGATGCTGTTAAATTTTGCAAGCTAATTTGTATCTGTATGTCTGCAAACACAATGTTTATGAGTTCTCCAACTACAACAGATCCATTAATAATTAAATATTTCAGTTAATAATGTTTCTAAAATATGCAAAGTCTAAAAAACTCATGTACACCATGTACAAAATGTAAGTTAAGTTCAGCCCTGCTAACACAATAAGCACTTGTTTGCTCAGAAAATAAAAAACTACTAAATAATAAAAGACAGAGTAAATTTGTTTGTGTAGCAATGGTACAAGAGGAGTAATAGACTTTGAGGGGTCCACTGAAGCAATTTCTGTTCATTTCGAGTGTTTACTGAACTGCTGCTATATCTACATTTTTTACAAATGGCTGCGATCAAGTACAACTAGAAAAACACTATGCTGAGACAAAACAATGTGAGCAATCAGTCCAACATATAAACAACTCCTGTAGAATATTTTCCCCACTTTTCTGTTCAATTCAAATCAAACAGTTGTTTTGGGCCTGCATATTTGCTTGTATGCTGTTTTTAATATGCAGACTGTATGTTGTTAATGGGTCTCTCTAGACTAAGAAACATGTATCTCAATTATTTCTTAACTAAAACTGGGTACGGTAAATGGACGCATACCCGTATGAGTGAGTCTGTGTCTCTCCAGGTGGTAACGCTGGAAAAACCTCATGTCACACATGGAACAAGCGTATGGCTTCACCCCTACACACACACAGAGCATAAAATAATTAGCTATTCAGTCTATTAAAGTAGCGAAAATGGGGGGGGGGGGTATATATATATATATATCACAAAATATAAAATGTGGAAAACAGAGAAAACAGATGCAGTTTCCTTAATGAGCTAAGGTTTACTCAAGCTACTGGGATACTGAAATAAAATATATATATAAATACTAAATCATGCCAACTAAGCTGTGTAGATGTGATCAATACTAGTTTATGGTTGATGCATTGCTCTGTTGTCAAATTTGGGGCAGTAGGGGTAGTACTTACCCTTACCTTACTGTATACTTCTCAAAAAAAGAGTTTTCAGTGAAAAGGTATAATGCAAATATAGAAAGTATGCATGATTTTCAGTCCTTAATTTTCATTTTAGATTAATAATTAACATAGTTCTTTGATGTCCATGTACTTATTTTCACTGACAAAATTAAAGAAACATACAAAAAATACATATATCTTGCATGTTTCTGTGGCCTATACTTGTAGGCTTTCACAGACACGCACACACATATATATATATATGCATCTGTGTGTGTGTGTGTGTATATATATATATATATATTTATATTTATATACACAGTATACATATATACTGTGTGTATACACACACATACACACAGTATATTTGTATGTATACACACACACACACAAACATTAGGGTCCAAAAGTTTAAGTCCACTTTCAAGTCCACTATTAAAAAGTCTTGTTTCCAGAAGTAAATTTATTTACATGTATTCTCAGGTTTTAATCAACAATCTTATTCAGCCGGTACTGCAGGTATTCTTTGCAACACAAAGCTAAAATTACTTTTCTTTTTACAAAGACCTATATGCTCACGAAATTAAAATGGTCACCAACATCCCACTACTGCTGGTTCTATAATGTTGAGTTACAACTGAATCAAACTTTGAACTGGTCAATTAGCATTGTTTTCCAGCTTTCCAAGTTTTCCAGCACACAACTGCTTCTAAACTGAAAGTTCTACAGGGACAACATGCTGGAAACACTTTCTGAAGTCAAACCAAGACGAGGCAGACTAAGAATAAAGGAGGTCAGTATGCATCAACAGAAGTGCTTGTCAAATGGTCAAACAGAGTGGGTGGTCAATGTGGTCTGTTGTACTTGAAACTACAACCAGCTGTGATAGTGCGTTATACAGTGCTGCTCTGCACAAGGTGTCCACACAGCATCTGCTACATGGCAGAACATGCAGTATTGATAGCCTGGGTATAGCTACTCCTTAAACTGGCCACACTGGATGAAAACCAGTATATCAAACTGACATCTCTGCAAGACTCAACAGCATTTGCACAACACAAATTCAAGTAAACAATACACATCCTACTTTACTCATTAAAACAATTTAACAATAAAACAGTGTGAAAAATAAAGGTATGGGCCAAACAATAGCAACGTGTGGCAGTTGAAACTTATTTGTACACATGAATCCAAGTTTGAACTTGCAAGATTCTAAGAAACTCACAAAAGAGGCTACTGTCTGCCTCCGCAAGCACCAAAACTCAACCCCAGTGAATAATATTTGAGAAATAGGTTGAATGTACCTCATCAATATCTTTGATGAGGCATGCAAATGCAAATATTTTTTTAACTGATTCCAGTCAAATTTTCATCTGTGATAACAAATAATAAACAACCAAAAACCAAAACACATAACATCCTAAGAGTTTTTAATAGTGGACTCGGGACCATTGGACCACACTGTGATAAATTGATTTCTTTAAATTTTCCTTAATGTGAGGGGACAAATATTCATAAAAAAATAATGTATTTTGGGGCTGAACAGATTTTGAGGGATGGCTTTGTTGGAAATGACTGTCCAGAGACAAAATTAACCCTGAGCATCTGTCCATTGATTCAAGTGACAGACTACAGAGGTAGTCCAGTTTATGTAATATGGGTACGGTTAAAAGACGCATACCCGTGTGAATGAGGCTGTGTCTCTCCAGGTGGTAACGCTGAATAAACCTCATGTCACATACGGCACAAGCATACGGCTTCTCCCCTAAACCGAAGAGCACCAGTTTTAGTTCAAGTCCCCACAGATACCACCAATTAGCTGTGAGGCAAAAGCTATTACCAAACAAGGTTTTTAAGCAGACCATTGCAAAACCTTAACAGTTGCTGCACATTCCTAGATTCAGTCCAACTCAAGCTTTCAGGGCCTCTTTCAACAAATGATTTACGTATTCAGGTATTAGAAGTTGCTTGGCTTAACTGTGAACTTGTTCCAGACTCAAACCATACCTGTGTGAATAAGGATATGTCTCTTCAGGTGGTATCCACTCCTAAATGCTCCATAACAGTGATCACAAATAAAGTTTTTCTGCACTTTGGATGATGGACCATTCTCATCTCCACCAGTGCCCTATGAAGGACAAAAAAGTTTGGTTGTTTCAAATGCTGCCTTAAAATGTTGTTACCAATATAAAATCTTATCTCTGTAGTTCACCATCCACACCCAACACCTCAGAATCTGATGAAAATCTAAAATTCCACTTATGAGTTAATATAGGCATATGATTTCTATTGCAATTAATTAACATGCATATGTTTTATGTTTTGTTATTCATTAAGTACAGATAATCTTCGATATAAATAAGCAATACATCAAAGTTTGTCTTAGTACATGTAACTGTCTGAATTGAGAAATACCCCAGTCTCTTCCAATGGCCTATTGCCCTCATGTTACTACTCCCCCTCTTATGCACACAACTGCAGTTATTGTGCTCAGCTTCACCCTGCTCCCCTCCCCCCCTTCCTCTCTAGAGATCCTCCACCCCCTCCACATCTTCCATGAACTCCTCCCCCCACCCCCACACAAACAAAATGTGCACATGTGAAAGCTCCAAGTCAGCCTCACTCAAATAAAGTTAAATGCTGTTACAAAAATATGTACAAGTAACTGAAGACACATTTTATGTAATGAGAAAGAAATTAACATTCATAGCAGAGGCCATTCCCTATTTTGAAAGCATAGCCACTGACCTTCCCTCCCCTTCCTTCTTGTTCTCTCACTTTACAGGGCGTTACTGATTTCCTGTTCTTTTTTTTCTGCTGCATGTCCTCGTTGGCCCTCATCTCCTTCTCATCCAGCAGGCGGGGAGCTTGGAATTCTCCTTCCTTCCGGATAAGCTACAGACCAGAAAAAGTCAATTATTTCCCAATTTAAAATTAAACACAGAGTATTAGAACATTACTAAAATGAAGTAATAAATGTCAAGTAAACCTCTATAATGTGCATTTTCTGCTAGTGCTAACTGAAGAACCCAAGGCTGAGATATGTGGGTTTGTAAATGTTGCATATTGATTTGAATGCCCATGTGGAACAAATCTAATAAATGAGAAGACAAGTATGTTCTAACCAGAGGTGGACAGCTCATTCCTGATGGAAGGATCATATGGCTCTGAGGAGCACGGTCAGGTCCCTCTCTCTGTGGAGGTCCATGGCCAAGTGGGGCTATCATTTTTTTGGGTGGAGCAGCCATGGAGCTGGCCTGCATCAGCGCCATACTGGAGAGGACAGCTTCGCAGCCAAGCAGCCCTGCCTGCGAAAAAATAAATGAAAAAAATGAAAACAGGGTACATTGTAAACTATAGCAAACATTTCAAAAACACCTTGAAATTGGTATCTGTACATTGCCAGACACATGGCATTTGTCAAACTAGTTATCAACGACAACATCCTGAGTGACACAAGACTGCAAGTAAAATTATTTGTAGCCAGTTTGGTGTTTTCAACAACAAACCCATTTCATATGGTCGCGGACTGAGCTGCTGGGCAGATGTGACATTGCTGTGGTGTATGTGAGCACACGGGTGGGGACAAGGTCATCCAGAGATCCGTCAGTCAGGATGGTCGGGCTGGTGGGAAGCCACACCCACCTCACTCATCTAGCATTAAAACTGAGGAAGAGGAGGATGCGGGTGAAACAGACAAACATCAAATTACAACATCATCACAAAATAGAACATATAAATATCTTTTTTTGTATAAATAATAAAATAATATGTGCTAGCTGATTTTGCTTTGTTTTCGTTCACAGAAAATCAATAGACTTACCATTACAGAAACTGACCATTAACAGAGATAGCTGAATGTGGACAGTAACTAGTCATACTGTATAATCTCTCTTCTGCCTATAATAACATGCTGCAATATGTAGTACAACTGAGCATATATATATTATAAAAATAAAAAACAAATACCTTTCCCTTGTTAGGTATCTAAAATCACCTCTCTAGTGCTACAGGGTAGCAAGTATTTTAAGCAAGATTCTGCCTAACTAATTTAGTTTAACAAATAACATGTATATAACCATGTCATCAACATGATACTAAATGCACAGCTTCAATATGAATACCATTTATTAATCAGATGGCAGTATTTTCAGTTTCAATAAATCAGATTTAAAATCTGCTCTCTGTTTATTCTTGCCTTAAACTACTAAAAACTTGATTTTCTCTTTTGTACTCGGAAACTAAAAACATAGGACATCAAGTGGTTCGGAGGTACTGTGCAAACCAAAAAAAAAAAAGGTTCCCCCCATTGTGTTCTGTGGTGAAACACAAAGAACCAACCACACCTGGATGTTCTGAACCATGAACACACAAACATAAAAACTCTGTATACACTTTTCAAGTATAGTAAAATTTGACACCGTAAACAAAAAAGCACGACGCATCGCAAACAAGTTGCAATGTCGAGACAGGGCTGCAAAGAAAATATGCTAAAGAAAAGTCTGTTTGGGGACAGATTTTGAAGGTGTAACCTCAAGCCTAGATGGAATATCTACGAGTTATAGTTATTTAATGCTGCAGGAGAGGCTTTGTAATACCATGGATAATAAAGAAGGAGGCTTTCGACATTCACCCATAAGATACTGATCTGTTAATTTACTGTAAAACGTGTGGTTCGTAACCTTAAATAACGTTTACCATGTTACGAGGAGGCCATTAACGTACCCAAACAAACGTTGCTCGATCTTGCGATGGCTTTTTCAGGTTTAACTCACGCTAGATTTGGGCTTTGTGTATTCTTTGGTCCAATGCTACAAGGTAAGTGTGGTTGTGCCATAATAAAAGTTAACGGTGGCCAGATTCTTCAACGCTATAGTGCTTTCGCATTTGGCGTTAGCTAGCTAAGGTTGCTACTAAAGTAGCTAACGCTAACCCTGACTAACACTAATTAAAACACTCCGAGACTGTCGTATTTTTCAGTCGTTGTCATCGTTGTAAGCAAATGAAAAGCCCAAATCCTAAAATAATGTTCCTTTGTAGATAAGTGTCATTTTCAGCACTGGCTGAGCTGGCCTTCGCACTACCCCCAGCCTAATCTAACGTTAGTTTTGCTGATGTTGAACAAGCTGGCTAACCCCAGCTAGCCAGCAGCTAGCTGCTCCCTGGCGCCTTCGCCCACTTTACTGTTAGTAATCGAACCATTTTTTCAGCCCACCTGTTTATCGATTTGATAGAGCAGCTTTACGATAGTATATATCTTGCAGACTGGACCGGATTAACCTTTTCACCATGATACTACTATAAGACACAGACTAAAGGTTCAAGACAAGACAGAGCGATGAAGACATTCGTGATGGCCGTCGCTGCGAGTGCCTCCCCCTCCCGATGATTAGGCTAACGTTTGTTAGCGAGCTAGCAGTGGCTAACATTCTCGCTGAAAATTACTGGGTAAATCCCATTGCTGCCCTCTCCGAGCATTCATTTTACAGACGAAAGAGCAGACCACAGCGTGCACAGCCACAAATGACCGAGCATCGAAGAGAAATAAAGATATTTGCAAATCGTTACCTCTCTGCTCCACTCGCCCGACGTTTTCAATACCGTCTAGTTTACAAACACAGGAAACGCCACAGGATGTAACCCACTCCCCCACACGACAGCAAAGCCTCCTCAGACGAAGAGAAAAGGGTCATGTTCTTCTATCAGCTTTCCGTGATCGGAGTGTTTCACGATGAAGTGAAAAAGAAAATTGCTGCTAATCCATATGGTGTAATATTGTGGAGATTTAACTGTAACGATGTGCTATTGTGGTGAAACGGGCCTCTCTCGGTTTGCAGCAGATTCAGACGACGACTGATGAGACGCGGATGAAAAGGAAGGAGTGGACACTAAAAACGACAGAAAACAGGGACGTGCAAGCACCTATACATACAGTGATGGTTATAATGCCTCAATCCGCTGCCCCTGTGCCCTGTTTGGCTGCAATGCTCCTCGGTGTAACTCAACAATAGAGTATTTACAATAAGACTGCTGTTATTGTCATCGCTGCATCTTTCATTCTCGGAGGCGAATTAATATTATGACATCATCACCAATTGTGTCAGTATGATTATTATCAATCACTTTTGCACCTTTCTTTCTTGTGCATTATACAAAATGTAGCGAGTGTCATTAAAGAGGCACTTTGCAAAAGAAATAGGATTTATTGTTTTTTCACAGCCTTGTGTATTTGTAAAATGTGTTGCATTTCCTGAAATCTTCATTTGTCTGCTGTCTTATACGATATCATTCTGTGGAAATGTGTTGGATCATTTGGCCTTCTTTCTTTTGTTGACTGTGTGTTTTAAGCTTCACCTATCTTACTTCATTATACTCTACAGAATAAACACTGAACTTGCTTGGTCTATTGAGAAATTAGATTCAAAAACATCTAGGATATTTTATGAAACGTTATGATTCAGTCCATTAGTTAACAAACCAAGTTTCCTGAAATGTTGGAACTTTTTCTAAAATAGAGTAAAAACTAAAATCTTTTCTTGATGTGTGGTTTGTACATCATAAGAACACTGGGTTAGTTTGGTGTTTAATTTATTTCTATAGGGATTCCAACTTCATAGTAGCAAGTTGTAAGACAAGAAAAAACAAAACAGACTCAGCTAATGAGAGAGAATAATGTAGAAATTGCACAGGATGTGTACAGAGTGCACTACAACACAACATTACATGTATATGTGATGTGGCGACATTATTATCAGTTTAGTATTCATTAAATGACC
Organism: Anabas testudineus; assembly: GCF_900324465.2. Lineage (NCBI taxonomy): Eukaryota > Metazoa > Chordata > Actinopteri > Anabantiformes > Anabantidae > Anabas > Anabas testudineus. Next base: position 11,413,738 of record NC_046614.1, on the reverse strand, counting down.
AAATTAATGTGACAAGAAATGTAAAAGGAAATTAGTTTTAAATATTATTACATTAAGTAAACAAATACTTAGTCAGGTTTGTGACTGAAGGAATTGTCTGGAAGTTGAGTCATAGCAACTGCATTTCCTTTTTTTTTTTTTTAGGTCAAAACGCTTCATAGCTTCTTCAGTCACTCAGATGAGTAGTGACAGTTTCGACCTAACAAGAAGCAAGTCCATATGCCAGGACTCAACTTCCAGATAACTTTACCTAGATTACTAAGAATCTTTACCCACAACTCAAGGAAATGTTTCATTCAGTAGAGGAGAAATTGGATAGAAGATAGAACACTAAGATAGAAGTGTTCCTTGAAATAACTGGGAGATCAGATCTTAAACTGGAAAAACTCTTTCTTATAGCACTCTGACTTACCTGCCTCTAGTTCAGTGCAATCAGTTCACTGCACTGCAACAGCCATGGTGCTCACCTGGAAAAGATACACTGCCTTGCTCAAGGCTTATTGGGTTTTTCAAAATAAGTCCATGATTTGCCTTTCCAGTATCCAGATGACTTTATTTAGAAGGCAAATGTGATGCAAACATCCAGGAGCACAGCAACAGCCATTTTTTATTTACAATTTAAAGGCCTACCAAAAGCTCCTAAAGCTGAAACTTGACATTGTTCTGCTGGGGATATGTGAAATTCAGGTCACTGAAAATATTGGTCCCTATACTGTCACCATTTCCTTACGAGCATGAAAAGACCTGCATAAGAGCTTTCACTTGAATGCATGAAATGTGCTATATAAATAAAGATGATGATCATTGTAAATAGTAGTGGTAGTAGAGCTGTTTTCATTGAACTTAGTGTTCTGTATTGCCGTTTACTGAAAACTGCGCTGTGACATAAACAATTTGAAACCCGAGTTTCTCAGTAGTCTCCCCTGCTTGCAATCAGCGGATCATTCGCCTGAAAATGAGCGAGCAAGACCTGTTTTTCTCAGGAATCCCGGACACGCACACATCGATGCGCCAGGTAAGGGGGTAATGTAATACCTGAGCTCATTGGCGCATAAAATCACGTGACCTCGGTCTTCCACTCCCGCGACACCTTGGCGTTGGCTCCTCCCCCCCCGGCTGTGCTCACCGTGTCAGGTGTCTCAAGGTTTCAGTGAAACAGCCACTCAACGGAAGTTCGCACAGGTAAGACAAAGCTAAACCTGCGTATGGTAAACAACTCAAAAAAAAAAAAAAAAACTTCACCTGAGTGTATCTTAAATGTTGTGTTTTTAGATTTAGTTGTTTATTTGATTTATTTGTTCAAGTTCCGCACGTGCGCTCCTGCTCTGAGCTCACTCGTCTTTCGACGTCATGTCAAACCAGTCCAGCTGCCGAGTCTGTCGCCTGAGTCTCAGCAGGACGTTTAGCAGATAAAATAGTATATAGCAGTATGACTGGGTTTATAGTCTCAAACGTCCTCTGTCATCTTCCTACTACACCTGTAGTTAATGTGAATTCAAACTAAGTCGTTTCCATAAACCACCAGTCTCTAATAAGGACTCCGCCTTACTTATGAATCATACTGTGTCCAACTGTATTGTGGCTAGACTTAAAGTAGGGGTTAAAGGTCAGTGTCCGCCGTTCCCTGATAACAAATGATTGAGATTTAGCTAACTGCTGGTCTTTGCATTTTAAAAAGCTCATATGTCAGAGAGCAAGTAAATATTTCAACATGGGTCCACCTTTGTAAAGGCTTTATTTACGCATTGTTACATTTGTGACCTCTGATCATTGAGTATTCACTGTCATTTTGTCTTTTCCAAAGTCTGATTTCAGGGCACTAATGCATATAGTTAAGTATGTCAGGAGGTATGGAGTTTCAGACTAAAAGCCAGAAGGAGGAGGAAACAAGCAATTAGTAGTGCAATGTGAAGGTGATGGTGTATTAAAAAGAAAGAAAAACCAGATCTCCAGTCTCCTGTTGTGGATATGCAAACTTGTGAATAGTGGCCTACATTTCACAGGCACATTGATAGCGGTGTGTTGATTTAAACTAATAATATTTGCTCATGATGCAACACTATGAAGACGATTTTTGGTTCTACAAACCAGGTCAGGTGAAATAAAGTCATTAAAAACATCAAGTTTGTGTTCACGTACAGGAAAAACATGCCCCACCCTATTCTTTATTTAAATTACTAACATTTCCTGCTGTGCATTGATAGTCATGCTCAGCTCAGCTATACTCTTTGTCGTATCAGGTAGTGGTTACATACAGTAACAAGTACTTGTTTTCCGGGAGTGTTCATGCTCTCAATGTTTTTTTCAGTTGCTTTGGCTTTGTATAAGGTTTAAGGATATTCAAATGAGGTGGACTGGCAACTGTAAACTCAGTTCACCTATGCTTTGCCTCTGAAGGACTGGTGATCGGTCCAGGGTGTGTCTCTGCTTTTCATGCAGTGGTTGTTGTAATTGGCTCCAGCTGCCTGATATCTTGCTGATTATCCATTAGACCCCAAAACCTGCAGTATTAGGAAATAGTCCAAACAATAAAGCACCTAAAAAAAGTACCTGAATAGTGGATCAACTGTCATATTATTGTGTTGTGTCTTACTTGTCTTTCTATATTCTATTCTGTTCATTCTTGCTTCTGCCCATCTAGAAACCCAAACAATAAATAACAACCAAATATTGGTATGTATAATTACAATTTCATAATGGACACAATGTGAAATACAAAATGTATTTACCATATACTATAACTATGACAATGTAGTCATTGGTATAGTTATATATAGCTGTTTTTTAAATGTTAGAATCAGGAGAGTCAGAGCTATGCTAATATTCAGTTTAGTCTAAATTCCTCCCAGTACTACCATTACTACCAGTATTACTTTATATGAGTGACGATATAATAAGTGCACCTCAATGAAAAAGACCCAAGATCAAACAGCTGAACACAGCTGTGAGTTACACACATAATTATGACATACAGTAAAATTAGGACTTATTACCTATCTCAGCTAGACCCTTAAACTGCGTCAGAGGCTCGACACCTGTCTGAGGCTCTTATTTAAGAGAGTGATTGTTGGAGTGACGCAGTACAGTTGTCTTACTCTCTTTTTATTAGGTCCTCTAAGGGTTATCCTCTCATAATGATAATATTCTCAGACTGAACTTAGCTGGATTTCAGGTTTGAACATGCTCCCCTGTGTGTTTGCATGCATAACTGTATGAGCTCATATGCAGTATGTACATGCACTCATGATTATCAGGAAGTGGACGTGTGACAATGACAGAGAGAATGTTGCAAACTTGAAAATCAGTGAACTAAATTACAAGATAGTTTCTCTTCGTACTTAGACTTTGACTTTGGCACCAACTGTCTGAAATGTGTGTGCACATCAAGATACATTTCAGTCGTGTTTATTGTTTTAAACAATGGCTTTTTTTGTCCATGTAAATCTTGACTGTTATTGTCATCATTGTGGTCGCTGTGTCTTAAACACACAGCTGGTAGATGTCAAGTTGATGTAAGCGGAAAAAAAGTAGACTGATCACAGATAAGAGGAAGGAAAGGGCTGTGCTTTTCTCAAGATGAATGTTCTGTTGGAAACAAATTGTTTGGGAAATTGTCTTGTCCATGTAGCTTACACTTGGTGGGTTTATGTTTTACGTGTTTAGGTAGCCATCAGAGATGGAAAGCGGTCCATTCAACCGAAGGTCCTGGGCAACACAGTCCCTGCGTATCACTGCCAGGGAGCTGTCACTGGTCAGTGGCCGAGGGAGAAGCAATGCCATAGCCGAACGTTTCTCGAAGTGAGTCACACCTGGTTTTCAAAAATGTTTGTTGTTAATTTCTGTTTGAAAAACTATCTGGAAGAACTTATTGAAATAAAATGCTAAAAAATATCATTCTGTTGAGGCCAGACGACTACCTCTCTCAATCAATGTTTTTACATAAGTTATGTTAAAAATAGGAGCTCTATATGACTTATTCAGACTGTTGCTGTGTGTGCTTTAGTATTTCAGTTCTACAGCATGAAAATAGGTTCTCAGTTGTGTGAGTTAGATAACAATTTATTAAAAGTGAATGTGAATAAAGCCTCTCAGAGTTTTTAAAACTTATTATTTGTGTCATACAAGAAGAAATGTGATGATTAGTAGATATGCTCTGCTTTGAGTCACCAGAGGTCAGTGTTGTTTCCTTCTCTCTAAGGTACCAGAAGGCTGCAGAGGAGTCAAGTGCAGAGAAGAAAAAGGAAGTAAGTTCCTGATTAAGCTTATTGAACAGGATGCTAGAAACGTTTATTTCCCAGATATATCAGTTTACATGTACAGTTTATGAAATGTGTCATACAGCTGTTCCTAAGTTTAATAGACAATAGACAAATGATGGCTTAGGTTTTTTTACATAAATACCATTTGTGGTTTTAAATCTGTAGTATATCTTGCTCATGGTATTGTAATAAGTGCATATGTGCTTTATGTCTTGCTTCATTTGCTCAGTAGCCACTGGAGGTGCTAAACTAATTACTGCATGTTGAGATGAGGAGTGCACACAAACACACACTCACCATGCCAACACTTTGTCTGCGCCAAATGTCTTGTCCTGGCTGACCTCTCATTGGCCACTTGTTGCGATGGGCAGGCTCCCAAACCCATAATCCTACTTCAGTGTAATCCCCTTGCAGTGCTCTCTTTAGTTCCAATTGCATGCAGGTTAGCAGCTTTGTCTGTGTGAAAGACTGATAAACAAACCTGGACTGAGATTAAATGAATTACCGACCAGCTATTACCATGCACAAACATAAGGTAATGTTATTGTTGTGTGTAATAATTGTTTACCAGTGTGTGTGAGCCAGCTGCATGAAAAGCCTGTTAGCTTCTTTAGTCTTTGTTTATATATGAGGCTGTTAATGACAATAAAATAGTTTTTGCATTTCTGTAGATGTGTGATATGATTCCTAAAAGTTAAGGCTACTTAGATATAATGTTTAACACAGAGAACAGAGAAAGATGCTCTGCACGCCAGTTTCTATGAAGCAATGCAAGTTTAAGTTGGCAGGCTCACTATTTAGACCTATTAACATCTAAGTGCGATTCATTATAACAATTATCAGAAACTAGTAGTATTTGTTTATTTGAGTTGATGCCACTGTTAGAGAGATACAGAAGTATATTTAAAATATTCAGGACAGCACTCTATGTGTCTGAGCCAAGTTTGAATGAGTAGTGTAAAAGGCCATCTGTTTGTCTGTCTGTGTGTACAGTATGTGTTGGGGAGGTGGGGGAAGGGGTATGATGATGAAATGAATAATCCTTTAGATAAACTATAGACATTTGTAAAAAAAATAAATAATAATAATAATAACATAAAGAAAAACAATAGTATTGTTGATTTCAGCTTAGCAAAATATGAAGATTTGCTTCCTTTTTCTGTTAATTACTCTCATTAAGGAGGGAATTTTCCCTAACCCTAACCTAACCTATCAAATGATTTATTAAAATGTATACAGTTAACAGACTGATAGTTACATCTGGTCAAGTTGAGTCCACAGTTTAGATATTCTTACAATATGTATGTCAGTATCTTTTACTGTTACAGTTGAAGTTATTCATTCAAAATGATGAATTTCCTCTCCTTCAACACTATTTTGGCAGCAGGCAAATAATTGTGCTGAGTCTTCCAGCTCAGAGGGCATGAGTCAGGGCAGAAAAGACCATCTATTGCAGAATACTCAACCAGTGAAAAACACGAGATGTGTTAGGTACAGCTGTCTGTCCTTCCAGGAAGTGGTTATTACATGAGCTTAGTGAAAGAATCAAGGTTTTTTTTATACATAGATTTTTACAGAATACAATTACATTATTTGGTTAGAGTTTTATAATTAACTTTATAATTAACATTTTAGTGAATGTCCATCACAGTAATCTATGAATCCCAAACTATATCACAAACATTGTCCTGATATTTTTCCTTCCATCTTGTCATTCTTGTCATTTTTTGCTTTGCTTTTTTTGCCAAATGTATCGTGCAGTACGTAGATACATTATTTAGAGGTATTATCTTCTGAAATCACCCAAGAGTGGAAAGAGTCAAAGCCGACACAGTGAACAAAGAGTTAACTTTTCCCTGAATGTATCATTTCCTGCTTTGGTTTCCTGGGTATTCTGACTCTCTCTCTCTCTCTCATTCCTGGTGTTCAAGGGGTTGGGCTTGCTCTTACGAGTAGATTTTGCCTAGCGGCTAACATCTGGGAGAGCTCTACGTTACGCTGTCTCACATTGAACTGCTCAGAAGCACATACCAAAGGACTCTAACTTTCCTTGCTGGACAGTTGTGGTTGCACCTCGTTTGACCACTCCATCGCTTTCATAGAGGTTTCTTTTTTTTTATTACTACACAGTGAACAATCTTGTCACTGTCCAGTTCCTCCTGTCCACACTGGACTTGCCTCACAAAGACAGTAATTGTGCCTCATTTTTTGTGCTCCTTTGTGTTTTTGTCCCTTTTGTCAGCCCTTATATTTCTTTCCTTTTGTCTGTTTTCTTTCTGTCTATGTGCATGTTGTGCATGTTAATATAATTTATTTATAGATGTATCAGAATAATTTGATGTACCAATAGGCTGAGTTATTCAAATAAGTAAATCTTCATCATTCATTGTGTGTTTTTGTAGTTTTGGTTTTAATAATATAATAATAATAATAGCATTTAAATGTTCCTTACTTACCAGAAGCTTGGCTACAAAAGCTCACATTGTTCGCTTAGATTTTATTAGTTCACTTATACAATGGTGATTTATTCTCATGTTCACATCCCCTTTTTTCAACGGGTCATTCCTCTTTTATAATTAAGGAAGTTCTTGCGGGTCAAGCTGTAGTAGTCTGCCTCCTGTTGTTTTTCATGCTGTTTGCTGCTAAACGTGTTTTTTCTTTTGCCATGAATGACTGAGTGGTGAACAGAGCCCTGCTCATAATCTTTTTTTTTTTTTTACATCTACATCTACAACTACACATCTACAGCTCATCTCAGCTACAGTATTTCCTGGATCAACTTTTGAACAGCTGTTCACCTAATCTGTCAATGAAGCCAAGCTCCTATTCAGGCATTTCCTTTGTTTCATGGTACTGAATTGGAGCTTGGACTGTATGTTTCTGTCAAAGGGGAAAAAAAACTTTTTATAATTTAGCTTTTAAAGAGAATCCATCTATTGATTTTAATTTGGCGTGTTTTTGTAAGCAAATTGGTATACTCACAATTCATGTCGTACGATCTGTTCTTCTCTTCTTCAGTCTTGTGTGACATCCTCCCTGCGGTCAGGTAATCTGAGTGATCTGAAGAAGCGCTGGGAGCAAAGAGACCAGAGCAAAGGTGCTTCCATCCAACCTGCTAGCCAACCCAGCGTTCGTGCCAGACCTCCCTCCTTAACCAAATCTCCTTCTATCAGTGAAAACACCCCTCCATTAAAGAGTCCTGTCCTGCTGACTGCTCAGGGAGGTCCACCTGTTAATAGTTGTGTCCAGCAGCCATCTGCAATTCCAGAAGCACCCAAAGCTGAAGAAAAGAGAGGGATGGACAAGGATGAGCTACAACACAAAGGAAAACCTGAAAAGGTTGAAGACCAAGCTCCAATCAGCCCCTGTGCCTCTTATGAAAAACCCAGCGTGCCACTGAACAACCTGAAGATGAAATTTGAGAGGGGAGAGGACACAATGGGCAAGGTAAACCATTTAGCTATTTCAGTGCTACCATAAGTAAATAACAATAAAAGGAAAATAGGCTTTGGCAGCCACTTCTTCAGACACCACAATTAATCCTTTAATAAGCACCAGGGCATCCTCTCAATACATTCATATTTATTTAAGTACCTACAAAACCCCTACAAAAGCCCTAAGGCATTAAGATCATATGTGTTTGCATCAATACTTCATGAATGAGACTCTTTGTCCTCTTTTTATCAACAGCTTTAGCAGCTGTGCATGTATTGGCCATGTTCCTCACACAATAACTACATCCAAATAGTTGGGATTTATTTTGCTGCTTGTTGCTCAGACTTGTAAAACATGGTTATAATTTGTGAATGCCCACTTGATAAAAGTGCAGAATGGTTTTGGCATGCGGCTTACTACAGTATGTTGTTTTTCTGACCATTTTAAAGGTAATTTATGAAGCTTGCTTACGGGTTTGTTTACAACTTATCTTGACTTACAGCAAATAAAATATAACTAATACCAAACTTAACAGTACACAACAAGTCGTAGTGTTATTAATCTGCTACTTTACACTTACAAATTGCAATAAGAAGTCATTTGTTATTGATAAATAAAGAAAACTGATCCATCTAGCAATGATACGTAATGGCTAAATACATAAATAGTATTTCAGTCTATACAGAAATACTGAGAAGAGTAAAATTATTCATATTCTTTTGTCCTGTGTTCCTTTTTCTCTTTTCATTGGATTTCTTTCTTTGAAATAGGCTTGTTCCACTTGGATTTACTTTACTCACTCCACGTTGTTTCTCTCCAGCTCTCATTTCTGTTTCTTTACACTCACTCTTTTCGCCTTTCTCTCCCTGAGCCCCAAACAACAAGCATGCTACTCTTCACCTTTCACAACAGAGTAATGCAGAAACATTCCTGATCTAGGGTTGTTCGCCTCAGAGGCACAACTATCTTTATCAAATCTTTCCTCAGTGACAGTGTGTATTTTGGATTTTTCAGCACTCCTGCTTTTCAGGTTTAGGTTCCGGCGTGTATATTACGTAGCTGTCACAAGACCTCCGCTGCACATGAATTAATATTCATAATCTAGCAAAAGTTACTTAAATTCTGCCATTGTGTCACAGTTCTACAGTAGCCTATAAAAGAAATACTCAACTAGTCTGAATAACACTGGTAAATTACAAATAGGAAAGAGGTAAAAAAGCTATGTAACATTCAAAGGATATACAAGTTGAGCTATATCACAATATAAGATGAAAATTTATTAAGCCTGTATTTTTAGGGAGCTCAATTGCAATAGGGAAATGGATGCACTTGTATCAGTCCTGGTGACCTGTGATATTCCTCTGTTGTGCAGACACGTTCAGTCAGTTCAGGCAGTACTTCACATACTGAAATGACAATTTAGCATAGACCTAGTGTTTGTGTAATGTGATTTATCATATACTGTACATTGATGAAAAGTTACAGATAATATAAATAAAAATATCAAAATGTAAAAATAAGTTTATAGTACAGTAAAATAACTCATAGGTAGGTCACAGCCGGGATTCTAACCTGCATGGAGGGTGGCGATCTTACCACTACACTATCCAGCCACCCGTCTGGTTTGTAGTACTGGTTTTGTTATGGCCTTCTGATCCTACATCTCGTTTTACTCTTACAGGGTGGCAGGGCAACACTACGCAGTACTTCATCAGAAGACATGGACCAACACAGCGGTAATGAGAAAAACAAAAACTGATATAATTTACTGACTTTATGTTGTTCTCAGTAACTGTGTTTACTTAATGTATTTGTGTAATTGATAATTAATAGTACTTGTACTGATGAGTAAAAAACTGGGTTGTGGTGAAAAGCTGCCACAGTTTTCATTAGATCACTGCAGCGAGGATATTAACTGAATAAAGTGTGATGCTTTTGTCTGCCTTAGGTCTGTCTGACAGAGTGCTGGAGTCATCATCCCTGAGGGAGAAGATGGCCAAGTACCAGGCTGCTGTTTTAAAACAAGGCGCCACACAATCTGTGAGTTCAGGCAATAGCTGCTGAATTAAAGTTATGTAATTACAAGAATACTTTGTTTTGTGTTTGTTTTTGTGAAAGACATTCAAACTTATTAAGAGTGTTTATTAAAATTTTAATGAAAGCTGCTGTAACGGCCCATTATCATTAAATCATTAACTCATTAAGCAGGTTCATGAAACAAACTGTGCCCACAGCCCAGTTAATTGAATCGAAAATAAATATCAAACAACTATGTATTGTAGTATTATATCAGAAATATGTGTTACCACATATTTGTAATTGTTTTTAAATGATAATCTCTGTTAATTGTGAATCAAGAAACTGGCAAATAGCTGTATACTATGTATAACAATAACACATAGGTAAAACAAACACATTTGTTTTTCTTTTTTTGTGCTTTCTCTAGGTTGTGACTGCAGAGGTACCAGCTCCAAAAACATCTGCACCTGTACCCCAGAAACATGTAGCTGTGTCTGAGTGTAACGGTGAGTCTTAGTGGGTACTCGGAGGACACAAGATGTGTATAAAAGTACAATATTAATATTACCAAATTATTATGGAAACCAGGATAACGATTCGATTGCACCTTTAAATTTTTTACTTTTGTTGTGTGTTTTGTGTGTTTTAGGTGAGAGTAGTGAGCCATCCAAAGCATCCAGGGTGAGTCAGTCAGACCAGAGACCTGCATCATTACTAGAAATTCTATTTCACACGTTGTTGATTATGGATAAATGTGACTTTACTTGTGTGTTTAGAAGTTCTGCCCACCGGTGAAGGAGGTTTGCATTGCCTGTCTCAAGACTGTGTACCCACTGGAGAGAATGGTGGCTTATCAGCATGTCTACCACAAAACCTGCTTCCGCTGTGTTCATTGCAACACAAAGCTCAGGTTAGTCTCTCTTATCCAAATATATGCTTAATTCTTAATTCACATCGTATATTTTGATTAAAGCATTAGGTATACTTTAGGCGTAAGTCTGTTCAGAAACCATAAACACGGAAATTACAGTAGTGTCTCCACCTTTGCTGCTCTCTTTTTGTAGCCTTGGGAACTACGCTTCTCTGCATGGTAACATCTACTGCAGGCCTCATTTTGATCAACTGTTTAAAGCCAAAGGCAACTACGATGAGGGCTTTGGGCATCGGCCTCACAAGGAGCTGTGGGAGCCCCGAGCCGAAGGAGAAGAAGGTGAAGAAGGCGAAGAAGGCGAAAAAGCTGTGAAGCAAGAAGATCAAAAGGAGCCAGTAGCAGTAAAGCATCGGGTCGAGAGTACTGCAGACAAACAGCCATCCCCAACTGTGGAAACATCCTCACAGGTAAAGGTTACAGACCTGACTGCCGAATTGGAGACACGTGTGCAGCCACACGGCCCCTCTGGTGAGAAACATCAGTCTACAGAAAGACTGGCTGAGGCACGCAGGCTGAGGGTTGCCTGGCCTCCTCCTGCTGGTGAGAACCCCTCTGAGACAGCAGCACTTAGTCCAGTCACCGAGGCAGTTCCTTCAAGCCGACCCTGGAGAGCCAAGTGGCCCCCAGAAGAAGCTGTACCATCGTCCTTCCAGAGCTCAGACCGGGCTGAATTAAAGAGCCTGAGGAGGAGCTCTTCTCTAAAGGAACGTAGTCGGCCTTTTACGATTGCAGCAAACCCCCGTCCTGCAGCAAAGCTGGGTCCAAGGGAGCCTCGTCGCCCTATAAAGAACCTGCTGGAATTGAGAGCATCATTTGAGGAAAAAAACCCACCTGAAGAATCACATAAAGAAAATAAACCAGATCTCCAGGAGGTAAAACATCAGGAAAAGAAAGGGAATAAGATGCCTCAGATACAAAGTGGAGAAGCGGCACGTGAGACTCAAAACAAGCAACAGGAACATAAAGAAGAACAAGGAAAGCGAGAAGCTGTCTCAGCAGGAGATGACAAAGCTGCAGTGGAAGGAGTCTCCTTGAGAAGCAAGTCCCTTGATATCTCACCACCCACCTCTCCACCTTTACAAGCAGTAGAGAACCGCGCCTCCAAGGATGTGAACTTCTGGGAGCAGGACAAAGAAGGAAGTGATGCTGAGGAGCTGAGTGCAGAGGATATAATCAAGAGGAACCGCTACTATGGAGACACGGAGGACTCAGACTCGTAGGAACATCTCACGGTCATATTGTCATACCCATCTACGATATTACACATTGCCAGTTTTGCTTTTTTCAGTTTATAGGTAGATGATTCATTTAGCTTTGCCAGATTTTATAGTGTTACATGAAGTTTTCAAAAATGTGTAATAGGTGTGTGTATGTGCATATGTTTGCCTTTAACTCCTGAAGTACCAATATTTGATTTTTTTAAAATTTAATTTAATTATTTAATTATACTGGAAGTTGGGCCTCTTTTAAAGCCAATCAATGCATTTCTGGACCTCATCTTCTGGTCATTACACCATCAGTGTCAGTGTTTGCAGATGGTGTCCCCCAAAAATCATTATACTTAATGTGGTAGGGTTCTTTTACTGTAAGCAGTACCAGGCCTCATGGGTATTTTTGCCCTTCCTAAAATCCAGATTAAGATCTAAATGTCATACCAAAAAGGATACACTTGTACTGTACTTTTAAGACATTATCTGTGCTTATATTTGCATATTTCTTCAATTTAAAATGTGCAAGAAGTGAAAACAATACTCAAGCAATTATCAGGATTTGAGAAACCTTAAAGCCAACATTGTACAGATCATGTCTTTTCTCAGGGACGAAGACATTGTTGGTGACGGGGCTCCCTCATGTTCAGGTGCCTTTGTACAGTATATCCTCTTGTGGCATTCAGAACTTTTCTTCTGACTGATTTTGCTTGTGTCTGGTTGGACCCTACTTTAAATCTGCCTTCTCGGGGGGAAGTTGTGCCAGTTCTCATAATGTTAAAGTGCAGTACAACATTGTCCTAACAGCATGAAAATAGTTGACTCAGCTGAACAATCCAATCTGTAGATTATTCAAAGCTTCTACTGATTCTTTCTAATAATCATTCCAGCCAAGTATCTCAATATATATGATAATCTCTTTTTCTTTCTCGATTAACATTTTCGAACGTGATCTAGTTTCCCTGTGGTAAATGTTTGCACTGCAGAATATTTTTTAAATTTTGTTTAATGACACATTGAGCATCACAGTCAGTTATTGAATCATATTCAAATGTATCAACAGGAGAATGCTGAGTTTGCACAAAGCTGATACTGTGTCATGATACACCCTAACTAGATGTTAGATGTACTGTGCCCGTTTTGTGTCGTTCATGAGGAACAATCTTTTTTGATTCATTTTCATTAGTTCAGGTTAACTGAAAAACTGGACTTCTGCTTGAATATATAAATTCATCCAGTATACTGTAAACGTGCTGTAGAGATAGCAGCTTCCTGATGAATGCACTTATTCATGAAACCAAATTTAGTTTTTCAGACAATAGTCAGTTTATGTTGTTATGGGAGCCTTTGAGGCTGGCAGAGGCATTCAAAGAATCAAGCCATAACTCTAATTTAGCCACAATTAGCCCTCCCCCAACACTAAATGGTAGATGTTATCTTCTTCCTAGAAACAATATATCCATCAGATGATGAATATGTATAATTTTGAGGATCTGAACTTTTTTTCTACAGTATGATTTCAGTTACATTTTAAGTTATCAGACGGTACAAAATGTTTCTCATATTAAACTTGATAGTTTAAGAAAAAGCATAAGCAGAGCAGTGCAGTGTATGTAAATATTCTTTATTTTTTTAATTATATTTGGCAGGTAAATAACCTTTGTGACAGACAATGGCTGACATACAGCAGAAATCACAAATATGATCTTAGAAAAAAACTAGGTCATTTTGATTTTCAAATATACCTGAGAGCAGCACATGTTAGTGATGGCATCGTTTTCAACATTCATACCTTTAATAAAAGATTCAAATGTTAAACTACTTTGAAATGTGTCATTTGTTTATTTTTACCCTCACAGGGTTTGATACTCCAGCAAATTGCTCTTCACGATTTTACCTTTAAAGACAACTGGTATCCATTTTATCTAAATACTGAGCCACAGAAAACACGTGATAGTATACTAACCTTAGCGTCCTTTTCTTTCATGCTCAATTTGTTAAAATGCTCAATTCTTTCAATGATGTAAGCTCATAAACAAGAGGATGTTTGGCATCACTTTCTTTACTATATAAGTTTTTTTTGTGTTTATTTGTGCATGTGTGCAAGACAAATGATAAGAAACATATTTTAAAAAATGTTTGTTACACTTTGGTACCAAGTGTCTCTAGAGAGGAAAAAACACGCAGAGCAATTTACAAGAGGCAAATAAAAAAACTTAAACTGACACATGAGTAAATGTTGGTCTGAATGACTTTTAGGTTCTTCTTTGGACATGGTTTTGGTTTAACTGGAACTTCTTTTGGGTGCAGATGTTCATCAGAAATCGGAAGTCTCTCTGCATGTTTTAAATGACAACAGCAAAAAAAATGAATAAATAAAACAAATACCTGATTAAAAAAGGCAACAGCTACACATGATTATAGCCAACCTTGTTTTTCAATTTGCTCATTCTGTTTTAAACAATTTAAGGCCAAAATAAGGTTAATGTGGTGCACTACAGTTTCCTTCCGCAAGATTTTCCCAGTCTTATCACTCTCACCACTGAGTGTCAGTAATAGACCATCAATAAGAACAGCCAACCTCTGCTAATAGGAACAGCATAGCTGCATGCTGTCAGTGGTGCTACAGACTTGCTGAAATATATTAATACAGATAATGTTCCTCCTAAAATGGACATATAGTTTCCATTTGTTAGCAGGGGCTGCTCTGTCTGGATTTTTACATTCATTATTCTGGTAAAACCCCTTTTTGGTGTTTTATTACATTTGCACTGTGTAAATAGTCAAAAATAGTGTTTTCCCCTTAAAAACCTGACTGGTTTAAGAATATCTTACAGTATAAAACCATTATAGGCACACATGTAATATTAACATACATTATTTTGATAATTCTTAATAAAAATATATATACCAGCATCTTAAACCATTCTTACAGCATGAGGGAACCACAGTGACCTCCTACACCAAACCAACTTCCACATACAGGAACATCTTGGAGCCTGTTGACTTGGAGGTATTCAATTGCTAATCTCCAAAATGTACCTGAGCCCCACTCACTCTCTCTTGCTCCTATTTCACCTCTCAGTTTTCATTTCCTCTACTGTGCTCAGCCACTGAGTGGGTGCAGGTCCACTCTGACTTTCTCTCCAGCGCTCATCATGCCAATAGTGGGGTAGAAGCCTTCTGCCGGTAATGCCACTTCCCTCCGGCCCACAACCTTTCCATTTCGAGTGAAGAACACCTGTTCAAACAAAAGAGAGCATAGAGATTACATGAATGTTTGCCTGGTTTATGTGTCCCTGGTTTTATATTCCTAAATTTTGACTGTATCTCACCGTGACCTTCCTCCCCTCCAAATCTTCTCCTTCATCCACCTCATCATCTTCAATGTTTGCATACAACTCATTATGAACCTTGCTAGGCTTAGGAAGCTCATCGAGGTCCCAGTCATCTACATCTACATCATCTGCAAGAACCCAGACAAAGAGTCAGAAAGACAATTGGAGGCTGCACCACATGATGAGACACAGCAGGGGAACAATGTAAAAATGTTCACCTCCTCCGTCAAGGTTGAAGTCACGTGGAAACATGATCCCACAGCCCATAATGTCACCTTCAAAGCAACGTGGGCCAAACGGTTCCCCGACCCCGCTGCCCTGGAACAGCTTTCCATCATCTACAGGGAGGAACAACAGGGAACCCGAATCAAGTTTTATGCAGGACAAAAAGATGGAACTATCAAACTCAAAACAACATTTGTCACTGCTAACATTTCCACAAATCTTTTTGTTTGACTGATCAGTGCAAAAAATCCATTAATTCACTTTCCAAACCTCTGATCCTGTTCATCCAACGCACATTGTATAGACAGACAAACAAACTCCCACTCACTTATACAGTCAATTCAGGGTTTCTACAGGAATCTGCATGATTTAGACTGTGGGAGGAAACCAGAGCAACCAGAGGAATCCCCCGCACACACAGGGAAGAACATGTCTCAATTACATTATTGGAACCATAATAACGTAGGTTTTGTAAGATTTCAGCAATGCACTGTTTTTCCTCTAAGAAGCTAAAGGAAGTTACATAGGAATCAAATAGGGTATAATGTTGTGTTCATTATGAACATAAAGTGTTAATTATTGATATTAGTAATATGTTTATGATGCAATAATTGTGTACAATACAAAAGACAGAACATGGGACACTGACACTACCTTAATACCTTAACACTACCTTAAATATGGATTTCATTTCAATGCAAACACTACAGAGAAAACAGTGATAGATGCACACATTACGATCAGCCAATACTCACCTGCATGATAGGCTATGGACCCTCTGCTCCAACCAGGATGTCTGTTTTTAGGGTAGTCCTGTAAATCAAGAGAGAAAGTAAATAAATAGGACACAAGTCAGTATATTGACGTGCACTTCAATCTTTTATATATAGGATATACATATAATTTAATACATTTGTTAATATATGTGGGGTGTATACCATATTAAGTAGATAATTTTAGTCAGATTAAAATTCACTTTCACAAAGCTGATCTTCTACACAGGGAAGGATTCTTGAATTTAAAAGAAAAACAAAACAAAAAAACAAACAAACAAAAAAAAAAAACAGATCTAATTCTAAGAGGTGTAAACAAAACACGGATGTGATGGTAGCCAGTCATAAGCATAACCCTAACGTGTTGGAAGCACGACAAGATAAAACTGTAGCTAGAGCACAGAAATAAAGAGATAAGATGTCTATAATGACTGCTATGTAAAAACAGATAATATGAATTTTTCCTGAAGCAATAAATAAAAGAAGAATGCACCATAACACATTTATCCTTTATCCAACATAAGCATTAATTAGCAACTGTTAAGCATGTGTTACCCTGAGAGAGACACCTTTGTTTTGAATATTGTAGCAAGAGGTAATGCTTGTGGAGGTGACGAGGGAAGAAACAAAACCTCAGGAATGGCCGCTTGATGGATTTATAATGCTCCACTAAAACCACAGACACCCCGAGAAAAACAATTCCTGGAAAACAATCAGCGAAATGACAGAGCTCTATTCTCTACGCCGTCTGACCCCGGGGGAGAAACATGCCCACACACAGTAACTAACAGCGGAGGAGTCAAGGGGAGCTTAAAGTTGAGGGTGAACTTAACCGTGATCCACCACCTCCCAGACTGTGGATGCAATCATACCCTGGGAAGAAAGACACTTAATCAATTAGTGTCCAACCCAGCGGAGAACAACAATATCTGAGCCATGCCTCATTTTGTACCTGTACCTTTCATGATATGCTGACTGCATCCATAGCAATTATTGCGCTGATCTGTTTATATTAAAACAGGATGTGAACAGTGAATTCGTGATGATCTCATGCAAGGCCAAAGACAGCTGATTGCATCTCTGATGTGTAAACATTCACAGTGTTCTCACAGAGCCAACTTATTTCCAAAATATGTATCGTAATTTGCTGTCATCGTTTGTGATTAAATACCACCAAACTGAGCAAATTAATTAGGATATCAGCCTTAGCCTGAGGAACTCCTGCATATTTTAAATTTAGTATTATTCTCTTTTATGGTGTTCATGTATGAAAAGAGGAAATTAAATAAAGAGGTGAATAGAAAAGTCGGACGTTCTTATCTGTTAGACTTATTTCTCATATTTGCCTGCCGTATTCCACTTAACATGGTAGATTAACTTGTAACTGGAGCAACCGTCTTTCTATGGAAAACCAGATGCAGGGGTAAAATGAGACAATATTTATTCTGTTGTTAGCTTTTCCTCTTTCAGTCATCCATCACTCGGACTGGAAATAGTGAGAGCAAATGGTACATATGAGGATGTGGGACAATGAGGTGTGGGGGGGGGAGGTTTTCTTTACCGACAGATAACCACAGAGTGTGTCAGTGTCAAACTACAACAAGGCGGCTGTTACCCTGCGTGCCAGCCCCAGGGCGATATAACACTTCTCTCCAGCATCTGTGATTTCCAGTTCATAGTAGTGGAAGCGCGTGTTGAGAGGCCGACGAGCCTGAGCCAAGCCCACGTCTACGATGCTCTTCCCTTTCCCAGTGTACTCGAGCAGCTGAGGAAACAAACACACATCCAGCAAGGTTATGACTGTTCACAGGAACATTAATGTTCCTATAAATTTCCTAGTATCCAATATAGACCTTACTGGATATAAAGATAACTATCCAAGCAGTATTAGGCTATGTGCTGTGCAGTCTCAGTACGTTTTTGCAATTTTCTTTTTTTCATTAATTAACAGGATCAGGATTTAAATTTTTAACTGAATAACTCATTTTAAAGGGCAAAACAGAAAAATGTCTGGAGCTATATTAATCGAAGGCTAATTAAAGGTTCCAAGCTGCAGTAATTCATGTTTAAAATATGCACAACATAATATATAACAAGAGATCAAAGTACTCTGAATGTGTATGATGTAATGATCATAACGTCTTGTGAAAGCTCACTCATGGTGTGGACCCACCTGAATATTATCATCTGCCTATTTGTGATGGTGACGTTTTATCTTTTTAAGCAACTGTTGTCCTGCTGTTTTTCTTTTAGCCTGCAAACTCAAAATCTTAATCCACGATAAACTAAAAACCCAGCACTGAACAGCAGACAAAAGAAATTTAGCAACTAGCTAGCAACAGATAAAGAGACTGAAACAAAACTTATTTAAATTCACTACATTCAGGGGTTTTGCTGCTTCAACCTAATCTGAAAAGATGTGTGGCCAGTGTTAGTGTATGTCAGCAAATTTTAAGTGTACTACAGAGTCAGTTATTCTTCACAACCCACGCAGCGACCCGAGGTCCTGCCTCATTTTCAAGGTAGTTTCTGTTTCACATTATCTGAAACACTCAAACAGAATGCAGTACTCATTCTCTTGTACACCGTCTCTTTCTTTTTTGTCAGAATATATTCACAACCTCGAGAGGTAAACAGCTGCGTCGGTGTGCCGTGTGACTACAGCTAACCTCGTTTAAATGACGGCTGGGAGTAAATCACTCACCAACGTGTAAACACCTGTGCTAGTTACAGTTTACCGGTAGACAATATTGATTTTCTTCTTAATAAACAGAAGTGTTTAACACACCTGCAAGTCAACATTTTAAATTTGTGTCCAAATGCCTCACCTAACATGCAATCACAAGTCTCAGCAAATTACAAAAGAATACCACTTCAAGCTATTGCTTGGACAAATTCAAAAGAAGTGCAAATGTAGTTGAAGGCGGACAGGACCCAGGATGCATTAATAAAATTGTCACTGTAAACCAGAAAGTATTTAGACAAACCTCAAAATCAGCGCAAACTGCATTAACCTGCTTTATTCCTCAAGAGCCTGAAAATCCTATAGAAAACCACCCATGCTTTGTTACCGACATGCTTTGTTTTTTCTGTCCTGACAACATTCAAGTAGTATTAAGATTTGCATGTGTAATTGATGAGTTGTGGGGAGTTCAGACTACGGTTTGTGGGCCCTGCATTGACACAGGACAGGGCCAGATTTGCAGAAGTGAATGACAAATAAATGTGCGGGTGGCATGCAGGATATGCGCTTTTGCCCAAGGGTGTTTCAGCTGCGTTCTCCTCCCATCCTCTTTCAATTCAGGTTTTGTGCATATCAACGCCTGACTCAGACACAAACACTGGAGCCCTGCTGTCAGAGGGAAGGGTGGAGACCAAAACAGATATGAAGAGAGTGGAGGTCAATGTGCACCGCTGGCACAACTTCTTTTTATCTCAACATTTTTATCTTCAGCTTAGCAACAGCTAACATTTACATCTGAATTTACAAGTGTGCACTTTGCCTCATTGATTTTCAATATGGATTTTTTCGGACTATTGATCACAGATTCACACAGATATACCATTTCCATGTAGCGACTCCACAGATTTAACATTGTTTGCACTCTTATAACAATGTTTGACACTCACAGCACATAAAAGTGATCAAAAACACTGCAGCAGAATCACAGCTATATTTCTTAAAAAACATTTATTATTGTTTTCTCTACCAAAGCAATGTATCTGTATTCCCCAAGAGGGTGGTGTTCCCTCTGAAATTTAAGATTTGCTATGAGATATAAATATTTCATGGGTAAAAAATAAATGTAAATCAACTAAATAATCAGTTCAGTATAACTTTCAGCTTCCAATAGGCAGAACCTTTTGATGAACTTTCTGATTTGTTTTGGAACAATAATCAGGCGTGTGCAGTTTCTCTGTGTTGTATCCTCGCCCTCATATGAGTCAATCATTCCACTGCGTGCACCTTTTAGGTAAACAACCCGTCACAGTTTTATTGTGCTTTAATCCTTTTACCAGCAGAGCAAAACTGGTCATAATTTAACAGTAGAAATGTTCTTATTTTGTCTAACTCTCTATGCTCCTGACTTACCGTGCCTGTCACCTTGATGTCATGGAGACGGGCCCAGTCCTCTTCATGACTGTCCACTATCATCAGTCCGTCATCTTCCTCCATACCCCATTCTGCGTTCAGGTCCAGCAACACTTCTTCCCCCAGAGAGTGCATTCCCACAGCAGGGTAAAGAGCGTCAGGAGAAGCTGGGATTTCTACACTGCCGACCTGACCACACATTCACATGCAGCATGTTTAGAGAAGTGTGAACTGAATGAAACAAGACAAGCTCACTTGTTAATGTATATGGGTTGCTACAGGTAATGCAATGGTAATGAAGTACTTACTTCTTTGCCATTCTTGGTAAAAAAGACTGTTAATTGTCCATCGTCCATCGAATCTAGAGATATTCCACAGCCGATTCTATCACCTCTGCAGCATTTAGGACCGAACTGCTGCCCTACAGTGTTGCCATTATACAGCCTGTGGAAAGACACGTGGGAGATGCTGAATGTTAAGATTAAGTTATCTCCATTTCAAAGAGTCTGTCTTAAAGACAAAACATCTACATCTTACAGTAAAGGTTTGAATGCCCTGGTGTTTGTACTGGGAGATTAATGTGTTAAGAAAATGGCCACAGTATGAATTTAGCCAGAGACCTTTGCTGCAGGTTTATCACATAATTAGCCGCC
Source organism: Anabas testudineus (assembly GCF_900324465.2). Lineage (NCBI taxonomy): Eukaryota > Metazoa > Chordata > Actinopteri > Anabantiformes > Anabantidae > Anabas > Anabas testudineus. The sequence goes on along the minus strand of NC_046614.1, from coordinate 11,392,804 downwards.
ATCTTTTACTGACTCTAATAAAAGCATAAACCGTAATGACCTAATTGTTTACTATATTAACATTTACAGTTGTTATGTGGTCTTATGTCTTTTGTATCTGACTTCCCTGCAATAGAAGCAGTGATGTCTATTACAGGCTTTTTTCAATTCTCAGAACTGTGCGAGTGCTTTAGAGGAAGTTTCATGGTGTTGTAACATCAGTCTACAGTTTATTCTTATTAACACTAGGACAAAGCTAGGAAACCTCCAGAAGGTAAACTTGCGCAATCAATCCTTGTACCTCTTCGGCTACTTTAAAGAGCCAGTTCAGCATTGATGTGTAACTTCTACAACCTTTGCACCGCTCCTGACACATCAGACCAAGTATTGTGGGGTCACACTGACTGGCAAACCACTTACAGTTCCTGTGACATATGCTTTGTAGGACCTTCCCAAATTTATTCAACTGAATAAACAGAAAAAGGTACTTTGCTTTTGGTTCCTCAATCCTGTCAAGAGCAAAGACTTAAGTGTAAGAGCAACCGAGGTCTGTGGGACTGTGTGTATAAACACTGTGCTGCATCTGAAATTGTGTATCCATAAGAACCTGTTCAGTAAATGGAAATAAAATCATCAGTGACACATACTTCCCATCATCAGCATGAAAAGCCACAGAATGTGGCAGCCAGCCTGGCTGATGGTCCAGTTTGTATAACTGAGGCACCAAACCAACAGCAATCATCCCCCTCACTCCTGTATCGACGATGGTGACCTGCAAAGACCACAGGCAGATTTATCGCAATGGAGCAAGAAAGAATTCAACACTGCAAATTAAAATCCCCTTCCTCGTGAGATCACTTTTTATTTTTAAAAGGAGACAGAAACTTATTTTTCACTTATGTAAAATAACATGATCTTGAGCATAGGTACAACAGAGCCGGAAGCAAGTGGTATTAATATTTATTCTGAGTCATGTGGGCAGTCATTTCTTTCTTCCTCTAACACATCTTCAGATAGCAAACTGCAATTTAAATAATGCTCTTTTACCTTTTGAGATCTGAGAGTCATGAACTACTCATTACACATCATGTGTGGGAGGCTGTTATACAGTCAGATACTATGACACAGAACAAGCAAGACAAACTTTGCTGAGACAGAGGAAGAGAATTGTAGTTGTGTTCAAGTTTAAGCAACTGAAATATTATAGTTCAGTGAGCAGGACGGGAGTTCACAGAAGTAGCAGTAGTCATGAACAAGTGAATCAGTACAATCGTTGTGGTGGACTGAAGTTTGCCTTCTAGTTAAACAATTGTGAAGGTAGGAAAAAAAAAATCATATACAAACAGAAAAGGTTTTAAAATGCCCATAGGAGCTGCCCATGTATTTACTAGAAACTGCTGCTGTTCCTCCTCTCTACGGCTCTACCCCGCATTTTCACAAGCCATTATATAGCATTTTATTTTTAGGTTGACTCTGATTCTCTTTTCACTTCATGGAATTTCCAAACCAACCTGAAACTATACAGTATCTATGTAAAACCACACACTGGGGTTCAAATTAAAACACTGAAGTTAAGATCTGGCTTGTGCCATTGTTATCATAACTCAATACTGGCCATATGACATCATCCCTAGGGATCCCGACGTGGACACAGTCCAACCAGAGCACTGCTGGTAAATCCAGGGCAGGCAGAAGAGGAAACTTTTAAGTTCTTTCCCATGACCTCAACGCTGGCCTCATGGAAGTAAGGGGGAATATACCACTTTTTCTTCTGTGTCAGTGTAAAACATACATGACCAAAAATCTACCATCTACTCAATCTCAGTCACGAAACTGTCATTTAGTAGCTCAAATGCCCATTTACGCAAATCGATTCTCCCTCCTCAGGTGTGACACCCACAAACTGAGTCATAAGGACAAAGCAGGAAAGTATGAAGGTTAAAAGGTTCAGTTACCGTCTCACTACACGTCAGACTGGGGGAAGATGCGTGTTAAACAAGTTTAAACAATGTTACTCTGAGAAAGAGACACTGTCCTGATATGTTTTTGTGTCTAGATTACCAAGAACAGTGAAAAAAATACAAATAAAAACAGCCCCTGATTTGAAATAAGCGGTGACTATTTCGGTTTTGTGAAACCGTCAGGGATAGAAAAAAAAACGCCACTGAAAGCGTACTGCATCAGTTTGAGCACCAGCTCTTAAAGCCGTGATTCTTCTTTTGTCAGAGTATTTTATACACCAGTAGTAGTATAGTAGTATATAGTAGAGAAGTAGCAAGCTGGCAAGAACACAGGAGTTTTATTGGCCTCTGGTTAGGACTAAAGATTACCAAGGATTACTTATACACTAAGATTTGTAGTTGTCTCAGTACCACATGTAGCCATTAACTGCCTCATATTAGAGGTTTTTTCTTTTAACATAAGTCAACTGGAAACATTAACCAACTCAGCAGGCCAGCCTCATGGAAGAAAATGCTAACTACAGCTGGTAACATCTGCTGTGACAGTCTCTGTCTGAAATCAAAAACCCATTCCCTCACGATGCTGCATGGTAAATCAGACACCATTTGTTACACTACTACAATACTACATGATGTGGCACGTGAGCTGCAGGACTTCCAGTTGTAGCAACAGTAACTATGGAAAGCAGGGCTCACAACACCCTTTGTATGACATGAATCAATGTTTTGTAGAGTTTATTTTGCAAAAACAAAACACAGGAAACGTGTCACACTACAGGCTGTGTGTAGACTAAATATCTTTCTGTTGTTCTGTGTCTCATGTCATTTATTTTTTCTAAAATATATTGTTGCCTTTTCTTATTCATAAACAAAAGTAGATGCACTCAAAAGACAAAAAGGTATACAGTACATTCAAAATAAGATAAGTTAGATAAGGATAAGTTTTCCTTCTGAACAATGACTGAACATCAAAGCAGTAAAAATGGCACCGTTTTGCCTGACAAAGTGGCTCAGCATGCAAAGTATCTGCTGTATCTATCGTAATAACTGTTCTTTGCTATTTTTTGTGCTCTGGACAGAGAGTTCATTGCTGACATTGGCTTTGGTGTAAATGATGTGACTTCAACAATCAGCAACAGCTTCAGCAATTACTAAACACAGAGTCATAGTACACAATTTACACAGAGCTGCCAAGTAATTCCACAAATCTATTTCTAAACTGAAACAACTTTTTATCTCAGATGTGTACTTTTAGAAGATGGAGGTGTGCCTTCAGAAACGTTGACTGCCAAGTCTCCTTTTATCTCACAGAATGCAGGCAGCGTCCTACATCCATAATTTATACTACCACAATAAAGTTAACGCTCCATGGTGGAGCACCGTGGCAGATAAATAGTTAAACTGCATGCCACGTAAACACAGTGTCTACAGTTAGGGTCCAGCCGTGGACCTTACCCCCCTTCTCTTTACACACGATTGTGTGTGAAGACAAAAATACCCTAAAAAAACATTTGTATGAAAAATTGACACTGTACTGTTTTGACAGTCAGTATAAGTAAACATGAAATCACGTTTTACTAAACAGAAATAACTCCACAGGAACAAAAGACACACTGGCTTTTACAAAAAGCTCCAGTTTGAAGGGTCAGTTTTCTTAAGTGTATCTAAACTTAAGGGTTACAAGAATTTATACGTTATTATAGAAATGGGAGCACAGATAATATTAAACTGTAAACACAGTGTAATACATACATACATACATACATGTAGTATAGTTTCATTGAAATCGAAAGGCTGGGCAGTCAGAACAACAAAGATTATACCTGGTGTAAATGGCAGAAAACGTGTTGAATTTAGGTTGATGATGCTTAGATAGAAATATTACACTAACAGAAAGCAACAACATGGGAATAAATGAAGCAGCTGCACTCTGTGGTGCAAAAACAACACTCCAGCAGACCAGCTGAGTTCCAGTTTGGGTCTAGTTTCCAATTTAAACTAAGACATTTCATGATGCAGAGTCAAGCTGCTGAGCTGTGAAGGTTTTATGCGAAATCAAATTATTAAATAACCTGTATAGATATAACCTTGATTTCTTAATTAATTGCCTCTTTAAATATTCTCACTTATTTGTATAAAGTATTGTCACAAACTGAAAGGAAATCATTAACTCTTACTTCAAAATAGCGGTTTCTTCTTGACAACGGCCTGGCCGCCACAAAACAGCCCACTTCATCTGAATTCCCATGATACCTTCAAAGAGATTCAAAAACTAAAACATTACCATAATACTAATTATTTCTGTCAAATTCAAAGTGACAAGTTGGTTCAGCAGGCAAAAGAAAGGCTGCAACATAAAACCAGGAAGTGAATGACACGATGAACATGGCTCATCACTGTTACCTGAGTATGTCTCCGTCTCTAAGCATCCTTTTGAGCCGCTCCCTGTATCTCACTGCTCGCACCTCACGAATTTCTCTGATTCGCCTCCTCCAGTTCAGAAAGCGGTAATGAAGGTTTATGTCGTCCATGTCTGAATATCATTACAGTCTAGGGAAACAAATCAAAAAGATTAATAATTGCTTTAGAAAATATCATCTTTATGCTTCATGACTTTTTGACTTTACACTCTAGTGACTGTTGAAAATGCAGAAGTCAACAACGCACAAGATGCAGTCTAATGGATTATTTTTGTGTATAGTCTTTGGGGATGCTTCACACTAAGCACAACAACCATAATGAACTATAAAACATTAGCAGCACACTCATAAAAGCTGTCAACTGAAGAAGGAAAAAAATGAGTCACAGCACAGGTTCTCCTTATTAGACAGCGAATATCTCTGACCACGACATGATTACTAGTGTTGTCTGACAACAACAAGGACCTGGGTTTGATCCTCGGGCCAAACCCTTCCGTTGTGTGTTTGTGTTTTTCCATTTACGTTTAATCCCACATTCCACAGACAAGCAAAGGCCTGGACAGTGACTGTACGCTGCCAAGAGGCATGAACGCAAGTCGCCTAATTGTGTTATCGCTGTTAGCAAAAACAATATTGGTTTAACTGTTTTTCTGCCATTTCATTCCACATTTGACCAGAAAAAAATCAAAAGCATCTGTATCTGGATATGTTGGCTCTGGGTATACAATAACCCAGAGAAGCGAGAGAATGCTTTACTGATTTAATGTATAGTGGTTTTTGCTCTAAGCCTGTTCTGGTCTAGACTAGAGGTAAAAGAAAAAGTTGTTACTTTTTCTGCTTACACACCAACCCTTCACAAATGTAAAATTGTTTTAAAGCAGTAATCAGTATGTGTTTTTCATGCAGATCCTGTCTCACATGGTCTGACAGAACTAAAGAATGATAAAAATCCAACTTTCCAACTTGATGTCACTACACATATTGGATAACTTCAATATACATATACATATATATATATATATATATATATATATATATGGATATAGATATATATATGTATATCTATATCTATATATAGATATATAGATATATATATATATATATATATAGAGAGAGAGAGAGAGAGAGATAGATAGATCTATAGATATAGATATTACCATCCATTATCCTGAAAAATGCCATTCTACAAGCTACAAGCACCAGGTATCCTACATGAGTACTTTTCTGTGTTGATACTAACACGTTTCTTCACATAGATAGTAGACTGTACGGTTTCTAATGATAACACGGCCTGAGTAAGCGATCAGCATACTTTTCCCATCACTGTACATGTGTAATCTATTAGTCAGGTTATGATGAAGCCAGATTGACTCCGGTGGACCTCTGATCAAATGTATAACTGAGTATCTAAGCATGTTAATAGGTGGATTTGTATGGATCAGTGGGTCACTGGACGATCATTACAGTATGGTAACAGTATCGCACTTCATCGTGTACATGAAATTTGCTAGTGTCGTTACAAAAGCCTGAAAATGCTGCCTGTTCCCCTTAAAACATAAAAGCTGCATCATTTACGTGAGTAACAATAAAACCAGCCTGTATAAGAAGTGAAGCTGAGGTGCTGCCTGGTGATGTATTTTTAATAAAAGTAAACAAATAAAGGAGATATGGCCTCAAAACATTGTTTGTTACGTGTTCACTTCCAGGTTTCACCAATTTACGAGCCTTCCGTAAAGGCAGCATCTCATTTCCCAAACTACCGTCAGTGCTCGTTTGGCCGGCTAGCTGCTCTCAGCGCCCGAACATTATCGTGCTGTTTGGCTAATGATACCAAGTAAACATGAATATACCTCGGGATACACCCACACTATTCAAAGCCCGGTTGTCTCATACTGATTCCTTACTGTTTTAAAACTTGTATCGCGCCGTCCTTCGGTTTTTCTTCCAATTTTAAGGAGGTGAAGTCTGTCACTTTATGGCCAACCTGCCCCACCGGAAGTCCCGCCTCCTCAGCCAATCACAGCTCAGGATAAACACACAGGGAAACCTTTAACCTGTGCGGTGCCGTGTGTGTGTAGCCGGTCCTCACAGGTTCAAAGAGCATTTTCAGGGATAAGATTAGGTTTTAGGGTTCGGATTTGAATTAGGGTTTAGTTAAGGTTAGGGGGAGGCAGTCAGCTGTGATGTTAAGGGTTAAGGTAACGGGCTGGGGAGTGCATTATGTCCACAAGTGTCCTCACAAGTTTGGCAACACAAACATGTGTGCGTGCATCCTACTATAGTTGTGTGGACCTCAGTTAGGATAGTTTGATACCATTGTTGTGAGGACATTTGGGCATTTATTAAAGTTATATCATCTGAAAAGAAGCAGTGTCACTTCACTATTTAGTCCAGGACACATGTTTATAAGGGATTAGAAGAAAAATATATAGTCACTGTGCAAAACTATGAAAAAGTCTGTCTGACCACAGATCATCCTTCAAAATAATATTAAGTGAATCTCTTGAAAGTGTGCAGCTTTTTTAGTAAAAAAGTTAAAAGAACTATTTTTATCACTATGCTAACCCAGAAACACCTGTAGGAAACAGAGATGTTCTAATACAAAGACTTTACCTTAGTTCAGACTCACATTAGCCTCATAGTAACTTTACATATTCATTTAAGTAAATTTAGCACACATTTTGTCCTCCATCACTTACCTCAAAGGGAAGGAATCTTTTCATGATCTGCATGAACTGGAGGAATGATCATAGTAGCCAAAACCTCTTTCAGTGTTCATATTGACACCTCACTCATTTCAAGACAGACTTAAAGAGTTATGAGTTTATTTTAGCCTAACTCTTAGAAACCTAGAGATCCTAGGTGAGGGAATGTAGATACACACTTCTATCAGGGTGTAAAAAAAAGCTTCATCTAAGTTACAGTTGTCAGTTACTTTAGCTAAAACACACAAATCATTGTATTGTTCTTTTTTTCTTATAAGTAAGATGTATTAACCTGGCATCAGATAAATGTAACCAGATTGGAGATGTGAGTTATACTCTAACTTATAAAAACACTTGTATATTTTAGTTTGCTGTGTGTAAGTAGCATCTGCTGTTGTGTGTTATATGAAACTAAGATCTCAGAGGACTTACGGTCAAGAATAAGAATTGCTGATTCATTTAGGTGTGGAAATGGCTACAAAGTCATTTTATAGAGTTCAGATATTCATCAGTCCACAGTTAGACAAACTGTCTGACGATGATTTATTTCTGCAGCTACTGAAGCCTCGTAGCGTGCACCCAGCTGTAGGACTCCAACAGCACACAGCAGAATGCTCAATGAGGTCAAACAAGAAGCCGAGAGTGACACGTTTGAAAGAGTCACTGGAGCTGGTTAACATCTCTAAGCAAATCATGGTGCATGGCTGCATGGAGCATGGTGTCCTTGGCAGGACATCACAGAGGCTGCTGACCTCCAGAGAAACATAACTCAGATAGTGTACGTGACACAGTGCTGGAGCTAGAGAGCTAGTTAGAGTATATTTCATTTGTCTATATATTTTACATCAATGCAGAAAATGTGTCATTTTAAATGATTCTTATAGTTTTTTTTTATGTACAGTGCTGTGCAAAAGGTACTAGTAAATAATGAATAGTTTGTATTTTTCATTCAATTTGAAATCAAATCAGCATTTGGTGTGACCACCCTTTGTTTTTAAAACAGTACCAGTACTTCTTGGTACACAGTTTTTCATGTACTTGACAGGTTAAAACCATATGTTGCAGGAGTCTTTGTCCTTTTCCGTCACTGAAGATCATTCTTTCTGCCTTTGGTTATTTGTCATGCATCAAGTAAGAATGTGGATCTAATCAAATGCTGCTGGATTATGGATGAGAATACATATACCGTATGTCACTGACTCTTTTGTTGATGAAACAATTTAACACCCAAATACGTGCATTTACAGTGGTATAAAGTTGAGGAAGTTGTAATATTTTAACACAGAAGATGCTGGAATTAACAAAGTTCCATGAAAAAAACACTACACAAAAAAGAACATACTAGTCAATTTATGTTCTTTTGCTCATAAACAACTAATAATATCAGCTCTTTTAATAGTCTAACATAGTTTAATATTGTATATAATACATTTTCTAGAAAATAAGCTAAGTAAATGTTTTTGGTGGGAAAAAAATCAGGGTGCAGCATCACACTATAAAACAAGCCTTACCCTCAAAAACTTAATACACCCACGGATATTAAAGGAATAAATAGTAGACTATGCCAAAATCCCTCACTACAAATTTGTATTGTCTCACTGTATATTTCGTAATAATACTTAATCCCAACAGTAGTCTACCAAAGAACGGCCTGTCTACTTTTACTGGGCTTGAGTAATATTTAAGTCATGTAAATGTATTTCCGCTTGCAGGTTGTACATCCCCTGTAACCCTGAGAAATACTATGTTGTGTACGCTGTGTTCTCATCGACATTATCTGAGTGGGCACTGGTTATTAATGATACATTAAGTTAGAATACATGCTGTCAGATTTTTGAGATCCTGTCTTCTAATTTAATGTGTTTGTGACTCACATGGTGGAATTTACAGGGTGGGACTATTTGCTTGTGGCTATTAATGTCTTAGTCATCCAGCCTCTGAGTGGCACTCCTTCAGCCTGTCAATGTCGGCCATTTCTTATAAATCTTTAGCCCTGCAGTAATAGACTCTGTGAACTGTTTGTTTAGTGGTTGCTATTTAAAGAAAAGTAATAACGGCAAAAAACAAGGAAGATTGGAAGCAACCAATTTCTTCCTTCAGGTTTTTACTTTATTTGGCCATCACATGTATTTGAACAATTTTAATCAATGTTTCCTAATTGAATTTTTGTTCATAGCTGTTTTTTACATCATACTCAGGGACCCACAGCATTTGTCAGCTCATTATAATCACATCATTCTAAGTTTGATCATCTTCAGTAATCTCGTTACAGGTTCTGTATGTAAAAAGCTGCAAACAATTAATTTACAGCTGACAGATAAACATAATGGGGTAAAACATGAAGCAGTATAAAATGAACATCCTCAACTAAGTTACTACTAACTACTGTAAAATTACAGTCTGCACTTGAATTAATATGAATTGGCTTTAGTTTTATGTTTGATCTAAACTTATTTGTATTAGAGAGTACCAAGGTGATTGTTTCAAGTAATTGCGCCTGATTATAAGACAAATGCTAATAAATTATGATGGCAGTGCATTTCTTTTACTATGATGACTAACAATAACAAAAACAAGAAAGGCTGTGGCTTACGTTTTAAGTATTTAATTAATTATTTTTTTATCTTGTCCTGAGCCGTGGTTAGTTGTTCCCAAAAAAGTGTGACCTCTGGAAAATAAAACTGGGAACCAGCAGTGCAACAGAGTTGCATATGCAGCAATTACTTGATCACTCGTGATTTATGTCTGTGTAGAAAACGTTACCATCCTGCAGCATGACAGACAACAAATGGTATGAGACTGCATGAGTGCGTTTGTGTCAGAGACAGGGGGAGACGGGGTGTGCTCTGCTGTGTGGAAATGAGAGGGAAAGCTAACATTCTCCATCACGTACCCTCCCATACCTTTCCCCACTGGTTCGGGCTCTTTAAAAGCTGCTGCCAGCAGTGTCTGTCAGCCTCATTATCCCTTTGTCTTGACTTGAAGGAATTACATCCACCTCAAGACACACAGACACACTGATCATTAAGCTTTGTAGAAAGTAGTAACAAGTCTAAGGAACTGTTAGTATTTATTAGTGGATAGCTTTCAGTGTAAGATGCACCTGTATTTAACCATCCTGGTGCTGCTTCTCCTTCAGCCGGCTCTGTCCGGCCCAGTGCCACTGACCACACCATCCAGAGGAAGTCTGGCGAGTAAAGGACAACCTTCACCAAGTCAGCCACCTGTAGATTTAAATGCTCTTGCTGTTGGAGAACCATGTGGTGTCTACACTCTGGGCTGTGCCCACGGTCTGCGTTGTGCTCCTCCTGAGGATGAGCCAAAGCCCCTTCGTGCTCTGCTGGAAGGCAGAGGAATCTGCACTATTTCCAGCAGTGCCAGCCCCACCGATGAGGTCCAAACTGCAGGTAAGTCTTTAAGTCTTACACTGGGGGGGTGGTGAGAAGTCATGGTGGATTTTAACAGCAACTCACGTTTTGGTGATTTAGTTGAACATATTTAATGGAATCTAACATTTCCATTACATATTTAATCAACAAATGGATGTTCAATTTATCTTTTTTTTTATCACTGAATAGGCAAACACACACACACACACACACACACACACACACACACACACACACACACACACACACACACACACACACACACACACACACACACACACACACACACACACATACTTCTTCCATGTCCCATTTACAGAGTCCTGGATAAACTGTTCAATCAAAACATCAGACTAATGTAATTTAATGAAATGTAATAGACAGTTGCATGAAACATATTTTATTGTCTCAGTGGCAGCAGTATAACCACTCACTTCTTTTTGAATTTTAGTATTTTCTTATTAGTTAACTAAGAAGTACATTATTAGGAAACTAAATAATTATTAAAAGGAGTGAGTTCATAACACGGAACAATTGAGGCTGACCTCAGTAAAACAAAATTCATGTTGATTTATTCAAATGGTGATCAGTGCTAAAAGTGTATCTCCTTATCTGATTCTAGCCACAGCACCTACTGAGGATCCAGAAGAGGTAAAATTCTTTTTTGTGCACTTCGGTGAATATCGGCCCCGTCCATTAACATCACTGGCTTAAAATCAGACACGTAATCACTCTGTCTTTTCCTACAGGCTCCATGTCGTAAGCTTCTAACTACACTCATCAAAGGCCTTAATGCCCATTTATTCAAATCAGATCATGATATCTACATGCCCAACTGTGACAAGCGTGGTTTCTTCAGAAAGAAGCAGGTGAATTTCCAAATAAGATGAATGAAATTCTAGTGACCAGAATCATTCTTCATAGAAACTAGATGCACTTAAGCAGCTTCATTTACTACTTGTTTGTTCTCTTTGTGCAGTGCTGGTCATCTCGAGGCAAGCAGCGTGGCAACTGTTGGTGTGTGGATGAGAACGGCTTGCCAGTGTCTTCAAAGAACAAGAGGAGAGGTGGCTTGAGTTGTTAAAACGCACAAAGCCTCGACTGAAGCTGAGGAAGCTGGAGTTTTGTTACTTTTAAGAGAAAAAGATGAAGGAACACTGTTCAGAGTCTAAACGAACTGAAAACAGTGCCTCTCATTCGCCATAAGTCAGAAGCAGCTGTCCACCAATGAAAACTGGTTTTAAAATCAGGTGTAACTTTGTCTCTTTGCGCCCTCTGCTGAACATATTAAGATTGTATTGGTCTGGCGTCCTTTCACATCTAACATGGCCCTGATGTTACAGTATATTATGGGTTATATTGGAGAAAGACTCTCAACTTGCGTCTTTCATGATAATGTAACTCTTGAAACTTGACCTACGGTTTGGGTTGCACATATTCAAGACGTGTACTTTTGTGATTCACAGTTTTTACTCCATAAACATCTGATCCCAGTCTCCCACGTTTTATAGCAACAATTGGAAATATTGTGTTCATTATAACTGGATCTGTAACATACACATAGTACAGGTGTAATTTGGTCTTTTGTATGTATTCAGTATATTATATTTATACATTATGATAAAAAACAATTGAAACCACTGTTACTGTATTACTGTAATTGCTGTACATAATCCCTGAATGTAACCCTATTTATGTTGCTTTGAATATGGTATTTTATTTATATAATTAATATTTCTGATGCTTTAAGTGGAATATGATCCTACAGGTTACAACATATTGTTTTATTACCTGAAATTCAAATTGACATAGAGGCACCTTTTTTGTTTTAGCTAAAAAAAAAATCCTTGACAGACTCCATATGTTTTCTGTTGAGTTGCTGAATAAAATATATTTGTACGATTTTAAATGCGTCTATTTAATGCATATTACTGATATAAGAAATGCAAAAGAAGAAACAGAGAAGAACACATTTTTTGTCGTGGTTAGATAAAGGGTTGAAGATATACTGATATATACTAAATAAATGTAATAAAATAAAAGTAAGCATGTTGTCATGAATTGAATTTTCAGATAATGGATCATTTCAAGGACGCTAAGTATATTTTTTAATCAGCAACTTCCACTGCAACACATTTTAAATGAAAGGTTAGTGTTTCCTGTCACAGTTTAGTTGTAATAAAGGGCAGCTTTTTGTTTGCTTCGTTATAGTCTCTAAAAGCACCTTGATGTTTGTCATATATAATAATAATAATAATAATAATAATAGTAATAATAATGTAACAGTGAGAGACTGACACACACTTTGTGAAAGGAAAACTGGAACATCCTCATATTCCCTTTGCAACAGAATCCAGTACAGCCTTGCTGTGGACGATCTGTTTCCCCTTTTTTTGATTCCTATTGTGCAAAGTTGTCTTTTCCTGGGACTTTTGTTTAACTGGTGCAATTGTCTTGTGAAACGCTTTCGTCTCTTCAGGCCTAAATAAATCCTTAAAACAGGGTGAGGAGAAGAAGCACAGACCATAACCGGATGATGTAGAGAAAGAGCTTCACTTGAACAGGTCACAAGTAAAAAGAGCTGAAGGATGTTCACTCCAAAAAGTTAGTGAACGAATTATTGATATTATACAATACAGTTATACAATACAATTATTGATGTTACTACAGTTTACAGGGCAGTGAACTATGTTTATTGACAGGAAATAAAATGGGTTTGACTGGACTAAATATTATTATTATTATTATTATTATTTTTTATTACCAGGCTAAATGGCTGTGGTGATACAATTGGCTAAAGAGAAATCCATTATCTCAAGCATAAGTGTGTCCCACTTCACACGCTTATTTCTCATCATCATCCCACTTCCCCTGCTCTCCACCTCTCTGAGTCTCTGCTGTGACGCTCACACGCCGCCTGTCCGGCAGCGGGACTCCGGACTTCACAGGCTACTTTCCATTCACAGGACGCCGCGGGTGACAACAGAGCCTCCTGCTCCTGCTCCTGCTCCTGCTCCTGCTCCTGCTCCCACACCGAGTACGATGTCTTCTCCCGGCGCCACCTCCATCCCCCTGAACGCGCTGGCGCCCAAAAGGAAAACCAAGAAGAAACACTTCGTGCAGCAGAAGGTGGAGGTTTTCCGAGGCAGCGAGCCCGTGTTGAGCGTGCTGATGTGGGGAGTCAATCATTCGGTGGGTATGTCAGCTGCTTAAAGGGTCAAATATGTGTTAATGTCCGTCTGAGTGGGAATATATTCATTAACTGTCCATTGATCATGCGCAGATTAATGACCTGAGCCAGGTGCCTGTACCTGTCATGCTGCTTCCAGACGACTTCAAAGCCAGCACCAAGATCAAAGTCAGCAACCACCTCTTCAACAAGTACTGTGCTCCTCTCCTCTCCTCTCCTCTCCTCTCCTCTCCTCTCCTCTCTGTCTGTGTCACTGTAGGAACCTTCATCTCGCTTCCTGTCATTTGCACAGATTTCTGCTTTTCTTTTGATTCACTGGCCTGTTCGTGCTCATCACACAGTGCAGATTCTTTAGGGAACAACAGTGCTTTCCTACACTAGCAATACATTTACTACTACTGAAGTATTACTACTAATAATAACACTAAAAGTACCCCCCCCCCCCCCCCCCCAAAAAAAAAAAAAAAAAAGATGAAAGAAACAGAAATTGAGCTTGAGATCACAGAGGATGAACCTCAGTCAGACAAAGTGTTTAACAGACGCTGGCTCGGAGCGATACATATTTATGAAAGCTCTGCTGTACACTGTCTGCAGCTTCTGTGGTTTCTATGCAAATCGAGTCTAGAAAACTGAGGGGGCTTTCAATAATCCTTTAATCCATTCAGGAATCCAGGTTGTGCAAAGACTAGGAAGAACAATAAAATGTTTTCTCAACTCAAAGTGCTGTTGTCTTGGTGAGATTTGAAGTGTTTTGTTCCATTTTATATCAATCCATGTGGAAACTATGCAAATGAAACAGCTGCTAAGACAAATTAATGAATACTTTAAATACTGCTTAGCAGTTGATGCAGTTGTCAAATTGGCAGACTTGGCACCACAATAGAGTTTATTTATTTTGAATAAGTAGTGTAGAGACAGATGCTCAAAACTGCTGTGAAGGGAAAATATTTATTTGTGTATTAAGAAGAAGATGGAATGAAAGCAGAAACCTTTAGAGATGGCCGTTTCACATTCTCCGATAACACCCATTTATTAAACACTGATCGTTCCTGTGTAGGTTTTGATGAAGGACATTTGCTGACTGTTGTCGCACAGTAAATCAAGCTGCGTTATTTTTACATTATGCATTAAAGCTTCTTTGTTCCTCAGAGAGAACCTTCCTGGGCAGTTCAAATTCAAAGAGTACTGTCCACAGGTGTTCAGAAACCTGCGAGAGCGCTTTGGCATTGAGGATCAAGATTATCAGGTATGAACCAACCATAAACAACATATTATTGTGCTGTGCAGAAAAAGAAAATCTGGACTCATCAAGAGGTTTGAAAAACAGCTTAACACAAAGCCTTCAAGGTTTTTCCTTTTATTATATATATAAAACAGACTCTTTTCGAATGTACTGAGTTCTTCCTGTCTACATTTGCATTCCTTTGTGGGATATTTGCATTT
Organism: Anabas testudineus; assembly: GCF_900324465.2. Taxonomy (NCBI): domain Eukaryota; kingdom Metazoa; phylum Chordata; class Actinopteri; order Anabantiformes; family Anabantidae; genus Anabas; species Anabas testudineus. Next base: position 11,377,717 of record NC_046614.1, on the reverse strand, counting down.
ACCAGGTGGCTCACAGAGTCATCGGTCGCTCTGCTCAGTGCACATTTGCTTAGAGTGCACATGTGCTATCCAAGCTGCATGGATACTTTAAAACATGTGCTGATAAAAGTCATACTGCAGACAAAGAACCCAGTGCGGTGTGAAAAGAAAATGTGAGCATCAGTGCAAATATATTATAAGTTCTGTTGTGATCCATAACATGAATTTCAGTGAAGACGGTTTTAAAATAGGATTTCAGCATAAGGGATGTGAAAGGTTTCACGGGCAGATGTCAAATGTGCTCATGATGTCCTCCTTCCACTCACCAACAGGTGTCTCTAGCCCGCAGTCCTCCACTAAAAGACGAGGAGGGGCAGCGTGTGGGGCTGCTGCTCACATCGTATGAGCGCACTTTGGTAGTGAAGGAAATCTCCAGCGAGGAGGTGGAGGAAATGCACAACATCCTCTCAGAGTATCACCAGGTACACATGAAACAGGCTGGAAAATACCTTACTAACGCCTTATTATATGTTTCTATCTGGTGTACATGTATGTGGTCAGTGAAATCTGAGGATGAGGCTGAATTGTATTAGTCGAAGAGGTGTTTTTTAAATGATTATCCCGGTTGCCATGGCAAAGGTTTTGCAACATCAAAGCCAAAAGATGAGTGCTTGAATTTCAAACAGGAGTTTTTCTTTTATTAGTAAAGGTACATGGCCAGGGCTCTAAATTTGAGTTTTTAAAAGGCGCTCTGTCACACCTTTTTCTGTTTCTACACAGAACACATGAATGGAAAAGCTACAATGCCTTTAAGTATTCACCCACCGCGCATGTTTTCACCTTTTAAGTTTTTTTTTATTTTGAAGGTGATGAACAGAAAAAGACTTTTTCATATCAAAGTGAAAACAGAGCTGTACAAAGTAACCTTAAATAACCTAAAATGAGTGAAAGTGAAGAAGTATTAAAGCGCTTAAAATAACTCACCTACATCTAAATCATCAGTGGTGTAGCTTAGTTGGTTTTAAAGTCACACAGATAGCTCGATGGACATCACCTGAGTTTAGTGAATGTGTTTCAAAGGTTGTAGTATAAATAAGTACATCTGGAAGGTCCAGATACCCGAGAATCAGTATCCTGGACAAAGACTACACCAGGAAGACAAAACAACACTCCAAGCAGCAGCAAAAGCTCTGCAAGGTCAAATTCAAAGTCTTTGAATATCCCTGAATCTGCCTCTAGCAGGCTATCCTTAAAAACCCAAGTGATCATGGAAAAAGGTGAACAACGAAGGAGGCCAGCAAAACCACTGTGACTCCTCTGAAGGAGAGTCTCTATATGCACCCACCTGGGTTCTTCCCCAGTGGAAGCTTTACGAGACAAAGGCAAAAAGAAAAAAGCTGGTATTAAATTATTACATTTTGGCTAGAGTTTGTCAGAAGACAAACACAATGAACCAAATTTTACTAAAGCAGTAATGTAAGTAAGTTAATAACGAGTCTTCTGTTGATCGCAGTCCAGTGAGCGCTAAAGACACTGATTCACTGATGTTGTTTTCCAGCATATCGTCACCTGCCACGGCAGCACGCTGCTCCCTCAGTTCTTGGCCATGTACAGAATCACTGTGGAGAACGAGGACACCTACCTGTTAGTTATGAGGAACATGTTCAGCCGCAAACTGCACGTACACAGAAAATACGACCTCAAGGTAAATACCGCAGAAGTCACGTAGCCAGGTGTATACAGAGACTGTAATCAATACAGAAACCTAGCGGCCATTGGAAGTCATTTTTTTACACCAGCTGTTTTTTGTTAAGAAGTAAAACTGTCCATTACACATGTGTACTCATGATTTTAAATAATTCCTACAGTACATCATTAGCCACTGTTGGACTCATGCACATTTGTGAGTGATGTTTCAGGGACTTGAGAGATGTGATGATAAAAAATAATCCACAATAACAGTTATGTGTGACTGTGTTTTCTTTCCTCAGGGGTCCCTGGTGTCTCGGGAAGCAAGTTTTAAAGAGAAGGTGAGATCAGATTATGGTAAAAATTGTATGATAAGCTTTTACTATAACTGTACTTTCTGCTGTTCCACAACTGAAGTATTGGAAATGTAGTCATGAAGATTACAGTAGGCGAACGTTAAAAGAAAAGAAAAAACAACCCTGTTTGGTGTAACTTCACACAGACTAGTAGGAAAAAAAGGTCATTTAGGTCTGCAAGGATAGTTTCTAGGTACTACATGGTCACCTGATTAGAGTGTCACTGTCTATTGGCTGACTTAAGTGTTAACCTTTGCACTAATAAAATATAATAATTAGTGGGGCACTCTGGTGATGTAGTACTCCACTTCCATAAGAAGCAGCATCTTCCAGCAATGCAGGACTTTCTCAGACACAACTGCTGATTGGCATTCCTAAACTCAGTTGCTTGTAAAATTGGTGGACTGGTCCTTTAATCCACTGAACCCCCTACAATTGATGAAAAATACAAAAATAGAAGCTGTAAGATCCTGGTTAGTAATTCGATCTGAGAAAAGTGAGAGAGTGAGAACAGTGAAATCAAGTCTGTAATTCGTTTTAAGGACAGAGTGTGAAATCACATTTACTCCATTGTCATATACTATTACTATATGACAAATGTGATTTAAAGATTAAGCGTTTTCCCAAAAGAATCCCTTAGATATACACCGTTTAAATAACATCAGATCTGCTCTTTTTGGCCTGCAGCGACTCTGACCTAGATAAAATGCTGAAAATAGCTGGTTGAATGGACGGATTTTAAATTATTGCTCAGCTTTGGAAACAGCTGTGTTGATTTGAGTATTAAGGGTAATATTATTTGGCTTTTATGTCAGTGCATAGCTGATGTTAAATGAAAAGCGTGCTAATGAAGTTTGTGTTTAAGTGATTTGTACGTTAAATGTAATTTCAGCTAACATTCACTCTGTATTTCCAGGTAAAAGAGCTGCCCACGTACAAGGACACAGACTTCAGGAATAACATGCAAAAGGTTTATGTGAGCGACGAGGAGAAGGAGAAGATTATGGAGAAGCTCAACCGAGACATCGAGGTAAGAAAAGAGGATTGACGCAGTAAATTGCACCATGGCTTCCTCTCATACGATTTGTGTCTGTGTGTCTTCATTCCGCAGTTTTTGGTGCGTATGAGGATCATGGACTACAGCCTGCTGCTGGGAATCCATGATGTTGAGCGGGCGGAGAGAGAGGTAGAGGATGAGCTGGAGTCGTCCCTTGAAGAGGAAGATGGAGATGAAAATGGCCTAACTCCTGCCTCTGTCTCTGCCTCACCTGAGGGTATAGCCAGCAGCATGAACTCCTCCAAACCCGCAGGTCCTGGGGAATTTGACCCTTATGTGGATATGTATGCTATTCAAAGCGCTGTAGGTGAGTCCTGACAGAGGAAACATCTCCACACACCTTATCTTCTGTCATGCTACAGCAGATCATAAATCATACATGCAGATTGATATCAGTATCATAAACTACTGTGCATCTTTCACATGCAGGTGCACCCCGAAAGGAGGTTTATTTTATGGGTCTGATTGATGTGCTGACGCAGTACGACACCAAGAAGAAAGCTGCTCATGCAGCCAAGGCTGTCAAACACGGGGTGAGAGATTGCTGTTTTTTTTTTTACAGAAGGACTGTTTAGAAGACACTTTTACATTTTTTTACATTCAGCAAAGTATAAAGGGCTGCTTTCGTTTCCCATCTAATTGACTGTGTCTTTGTGTGTGTGTGTGTTTTCCCAGGGAGGAGTGGAAATCTCAACAGTTCATCCAGAGCAGTATGCTAAACGTTTCCAAGAGTTCATCGCTAAGATCTTCGCCTAGTTAAAGGACTAGATACAAGATGAGTTCATCTATGCAATATGTTTACCATGTCAAATCAGCATCAAGCAGCACGGACTGTTTCCAATTATTTTCTAAACGATTTATGTGCTCTCTCTAATTATCCCCATCATTCTACAGAAGTTTTATTTGTGAAGAACTGAAATTTGCAGATCAGTGGTCATGATTTCAATTAATAGATTTATTGTTTTCAATTAACGTTTTGTCAAAACTGCCTTAGCTCTGACAGCCAGAAATATCACCATCACATCTCTAATGAGTAAAAGTATCTGCTGTAGATTTAAGTAGAAAGCAGCAGTATTTATTGTGCTTCCCCCATCCAGTGGATGCTACATGAAAGCCTGTATCATCTGAAAGGCATCATAACACAGTGATCTAGTCACAGTTTCAATGACTTTTATGTCAAATTTCGTAGCGCAGATCCTGAATTATACTGCATCATATATTTTACCTTGCACTACAATAAAGTATCAAAGGAATCGCGATGTTCATCTGATTGTAAATGTAACTAAATAGGAGTGAAGTGAAGGCAGATATTGTTCATGTCATAGCATCTAGGATCAAGGATAACATGGGTTACTTTAAAATATATTCTGAGCATTCGTTTTGTCTTTATTTAGTCCTCTCCCCTGTCCCAGTCCTCCTGGCACACATTCCTGAATCTTTTTCTGAGATTAACATCAGGGTTTCACTTTGGACTAAAAGCTGAATGGACAAACAGAAGCAAATGAGGGACCACAACATTATGTTCACTCATTTGTTAAAAAAAACACAAAAAAACAAATCCACGTAGTCTCACACTCCTCACAGTGCAGAAGACATGTTGGACAGGTGTGCACTCAGGCTCTGTTTAATATATGGTCTTTAGTTTTAGTCTTTTCAGCATAAGACTCTATCTTTATGTTTCCCTGGACCACAGATGGCGCCAGGGTGGGGCGCCACCTGTGGTCAATACAGCCTCAGCAAGAAATCAGAAGACGCGTCGCATACGAAATCAGCTTGTTCTACTTGCCTTGTTTCTCCCATTCCTCCTGTTTAGATCCCATAGCGGCACCAGTTGCCATAGCAACCGCGCCGCACAAGTCACTTGCAGAGTTTACTGGGTTCATATTACTAATTAAACAAGAAGTAAACTTCTTTTGCTTGTCACACTAGGTGCAAGCAGGGCGATAGAAACACATCACGTAGCATCTCTACTAAAGCTTCATTTAACTCCAGCACGACGAAGAAAAGTAAAAGAGTGAATTTTGTAGTAAAGAGGCTGCAACTTTGAAGGTTATACATGTACATGTGACACACTCTCATTATAGGTTCTAAAGGTTATATACTTATTTAGATAAATTCTTAATACACTGTGGATTTAATCCCTCTTGGATACTTTTTGGAGGAATGTTTTTTAAAGGTATGTTTGAATAGGAGGGATGGTTGTAAGTGTAGTAGTAAGTTTCAGTGTTCATCTGGGCATCAGTTCGTTTTTAAAAAGCCAGTAACTGCATCTATTATACTAAAATCTTTGCCCAGTCATTTGGTTACACAGAAGGTTTGAAACCACAAAACTGGTTTTCCTCTTTTATGCATACACACAAAACAAACATAGCACTGGTATTATTTGGAGATTTGGAGATGTAGCTCACCCAGTTGAGCTTGGAGATTGTTTAAATTACAATAGTCAGCTGGATGTCTGAGTTTTCAAAGAAACTATTCACAGTGACCTTGTGGGTGGCCTCTTTTCAGTGTATATTATTTATATAATTGTAGCTATGTATAAGTGAAATCTACAGAGACGATTTTTTTGAGGAAGGTAGAGAATCTAACAAAACAGAAGCTTTTTGACTTTTCTATTATTATTATTATTATTTGTGATGTCACATTTGTTTCTATATTGTGTTTGCCCAGAAGAATCAATGACTGTATCTATATTAATATAAAACTTCTCTTGTCTCCCTTAAAAATGCCAAATCTGCCAAGAGCAGGAAACACACAGAAAAGCACACACAACACTAAACCAAACAGCACAGTTTGGGCAGTAGCCATAATGTATTGAGAATGAATGCTCTATGAATCATTGCATGAGTAAAAAAATACTGATGGATAGATGCTTACATCACAGACATGTACAGTGGAGTCCTCAACTCAACACAAAAATACATACAATACTGCAGGAGGGTTGTTTGTATGGTATTTTTTTAAATATTTATTTTGGCACCATTTCTCTAGTTCATGTTGATTTTCAGCCACTTGTAAATATAATTGTTCAAAGGCCCAGTTTTACAGCTCCGAACCTTTGCCAAGTTTTAATCTATTAAACCATACTCTGAATTTCTATGGGTCACAGCAGGAATAATATTAGTTCATTAAAACATAAAACACCCTGACAGTCTACTAAAACTGCATCATGTAGAAAACACATTAGTGTTTATAATTAACTCCAATCATCTGTTTTTGTATACATTCAGTAAAAATCAAGACATTTCATTTGTTCACTTACACATCCGTTAATAAACTCGCCTTTCGTAATGCACACATCTTGAACACACAGTAATGACAACGTACCATCTTACTTAATCAGTTGGTTATCAAAAGAAAACCTCTGAACAGCTATGAGTAACCCTTTGAGTTTTATACAGAGAACCAGCTGTACAAATCAAACAATAACAACGAAGATAAACGAAGCACTTTTCAAATATTTTTTTTTTGTTTTAGAATATTATAGTATTTCATCAATGCATCTCTATACAGTTATTTTGATTATGTGTCAAACGGCCTCTCCTTTTCAACCGCTTCTTAAAAATCAACTTAGACAACATGTTTATGCACTGAGCGACCGGCTGTGTGGCACATAAAACGTTCTGCACTCTAAAGTTAAAATTGACATTCGGGGTCAATATAGTTAAGAACTATGGACGTGTTTAAAGTTGCAATTTCAAGCACGACAGGCTTGAAAATAGAGACATCCATCTATCAAACAGTGAACTTATTGCACTTCTTCACTACTGGGCTCTAGAAGCTCAGTTAGGCGGTTTGAAGCCAAAGGCAGATTTTCATTTATAAGTCAGTGGAGAATAAAGTTCAGTATTGACTGCATGAGAAAAATAAATCATACCAGCTGGTATTCAGTGCAATACATTCCTTTTAAATCTGAATGTAGAGGTGTCTGGGTGTCATGTCATGTGTAGTCAGAAAACTTTCTCTTTTTGTTTTGGTTAAATCATTCTAGCAGACTGAATATACAGTGTGATAACCAGTGGGTGATTTCATCCCTTACTGTTACACTCACACGCTCTAAAACCTCATCTGGCTTCAGGAATGCAACATCTGGCGACATGTTCAGCAGCCTTCAGCTGGCCTGTGTGAATGTACAGAACACAATGAGGGCAAAGCGACAAGCTCTCTCTCTCTCACACACACACACGCGCGCGCGCGCACACACAAATGATACCACACCCTTTCCGATTACGACACTGCTCTTCTAGTGGTGCTGTAGCTCAAGCTGGTGCCGCTGCTCTTGTGCGAGATCTTGAGTGTCGTGGCAACTGTCAGACTCTGCGTCATGGCAACAGGGAAACTTGATGTTGCAGCTGCTGCGAAGCCGACTGTTGCGGCGATGGAGTGGGCCGGTTCGTTTGGGCAACCGTGCTGGAGCAAGATGTCTACACACTCCTGGCTTCCAGCACTGCGAGCCAGAGCCAGTGCAGTCTGCCCCTGACTGTCCCGATACCGAACATCACAGCCATACTGAAATACATTAAAGAAATGATCAAAAACTTGATTAGAATATATAATACTACCCTGTATTGTATAGTTTAAAGAAGGATTATTACATGTGGAGGTGGTGTGTGCTGTCTGGGTCTAAAGCCTGTCAAGATTTTTACTTAATTTAACTCTAATTTTATTCACTTTAAGGCTTTAATTCCTATCACATACTGATCACCTTGAGAGCTCTGCTGAGTCATCTGTTTTAAAACTTTGTGTTGCTCAAGGTATTACATAGAGGTTACAGAAGAGTAACATTATTATTTTTGCTATTTTAAATAGTTCAACACGATGGTTTTCTGACGACTTGGTGCATTTGTATGTTCAATAGAGTAATACTGTATTTCTTTGGTGGCATGAATCAGCACATCAGTAGGGAAGCTTTTGTGATTCTTCTGGCAATACTGCAGCAAGATAAACAGAGAAGCAGGAGAAACACACCCAAACAAGAAGCTGCGTCATCACCACATCGCCCTGCTGACAGGCGGCGTGCAAGGCAGAGCCGGGCAGCTGCAGCGCTAAGAGAGACCTGGAGGAGAGTACCAGGCTGATGGGGGCATTAATGTCCTCCTTAGTGCAGTGGGCCAGAAGGAGCAGCAGCTTGGGAAGGTTGTGCTCCATCACTGCCAACAGAAGACGGCCAGACAGCGTGATGTCTGGGCCCTCGCTAGGAGTGGGAGGAGGCAACGGTGCCACAAACAGTTTTTGCTCATATTTGGCTCTGATCCATGACTCCCGCTCCTCTCTGGACATGCAAGAAAGCAGAGAAATGATCAGTGGAATACATTTACAGTTTCTTGTCTTTCTCTTGTTGGCTCCAATTTCTTTAGACAAAGCATTTGTATGCAGCTCATACTGCAAAGCAGTGTTGTCACGTGAATCATGTTATATTTCATACTGCATATAAACGTCTTTGGACGTTTGTCTTTACCGTGTAGCATCAGGTGAAGGTTTACGCCGGCCCAGTGTGCGTGCCTCCCATATACTGTTGACCATGTGGTTGCCGATGGCACTGAGGACCAGCGTGAGCTCTCGTGGCAAATCATCAAGGTCCAGAGAGCGAACGCGTGACAGGTGGGTCCCCAAGTTCCTGTGGATCCCAGAACATTCAATGCATATGAGAGCTCCCAGGTTCAGACTGGCCCAGGTTGGATCTTGGGAGAGAGAGGGTAAACACAAAAGCTTAGGCGGCCACTTCATTTTAAACTACATACATAACTACATCTCCAAAAATAAAAATGCACCATTATTAGACTTTGCAACCCAGTTTGGATTAAATGAGTTTACATGTTCACAACACTTCCTAGTTCACTAATTTCACTTCTTTTGGTAAACATTTTTCCTCATGAAAGTAAAAGGCGTGAATATTTCAAGATAATGTTAAAAGCCAGCATGTAGTGTAAAGGTACTGTTCTCTCCTGAGGTTGCAAGGTGGCGAGAAGGGATGTGGCTTGGATCGCCTGCTTTTGTAACTTTCCAAAACCTTCTAGTGGTCACAGCCATTTTTCTCAGGGATGCCTTTGTTCTAGTGTAAGAATGCTTCAAGTGATCTGGTTGATTCTTATTTCACAGACTTTGAAATGAAAAAATTGACCAAAGAGGAAATAACAAGTGTAGTTTGTAATAATGACACATGTACAGAGTTTAATTGAGTCAACATGAGTAAAGTACTGAAACCACATGTACAAAGAAGATGAACAGTATTTGAGTCTATCACTAACTTGGAGCTTGACAGTCAACACAGAAGTTGTTGCCCTTTGCATTGCGGATCGCCTGCAGAGCCATTGCTTCACTCTGGCTGTTCTTGCGAGCCTGTGGGAAAAACAAAACAAAACACACACACACACACACACACACACACACACACACACACACACACACACACACACACACACACACACACACACACACATTATGTAGTTAAACGAAAGAAACACCAGCAAATGTACCTCTGTGATATTTGCTCACTTGCTTATTTTTAAATGCTTTCATTAATAATGGTGATTATCATTTTCGAATCTCTCAGTGAAAACTGTGGTATATAATCATAACAATTGACTATTTAAAGCTGTAAAATTGAGGGTTCTGACCCACAAGGAGCTACTGCTCCCATAACACTAATAAAGACATGCATCATGGGGTTTAGGCAATCATTCTCATTTATTATAGCCGTGGCAGTTATCATTTTTAGTTATGATTGAATTAATTCTACACCAGGACATACTCATTACTGGACATGACTATTTCTACTACAGCGTGTACCCATGCAATACATACTATAATTAAACTGCACAACAAATGTACCCCTGAGGACATGTAATGGCACTTTTAAATTAGTATTTACATTTACAGTTTAAGAGGTTTAAAACATTCAATTGTTGATTTTGATTGACTAAACAAAATCATGTTACAATTTTGTTTAAATTTTTTTTAATTTCCTGCAGATATCTTGTAAACTCCTAATGACTTTTACTATGCAAACTGTGTTATCAGCGTGGACCGTTATATTATGGTACATACATGTGCCTCTGGCTTTAGAATTATACTGCTGTCTTGCAATAGGGCGTGGTCTGAGCAGATGGAAACACAGGCACAATTTCATGCCAATATGGCCACCAATATTGCACTACACCAGCTGATCTGCATAAACACATGCTCAGATGTATACCTATGCCCAACTCAACTCAAGTGCATAGAACATCTGGGGCCACATAATACCAACAAACCCACATCTTGATATTCATACTACTAAAATGATCCCTGTAGTGGGCACATACCCCAACTAAGAATATGACAGAATATGCTTGGATGATACAGATGCAGTATTTTATTAACCTATATAAATACATAAAATAGATTGCATCTCTGTGCAAGAGATGTGGAGTAGTATTTACAAACTTTTAAATAATTTTTAAAGTATGTGTAACATTATATTGTATTATTACAATTATTATATATTGTTATATTATTTAGCGATAATGTTCCTATGATTAGAGGTCTCATTAGTACAGCAACACCAATTAAAACATAATGAATTAGGGGTTACAGACCAATCATTATCTTTAAAATGATGAACACAGTGAAACACTGTTCTGCAACCTTCTTGTTCTTTCCAACCTTGTTTTTGCTGCTTTCACACAGCTGCAGGCTGGCAAGGATCTGGCTCTCGATGGCTTGAACCCAGGCGTCTCTCTCCTCCACACTCTGGGCTTCAAAGTGCCACGTCTGACCAGTGCTCGACACGATGAGGAAGTCAAAGTTGTCCTCATCTGACACAGAAAGTCATGAACAGACTACATTCAGTAACAGACATTTTAGCAACAGGACATCCATATATGAGTAAAATGAGAAACAAACAGGACTGACGTTTACAGAGGGTCAGTCTGTTTTTGAAACAGATCAGCATTACCTGTCTTGCTCACGTTTCTTAAGCTGCCAAAGCTTTTAAGTTTCCACATTTTGCGCTTGGCTGCATGAGAAAATAGAAATTGACAGAGGAAAAATCAGAGAGAGAGAGAAAATATTAAATGATGCAGCGAATTCATCTTAATATAAAGTTATTAATATGTCCATTTTCCCCCTAAAATAATAGGACACATTCGAGGTTGTAAGCAGTTACCGTCTGCTTGGCCGATGGTTGCATCTCCTTTCTGGTTCATGCTCTTCTTTCTGCGATGCTTCTTCCTGTCAGTCACCGGGGAGGCAGATCCTACATCTTTGGTGGAAGAGGAGCTGGAGACTCCCTCAAATGTGGAGTCTAGCAACACAAGCACAGAAACGTATACCAAATTATACAAATATGTTACAAATCGTTTTTAAGCTAAAGAAAATATGTCCAGAAGTCCCTAACTCACCAACACTTTGAGCGTGGTTGGATAATGTGGAAGGACATCGCTGCACCCCTCTGTTACCCCTTAGGAACAGTGCACCACTCAACCCTTCCATTTCCTCCACTTGCAGGAGGCTGCTGGCACTTACTGGGACTAAGGAGATCATAGCAAGCATTTAAATGTGAGTTACTGAGATTTCAAAATACATGACTGATTCTTCATGAAGACCATATAGGAAACTGAGTATTAGAAAATAGTTTTCCCAAGCCTAAGAAACCTAAAATGTTTAGGTAATTATTTGTGAGGTGTCCAAAATTCCATAATTTCCCATATGCTCTCACTTTGTATAGTGCAAAAAATATATTTATTTTTTCACCTGGGCTCACACCCTCAGGTCCAATCACATCTTTGACCCTCCCGTTAAGTCCAGCTGGAGGGCCGCAGGCGGGTACAGCACGAGGCGGCCGCTTTCCTGGCACCTTCACAGTCACTCGCAGCAGATCCATCTCTTTCCCAGGGGTATTCAGCATGTAGTCCTGCCAAGCCAAACATCAGCTACTACCACCGAGCACCAGCCAACAGCGCCGCATTCAGCATCATAATGCTTTAAAGTGCTTTTTTAAACACACTGACTTACATTGACACTGGCGTGATAGGACAGTATGCCATCGTTGGACAGCGTGACATACTTCTTCTTCCACTCTTTGTTAAGCGAGTTCCCGCTGCGCTTCAGCAAGATGCCCTGATGAAAGTGACAAAATCCAAGAGTGAGATTATTACTAATGCTTCGTGTGTTCATCTCACACATTTCAGTAGCACAATGATTGCTGGCTGCCAAAAACACCCACATATATTCATCAGGCCAGTATGAGAGATCACAACACTTCATCACTCCACATGATGAAACTGCCTTCACGCATGTGATATCAAGAGACTGCTGGTGTGAGGGTCATTAAACATATCATCTTTGTTTCTGCATTAAGTGAGAATATGAGTCTCACTGTACCTGTTTGATGGGAATAGAGCGTCCACTGCCCAGATCTCCCTTATAGTCTGCACTCCTCCTGTTTGAGTCACTGCCTCTCCGACCCTGGACCAAAAAAAACAATAACTATCAATGTTGCTGTCAATTGCAAAAAAGGGTTCATTTAAAACACTGTTTATACTTTTACTTTTCAATATGAAGTATGAATGGAGTTTCTGCTGACTGTAAAAGGCTGATAAACTAAAAATGTATAGAAATTACTTTAATATCGTTTAATATTGAGTGGTATTGCGTCTTAAATTTAAGCTGCAGGAATCTGTATTTTTAGATTAACAGTGGATAAAATGATTGCATGGACTGTAATATCAAAGAAATAACTTTGGTTGATGCGTAAAAAAGGTTGCTGTATTTTTAAACATTGTGAAATGTGAGGTCAAAGTACAAAATAATAAAAACAAAAACAATAACAATCAGTATAAAAAAAAATAGTGCCAAATCAAATGTGGATCTTGGGCTTCAAAACAATAAATCACATGAGCAATCTGTACCGCAAATTGATTGGTGCGTCTTCGGGTGGCGCTGCGGACTGACCCAGGTGTGGCACTGTCTTGTTTCTCGCCTCTCGCTGCCCTGCTGATCTCTTTATGACTGATCACAGGAGTGGAGGGAAGTGATGAGGAGTAATCACTGCTCTGACCACCATTGCTGGCCTAAAGAAAGAGCCACAGCATTAGATCGAGTGATAACTGGACAGTACGGCAAGATCATTGAGACCACAAACCGAGAATTCACAATACAAAAATTAACCAGTCAATGTGGAACAGTTTTACCTGTCCTGGATAGATGCCTGACACCGGAGTGGAGCCTCCAGAGTGACTGGGCGAGTTAGGGAGAGATTTACAGGAAGCCAGAAGAGCAGCCTGTTTCTTGGCTGTCATGATCTTCTGAGCAGCTGTGGAACAAAAAAATTAGCTCCACAAAACAAAAAAATCTCTGCAGCAGTTTTCTCCATATAATCATTTTGACAGCGATACATACCATCAGTAAAGACTCTGTTCACATTGAGGCCGTAGGTGGCACAGGTTTCATAGTAAGTGCAGCGACGCACATCGGAGCACAGCTGTCTAGCTCTGGCATCATCTATTACCCTGGGGTTGGTGCTGCTGATCTTATCTAGAGAAAGCATAATTTGAAGGCTCAGAGTTCACCTCTTGAGTCGAATCAAAACGCGTGTTGTTGGTGAGCATCTTACCCTGAGTGCCTACTACTATGAAAGGTATCTCAGTGACAGGCCGGTGGATTGCAAGCTGGTGGTAGATTTTGTAAACTTCCTGGAAGCTAGCCTCATTTTCCAAACTGAAGACCAAGATAACTGCATCCACCCAACTTGCAAGCTAAGGAGAAATAAGAAGAGTAATAGCACTCTAAACACACTAAAGCACTGTGAGAGTAAAGGCTAATTAACATGATAACTTAGTTCATTAGCATTTTATAAATTAGGGTCAGTTTCCAACTCACCTGAGCACCTGGCAGTTCTGTTTCTTCCCTGATTATCAACAGGTGGCTTTGTCCATCAACCAGCACGTCCTTAATGTACTGATGTCCTGCAAATGTAGAAATAAACAACGGATAAATCATTTTCCCAGCAGATGTTTTTTCACTTTATAAAGCAAGAAATGAAAAAGACATTAATACCGGGGTCCTGTATGGTAGCTAGAAATGGAAAGTAACTCGTATTCATGTTAGTGTTTACACTGTGTGGTCTGCAGAGACCAAGGTCAGTTGTCTGCAGTAACACTGACACACAACAAGTTTATAGATAAGGACATGTGAAACCAACCCTCAGCGTTTTCCAGTGGCAGGTAACTTCCTGTCAAATGTCTGTGGACAAGAGCAGATTTCCCACTGCACAGACCTCCTAAAACACCCTGCAGAACACACACAATCAAACGGAGAAACAGAAAATCATTACATTTAGAATTAAATACCAATCTGTGATTTGTAAAAGCTGCTGTATCTGTGTCTTTGTGCTTACCAGGTGAAGCTCTTGCACAGTTTGGGTCACGGTCCATTCTTGACTGCTGGTACATGCAGCTTGAAAATTGACAGAGGGAGAAGAATTTAAATGTAAAAATAAAAATAAACCCAGTATTTTAAACATTTGATGTAATTAGCTGTTCAACAACATACAGAATGTAGACTAAAAATAAAACCACTATGGATTTACTTTAAGCCATTTTTGTGTTACAAATGTTTTATGAAGAGCGCAATGCAGGTGATCTGCAATAGCACAAAGTGGAAACACAGGTTGTACGCCTCCATCCATAAATACATCAAGTCTGATCCGGTGCATAAGGTAGATCTTCATCTAACTAGGGGCCAGTTCCAAAATTGTGAGAGTATTCCTTAAAAATATTTACAGTATAAGGTTGGCTAGGTTTCGTCTAACCTCCTGTGTCAGGGTGTCAGAGTTTCTCCACTGTGTGCAGACAGGCTGCAGTTTCCATAAAATTCAGTCAACCGTAAAGAAGTCTACACAAGTCAGTGAGCTTACCAGATATCTTTAGTTTACACTAACATTGTTACACATGCCACTTATAAGCCTCTTACTCTGGTTATTCTGCAAAGAAGCCCTCAGAATAAGTTATTATTTTATTCAGCCCTGAAGACTGAAGGCAAAAAAAGAATTCAGCCAGCTGTGGTGAGATAATTCATCTTGTTCCCGGCACAGTTTTCCCTCATATCATGAATTTTATAGAAGTCAGTGTCAACTGAAAGTAGACAGATTATGCCACCTGGTGCTCTGAAGTGTCAAGAAGACGAACCCTGATCAAATAACATAAAATTTAACAATGCATGTTATTACAGTAAGTTTTTATCAAGTTATTTACTGTTTCAGAACCAACTAGCGTTATTACCAATAGAGAGACCTGTTTATCCAGGTTGACCATGAGTATTTCATTTTTTAAAAAGTGGCAACTTAAAGGCAGATTAAGGGAGCAAGCTGATGAATGTTGTTAGTTTTTGTGCAACTTAATTTTGTATCAGACAGAACATAAAAGGCTCTTTAAGAAACGATGGAAGATAACTGAAATCAAATGACTCATCTCGTTAAAGAAGTTGAGGCAGGCGTCAGCATCTCCGCAGATAGGCAAACTCACCCCTCTGCCAGGTCTTTATGCTCTATGAATCATATCAGAATCTTACTCAATGTAAGCACTTATAAACTAGGGTATAAAACACCTCTAGGAAGAAAGACGCTTTAATTTACACTGAGAAAGGTTGGAAACGACCTGTAATGTACTTACATAATGTACTATTTACTTAATGTTTAAACTCATTTAGACTTTTGTTTATATTGGTTTTCTGGCTTTGCTTCTCTGTGATAAGGACATCCTCTTGGCACAGACCACACAATGACTGTGTATTAATATGAAATATTCACATTATGTTCCAAGTGTCAAGATGATAAATGCCTGCGAGATTATAACCAAATACATCTAGTTCATTGTTCACGGTGATCATAATGATCCTCCAGCAGGTTCTAGCTTATTGCACACCAGTAAGTAATACTTTATAAGGTTTGATATTGATAGGCTAAAGTTAGGCTTTGTTAAACAGTTCAATCATATAGTGAAAAATCATAAATGTGGTTTAAGCAGCAAAGTTTAGTTACAATTTTTCTCAGTACAGCAAAAAAAGGATTACTATTCTTATTTTTTTATTGCTACCATAGTTCACTTTAATTAATTTTGACGTCATAGAAATATTTGTGCTGCAGAAAATATAAATCTCAAGTCACTTACTCATTTATTCAAACTTAACGTTTCTCTTAACTGATGTTATAAACATATAATGTAGAAAAATATTATAACATGTTTACATTTCTGTACATTATGGATAAACTTTATTTTTAAGTAATACATGTAATGACTAGCTCATTTTATCACATTTGTACTGGACATTGTAGTTTGAGTGCCTTAGAATAATGGAATAAAACAGACACACACACTCTCTTTCGGAGGCTGTCACGCTATGTTGTGCTCGGGCGGGGCCGTGGTGTCACTCTGCTCTCTGAGGACACACACATTCTAACTTTAAACCCCCGCGACTCTCCTTCATCCCCATCTTTGGGCAATACCCACGCCCACGCTCTCCCCCATCAACAGCGTCACACCGCAGACCAAACAGCATCGCTCACGGCTTGCTGTTGCCATGGCAACTCAGTTTTCCAGAAGCCTCCAGCCCGCGTCTCTATACGATAAATTGTCTCTCATGGATACAGCAACATGTGTCAGAGGCACAGAGACGTGATGTCCACCTGTATACGTACGATGCTGAAAATATGTGTCTCTCACATATTTAACATTATATTCTGAATTTAACAATCAGTGATGCTTATCTGTCATCAGAGTGCTGACATATCATGCTTAAATTACAGGTGTGATGTGACACAGTGGTGACTATACAGCTCGAAGGCACTTAAACACAATATAGTGGCGATGAATGAATGGGCTCCATTTGTAGGCTGATTAACTCTATGCACAGAGCAGGAAGTAGCAGGTTCCCGCTCTCCTCACTCCTGCGATGAACACAGCTCTGTGTATCCCCAACCTTAATTATTCATGTCCCACTTACTCTTGACAAATTATTCAGAGCTTACTCCAAACCTATATTCTCTGTCAAAGATGATTTTCTTTAGAATATATTAATAAAGAGAGATTAAGTTGCATCATCTGTTTTATTTCAAGTAGAGGAGCCTGAATATTTCATCAAGTGTTTTTGTAGTTCCTGACAAGACTGAACTAATTTATGTTTGTTGAGTGTCATGGTTTGGAAAATTCTCCGGAACAGACATCTCAACCACTGAGTACATTAGAGAAAGTACAGAGGGAGATCACAGCAATTTCACCATCTTTATTATTCACTATTAGAACGCCTACAGCTATGCCTATAAGATTTACAGATCCCGCTTTTATTTCCACTGAAGGGAAGATGATTCATCTTAGCATGTAAATATGTTTTATAGCAAATCTAGTGACCTTTTTTTTTTTCATTTTCAATCAATCTGACATTTATTTTCTTGGGCTATTGGTTGGTGTCAAATATCAATGTCAAATTGTGACCTAATTTTCCAAAATTTTAATGGGACATCTTCAAATAGATGGATATGCATGCAGCTGGAAGCTGGAATCACAGGATGTTTGATAGTTTTGCTTGATAAATATCAAATGAGTTTATTTTTATAAGTTAAGTTATATTTTTCAATTTAAACAATTGTATTGTTTAGACAGAACTGTAGGTATTTGCTGTATCTGACTTTTGATTTACTAAGCTGTGCCACAACCGATTAAATTGAAAATATTAAGATGATAAATGGAAGCAAATGTCATTAGATATAATTGTGAATGGGTTTTCACAATTATATTACCAGATATTTTAATTTATTATTGTGACAAGTGTTCCCAACACAACTGGCAAGGTAAGGTTTAATGTGGGCAACAGGCGACAGAACCATTGTAAAAACTTTTGCAGCTGGAGCTTAAATGTGCCTCCATGTGATTAAGTTATTGCCTGGCACGTCAAAATGTTTACGCATAAGCATGAGACTCTGAACCCCCGAACCCTTGGCACTTCAAGGGGCAGCTTGTCTGCAAAGAATTTAGTATCTGTTAATATTATTATTGTAGTTAAGAAAAAATAAATATCTGAATATTAGAACTGTGCAGAATTCTTAGCAATCAACCAAAATAACTAAAATGCTTTAGTACATTAATGAAATATAAAATGCATTAGAGCATTACTGGGAATAAATGTTCCAGGTCCACATAACTCCAGAGAGGGCAAATGGTGAAATGTCATCCTGTTTAATCACATTAAAATAAATGGTTTTGTTAGTAACCTAATAAAAACCGAGGTGAGTAATGGCGAGTGATCCCAAACAGCAGGCGGCGACAGTGTTGTGTGCAAGCATCAATAGAATCACTGAAAAATAATTCAGCATTTTTGTGAATGAGACGTTATGATTAGAAGAAGAGACTAACGTGAAAATTCTGCAGTACGTTGGATGAAGGCATGAGATAAACTTACCTTCCTCCTCACTCGAGCCCCTCTCCAAAGCTGGATAGAGAGGAGGTGCAGCGTTGACACTTGGTGGCACAGCCGTACTTTTGGTGAAAATCCCACTAATGAACTTGAGCATCTTGCGGTCACGAGGAGGAGCTCGCTGGATTGTTCCTCCCTGGCCTTCTTTTCCCTTCTTCAGATCTTCAGAGAAGGAATGTAGGTCGCTGTTGTCCAAGGTACGACTTGTAACTTTTTTTTGAGGCCTGGACACTTCAGCGGCAGGAGGTCCAGGCAAGGAAACAGAAACCGTCTTAAATCTCTCCCCCTGAGGGCTGTCCCTGGTCATTATGCCGGAAAATCCCCCACTGCTGGGAGCTCCGGGGCGAATGAGCATGCCCCTGCCATCGCTGTCAGCCCAGGACGCCCTGTAAGGGCCCAGAGTTGTAGCTGCCATTAACGGGGACTGATCCCCCAAACGGTTCTCCCTTCGATCCAGAGTCTTAGCAGATTGATACAGGCTTGTACTGGCCTCTCTGAGTTCCCTCCAGCATGCAGAGTTGCCTCCTGCGTGTGACCTCATCACAACCTCAGGACGTGGACTGACCTGGGGCGGGACAGAAAAGGGGAGGCTGCAACGTGAGCGACAGTTCAGGTCTGATCCATTTTCACCCTTCAGGTACAGCATGGGGGGCTCTCTGTAGAGCTCCGTCTTAGGGCGCAAGGCATCAGAGCGAGGTCCCTCTCTGCGCACAGTTCCCTCAGAGGTAGTTCCTCCACAGACTTTGACCAGTTGTCGAACAGGTGGATGAACAAAAGAAGTGTCTTTGCTTTTACTAAATGATGTAATGTCTTTTTGGGGTCCAGGAGGTTCCCTTCTCTCAGGCTTCCCCTGATTCTCAGTGGGGCTGCCATACTTGACCTGCACCTGTTCCACTTCTTCTTCCACCTGTATGTTTTCTTTTCCCACCACCTCCACACACGGTGGTGCTTCCTCCTTTTCAGGGGCATTGCTCACTTCTTCCTGCTCCTCCTCTTTCTTAGGGCTCCCTTCCCCCTCTGGAAGAGCCTCCTTCTGATTCCCTGCCTCATCCTCTGGCACAGCCTCAACCTTCACCAGGGTGAGGGAAATGAGGTAGGTGGTGCGTTTCTGTGGGTTGCCTGCTTTGCTCATTGGGACAGCAGACCTCAGCACAGTGGCACCTGCTCTCTGACCTAGCCAGACTTGCACGCCTCAGTCATGGCAACCAGGACAAGAGTGAAAACCTCGAGAAGCTGATTATGTCTGATATCACGCCTGTGGACTTGACAGGAATATTGCTTTCCTTTGAAAACCTTTAACAAAAACGAGATGAGAAGAGTGAAACAGAGGAGTGATTGAAATTACTAATTTTTAGAATATATGTAAAACGTTGACCCAGTGGTGAAACAAGTCTAGACTGTTTTTTCAACGCCTCCATTAATCCTCTTCAAAGCACACTGCTACTACTGGTCTCTACCCCTGATTCATTCATAATTCTTCCCTCTCTTAGCTTTGCTTTCCTTCTTAAACTCATCTATTCTGTGCAAATCGGATGTGTAGGCACACAGATAGGTGTAAGAAGGCATTTCTCTCCACAGTGTGGCTATCATTGCCTAAGATTTCAGGCTGGAATTATGCAACAGTCGATGCATTCGCTTGATCCATTTCTTAAGTAGGACTAAAATGAACACTGGCTGAATAATGCTACCTTACTACAGTATGTGTCTTGCCTTTTGCTCATGTCATACCTTCATTTTTCCTGTAGAATATCCATTGCACAGCTCCTTGAACATTTGATTTGATGAAGAATTTATTATTACCATTCATTTGAATGGCACATCAAACAAGGCTGACAAAAAAAAACCCTCCAGCTGATGAATCCAAGAGAAAAACAGGTGAATGGGAGCAGGATGAAAAAAAAAAAAAGCATCAAAATGGAAATCATTCACTTGTCACGAAGCCGCTGGCAGCTGAAGCCTTCATTCGACAATGTCATGCATACTATTATGTATGCACAGTGTGAGGGTCACTGGGAGATGCTGAAAAACATCTGTTGTTATGTCTCCAGAAAATTTCAAAAAGGACATAAAGTAGCTGGATTCACGCGATCCAAGCAATGATTCCCTGTGCCTATATCCCTCCTCTGGAGAGCAGCTACTCTCGGTCACCGCATCCTCTCCTCCGAGTGCCTCATCCAATTAGCAAGTCAATAAAATGTGTCTGTGAGGCAGAGGAAGCCCACCAGCTCACCACAGCCCCTCCTCCTTTTTTTTTTTTCCTCCTCTTCTCGCTGCCACAGAGCCTTGCAGCCCCCTGCTAGCCTGCCGTTAGCCTTCCACACAACCAGCTCCACACTGGGATCCAGCTCAATGGGCTGCGTATGACAGGCTTGCAGTGAGGTGGTGGTGGTGGTGATGGTGGTGGTCCTTGCCCACGTTCATCAGATTTCTATCCCTGCCGACGCAACAAAAGAGACAGGAGGGAGAAAAAAAAAAACACCTCAGCTCTGCTCCTGCCAATGCATCTGCTCTGTCTCAAGCTCTGTCTCTCCCCTCTGCTTTTCCAACGCGATTCACGGGCAGCTCCTGTTTTCCCTCCCTGCCTCACTGCCTGTCCCCTCTAAGGGAGAAAGGAGTGAGGATGCACAGGAGGGAGAAAGCTGGATGCCTATTCATAATTACAATAGGAAATACAATAGAAAAAGAAGAGGTAGATGCAACAGACAATCAAAACTTTATGTAAAGGGGGGAAAGCTGAATGAATTAGCCTCTAATTACATTGCATGAGAAGAAATTGCAGAAGCAGCTGAAGATGTTGAGGAGACTGAGGGGTTGGAATAATTAAATGCAGGCCTAGAGAAGAATACGAAAAGAAGGGAGGGATAAAGGGGTGTCTTAGAAATAATAAAATACACAAAATGGCTTATAAGAACATGTTTCTATTCAGTACACGATTGCTTTTAAGAGGGAGAAAGCAACTGGTCTTCCCACAGCGACTGTGCTTTCCGTATGAACCTGTTGTCTACAGAATTATTCAGAAATCAATGTAATCATCTTTTTTTTACCTCCAGGTTGACTGATCCTGTGAAATTATTTGGATCAATCAAAATACATGTATTCCAAAAAATAAGGGTGATTTATAAACATTACAAAAAACTAAAATATATGTTGCCAGCATCAAATTGGACAAAGAGTATGTACGCACATAAAACATTTGCTTGTTGAAATTCAGGATAACTTAGCCTCTGCTGCATTACGTCTTTTAACATTTGCTGGCAGCACAGTCCTTAATCAGAAAATTCAGTGAACAAAATCAAAAAAACGCTCCTCCTGATTTAGTGAGGCAACATTAAGAAGACAAAAAAACTGCACAGTGAGAGTACTTGGTATTTTTATTTTTGTTAGCATTTAATAGAATTCATTGTTTTTATATATATTTATATATATGTATATATTTCCATTTCTGTTTTTGTAGTCACATTTATTTGTTTTATTTGAATTGTCATCTGTATAATAATGAGATCTGAATATGATTAAAACTGGATTTTATTTGTTTTTTCTTTTGTAGTGCTGGTTAATTTGAGATGTTTTAGTCATGGACCAAAAATGTCATACATGAAGTGAAGTCCAACCCTTCAGTTCTCAAATAACAAACTATTTTATTTACTATTTAAGGGCAACACCAGTGTTTTGTTTATGCATTTTTCTGTTACTAGCTCAAACCATTCTCCCTCTATGATTTAAATACAGTTATGTATGCATGCTTATGGTGTTGTTCGTTTTCTATGAAAAAGCTTAACCTGAATACAGACAACCAACCTATAGAAACAACCTCCAGGTCTAGCCTTCAGACATGTCTCTAGTGTCAGATTTTCTTTCTTGTAAACAGAAAAGACTGTATCTCTGTCTAAATACTGTGCAAAGGTAACATACTGAAGAAATGACACGTTTGGAGATTTGGAGAAATCAGATTCAAAACACTGGTACTGTCCTCGAACACATGTTAGCATCATTAAGTGTGACATTTACATGTTGAGAAGTATGTGTGATCCTTAAGTTCAGTCCTCTTCATTTTTTAAATTCCATTTCAGGGAGTTAATCCTTTTTTGATTCAGGAGTAACAAAATAAATCCCAACTTAGAACCCACACATCTTGAAAGGCAATGCACTGAACCAAACTGATCCTGCACGGTTAGGACAGGTCTGAACTCAGACACTGTTACCTCTCGCTGCACGTTTCACTGCATCTTTTCAGCTTTTTGTCTGAGTCAATGTCTCCTCATCCTGGAAATATGAATGTTCTAGTGCATTCAGCGCAGATATTCGTTTCAAGGGGTCAAAGGTCAGCATTTTCTGTGGAAGAAATAATATAATATATAAAATGAAATAATAGTTTGACATATTAGGGCATATGTTTATTCACTTTGTTGCTGACTATTCACTCTCATCGCTTGTATCTGCATGGAGCACATGTAGCATAGTTAGTATGCTTCGCATAAAGACTGCAAACTAGCCTGCCTCGGTCCAAAGGTAAAATTCATGAAAAAAATGAATCAATTACAAGTCAGGATACACTTGCACTATCATTTTTAAATCATAGCCACATCTCACCAGTAATAGTTCTGCCCCTTGCTCATTTATCTCTGCAACGAAGTCAGTGATTGGTCGAGGCATGAGAGGGGAGAAGTTTTTTCTTGAGAGTGTAACGTCAGTCGGCCACTCCTCCTCAGGTGGCAAGCCAATTACTCTGAAAGGAGACAACATTGTCCGATGATTTTGTGTAATATCAATCATGCACAGATACATCTCTTTGTCCCGTAAATGTGAAGCAAAGAATTTTGATACTCACTCAAAAATTTTCCCAAGTTGGTCCACTTCCGATTCTCCACAGAACAAAGGTCTAACAAAAGGAAATTTTTAATGAAAGTTACTAGACGTTTCTCCCAGATCAACCCAAGAGATGTGCTTTAACCTTATAACACAGAACACCACTGTATGAGTGATGCTGTTATTTTGAGTTGACCAACATCTTTGTGCAATGTGTCCTTTAAAACAGCAGATGGAGCTGCTTTTTATATCACTGAGCTGAAATGCACTGGTTCTTTATTGATCGGATTCTTCAGCAACAACTTCATTATTTCGACTTGAAGCCTTTGTGGATGAAGGCCGCATAAGTCGCAAGAAGACTACAACCATGTCTAGTCTAGAGTTCACCTCAGAGTCGCTCTATACGTCTATCAGTTACATTTCTGTTTATATATAGTCTATGCTTTCTTGAGGAGGGACACAACTAAAATAATTGATTTGATTTTGCTGTAATATAATTTGTCTGGCACAGCCCAACTGCTTTTCAACAATTCACCTCTGGAAGGTCTGAGGCTTGGACCAGATTTCCCTAGAGCCATACGTAACCTTGTAATGTGATCCATTTACAGATAAAGTCTGAACTGCTGGCAAACTCAGCAGAGCTGTGTCAGAATTAAAATCTGAACACTCACGTCTCTGCTTGTGCTTTAGTTATTGAGAGAAATCTTAAAGATGGAGGGTTTTTTTTTTCTCCATCAATATAACACAGAAATGTTCATACTGAAAGCATCTGCAAACTCGTGGCTCTCAATTAGTTTTTTAAGAACTAACTAAAGCATCCGCTCTAAAGCATAATGTTTTTGCATTTGTATGTAGGCAAAACAAACAACATAGTTCAGGCAAAGGATTGTGATCTTGATTAAATTATAAAAAGTCATCACTGATTTGAAGCACAACTTGGGATAAGACTTGTCAATATTTAACCAAACTTGGTTAGACTTTCAAACTCTGAGCACACAACCCCCATCTTACAAGGATACCTTCAGAATAAGCAATCAAATGTCTGCTTCTTTCTAACATACTGAATAATATCAACATCAAACTATAATGCGCTGGTCTCTTGCTGAGAGTCTCTGTTTTCACCCTACGTCATCACAGTCTGATCGTGCAATGTTTTCATTTTTCCAACCTGGTTTCAAACACTGACGCAGACATTCACAGCGTCTGTCTTTTGTTATCTGAAAAATATTCTGCTGACTCACTTGCGTCTGAACATCTCAGCAAAGATGCAGCCAGTGCTCCAGATATCCACAGGCGTGGCATAGGTGGACTGTAGTAGAACCTCAGGAGGCCGATACCACAGTGTCACCACCTGGGAGACACGTGGAGTCAAACAACAGCAAGTTTTATGTAAGTGAAGGAAAAAAAAAACAACTATTCGTCAGGTGGCCATATGTTAAATTAAATAAAGTGAATAGAGTATGAGGTTACAACCTGTACTGTGTATTTAGTGTTAATTAGGGAATGTCAGCAAGGTAACAGGCTGGTGAAACTGTACACCTGCTAAACAACATGTCAGCATTGTCACCCTGAACATTTCGCTCACATTCAATCTCAAGAGCTGGTAGCACGGTGTAGACTCTTAGTCTTGTTAAAACTAACCTGGAAATATGAATTTGAGAAAGCTCAATTGAACAATTGCACTGAAAGATCGACACATTTGTGCTGTAACTCAATGGACACTAAAGAAATATTAATATGAGGCTGGTTGTGCCCAAGGTTAATGTGTGGCAGCACACATGTGCGTCACCAAAAACGTAAAGCACAACAAAGTCTAAAAGGGCAGTAACACAGACTAGTTATTACAGCCACGTTTGCAATGGTTCAAGATTGTTTTTCCATTTTGAAAGGAAATTAATGAATATCAGCAGTTGCTTAAATGCTTAAAAATGATATATATCTCTCATTAAAGTTATGATGTTCTTTGTAAAACACTACACATGACACAAAAAACTACAGCGAGGTCCAGGTGAGTTCTTACCACAGGAGTGAGGGCCATGTGGCAACTGTAAATCCGGGCCAGTCCAAAGTCAGCCAGCTTCACCTGGCCCTGGCTGGTTACCAGAATATTCTCTGGTTTCAGGTCTCTGTGCATCACGCGGTTAGAGTGAAGGAATGCAAGACCGCACAGCAGCTGCCTCATCAGGTCCTGCAAAACACACACACGGGCATATTTGAACTGGAACGAAATACTTCACCTGAATTTGTTTTCATGCCTCTTTCCACACCGTTTCTTTCTTGGGTAAGTTTAAGTTTTGTTTCTCACTTTAATGCAATCGGGGGATAATCCAGGAGCCGGCGTTCTCTCAAGGTATGTCTTAAGGTCTTGGTCCACATGCTCAAACACCAGAGTGACTTTAGTCTCCTGGTTTGACCTCTGGGTGGCACATACATCCATGAGTCTGGCACGTACAATAAAAAAATAGCTCTGTGAGAGGTGTTCAGAGTGGAAACACTGAAAAACATTTTGATTGCCGTCTTACCTGACTACATTTGGGTGGTCAAACTGTTCCAGTCTTCTCAATAAAGCCACTTCTCTGACTGTGGAGACTGGCAAACCATTCTGGTCTGTCGGGACGCGGACGCTCTTCAGAGCAACAAACTTTCCACTCTCCGTGTCTCGGGCCTTATAAACTGTCCCGTAAGCGCCTCCTCCAATTTCTGCCACGGGTTCATACTGGATACTGGTGACGTGGGCCATGTCCAGGTTGAAACAGACTGGAAGACAAACAATAACACACAAAAAAGATGCAAAAACTTAAAGTTATGTCTTCAGGACAATCCACCCTCAGAGGAGCATGAATGTGTGTATGAAATGGAATGGAAATTGGATTCAAGCTGTCAAGCTGTATACTGAAAAACACGAATGCAGCATCACAGTGGGACACAAAATTTGACTGCCAGAAAAACATTTGAAAACACGCTAACAGTACAATAAACTCTTCATGAACTCTCAGCACTGTACACGAGGCATAAATTCTCATATTCTGACTTTGAGAAGCACGTGGATCCTCAGTAATGACGACAGAAAACCGTCCTCAGGCTAAGAATGACACATTGCAGCAGCTGAATTTCATCGTCAATTCTGTCCAAACCTCTCACATCCAAAATTAACGGATGCTTTTCAACACCTCTCGTACTGTAACATCAGTTTCAGAATGACTACAAAATCTATTTTCAGTCACACTACCAGCAGCCTGCCTCAAACTGTGTCGACAGAAGTCACTTTCAAGTTTACAAGCCTGGCACATGAAAGTCTCCTCTGCTCATTTTTTCATAACTTTTGTTTATGTAAATTTATTCATGCTTTTGCACCAAAAGGCCTTAGCTTGTTAGCTAAGAGTTGTCATTCCAGCAATTCTCCAGTGACTCCTCAGCTGAAAGGAAGCATCAGTGCGAGGAGACTGAGGACTGCAAGAGTGTGGTCAGCTTTATTTAGCAGTCACAGCATCTGGTGAGCAGTTAAACCACTGACCATCATCAGTGAGGTCCTCAGTGGAAGTATGTCATGAACAGCAATATATAAACAATAAAAATAACTGTAACATTACGCTCATGCTCAATTGGTAAAACAGACGAGTCAACGAGTGTGTAGTGTAGCAACGGCACCGCTGTATGTAGGACAGGCAGCATCAAAGGAGAGGATGTTGTACAGCTCAACCTGGTAGTGCTAAGTCTGCTGAATGCACAATTGCAATTATAAAAATACTATTTCAGCTACTAGGACACAAAGAAAATGAAAGTACCTCATCACAGCGATCAAATATTGGCATTAAACTGTCCTCGTCACTGGTTTGCAACTAGGGCTACAGTTAAGTATTGTTACCACCTCAGTAAAACACAAAACACAGTATCTTACAGTAGACATGTTCACTCATCTTACTCTGTTTTCTGTATATCTTAATGTTCTCAAGTCTAACACACACACACACACACACACACACACACACACAATTAAACTGAATGTGAGCAGACATTTTTAAACCTGCTTCTTTATTCATGTGGTGACAAAGGAACTGGCAGTAAACACTGACAAGTTTTTTTCGGCTAACATGGCAACACACACTCGTCTCTGTGGACATCCTGCAGATGCAAAGCATTCATTTGGAGTCAAGGTTCTGGGCACCTGACAGACATAGTTCACTCTCCCTCCAGCTTTGTTCTTTGGTGAACTTCTGAACAAGTGTTCAGATTCAGAACACGGTATGTGGCAGCTCCACTCCTCAGTTAAGTGCACAACATTTTATGACTGGTTGTGTTGGACTGTGTTAGTCCTCAAACCTCTTTGGGTGCCAAGTGTTGAAACGTATGACATATTTTTAGTCATATCCACAGAGGACCGGACATTCAGTAAATGTTTTCCAATCTGTGTGCTGTGGGACAAAGTGTCTGACTTCCTCACATGAGTCAAACCTCACTTAAATACACTGTATTTGTGTATTTGACTCAAGATCACCACTCAACCCAAGCAGTTCTCTGTCCCACTTCCCTCACTTTCTCTGGCCTCCAACTCCATCATCTGAAATGTTTGAGAGTTGTTCAATTTATTTAACAAACTAAACAACAAAATATCTGCTGCTTCCAGGTACTTAAATCAATGGGTTTCAACCTTTTGGTTGGGTAAGATATGTAAACTGAATATGGCATTTCAGTCAGTGGGAAACTCCCATTGGCACTATACAGCACATTTTGATATATAGATACATGAATTGGCAGACTGATCAATAAAAAAATGTGAAAAGCTGGAGCTTTATAGATTTTTGCTATCACGCCGTATTCAAAACATGATTTCAGTGGAAAAAGGTGTGAAAACAGAGAGAAATGCAATCTGGTAAAAGCCAACTAAATTCACTTTTTCAGTGTTAAACTGCACTCAATTCTTTTTTTATAATCTACTATCTACATTTAGCCAACTCTCACGTTTTTAAGCTGCAGCATGTTTGGAGAGTAACTTTGTAAATATGATTAATTAGATTCCACTCTATAATGTTACTGAAATGGTCTTTTCTTAAGAACAAATACAGATACAACTCTGGGCTAAAAAACCTGAGTCAGTCACATGTTTTTGCTCACAATCTGGATGAATATTTATCTTTTGATATTAAAGTCAAATGTCTTCAATAAACACAATTTAATTCAAATACTTTCGGAGGGGCCTGTAAATGCAGTATTACTGCTGAATGTTGGAATATGGTACATGTGTCTTTTTAGGGAAATGTTCTAAGATTCACACGATTTCACACTATTGTGGTCAACCATTCTACTAACCAATGTCTCATGTAGGCAAATGCTTGAATATGATTGGCAAAACCACCTAACACATGATGCGCCTATAAGCTATTCATGTCTGAATGTACATAGTGAGGTGCTATTTTTTCTATACTGCCCTAGAATACTGGTTCACATAGTGGTGAATGTAAACGTGATGTCCACTAATACGAGGCCTAAACACGTTGCAGCCACAGGATTTCCTCTGTGCAGTGCATAAATGATGCCAAACCACAATTATTGAAGTGGTTAGTATCAACTGTAGTTAATGAGAGGAAGTAATGTGGCATTTTTTCATGTTGAGCACACCACTTTTCTTCCTCTTGCACAATAAAAGTTGAGTCAGAGCGTCTGTAGACAAGAATCTGCCTACATTCCTGCATATCTGCAAGAAATACAAATTCCTACTGACAAGATTCATGTGGGAACTCAGCTGTGTGAATCTGACCTTAAAGAAAAGTTTCTCTCAGAAAATAAGATAAAACCAAGACATATTTTAATGCAACACTGTGGCAGGTCACTGTATTTCATTTAAAAAAAAAAAAAAAATATATATATATATATATATATATGATTCTTTATTCTAAAATATGATAAAACTTTCTAAAATGACCACTTCTTCACTAATACGCTTCCTCCAGATTCAACAAGCTAACTACACCTTTACTCCTGCAATTTTCTACACATTTTACTTCATGTACTGGTATTTTATAATGAATTCAATTTTTGTTTTCAATAACCTTTTTTCAGTTGTTTAAGGGAGATACTGACATTTAGTTTGAATGAAATAGAACAGATGCACACGTGCTAAACAACCTGTATTTTAAATGTGGTTTCACTTCCATCTATTTTCTAACTAAGCCATTAGGGCAGTCATGCTTTACTTAGTAGTTCTATCTTCTATCTAATCTAAGTTCATTTTTATGGAATTTCAAAGTTATATTTGTGTGTCTAAATCCTAATGATGGGAAATAGTATTGAGGGAAAAAAAGCAACTGAATGGATAATGTTACCTGTGTACTGCTGTCAGACTGACGCCACATACACATATATGCAGCAGAAAAAATAACATAAGTGAGGCAGAGATCATGAACCTCAAACCTCAGAAATATAAACTACATTAGCAGCATGGGGTTAACATATGTGAGGGTAGTTATCCAAATTACTGACACAAAGTGGCTACCAAGGGAGGAAACACATGAAACATGCTCACCCTGAAAAGTCAGAGCGTGTGTGTGTGTGTGTGTGTGGGTGTGTAACCATTAGTTACAGTTACATAGTCACAGCGAGCATTTTTCTACATCGAGTACATTTTCTTTTAACACTTTGGGCAAATGTTTTCTAATACTAATTAGATACTTTTACCTTAGTAAAAATATGTGAATACTTCCTCCATCGCCGCTAACACACTTGTGCTGTCCTTCCTTCACGGGCTGCTGTCACTGAGTCACTACACCCGTTCTCCTGATGATAATAACTGAATAACATTATCTGAGACGGTAATCATTTTGGGAAAACTTCATATCACTGTAACTCTAATAACGGTGCAGCACTACACGTTGGTTCTTTATCGATCGCTCCGTTGGTCGCATTTTCTAGACGTTGGGTGACCCCTGAGGTGAAAGTTGACACTAATTTTAGGCGTTTACCATCGACGACTCACTGCGTGCGTGCGTGCAGCTTTTCTATGTGTGTCGGCTGTTGTGGGAGGCAGCACAGCCACAAAGTCTGAGAAATACACCAAACACTTCTACTGAAGTATGTTTTAGAGGCCTGGTGAGAAGAAATAAGCAGCTCTGCACTACTGGATGTCACATGGCAGTTTGTGTATTTCATAGTAGTTCAAAGTATTAGACAGAAACAAACAGTCTGCTGAAAGTCGCCCACTGTCTCATAATGAAGGATCAGGCTTGTTGTGGACTTCATGTCAAACAGCTGTTGTCCTACAGGAAGTGGTGAAGCTCCACCTGACTCCTTACCCTCATCAACCCCTCCTTCACCACAGGGGGGGGGGGACAGATGTTGAAGCAACACCTGGAAGTTTTCCTGACACCGAGGTCATTAACCTGCCCGCCCGTGAAGGCAGCTATTGATCACCAGTACAGCCTGTGAATATCGATTAGTGATCGGGGGGGGGGGGGGGGGTTAAACTTCTCTCTTCATCTATTTGTTGATCGGGTCAAACGCAGCCGGACCCTGACGAGCGGTGGGCGGAGGCAGAGAGGAGCAGGCCCGGCGGACGGAAACCCGACTGTCCCGACACGTGGTGGCCCTCCATAGCTCCCCTTTGTTAATTAAACTGTTAGAAAGTGAGGCTACAACAGGCCACACGGACTTTTCCTCCTCATCTACAGACTCACTGACGTGGCGGAGCTCGGACCGGAGCGCACGACGCAGATCAGCGCCGGCAACGTGCGTTTCGTCCGCATCTTGTGGTTAATTAGTTTCATTTCCGCTGCTAAAGTGTCTCACACGCACGTACGAGGGCAGACGACTCTGTACTTACCTCGCCTGTTTTCTTTTCTGTGCCAGGTACTTGAGCTTTATGAGGAGGACATGCTCATTAGTGTGCCACGTATCGCCTGGAGCGCCTACAGAACCGGGTCTCGAGTGGCAGGTCGGGTCCAGGCTCAGGTCCACAGCCCAGCAGTGGATCTGATGTGGAGAAGCCAATCAGGCGAAATGATTTGGGCCTCCACTGTTTTTTCCTTTTCCAGCCTGCACTCTTGTCTCTTCCTGTTGCTTCTAGCAAGTCTGACGAAGGCGGAGCCAAAATCCTCCCCAGCCCATCATACATGAACAAATGAGAGCTGAGCAGGGGCATCTCAAACTTAGAATAATAATAATAATAATAATAATAATGATAAGACAGTAATCACACAGTCTGAGAATTAGTTTTTATTGTCTGACTGATAGATATGTATATACATGTGAATTAAACTAAAATTAAAAAATATACAATTATAGACCTGCTGAGTAAGAAGCTTTACACTGCACAGAACAGACAGCTTTTTGGTTATTTATTTTATTTTAGTGTGTTTGCAGTTGTTAATGGTTAAAAACCTCCTGAGGGAATGAAGCTTAACACAATAACATAGTTATAAGCTTTGAAGTAAGTAACTAAATACATTTAAGAACTATTTTGAGGCATCTCTTCTTCACTTGAGTACTGATGTCTCATACTTACATACTGGATGTAATGTCTTTACTGCTTTTTGGAGGTCATTCATCGTCACAACTGCATTTATTTTTATAACTTTAGTTGAGAGTTTTTTTTTTTTCAGAAAGTGATTAATAATGCAAAAATACAGTATAATTTTAAGACTGTATTGATATTGATCCCTGGTGAAACTCATCAAAGCTCCACAGTAGGTAAATATATCAATAAAGTGAAGACATGTAATTATCCAGATCAATATAAGGTGGTGAAAAGTAGCTGGTTAGTGTAGTGGTAAGATCGCCCTTAATGTATAAAACAAACAACAAAACAACATAATCATGTGAAATGAGTCCTTCTAAGGATACCTTTATTTATGATAACTTTGAGTTTAATCTTTTGTACTTTTACATACTGGAAGTTACATTTTGAATGCAGGACTTTTACTTGTAATGGAAATAGTTTTTCACTGTGGTATTGATACTTTTAGTACTTATTCCGCAACATGTTGTGAGCAGATTTTAAGATTTCATTAGTATACAGGATTTGATTAAAAAAAATCAGCTATGATGTCTCCTAAAAAGTATTTTTACCACACTGTCTATACACCAGCACAAACTTTAGTGTCCAGAGGAGGTAAATTACTTAAATTCTAATGTTTACATTTTATATGGAGCTTATTAAAGCTATAAAGATTAAATTGCTAAACAGGGAACTTGAGGCACAAACCACAAAACTGTTGGTTCATTAAAACTTTATTTTTTCTTTAACACAAAAACATACAATGAAACAAAAAATAGCATATAATGAAAAAACCATAAAAGGTAAGGAGGTCCTGTTGAAATTAAAAATGACCTTATGAGAACAAAACCTGGTTCTCTATTTGGTGATTGTGTAAACATACGCACACACCTGAACGTGCTTGTGCTCCTTGACAAAGAGTTTTATATCAATAAAAATAATTGCTAAAAAATAATTTCTCTACTTAACCTAATTAACTGTATCAAATGTACTTTACATGTTCAGCAGCCAACTTCTGGTTATTTGTAAGTCTCATAGTCACAATAATCTAAGTGGACAGTCCACGTGCTCTCTGAAGGTCTCTGACCTTTCAGGGAATCAGGTACCTGAATAAAACCGCTTTCTATGTTTAGTACTGCTGCTTTTCGATTCAGTACTAATAACTGAGTGCACCTCGTAGTGCAGGGTTATAAACAAACTGCACGACGTCTGCCTGCTTTACAAACAGCACTTGGTCTGAGAAAAACACGAATGGTGAACTAGTGGTTCTCTGTAAATAAAATTTCAGTGTGTGCTGGTGCATTTGGGAGACAGTGCTTCAGTGCTTTTATAGTTTTCCACGCTGCCACTGCTGAACGCTAGAGGGGAAGAAAGTAGATGCTGTCAGTATCTGCACTTGTGACCTCAAATGGGGATGCAGTCAAGTGACAGTGGCGTGTAGACTGTAACGGTGCTGGGACAAGAGTCTAAAACGAGGCAGTGCTTCTCTAAAAAGGTCTTTTTGCTTCAGGGCTTTCTGACCCAACAGGAGAACAGCTGAAGAGTAGACACGCTTTATCTGGGAGAGGTTTCTTACCTTTGTACGTCTTTTTCACTGCAGACGTTTTTCCATGTCACACTGTGAAACCTACGTTACTAATGACACCGATGGGGACTCTGATCTATTCCAGTGTCCTGCTGAGCCACAAGTGAGCCAGAGTGCACTAAAGCAGCTAAATGGAGTTCAACCGTCATTACCTGTGTTATTTACACCTGTGATTTGTCTGCAGCCTTTATTACTGTATGTTTGTATTGTGATGTTTCAGTTTCTGATGATGTGAAAAACAGAATGTGAATTAAATAAATACCAAATGATAAGAGTGAAAAGGAAAATGTTCACTAATATTTACAAGATAAAATTAAAAATGCATTTAAATGCACCTACTTACATGTTCAGAATATATTTCACTTTCAGGCCATCTCATTTATTTGAATTCCACAATCGTATATAAATCCCTGCTGAAAATATATAATAATGTGATGAATTCACTTTAGAACAGGTTATAAAACAAATGCAAAAAAAAAACAAAAACATGTAGCTACTGTGAATTACCTGCCTAAATACATGTCCTGACTTTTAAACCTTAAAACAGAGAATACAAATTAATACATTATGCAACCTTTGGCAATCAATTACAGCAGTGAAGCAGAAATCATTGGAAACGATCTAATTCCCTCTCTCACAAACCTTTAAAGCTGCTTTAATGCTGATGTCTTCGGAACATGAGACGATTTGCTGCAGATAATGAATATTTCATAACGCTCATATTTCCATTTAATTCAGCAGAGATGATGCTTCTGTGTGTGATGGTGGAGGAGGCGCCCTGCTCATCAAACGATACACTGCAGATAATTACCTGACACACACACACACACACACACACACACACACACACACACACACGCACGTTGTTCTTTTCTCCACCAGCAGACAGATGTGAGCACGTGGCCTCAGCATCACATGGGTACCAACACCTTGCCCAGCATCCTGTCAGCTCCGTGAGGATGGAGCTCGCTCCTCCACTTTTCGTGCAGGATGTTTTTGTTTGTTTGTTTTTTAATGGAGGGCTGCAGTGTGTTACTCTGAAGACAAAGAAGTTTGCGCTCTCAAGTTTGAATAATCTGGAGATGTGGACTCTATAAGGGAGCAGCCTACCGACCCGGACACGCCGCTACTGCTTCATCAATTAATGAATTAATGAGGTCTCGCTGTTCTTTGGTGATGATGTGCGGCGGGTGGGACAGTCGCAGCCTCCCGTAGGCTCATCTTTGCAAGGATGGGGTGCCATGTCTGGCATCCTCCCGCTCTCTGATACCTGCTCCGTGGCGCAGAGATGGATGGCAGAGGAGGAAACTGGCAGTGCAAGTTGTTGAGGATTTTTTATTGTTCACCACTTTTTATTTGTTCGCATCTAACAAACAGCGCGGCGTGTCTGTGACTTACAGCCGGGCTGTCGGCTCTGCTTTAGGAGGGAACATAAAAGATATTACAGTAATATATTACAGTAATGTGTTACAGTGCAGAGAGGGTGAGGAGACGAGAGGAAGCAGCGGGGCACCGGCGGACGCCACTGCGAGACAACAAAGGATGCGCGCTTGTCACCTCGTATAATTTCATCTCCCCCGTAGGTAAACGACAAACTCAAATATAAATCGGCTTTGACTTGGTTGTTAATAGGATTTAACATCAACCCTCGCGGAGAAGAATAGACTCCAGCGTTTGGCTGAAAACCTTGAGCAGCTCCTGCTGATCTGAAGCACTAAGAGGGCCACGGGGATGCTGAGGAAAACGAGATATAAAGGGAGGCATGAGAGGATGCTGCTGGACCCCTCTGACTTTCATGTTGGTCCCTGACAGCTCGTGCTTCTCAGCCTCCATTGAATCCCGAAAGAAAACGCCTGTGTCCATGAAGGATAATCCTTCCCTATTGGCTGGATGGAGGTGCACATGCTATAACAACAGGATATGCAAAGAGCTGTGGGCTCCTCCAGTAGCCTATCATGTTGTTCCTGTGCTTTTTTTTTTTTTTTTTTTTTTTTTTGACCGAGATCTGTATTTTATTTAAAAGGAAGTGAACTGTCTGCTTTTCATCACATGGTTCGGATGCAATAATAATGAACACCTCTCTAATATGGACCTGCCACTGTTGAGCTAAAGGCTCTTTGGTTTCACAGAGCAGCTGTGCCTGTGCAGGAAAACTGCTGAAGTATGTTTAAGTATCGGCTCCGGTTGTTTTTCAATGAACTCAAAGTGTTGCTACTGATGCGCTCTGGATCAAGTAGAGGGACTGATACAGGCACAGACCCGGACTCACAGACCAGGATGAGAGGGCTCTCTGTGAGAGGCTGTGGTTGGCCCCAGCTGAACTGCTCTCAGCGGGACGACGAGGAGGAATATTATGGCTCAGACCCGCGGCCACGCAGCCTGGCGTTTGAGGATAAAGAAGGAGCCAAATCCCAGGGAGAAGGCCTGGATGCTGCGTCCCTCCCGAGCCTCTCGGAGAGCGGGACGCGGTCACCGCAGTGCCGGATCTGCTTCCAGGGACCGGAGAAGGTAAAGTTCAGCATCAAAGGCATCACTGTGGGGTCTTTTGTAGTCAGCATCCAAATAGGATCCTGGTACCCTACAGACCAAAGCACTGGCTCAGGGTTTTTGGTTTGCGTATGAGCACTTCAGCAGCTCTCCATGAGCTCTCCAACTCAGGGGAGTGTTCAAAAACACGTGTCACCTTTCAAGTTCCCCCCTCCAGTGGGAGGGGGCACACACATTTCAAATGCACCTTTGCAGTTTGAGAGTGATTTGTTGTTGTTTCCGTGAAGCTCTATGACAACAACCTTTGGCACCAGTTTCTCTTCTTCGAACATTTAAAGTATAAACCAGATATTTAGCATTGCACAAATTGGGATAAGTGCACAACACACATATAAAAGGAAATCGGAGGCCAAGTTTTCCTGACATCCCAGTTTTCTGTTAGAAGTCTAGAAAATGAATACACGATAAACAACTGATTGTCGTCCTCACAACTAAACTGATTTGTAAGTCGGGCCAGTACAGAACTAACTGCAAAGTACAATCTAGATTTACTAAGAAAAAAAAAAAAAAGAATGAATCTATCAACAGTGATCTGAAAATAGCAGTGAGCAGATGAAGAGCATCAGTTAAGAATAGGCTGGAGAGAAGCAGCAGGAGCTTTGTATTTACCAGCGCTCCAGCGAAGGCCTCGTGGTAATGGATGCAGCATCTGATGCACAAAATTAGGCCATTTCATAAAAAGAATGAAGTGTTTCAGAAAATGATGTCTCAACATAAAAGCCCACTATTAGAAGTCTCTTATTCATACTGATTGTTATTCACAGGGATTTGAGTAAGTGAGCAAGACAACATGAGTTCAATAACTTACCGAGAGACTCTTGAGTAGAAATGCAGAGATCAAACCTTTGATCGTTGCTTTAGGCTACAGGGAGGTCACACACAGTGCAGCAGTGTTTTCTATTCGCATGCAGGAGAACAGAGAGGCTGGATGCACTCAACGTATTTTTGGTTGTTGTTGTTTAACGTTATCGTCATTCTTGTCCAACATGTGGACATCTGAGAACGTCAGATCTGCTGGATGAAGTCACCGTTGAAGAGACAGACTGTGCTAGAGGTCTCAGAACCACCACCCCCTCCGACCAATTAAAGACTTAACACATCACCTAGAGTCACAACGGAAAACAAAGTGAGATGTGCAAGAGCAATGTCAGTCGGAGGGCCTCTGGGAATCTCATACTGACAACACAAACCTGCGCCAGATGCCCCCTGACTTCTTTGTGGATAGTGACATGAAAGAAGCACACTGTACCCAGATGGACGCTATAGTGAGGCATCTTATTTTCTTACATTTTGTTTTAAGCTTTTAATCTGTCTGCAGCATAGAGGTAGCGCAGCAGTCGTCAGATGACATCTCCACTATACACATCAATAGTGAAATTTTCCCTTTCAAGTCAGCAGACAGCTACAGTATGAATTCACTTTTTCCCCCAAGGCTTAAAAAAAATCCTCATCATAATAACAATGAGGCGCTCTTGTTCTTATTCCACAATTAGCTGTAATTAGTTGAGGTATCAGCTGCCAAAAGCTCTTCAGGATTTCTGTTTTGTGTTGACTCCAGTATTTTCTGCAAGTGTGTCAAGTTGGGATCTGGACTATATCTCTACCTGTTTTTGAGGACCCAATTAAAATGGCAGGCTCAAGAAAAAATGGCAAGGAGTTTATTGTCAAAGATGATAAGTAGACAGATACAGGGGCTAGGCAAAGGGAAGTGGGGAACAAAAACCACGTGGCCGGGCACGAGAGTAACAGAACTAGACACAAATACGTGGTTTGGCATGAGAATACAAAGTAACTACTAAATACAACAACAGTGAAAACATGAAACCCAAATGTGGACAAAGCTGGCAGGAGAAGTTTTCACCTTTTGGGCCACTAAATGTCTCTAGAGACCGTCACGGTGTGACTCCTCTGGAGGCTGGGCTGGACCACACTCCAGTGGGGCGCGTGGCCAACAAGGTGTGGGAACAGGAGGTGGAACTGAGGCAGCATGGGTGTTGTTGACCGACACCGGGAGGTGCTGACCCAGTGTCTCCACACATGAGGCTCGGACATGCTGGGATAGTGGAGGTTTTGGATTTTCCTTTTCTAGACGGCTGAGGCTCTTGGTTGCTGTGTTGCTGAAAGTCTGTGTCACTGGGTAGTGGATGCTCTATGGTGCATGACGGCTGAGAAACTGTGATACTGTGCAGCTAAAGCTAGAGGCAAACCTCACAGTCTGGTTCATGACACAAAGAATGCAGAATAAAATACCCTAAAAAAGGATATTTCTTCGATAAATCTGACAGTAGCATTGCTGGATAGTGATGGATAATTCTGATTTGGGCCATTTATGACAAGTGTTATCTTCATTCTCTCTCTATAATCTTTTCCATATCAAATCTTGTAACAGGAAGATGCAATAACAGCAGCCTTTGTGACTGATTTGATGTCTGGTTCATGCAGCTTGTGTTTGTGTTCTGCAGGGGGAGTTGTTGAGTCCATGTCGCTGTGATGGCTCTGTGCGCTGCACTCACCAATCCTGCCTTATCCGCTGGATCAGTGAGAGAGGCTCCTGGAGCTGTGAGCTCTGCTACTTCAAGTACCAGGTCCTGGCTATCAGTACCAAAAACCCACTGCAGGTAAAGAAAACCATGTGTAGAAAACCATGTGTAGAAAACCATGCTGATTTGTCCAGTCAACATGCACTGATGTCCAACAGAGAACACTTTAGCAAACAATACCATGGGCCGGTGAAGAGTTAGTACACTACTGCAGATGTTCACAAATCTATTCAAACATATTTAAGGGGAAATGAAGGAAAAGAACAAATGTATGAGGTACTGCACATGTCAAAGAGTTGCCTCATGATTTAACAGTTTGTCACATGGACAATAGATTCACAGACAGTGTCACCAAATGATGTCTCTGCTTGTTAACACAGACGTCCAAAAAAAAGAAAAGAAAAAGGAGTAAAACACTTGACTCACCAACTGTAAGTTTTTATTAGTTCAAGAAGCCTGACCACTCTTTGCGTGTGTCTCACTCTGCTCCTAGTGGCAGGCCATCTCTCTGACTGTGATTGAGAAGGTGCAGATCGCAGCCATTATCCTGGGCTCTTTGTTCCTCATCGCCAGTATCTCCTGGTTAGTGTGGTCCTCTCTCAGCCCTTCAGCCAAATGGCAGCGGCAGGACCTTCTCTTTCAGATATGCTATGGCATGTACGGCTTCATGGACATAGTTTGTATAGGTAAGACAGATGCTGTGGTGGCCGTTTTACAGGTCTGGTAAAATGCAAATGAAGATGTTAATGATTAGAAGTTTCTTAAGTAATTTGGTAGTTGAGGAATGTTTCCTTATAATTAAAATAAGGAAAAAGGACACTTTAACCTCAGAAAACATGTTTTTCTTAACCCTTAACCTGTTCCCCAACCTCTACCTGTTGTACACTCTCATACTTTCTCCTATTCAGTAAACAAATTAGTATTTATGTGTAACCCTGTCTCCTGACACCCTTTCTTGTTTTTGTCCAGGTCTTATAATACACGAAGGATCGTCCGTTTACCGGATTTTTAAGCGTTGGCAGGCTGTGAATCAGCAGTGGAAAGTGTTGAATTATGAGAAAGCGAAGGACCTTGGTGACCCTATCAGTTCCAGCAGTAAAGATGCTGGTCGTGTTGAGAGGAACTCTTCTAACACAGTGACAGACAGCGGACAGAGGGCAAGTCGGCATGTCAGGACTATTCTCCACCACCACTGTGGATATACTATTTTGCACATCCTCAGCCAGTTGAGACCCAACAACCTGCACAGTGCCAACCACGAAGTGGTCATGAGGGTGACCACTGTATGAGGCTGGGTTATACACAGACAAATGTGCTCTGATGTCTAAAGGGGAGAGAAATGTGTTGATTGGGATTTAATACAAAAAAATCCTATCCACATAAACACTGCCGTTAATTTCTAGTCTCACTGAACTATTTCTGAAGTTTGGGCAAAGGGAGAACATTGCAGTTTTATGGGAGACTTTAAAGACTGTGAAAACATGGCTCAGAAAAAAAAAACAATTTTGAAAAAGACAAAGCTTTAATACTATAATTTAATAATAATTTCCTAATAACAATTTGATGTTACAAATTAATAATAATTTAATGTTACAAAATGTCACTGTCAACTGTTTTTTGATTTGCTTTCCAAAGATTATAAAATTATTGGATTTAACTTTAACTGTACCAGCGAGTTCAATGGTGAAATGATCCCACTCATGTGAACACATTAATATTGGCCCCAACCCCCTTTATTTATTCCTCATATTCCTGAGGGTCTGCCACAGATCTGGTAGATCTGAGCTGATTTCACTTGAAGCAGCACTCATCAGTTCCACATTACAAAACACTTGACGCAATTGTTTAATATACCTTCAAAGTACAGGTCATGCTTTATAATAAAAGTTTTGTTGATCTCAAGGAAAAACTTTGTTTTATTTTGTGTCATTTTTGAGCTAACTTGGTCTGAATGTGCAGATTGAAAACAAATATGACATGCTTAATTTTCCTTAGTTAGAATCGCACACATCTCACGTTTCCCCATTATCTTCTAACACAAGTAGGGAAATAATGGAGAAGATCTTAATGAAACTTTAACCTATAGTAAGAATCTTTACCTATAACTATAATCTGTCATAGCACCATATCAGTCCATCTGGAATACAATGCTGTAGTTGTTGCAGTTTTGTATTTTATTTTTAGACCTGGGGTTCTCTTATGTATTTACTTTTAAAATGAGTAGTAAGCTCTGTCAAGATGCACGTTACCATAACAAAGGTACTGATCCCAGCTATTGTAATCTGTTGTCAACATATAAAATGTCTGTATATGAAAATTGTTTCAGCGTTGTTACAAGCAAGGTTATTAGGAGGAACTTTTTTTTTTAAGATGCTGACAAAACACATTAACCTGTGAATATTTAAATAATCTCCAGAGGGAACTGCAGCATGTCCCTTCAGGAGGTAATTCTGCATAGTCAGCTGCAGATGCTGATTTTTTCCTTACTTATCAACATGTTCAAATACATTTCTAGTTTTTCCGTTTTCCTACAATAAGTAATAACACCGCGTAGAGGACAGCACTTGGAAACTACTAAACCCATTATGTCCTTCCTGGTAAACAATTAAAGTATTTGATAAAACTAATTTATCGTTATATCGTTCCAACCTGGCAACCTTCAGAAGACGCTTAGTGATGACGCGTAGATAGCTTGGTGATGACGTATAAGCGCTGCGACAGAACTTATGGTAAAATAGAAACAAACGTGACTTACAGGCTGACGGCGGACAGAAGTGGAAACTTGTGTTATAATAATTAAGTGACGGAGTGAATTTTCTATTTGAATCCAACATGAGTTTGTCAATGCCTCAGAAGCGTTACTACAGACAGCGAGCTCATTCAAACCCGATGGCACACCACACGTTTGATTAGTGAGTGATGTCCATGTGTCTGACTTTATCATCTACATTAGACAGTCAACACTTAACTTTCTGTCAATACGTGCTGCATTTACGCATTTGTAAATGTCATGGATGACAAGAAAATAGACAAAAACACTGTTACCCTTAGTGGTAGCTACTAATGGAAAAAGTTTTGGTTTTGATAACCTGGGATTTGACATGTTTCACTGAAATCTCTGATTTCACTGTAATACAGTTTAACTTAGATACCATCTCAGTATTCATCAGCATCTCTTTACAGAAATAATATTCCTCTTGGTATGAATAATCTGCTTATGTTATCACTCAAACTAGTTTCACTGAAAATTAAACACAACAAGTTTGGTTTTCATCCACAGTCCTCTGTGTCCTGAGGAAATGGACTGGTCCACACTTTACCCGGATTTCTTTACTGGCAACCCGTCTGAGAAAGAGACCCCACGAGTTGAGTTTGCAGACATTGGATGTGGATATGGGGGACTTTTAGGTAGCTGGCCATCTACAGTTTGCACAGATAATTATTTCGCTCTTTATTATTTAATTGCCACCTCTATTCATCATCATCATCTTTTCTTCCTCTCAGTGGAGTTATCAACACTTTTTCCTGACAAGCTCATGCTGGGCCTGGAGATCCGCGTGAAAGTGTCTGATTATGTTCGAGATCGTATCCAATCACTACGTGCCTCTGAACCTGGACGTTATCAGAACATCGCCTGTATTCGCAGCAATGCCATGAAGTACCTTCCCAACTTCTTTTGTAAAGGACAGGTAGGTCTGCATCTGTGTATGTCCCCTGATAGGACAGAGATGGAGAGAAGAGTCTTAGTTAGAGTTTGGACAAGGAGACTTACCAGTACTCATGTGTGAGCAGTCCTTCCAGTAATATGTGCTGTTGAGATCTCAAGAATAATTGAACAACTTTGATGAGAGGTCCATCAACCTTATCAGCAATGAGCTCTGCACTAAATAAATGCTAAAGAGTTTGAGTTATTAGAATAACAATACAATAAAAGTCATCAGCCATTTCATGCATTAGTAATCACAATAGCACTGCAGGGCATCCTTGCTGATTTTATTTATTACTTTATTTGCAGTTAAGAATATGTGGATGTTTTGTTTTGTCCTCGCTGTTAGAAACATTTGACATTTTCATCAAATGCGCTGCACCGGCAAACATATTTCTACATCACAAAAATGTTGTCATGGCCCTTTTTGGAAAAAGATGATGGTCAACAGATGAGAAATCATTGGCAAGCACATTTGACTCTTTTATGGAAATCCATTTCAGAAGCTGTAAAATGTGATGGCTGTTCATAGAAAGCAACTATGTCTGCATGTCTAGATACTACATGAATTAAAGTTTTAAAGATTTAGTGCAACACAACTTTATGTATCCTCTATATTAAAGCTTATATAGAATTTCTTTTTTGGCTTGTCCAACGCGGACAAAAATTACCTGGCACTGCCAAGGTAATAATGTTTCTGCCTAAAGCTAATTACCTTCCTCATGTTTAACATATGGACTGAATCAGTTTATATAGATTGCATAATAAAACCTGGATTTCACAACAGTAGAGTCATTGACTGACATAGAAACTGAGTATGGAGCAGTGCAAGATTCAGTTTATCAGTTCCAATTAGCTGCATTAATCTACGACTTGTAGAAACTCACATTCGAAAACACAGTGAGCTAACTGTACCAGATACAGTGCATAAAAAAACATC
This sequence comes from Anabas testudineus, assembly GCF_900324465.2. Classification (NCBI taxonomy): domain Eukaryota; kingdom Metazoa; phylum Chordata; class Actinopteri; order Anabantiformes; family Anabantidae; genus Anabas; species Anabas testudineus. The sequence goes on along the minus strand of NC_046614.1, from coordinate 11,334,580 downwards.
ACCTCAAATGCCCTGAGCGAGTATAAACTAAGAATGAACACAGGAGGGTAATTGCTGTAACACTGACACATTTATGGACCTTACATTACATAGGTGTTTCATTTAAACACACCTGCAATTATTTTTTTTAAATTGAAAACAATATGGGTGTTATTTGTACATCTTGGCTAAGCTGAGAATTGAAGTGTTTCAGACTGTCTGTTTAGTTCCGACAGAGATGTTTGCTTTAAATTAGCATTAGGATGTTTTAATTTGAATGCAGTGTTGCTCTCTTGAACTCTTGCTCTCTTAATTTGTTTTGAATTTTAATTCTTAATTTAACAAAGACTGACTTTTTTGCAGTTTCAGCTTTCAGTAGTTGTCCTCATTGCTTACGATTAGAGAAAACTCTTTACTACCCAGCCTTTTTCAAAGTGGGGAAATAAAAGACCAGTGTTTAAAATCCTTATGTTGAAACAGGTTATTCTAAAAATATTACATACACATATTCTTTACTTTTTAGCTTTGTTACACCAAAATAAGACTGTGAAGCCAGTGTTTTTCTTTGATCAGCACTGATTTGGCCCCTGAGGCTGCAGCAATCCCCTGTAATTATCCCCACATCTTTCTATACCCGACTTTATTTATTTACTAACAAAAAAATTACTGGAAAGATTTTTAATGTGGCATCCAGGCTGATATCAATGGAGCCTGTACTAGTGCACAGATAGAGATATGAGGAACCTTTTGAAAAACAAAATTGATGAGGGAAATTTTTGTTTTTGTTTTGTAACAGCTGGTTGTTCTTAACAACTAACCACAAAATATTAGAGGGCCACCTTTAAAACAGATTTAAAAAGCATAGCAACGTATGAGATATAAATACAAAGTTCAGTTTTGGTCCAGAAACCAGAATTGAACACATTTTGGGCCACAGCGTGCAGAGTTTAAAAGAACATTTTTACCGTTACTTCTTACTTTACTGTTTCTGACCAGTTTGTCCCTCTTTCTTTCAGCTCAGCAAGATGTTTTTCCTCTTTCCCGACCCCCACTTTAAGAAAACCAAGCACAAATGGAGGATCATTAGTTCCACGTTGTTGGCAGAGTATGCCTACACACTGAGAGTTGGGGTATGTACATGCGTAAGAAGTGTGGTAAAGTCCATCAACAAAACTGTAGTTGACAGTGATTTTGACAGTTAGTAAATTATTAAACAAAAATACTGTGAATTCACTGTGAATTTATGGCAACAGTGGCTCAGTTAGAAGAGCAGTTGCCTATGAACCTCAGGGTCGGTGGTTCGACTCCTTATACAAACCATGCTGTTGTAGCGCATGCAGAATGAGACCTAGCAGCATCCTGCAGTAATATCCACTGACTTCCCAAGAAAGGAAAAAAGTTGCCTTGATGCCAGCATATGTCTTAACTCTCAATGTGCCTCCATGTAGATGGTACCTTATTACATATGCAAATCATCCATAATGTGACTTTCATTCAGACTTAGAGAAAAGCATTTGGAAATCATTTATGTATTAATCATGCTTATTTGGAGAGCTGTATGAGAGTCGTTACCAAAAAAAAACCTACAGTAGTTTGGTCTGCAACAGAGATGCTGAGTACAGAGGTAGCACAGCTCATACAACCACAGCAGCCACACTTACTGGTGATATAGCATGTTGGAATAACCAGAGTCATCTTTAAAAAGGCTCCCTTAAAACACCTGGACACTGTAGGCTTTACTGAACAGATCAAAATAAGTTTTCATGGCACAGAGGAATAATTCCTGTTACTGTGTTCCATTGATTGTTTTAGGGGCTTTTTGTCAGATCACATTAATTGACATTAAAAGAATCACTAGGCTCAGGTTTTAGGATCCAGTAGGTTTGTGATATTATCATTTTTTTATATGTCTTCAGGGAAGAATTTTTCTGCCTAGCAAAAAAAGTTTGATTTCTTTCATAGACTTAATAGCACAGAAAAATGATCTCCTCATCATTTAATCACTTGATTGCAGTGTGCAGAAGTCCCTGAATTCACTGAAATAGTTGAGGTCTGCAGTTAATTTACGTCTGTATACACCCTCCCCCCACTATGGGAATAGACCAGGAGCATGGCCAGAGGTTGTGGGGATCAATGGATGAGCTTGTGTCTTAACTTAAACTAGGTTTATCTTTTTTTTTTTTTTCCTTTGTGTGTGCATGCATTTGGGCACACATGTTGTGCTTGAATAGAGTATGTGTGTAAGCTCTACATGCTTTCAGCATTGGCAGATGCTGTCAATAGAGTGCTCATATATAGAGGCGTTCTCATACCAAAATTAAGTCGGTATTTTTAATGACTGTCTTTTAGATCTTATTGTTCCCAGACGTGGACCTGAAACAGTGAACAGGTGCGATTAACATGAAGCAGATAAGGCACAGTTTCTCATCCTGGCTTCTCTGAAATAAAGAGACAAACGTGTCGACGTGCACTGGTGTGGACACCTGTGCCATTTCTGAATTTTCTAAGAACTCCTTGTTCTAATAATGTTATCTCTTCAGCCTCCAAAGTAAACTACAGTGACATGGGTTATTAACCTCTGTGACTGTGTTGTCTGGAGGTTATTTTTATCTTCTGCGCAAGGACCGTTGCTTATCAGAGCCGAGGAAACTCAGGCTGGAATGATAGAAAATGTTCAAGAGAGAGATTAAAATAAATACTTTAAATAAGTATTAAAATTTAAAATCAGTTTGTTTTGTGTTTTGATTGTTAAATTGATCCTTGTTTAGCCACCAGAGAAGCTTTGTTACCTTCCCAGAACTGTGTTAGTGACCTGTCTGTGTTTGTCTGGTCCTTTCAGGGTTTGGTGTACACCAACACAGATGTGGAAGAAGTTCACCTCTGGATGGTGAAGCACTTCACAGAACATCCGCTGTTTACACGCGTCACTGAGGAAGAACTGGTACATTAACGTGGAGCTTTTCATGTTTCATTCCTACCTTGAAATGGTCGCACATCATTCCAAGCCTTGAATTTACGACTGTTGCAGCTGCAATGATCTGCTGCTGTTATGTTGTTTATCTGTAGGTGGTTCATTACAAGAATGTTTCCTTTTGGATACGCTGAATTAATTTATTGTCAATATTTGGCTTAATCTTGATGTAACAGCCAGTGATGGGTGCTTTTGCAGCCGTGTTACCAATAATGTGTTGAATATTTTGGTTCCAGTTATTTTGCCAAGTGCAGGATATCATAGCTGTCAAGTAAATTTTAATTAATAGACAACAAATAGCAAGTACATATAAAGACAACAGGAAAATAAGTTACTTTGCCTGCATTAATAAAACACTAATAATCTGCTGCTGTGTCCCTAACAGTCGTTGTGTTGAATGTTATTTGACAGGTCGGCGATGTCATCATAGATCGTTTGGGAACCTGTACAGAGGAAGGAAAGAAAGTGCAGAGAACCGGTGGGAAAAATTTTCTTGCAGTTTTCCGGAGGATTGAAGAGTCGGTTTAAGACCAAACAGTTTGGACACGCAAGAGACTGGAATTATGGTCTTGTGCAGTCGTCTGTGAACTGCATGGAGGACGACGCTCTGTGGATCTGGACACTACGGCTTGTTCCCCCAGCAGACGATCGGCCATGTTATTTCTGTTTTCTTTTTTTTATTATTGTAATGGGTAATGGACAATTTTACCCCAAGTGTGTTTGAGTTTTATTCTGCATATTTTATGTGTTTCATTCCTCAGCTCATAAAAGAAACAAAATAAATCATATAAAAATCTCTAGTCAGACTACAGCTTTCTAGATTTTTTTTAAAATGTACACTTTACACAGTTTCTTTTTTATGGCGTCCTTCAGTTTTGCCAAGCTTCATAGAGCTGTTTTGGATTTCCTGTGAAGCTATAAATTCTTACAGTAAAACAGTTTTTAAATGGCAAAGCGTGCAGCAACAGGTGAGGTTAAAGTGGGTAAAAGCTCTTTCGTTCAGCATTGAGGTTATCTTAGGCCCTTTCTAACAAAACAGAAGTGTCATGTCAGCTAGATAACGGCTGACCATCGAGCTCTTTTTAACTTGACTCCTTGTACTAGATCTGAAGAGCAGTTTTGGTTTTACTGAGCAAATTTATCCAACTTTGTTTGGCCTGAACTGTCTTAGACTGACAATCGTCTACTTTTTGCTTGTTTGCTTTAGGTCACAGTCCTTTTTGAAAATAAACTGGCATGCTGCAGCACATTCGGTAGAAAATTGATGCAGCACAGGGGGTCTTTAATGTCTACATGTCTTTATGTAGATATCAGAGAACTTGTTTGGTCAACAGCGTCTGCAACTATGTTTAAGGAGTAATTTACATTTAATTGACTTATTAAAAACCACAATTTAACTGCAACTGGTTTTGTCTTCTTTATATCATGTGAAATACAATAGTATCATTCTTCTTTATCTATTGGACTATTGTCTGGTGAAAATCTTTTGAAGTTCAGATCAAAGAAACAGTGGTTTGTACTCATTTTGTGATTTTTAGTTATATATTATACTTGGGTAATTTTGTCTGTCTGGAAAGAGGAAAGTGCAGGTTTGGAGTGTTTTTGCTGCTGCAGGCTGTTGTGATTAAGAACAGGAGGGCACATGCCGTAGTGAAAGGCACTGGAAAACTTGGAAAACTGCATATGTGAACATAGGATGCACACACGTACAATACGCTGATAGTAGCAATAGGCATAGCCCCATTTCTGTTGGCAAGTGATGATGAAATAGTGAAGTCAGTCCAGCCATCGGAAAACAGTCACTGATTCACAGGCTGTAATTTATCTTGGGAATCAATATTGGTGATATACTGTTACTGGATAGTAGAAAAGACAGGCCATGTTAAACATTTTTAACATATCATCTGCCAAACTTAACTAAATATTTTTCATATAATTCAGAATTTTCTCCTGGTGCCCCTGGCTGAAAAAAGCCACTAGGCGTGACAGAGAGCTTTAGAAATCCCAGAGAAGTGAACCTTATGTGGAAAACTGCTTTTGTCACAGTCAGGAATGAAGCCAGAGCTCACATCTCATTTCCTCGTGTCTACATAGGCTTGTATAAAAAGTATTCACAGATTTTTTTTAATGGTGTAAATATGTTAATGAGTCCAGTCGATAAGATCCGTGATGTTTTCAGGAAACTTATTAAAGACTTATTTGTGCCAGGTGGCTGTAAAGCCGTTTGTGTCAGCCGCGGTGCATCATGTAGCATTTCTGGAACCATCAGGTCATCAAACAGCAGTTTCATTGAAAGCACCTAATGAATAGCATTTGGCAACACTAGTAAAAGCAATGTGGATGTTGCCTTTGCTTCATTCCCAAAGAATTTGTTGCATCTGGGTGTCAGAATGTGAAGAGGTCGAAGGTTAATCCCCCTCTGAATGTGTTTACTGAGGCAGCTGTCCACTGCTCTTTTTAAAACATAATCTAAATGCCCCCAAACCATTTGACTCTTTAAGTTATTACAAAAAGAATGTGTTAAAACTTTAGTCACTGATTTCATTGACGCCTTTCTTCATCCTGTTCATTGCCACAGATGATTTGACTTCAGACTGCTCTCAGCATACACACTGTTAAAGCAATAGATAACAGTTTGAAGAGTGCGCTTATTTTTGTTTTCTTATCATGAATTAGTTTTATATTACTCATAAAGTAGCACTTCACTTTTTTGCACAGATTAAATGAACAACTTTTATTCTGGTAGGCAGAATATGTTACCAGGTTTCCCCGGCTCTCAGTCTTTGCAGTAGGCTAACACTATGTAGTAGTAACACACTATGTACAAATAGAAATAATTTAGGAGAAGTAAAAATTTTTTTGCATGGTGTCGGATATCTCTTAAAACTCATTTTAAGAGTTTATTTAGTAGAATATTGAACAGTTACTTGAAGGTGTTTCATCCTCCCCAGTTTTGTTTTTCCTTTGAATCTGTCAACCAGACACCAACACGTGCCGACAACAGGACCTCATAGTCTCCATTTCTACCCAAACTCTTCTTTTATTATGAAGAGGGTTTCTGAACGGTCTCCATTAAGGTTATGCCTCTCCGCTCTCTATGTTCATAGTCACATAACACATTTCCTACTTTTTTCTACTATGTGAGTGACACTTTTTATTTTCCTTCCTGATGCTGGTGCTTCGCTGATAGCTCCACATGGGTGTCTGCCCGCCACGTCAAGCTGCCAAAGCCAGACTGAAGTATTGTACTTCCACAGAAAATCCTGACTCAGTCCTTCTTACAGCGCTGACAACCTTGTTGAGATTTTACACAACCACATCAGAGTGACTCTGCAGCCCTGCAGGCCTGAATACAGCATCAGATCCTGCCTCAATTAGGATTCTAGTGTCTGGAATAATGAGAAACCTGTCCTTACCTGTCTGTACCTCATGCCAGAAAGTCGAATGCACAGGTATCTCTTTTATTCTGCCTTCACACTGTGCAGTGCACCCCCCCCCCCCCCCCACATGTTTAGTGAAGGAACTTCTAGGAAAGTTTTCACACCAATACAAAATCAGAAAAGAGCAACATTTCTGTCTCTCTTGGTCTTTGTTTTAATGCACTGAACACGGGCACTTGAATGAAAATGTGATCTGTTCAAACTCACTCAAAGTAAACTTCGCTGTTGATAGACACCAGTAATTATTTTGGGGTGAAGAGCAGCTGTGGGCCTCTCTAACTGTTTACACCTGCTGCTTATGACATCATGACTCCTTCATTATTAAAGTCAGCTTTCCTCAGATGACCAAACTATGACGTATTGCCAAGTGATCATGTCATGTCTAGACTTCTACGTGCTGGATGTATCTTTGGCCACATCACTTACTTTATTCTCTATATAATACCTACTCACTCATATGTTTGACCTTACAAACTTTGTTTCTTTGTTTGTCCATTCATTCAAAACACAAGTCTAGAATAAGGTATATCCACTTGTCTGTGGATATTCAGTGTCCTCAGAGGATCAACCACTGTCATACCTAAACCTTAATTTAATTTAGATGTTAGAGCTTCAGGATTATTTTGAGCTCTTTTTTGGTCCCAGAAGGACAAGGTCTTTCCTCTTGTGCCACTTTCAGGGAAACAAATTCTGGACACATGTACGATTATAGTGTAGTGAGTCACACTAATGTGGGACAATCAAAACTCAGACTAATTTTTACTTTACTTGTAAGGAGGAGAGTCAGAGTTTCATCTGTATCGAAGTTCACAATATCTTTCAAAGAGAGAAATCATGAGCAGGATTTTTTATACACACATAAGTTGACCTCAGGTGGTTCAGATAAGCACACAGCTGCCCTGCTCCCTACATGTGCATCTGCACGGATTTCCCATGTGAACGCAGATGTCTTTTCTATCTAGAGTTAGCTAAGAAAACAACACACAACAAAACTGTTTGATTTCACACGTTTACACACACACACACACTGAAGAACTGCCTTTTCTTTTGGTCTTCACAGTAATGGGTTTACTATTGTAAGGTTCTACATGAATTGTAAAGTTTAATATATAATTAGACTTTAAAAAAAGTAAAGTTTTAGTTTCGTACTCTTACAAATCACTGTAGAGTTCTGTGTAATTACTCCTACTATACACTTCATATACATATGTGTGCTGTCGTAATAGTGAACATACAGATGTGCTCTTAATCTATGACATCTTAAACACCTATTGTATAATGTTATAGTAATGACATGAAAGTGTTTCAGTCCTAATTCATTACCATATGTTCACCATTAAAAATCATTTTTATTGCTCTATTGTTATTCTTCATTACCACATCCTGATATCCCATGTGTTCACAAGCAGTATTAGGTTTATTGTCAGAGGTAAGATTCTGTGTCTGAACACGTCTAAATGAAACCGGTTTAACGCACGGTTAAAAACCGTTTTAAAATATGAATTGGACAAACAGGAACAACATGTATGTACTCCAGATAGAATTATATACAAGATAGAACAGGCATTACCGTACACATTCATAATAGCATTTTGGAACATTGCAGTTGTTGCCAGTGAAGCAATTTAGGTCTATTTGAGCTGATAGAGCTGTCAGACAAAAATGACTGTGGCCCATGACTTCATGTACAACGGCCATTTAAACGCCATCTTCACGGGCCTGCTGAGTGAGGGGAAACACATAGTCGTTCACCTCTGGACACATGAACATATATAAACATCTGTGTGTTAACATGTGTGTGTGTGTGTGTGTGTGTGTGTGTCCAAAGACAGTTCTGATACCACCCAGAGAGGCAGTCTAAAGCCATGAACTTTAACATACTAGTCTCTAAGTATAACGGTCTTGCCTCTGGGCATTGGGCCAACACAGTAAAGTGAAATACCTTTTAGGTTGCATGTGCCATGCTCTATACCATGAGCTCCAAATGGGCCACATCAGTGCACACTGCATGACAGCACAAAGAAACCATTCTTTCCCAGGATTTCTTATAATGTTTTCCATAATCAATATTAATCCCTTGTTTCTCAGGCTGGAGCAGATTAATTAAAAATGTCTGGTTTGGGGGGGGTGTTTAAAATTTGTGGCAACGTTGTGTGTGGTCTTCAATTAACAACCTGCTGAACTGAAGGCAAGCATCTGAACCACTGTGCCAGAGCAAGATGTGAGGCCATGTGCATGTTTCTTAGAAAAGGCCACGAAGAACAAGAGGTGTAAGGGGCGTTTTGATATCATTTTTAAGTCCTAATAGATATTAGGTGTCCATTTGTTTGCAGTGCATTGTGTAAGATCACCCCCCAAGGTAGCAGAGACCTTGTTTCAAACTTGTTCATGTGTTCATGTAAATTTCAGAGGTCAGTGGTTATCTTTCATCCTTGAAGACGACTCAGCATCTTCGAATCAGGCAGCCTTATGTTACGTGTCTCGTGTACAGACTCTCGTCTGACAGAGCTGGTTTGATCTTTGCTCCGCGCTGCACTATCTTCGTCATAACTCAGCATCACACTTTGTCTACTGCAACAAAAGTCTGATTGACATGTCCAGGTTTAGTACTGTAAATACTCAGCTCAAGTCAAGTGACGAGTGCTGCACTGGTTGAAAAAATGGTCTGCCAATACTACCCTTTTCCCCTGGAGACTTTATTCAATACAGCTGGAGCTCTTGTCAAGTCTTTGCATTGATTTCATGTTCGTCTGATTTAGTGTCCACGATCACGATTGTGCAAACCTAATGTGACTTTGTTATGTCAGACGTCTGCCACTGATGTTCTTATTCCTGCCTCTGCCATGTGTCGAGCTTTGCAGACAGCTGCAGATACATCTTGAACATTATATTTAAGATATCTGACATATATTTGACTATTACTACAAAATGGGAGGCTTGTTTGAAGTTCCCCAAAACTTTCCCAGACACATGTTGGTTTTTGTTTCATTTTTACTGCCGATCAATTAAACTTCATCACATCCAGTCTTCACAAGCAGTATCAGGTTATTCTCATGGGACTAAATCCACCTCCAGCCCCCACCTAAATAAATCATTCACACTTTACTTGATATTTGCAGAGTGTCACATGAGATTGGCCCAGAAAATAAACACCATTTTCCCAAAACAGAGGACCTAAGCATTCTGCACTAGCTCCCACAACAGATGAGACCTTTTTACCTGGAGAAGAGTGGCTGGACATGTGAGAGTGCAGCAGCAAGAACTTCTGTGCAATACAATTCTCTTTATCACCATTTTGCTCTGTAATACTGCACCCTGAGTGTGAACATCAGAGGGCAGTAGGCGTATAACACTGTAGTAAATCTACTGAATACTTCTGCTTAAACAATATGCTGATGTGATGGTCTTCAGTGTCACTTTTTGAACAATGCTGTGGGTCAACTCATGTTTCTTTATCCTTTGGGCTGCACACATTTACACGGCCGTATCATTGGGCAGCCATATTATGCTCATAACTCTGATTTTAAATGGTTAAAGTGTGGCATTACAGTCATAGGTGGAAGAATGATTTAATCATATGTTTCAGATACACTTTTTTTAAAAATGTATTCAACTTCTGCTTATATGCAGTTATTTTAAAAAGCAATCCAATATCAGTTTAATCTTTATAGCTATAGTTTTTTATTTTAAGTGAGGGTACAACCTGTCACTCAGTTGATGCTCTACCTATATATATATATATATATATATATATATGTATGTATATATATATATATATATATATATATATATATATATATATATATATATATATATGTATGTATATATTGATATTGTCCTTCATAATACTACCACTAAATAGTATTATATTTAAGTGTTTGTTATTTATTTCTTTTAAAATAACCATTTTAGACTCATTAGCCTGACATGTATGAGGCTCATAATCTGATGTGTTCATTTTTCAAGTATAGTATATATAAATATAAGTATATTAACCTGAGGTATTTATTCATATTCTCTGATTCGTCCATGTGTTCCCTCAGACTCTACAGACAGGCCATTTTTCTAATTTGTATGCGTGTCTGTTTTTATGGATCCTCTGGTAGTTGGCAAAATGTTATAACTTATACTAATATATATATTTATATACACACACATAACATTTTCATAAAGGTAAACTTTAACACACACGCCCACACCCACAGTGCAGAGGCCTTCCCTCAGGCCTCATTATAAATATCTTAGGTTGCCAGCCGGTCCTCTGCGTTTCTCTGAAGCTGGGTGATATACGATTTCTAACTAAAGCAAACGAAATACAGGAGCAAACGTCAAAGCAGATTCTGAGTACGGGCTCAGGGTTGTTACTTCACAGTCTGTACACATGGTGCTTTGGACAACTTCCATTTCAAATGAAATCAGGTCAGGATTTTCTCTCTCACTAAGAAACCCACCCGGTCAGCAAAACGATGGTTTCGATCTGGGTAAACAAAGCACCACCAGGTCTTGACAAGGCTTTGCCTGACTTTTGTTCCACTTAAGCTTCCAGTGCATTTGCTGCTGTAGGTCCTCTATACCTGTACAGTGTGGATGCTGGTGGAGAAAACCAAAACCATAAGTTGTAATACTTATTGGGTCTCTGTTCCTGCTTGGTCTTGTTAGGGTGAAACTGACCTCCATGGTGTCCAGACCTCTTATCTCTGTCAAACACATCTGGTTTCCCCTTTTAGATAAATAGGATCTATCACAACATTGGCTTTGGGGTGTTAGATGTCTTCAAATCACACAAAGCGCAACTTCAACGAGTGCGTGATCATTTTAAATATGTCGGGGTGCTGGAGAACCACAGAGCCAAGTGCTTCACATGAGGTCTGAACAGAAACACACATCTTCACTGTTATTTTTCCAGGACCTCCACGTGTGCTGCTGCGGGATGGTCCGGGATCAGTCCCCTGCTTTGACACACCTTCATCGCAGCTCACGCCTTCGCAGTCTCATCCAGGGCGGAGCCTGCGCTGCATTTACACCCACGATTGGCCAAAAATAAGTAAATTTACAGCTTGATTCGTGCGGGTCCGAGGAGCAGGTTGCCTCTTATAAATACAGCCTCCTGCCGGGAGAATAAAATGAGCACAGACAGCCGACGGCCACCGCTCCATGATCTCATTGAGAAGGATGCTGCAACAAGCTCTTCGAGTATCCGGCCGGAGCGCCTTCCCCCTGGTCAAGTGGATGGAGAGGTGGGCCGAGGGTGCGGCTGTGGCTCCTGAGGGGACCAAGCAGCAGACAGTGAAGACTCTGGACGAAATGCCCGGACCATCGGTCGCCAGCTTCGTCTGGGACTTGTTCGCCAAACGAGGGCTCTCACGGCTGCACGAGTTACAGGTAGGATGGGGCTGAAGTTTACTTGAGCATTGTTACTATCTTTGTACTTTTTCACACCTGTTTTTCAATGCATGCATTTGAAAATAAAGTACAGGGTGCATCATAGTAGACTAGAGAACAAATACGGATGCACAGGGTGAATGCATTTTAGAAAATGGATTCATTGCTTATAGGTAGTGGAGGGAGAACAAGGTGATAAGATCTGCGAAGATTAAGTGGTAGAGAATGATCTCAAAGGCTGAAATTGCTTGTAGCTTTCCTCCAAACACTTAAAAATACTTGGATTGAATAATGATTTGTCTCTGACTTGGTTTTACTATTTGAAACGTTGCCTTTCTTTTCCATCTCCAGTCTAAGCTGTGAAAATGCAAAATATAGTCAATTTACTGGATACCAGGTTTCTCTGACCATGTTTGAAAATGTATTCTCAGTCTATGTGCACTGGAGATCTCCATCATATAAGTGCACTGTGACTGGTTTCCAAACTAGCTGTTACGTCACCAAAACCTCCAACTCAACTTTAAGATGTTCTCAGAGAAACCTCCTCGGCAGATGAAGGAGAAAACCCTGTAGTGTCGCATTCTGCACATTATTCTGCACAATGAAGATCACATTATTAAATGTGTTAGTTGAGCCGTCGTCTATCAGCCAGACAGTTTGGCTGATGTTATGTTCAAAAATGATCTCACCAGCAGTGTGTTGGAAAAGCCTGCAGGCTTCTCCATTTCTGCAGTGGGCTTCAAACTAGGAGTTCATCTAAACATGTCAGCTATCTTGCTGCCTGCAGAATGTTTACAAGGTCATACCTCTTTCTCATGTCCCAGCTGGAAGGTGTGCAGCGGTACGGCCCGATGTGGAAGGCGAGCTTCGGCCCCATCCTGACAGTTCATGTGGCTGATCCAGAGCTCATTCAGCAGGTACTGAGGCAGGAGGGCCAGCACCCCATGCGTTCTGATCTGTCCTCCTGGAAGGATTACAGGAAACTCAGAGGACATCACTGTGGACTTCTGACATCGTGAGTAATTTGGTTTATGGCAGCTTTTGCTTTTAGTTTTCCATATCTGTGTTCTCTCCGCTCTTAACTGGTAGAAGTCCTGAATCACAAGACAATTTTACATTGAATGTAATGTATGATATAAGACGTATGATGTAATGAAGTGACTGAAATGATAAAACAAAGACATAGCATCGAGAAATGACCATTCACACAATCGACCTTCCTCTTCTGTATTTAATTTATTAATTAGTATGAAACTATTTAACTCACATAAAAAACTGGACTATAAATAACTTTAGCTACAGTTTAAGATTCATAAAGTGTAATGAGGAGGAGGCCTACTGTACAACATGCATGGTTAAAGCACAGTGGATAAGCAACAGTTCACGACTATCTGTTGAAACCAGGGAATACTAGAATCAGCTATGTGCAGGTCATTATTAATTTTTACTCTGTGTGTGTGTTTGTAGTGAGGGGGAGGAGTGGCAGGCAGTGAGGAGTCTCCTGGGAAGGCACATGTTGCGGCCAAAGGCAGTGGAAGCCTATGATAAAACCCTGAACAGCGTGGTCAGTGACCTCATTGCCAAACTTCGCCACAGCAGTCGACCTCAAGGCCTTGTCACTGACGTCGCCAGCGAGTTCTACCGCTTCGGCCTCGAAGGTAACGTTTCATTCACTACTATGCATCGCTACAGGATGTAGCACATCGTGTAAACATTGACTCTAAGGGCCAGGCGTCTGCAGGATGCAGTATTGAAACAGTGTTTGGAATTAAATGTTGTGGCTGCAAACAGAAAGTTCTGCATGAATGTAACCAGATACAGAAGAAACATGGCTTCTACTTATGTATGATTATTGAATATAGCTCAACTCATGTTACAGATCGCCTTTCAAAAGAAAATGGAGCCTACTTGCCTCAAAGCTTGTGAAGAGTTATTCTTGATGTAAGAAAAAGCAACATTCATTTATTTTCCTCTCCCAAATTTTCTCAGACTAAACACTGTTAAATCTAGTGGGTCTGCGGTTGCACGGGTAGTTCCCAAACATTTACTCTACTGTCGTCTAAATGATAGTGTTGTTGAATGGAAACTGGGCCAAGAACTAGGCTGGATGATGGTACAACTCAACTAATAATGAAAAATTTCTAATTAGCTATTAAATAACAATAGATATCACAGCCATTCATTCCCTTTGTCATAGTCGTTTCTGCAAATCCCATGAACATGAATACTGAGCACTTTCTGTTTGTCAACCACATAGTTATTAATCAAACACTTTACTTCCTGCTATGAAATTCCAGTTGTCATCAAGTTACCGTGCTTGTTATTGCTTGTTTTACTCTATCATAACAAACTGTGTGTAACGTAGCTTTACCTTCTCATGTATCCAGAGCTTTCGGCACATTGTTCTCACTTTCTTATCTTCTTTCCATTTTTTTTTTTTACAGGCATTTCCTCGGTGTTGTTCGAATCTAGAATCGGTTGCCTGGATCCGGTTGTTCCTGAAGAGACAGAACGTTTCATCCAGTCCATAAACACCATGTTTGTGATGACGCTTCTTACAATGGCCATGCCAAGTTGGTTGCACCAGCTGGTCCCTAAACCCTGGAACATCTTCTGTCAGTGCTGGGACTACATGTTTGACTTTGGTAGGTTGTATGTCCTGAGCGTTTGGAGTCAGCATATGTGCAAACAGGCCTATCGGTAAATAGGAACTGTGATAGTGATACTGATAATGATAGTTGTATTGCATTTATAGCATCAAACTTAACAAAATGTTACAATGTGACACGTTCAATCAAAATATTTTAACATATTAAATATGTTATGAGAATTCATTAAATTCCTTTTATTCTCTATATTTTTCACTAGCTGCTGTTTTCCTAGTGCTTTCCAGCACTGGGTTGTTATTTGACTAACTCTGTACAGTATATTAAGACTTGATCTGACATGTTTAAAATAATCGCACTGGTCTAAACTGGATCAGGAAGCAGGAGATTAAAGTTCTTAAGCCTCACGCACTACTCACTAGATCATCCAAGCTGAAACTAACATAAAGTCAGATCTTGAACAGTCTTGATCAGGCATGATGATCAAGTTGAGAGCGTAATCAATGTCATAGTCTTGTGTTAAGTTCCCTAACTTTGTAAATCACATATTTCATGTTTTTGAGCAAACCTATGATATAATCAGCAGGAAATTCATGTGTGGCTTTAAATTCTCAGAAAAAAATTGTTTAAGAATAACTGGATCTCATGACTTGCTGTAATATCACTCTAATAACTGTCCATATTATCTGTGCCTGTAGCAAAAGGTCACATTGACCAGCGTATGAAGGCTGAAGCAGACAAGGTGGCCCGTGGAGAGAAGGTGGAGGGGCGTTACCTCACCTACTACCTGTCCCAAACAGGGTTGCCCATGAAGACCGTCTACAGCAATGTCACAGAACTTCTTCTTGCAGGCGTTGACACAGTAAGAACAAACCCTCTGTCCTCTTCGATAGCGGAGTCTGTTGTCAGTCTGCACGTTTTTAAACCCTTTTGTGGCCTGCGTGGTTCCAGATCTCCAGCACAATGTCCTGGTCCCTGTATGAGCTGTCCCGTCACCCTGGGGTGCAGGCCTCACTGCGGGACGAGGTGCTGAATGTCATGGAGGGCAGAAGGATACCAGAGGCAGCAGACGTGGCTCGCATGCCACTCCTAAAGGCCACAGTCAAAGAAGTGCTCAGGTATGATTTAAACGGTTAAACCTACCTTTAGATTTCTACCTGCAGGTTGAACTGTGCTTCAGTTGTTGAACTTTGGTTTTCCAGGTTGTACCCTGTTATCCCTGCTAATGCGAGGGTGATTCCTGAGAGAGACATCCAGGTTGGCGGCTACCTCATTCCTAAAAATGTGAGTGTTTTGTTATATCATATTTTGTTGTGGATATTTAGAGATTTAGGACTGGGCTAGATATGGGTGTTGTGTTTGCAGTGCAACACATATTTGACCATAAAATCTTTCCATCTAGACTCTGATTACCCTATGCCACTTTGCAACATCCCGGGATCCGGCAGTATTTTCAAATCCAGATGAATTTCAGCCTCAGCGATGGTTAAAGAAGGATCACACCCATCACCCGTATGCCTCTGTGCCCTTTGGGGTGGGAAAACGCAGCTGCATAGGTCGTCGCATCGCTGAGTTGGAGCTGTACCTTGCCCTTTCCAGGGTGAGTTAGCTGCACTTGATCTGATCTGATGTTTAGGACTTACATAGTTTGTAATATGACCTGGAAGATTCATTTTTGCTGTTTAGTCAGCAATAATACTTTCCTTAAAACAGATAGCACATGGTGCTGCATGTGCACAGATTAGAAACTGCAGTATTTCTGACAAATCCTCTTGCTGCACCTTTTCTTGGAACAATGTGGAAAAAAACTAAAGCTATTGTCCAAATCCAGCTCCTAATTAGCTAATTTGATTACTTAATCCAGGGATTTCAGTTAAGAGTCAGTACCCAACACTTACCACACAGTGAAAACTCGATTTGTTCATTTCATTCACACTGTAGTAAATCTGGTTTTCCCATTTCTGCTCTTATTATTAGATCCTTATAGAATTCGACATCAAACCCGACCCAGAAGGGGTTTCTGTGAAGCCTATGACACGGACGCTTCTGGTTCCTGAAAATACCATTAGCCTTCAGTTCAATGAACGATGACCTACTCTCCTGAGCTGATCAGTTACGTGGAGGTAAAAGTGAGTCTCTCAGCAGTGGGGGCACTGGCAGGTGGCGTTATCGCAAGAACCGTGACCCTGCCAGACACAGCAGATTGTATCAGAGCTGACCTTCAGCCTCTGACATGACAAAGACCAAAGCCCTTGGTACCTGTAACCTTGTTCCAAGAGGCCGACACGTGGAGAAGGTCATACAAACGAAGAACGAGGAATGATGGCTCATCTCACCTTGAAGCTTTGCACTGGGAGTGGTATAACTCCAAATTTAATACTGTGTCTCTAAAGAAAGTTAAATAAAGTCACCACTAAGCACTTATTTGCACAGAGGCCAAGAGCAGGGCAGATGTCTCCAATACATTTCAACAGCCTTTCATTTTTTCCTTTAAATAAAATCAGATCATGTTACATTTTCTGGAATTTGACACAATATGTCAGCCTTCAACTACTGTCCATACAGCAGTATCAGCAGTCTCCTCTGATTGTGAAAACAATTTTAGTACAGTGTTTCTGTACATATGTTATTCACATATACAGAGGCATATTACACATCCATGTCCATAATTTAAATACAGAGTGCATTGTTCATTTTCTTTTCAAGAATTTTGGCAGGGCCTCCGGCTAAAGCATGGAGACAATATTTCCAAAATGAAGATTGAGCTAGTGGTGCATATGGTGACAAACCTTTAGTGACTGGTTCATTCTTTTTTTAAATTGGCAGCTATTGAAATTATTCCTGTGTAGCAATTTATCATGCCACTGAAAGGCCCAAATAGGCTACGATGCGCTCAGGCTTTATAAGTCTGTCTGAGGCATCTATCTGTTTGATGTATGTTTGAGATGTATACGTTCATCTGTCTTTAATTTTGTAATGTCTACACCTACTACTATGTAATATGACGCCATTTGTAAACTGTATATTTCTGTACTCTGTATTTATTTTAATTTAACACATTTTGAAACTGTTATTGTAAATGAGAATAAAACCTGCCTATGTTTATTTTATTTGTGTTATTCAATAAGAATCCAGTTTACATCTATCACATCTTATTTTTTTGTGTTTCGCTTGTCTTATGAAAAATAATCTCTCTCGTGATCGAGCATTTAAATCTGCTTCAACCGTAACTCGATGTATTAGGCAACATAAACATATTAAACTGATTTCTAGTAGTTGACTTGATGCCAACGAACAACCGTTTGGCACGTAGGCAGCAACTTCCAAGAAACATAACACTAAGTATCAAAGTTCCTGTGGTGCAGCAGCAGTGAATCAATCATTTGGAACAAACCGCTCCACTGCTCATCACGTCTATCTGTCCTGAACAGTTTAGCCTCATTCTGAAAAGCCGCCTCAAAACAGAAGTCATGCTATTCAACATTAAAAGTTCTTTCCAGATGTAAAAACCCTGTTTGTCATTAGTAAAATAATATGAATGGAGGGACTGAAAGATCATCTAACAACTACATCTGACTCTGGAAAAATACTATTACTTAACTAAATTTGAAAAATACTATATATACCCCATACTGGGTAAACCTGCAAAGACATTGGAAATATACAGCTAAAGTGGAAAGTTTTAGATTCCTGCTGGGAAAAAGAGCTGCAATTGGTCTATTAGACTAATTCAGTAAAATTTTATTAAGGTTTGTAGTTGGACTCAAGAGATCCCCTGATTCCTGGCCACATGTCAAAGTACTCCCGGACAAGACACTGAACTGTTAGTTGAGCTTAACTGTGACATAATATTTTAGGTGAATAGTTTTTGCTGGGCCACAAGCACATTTTTTCACAAAACTTTATTTAGGCAAAATATATAATATGAGCGAGCAACATGTGAAAACAACATGAACAGAAAAAAACAATACTGCAAATAAATAAACTGTATATTTATGGATATCACATTTGGCAAAGTAAAGAAGAATATCTTTAAAAGAAAAGTAGAAATCAATTGATAGTTCATTTTGAATGAATACAAGAACATTCAAACTAGTTTGACATATGTACAGAATTAAAATAGTATTTAATATGTTTTCCAAAACACAGTTTAAAATGGACGTGTCTGGTAAACGATTTAACTCCAGTCCAGAAGGGGGCGGAAGTGGATCTTAGAGCCTCACTGAAACCTAACAGGAAGAAAACAGCCAGACTAGCAACTATGCTAATGCTAATAGGCATACGTCAAATTCATCTTGCCAGTTAGCCATGTAACTAGCAAACAAGATATTGATAAAGACATAGATACGTATTATACAGACACTGGTTAACGGATCAATTACGACAACGAAGCAAATAACAAAGAAAGGTGAGTCAGGAGGCTGGAAAGCTACTTGTATTAGCTCGCTAATAATCTGGTTAACGTACAGTAAGAACGTTGTATTAGCTAAGCTAATGCTAGCTAGCTAGCATGAACCACCTTTATTTGAATCGCATTACGTTAGCTAAACAAGCAGGCGGTAGTTTAATTTTAACTCGGCAAACTAGTTATAATTCCCATATTACGTTAAGGTCATATTAAGAACTGCGAATAGAAGCAAATGGAGAGGCCAAATAGCTAATGTTAGATGTAAACAAAAGGCGTCGTTGATCAGTCCCTCCCTTCCTGTGAGACTCACACTAAACAAACAGGATTTTACAAAAGCTGAAAATGGTTCTTGCTGAAATGTTGAGTAACTTTTTGAATAAAATACTCTGATGTTTAATCTACAAATATCACATTGTCATACAATATTGTTTAGACGTTTTACTTACCACAGAGTAATAAGATTAGTATTAACAACACAAATGGACGCAGTCCAGCAGACTAAGACTCGTTTATTTATTTGTTGCATGTCAAAGTGAGACAGTGCCAAAGTCCAGTGACTTCCTGTTCATCCCATAATTATTTAAACAAGTTATTATTATTGACGTTGCTCTTTATAGTTATGAATAGTAATAATAACTTAATAAGTGTGTGATTCTTAGACACAGCAGCTCTGTGAGGTGAAGTTAAACATTCATAGTGAGAGCCATTGGAAGGATGTTTAATCATATTTTGAGTCCTGCTACTCAGGGATGTCTGAATTATTTTTTAATGTTTCATCATGTTGTCATTGAAAAGATGCAAGCAGGTGACTCTGTGGTTGGTGCATCCATGGCGGTAGCTGGTGCTCAGAGTCGGTCAGAGGACGAAGAGTCTCTCGGTGTAAAAGACATGAAAAGGACAGCAACGCAGGCATTTGGAAGTGGTGTTCCCAAACGCAGAAGCTCCTCCAGGTTTGATATTTTTCCCTGTATACAGCACTGTCCATTTAACTGTACACTAGCATGTTTTTTGTTGAATTGATTTATATACAAAATAGGAAAACTGATAGAGCTGTGTAAGTGTATGTGCCAGTGTTTTAAGAAGTGCAGAGTTGCCATATAAATAGGAATGTCTTCATCAGATCAATAAAGAGGAAGAAGTTTGATGATGAGCTGGTAGAAAGCAGCCTTGTGAAGTCATCCAGTAGAGTTAAAGGCCCTCCTGTTATAGAGCCTGTCCGCTGTTCAGGAAGTGAACCTACATCTAGTGAGAAAAAGAAGGTGTGTATGACCGTAAAATCCATATATCCCTTAGGAAATCTGTGGATTCTTGAGATAGTGTAGATTTGATGGTTAGTTTTTGCAACTTCAATGCTGTTTTTTTTTTTTTTTTCAGGTAGCAAAGTCAGGAGCTGTTCTCACCCCACCTCTCACCATGGTGATAAATCCTGCGCCTATCACCAAAAGAGTGAAGAAAAGCAAGCAGCCTCTACATATAACTAAAGACCTGGGCCGATGGAAACCCACAGATGATCTTCTGCTTATAAATGCAGTTTTGCAGGTGAGTAATGCAAAAATTGGGATCATTTTCAAAATAGATGAATGCTGTTTTTGAATTAATGCAACTTCTTGGATGTATAAGAACCCTGCCAATCTTGTCTCTGTGTGTATGTGTCTCTAGACAACAGATTTAACATCTGTTCACCTGGGGGTCAAGTTCAGCTGTCGTTTCACTTTGCGGGAAATTAATGAGAGGTGGTACGCTCTGCTTTATGATCCAGTCATCTCAAAGTGAGCACAAGAGAACTTTACCTACCCCTCTAAGTTTCTGTATCTCACTTTTTCCGTAACTTTTAATATAATTTTTATTGACTTCCTCTCTGTCTGATAGGCTGGCATGGCAGGCCATGCGACAGCTTCACCCAGAAGCCATTGCAGCCATCCAAAGCAAAGCTCTCTTCAGTCAGAATGAGGAGGCACTGCTGGCCAAAATCAGTTCAGTAAGTGAAATAGATTGGTTTGGAATACCTGACCAGTGTATACTGAGATTAGTGTCTAACAGAGAGATTTTTTCTTTTTGATGAAAGAAATTAATATAAATCTCTCAGCGTATTTTACCTACTTTCTTTCTTTTATATTCAGTTTTTGGGAATTGATACATAAAATACATGTCAAGCTTTCTTACTTATCATCTAAATGTGATAACAAGTAGTTGTGTATATGTTCCTCACTAAACAGACCAGTCAGCCAAAACTGGATGTGTTCCAGGAGCTTCTGAGCAAACACCCTGGTGTCTTTCACCCATCTCGCACTCCTAAGAGTCTGCTGGTGCACTGGCAGCTGCTGAAACAGTACTACCTACTGGATGACCAGAGTGGTGAGTCAACTTGACTATATACGTTTGTATACTAAAGTTATCTGGAAAGTAGACAAACACAGTAGCATTTAATATTTACATTTGTCTGGACAAATTCAATTTGAATTGAATTGAATATAGTAACATTAAATGAGAAAAACTGCATTGTTTTTGTTATTTAAGCTAACTGTTGTGTTGGGATTTGAGGGCAGTAACAAGAATTTACAGTACACTAAACAGACAGCATGTAGTGTGTGTTGAAACCCCAGCATTACAAAATGAACTCAACTCAGACTCTTATACGTGTGACTTAGAATGAAACCTAGGGAGGGAGCATTATGACAACTAACACTCGTCCAAAACAGCTTAGTCAGACATTCAGGAAACAAAATTGCTTACGCAGATAATTACATTTCGACGGGTAGGATGATATAATTTTTCCAGCATCATTTTCATCTTAATCAGACTTACTGGTATAGTACTCAAAATACATTTTTATTTTTCATCTGATTAACTCATTGGTTTTATAGTTAACAGAATTAATTGTCTTGTTGGTTTTGGTTGTGTTTTGCAGTCCAGCCTCTCCCTAAAGGAGACCAGGTCCTCAACTTCTCTGATGCTGAGCAGATGGTTGATGACGTAAAGTTAAAGTAAGAATATTTACTATTGGTTAATTTTATTTTCACTATTTGATGTTTTTGCTGCTGAAAAGTGTCTTCTTTGTGTCTGTGTGTGTGCATGTAGTAAAGGATAATTTAAAAAAAAGATCCATCTTCTAGTGCACAAACATGACTTTTTATCGCTGATCAGTGTTTCGGTTTCTTTTCACACAGGGAGAGCAGAGATGAGGTTTTGGAGCATGGTAAGAAATTGTTATACATTAGGCAACATAACTGAGTGCATCCTTGAGCCTTTGTTGCTGTTGCTTTTAAGATATGGAGCTTTTTATTGTAGTAATCAAAAATGTATGTTTTTTTAAATTAATTTGTTTCAAATTAAATCTTAGACATTTAGCGATGTTGACCAGGGATGTTCTCAGGTATGGTTTTCACAGTGAAGGAACAAGTTGAATACAAATTGTTTCAAGTTACAATAAATGTGTAACTTGTGACTGGAGGAGCAAGCTCAGATAGTCAGATACTACAAAGCCGAAGTTATAGTTCAGTTACGGTTCACATTGTTACTGTTAAAGCAATGTCCTAATGGCTTTTATTGTCACTTTGTAAAATATATGCAAATTGTCCTCTTCCCTTGCAGAGCTGATGATTTCTGATCGCCACCAGAAAAAGGAGATCCGGCAGTTGGAGCAGGAGTTGCCTCGTTGGCAGGTCCTTGTGGATAGTATCACAGGTACTTTGTTTTACTTGTCACTCACAGGCAGACGCCTGCTACAAGTAGGTTTCTTTTGAGGAGTCCAGTTTAATGAACTTGTTTTTGTGACCAGGGATGAGCATGCCCGACTTTGACAACCAGACACTGGCAGCATTACGAGGACGAATGGTACGCTACCTCATGAGATCACGAGAGGTAAGTAATCTTTTAGAAACGTCTGTTACAGAGAATAAAATGGTGAGAAACTGTATTTGTGAGAAGCAAGTGGAAGGAAATGTCTTATCTGTGAAGGTGTATTTTCACTGTGCTAATAATTCTTTGTGTTCATGTTGACACAGATTACGTTGGGCAGGGCGACCAAGGACAAACAGATAGATGTAGATCTGTCGCTAGAGGGTCCTGCCTGGAAAATATCAAGAAAACAAGGTGATCATCAGGGTGTGACATGTCATGCAAAACAATGTTCTGAAATAATTTTCTTTTAGTACTGATGGAAGCTGAGAAAATGTAAACAGCAGAATAAAAACCAGTGAAAATTTCTCACAGTTTAGGTTTTTGGAGCAATTTCTGCTTAATTATTATATAACGTTTTATGATATTGAGATTATTTGTCTCAGCTTTATGATAACTGTTATATTTTAATGGTAAATTTGTATGCAACACTGTTTCTCCTCATTTGTATTGAGATGCGCATCAGATAATTATATCACACTGATGTAATTAAAATTACGTTTTGCTGTGTTTTGATGTTCACAGGAATTATTAAACTAAAAAATAATGGAGACTTCTTCATTGCCAACGAGGGAAGGCGACCCATCTACATAGATGGCCGACCAGTTCTGTCAGGCAACAAGTGGAAACTCAACAACAACTCAGTGGTGGAGGTGTGTGGAGAAACCCCGTCAGTTGTACCGTATATGTATACGTGAATGGACGCTGACTGCAATATGGCTCTAACATACTGTGTCTGTTTCTTCAGATTGCAGGTCTTCGCTTTGTGTTTCTCATTAACCTGGAACTCATCTCACTAATAAAAGCTGAAGCAGCCAAGATGACACAGCAGTGAACGTCAGCCATCCAGCGCAAGAGCTGACCTACAGGACATGTTGGCAGACAAATGGACCAGACTCATTACTGGATAGGTTAACGCTTCTTACAAAGTGCAGCAGTGTTACCAAGAACTGGGCTGACATTGACAATGTTAACCTGAAATGTGAATATATACAGGCTACAACTAAATCCTGGTGCAAAACCAGTAACTGGTTTTACTTTGTGTTTTGGACATTTTTCATGTTGTAATGTAGACACTCTGATGTTAGAGCCTTGTCTTTTCCGGTTGTTCAGAATATTGTATTTAAATTCTGTAGTAAAGATTTTTCTAATTATTAAACTTGTATACATGGCTTTATGAATTTCTATTTACAGCCTAAAATTAAGTTTCACGTGTTAACACAAAACCGGACTGTGAGAAACACAGTACCATCTGTCACTAAACAAGATCAGTATTTGCACACATAGGTAAGTGTACAGATATTAGGACATTTACAGCTTAGTACAGTAACAGATTGCACCCAGTTGTGCAAACTACACACAATAGATACACAATAGATACACCATTACTCCTAAAAGTAATATTTATTAAAGGTGTGTGTGAAGTTTGATTGTGGCCTGATATTTGCTTTTTTTTAAATGTGAAAATGTCTGACATATCTGTTCTTTCTGTCTGAGATTAAGGAGCGTTTTGTTTGTAAAACCTTTCAATGGGCAACAGTATGGTCTGGTTCATTCACAAAGTGTTTTTCACTAACCTGAACATGTCATAGGGTGTTAAGGACAGATGGATATTTATAAAGCCCACATTAACTGTATATATCATTACCCCAGGACAGAAAATAAAATTCCGACTCGCAAAATTTTGTAAAAATATAGAACGTGGGTTGAAAGTATTATCATCAAAACACAGTTTTTGCAAGCCAGTGAATGTTGTTGCCATAGCAACTCAGCCCTAACTTGGTGCTACAGGTTATGTTTTCACTGGATTTCCAAACATGGCGTACAACATATTTTAACAAAGCTCAAACAAGGCACAGATGAATAACCCTGAGCCACATGTTACACAGCAGTGGTTTAAATCCAGACACACACCTTCAGCAGTGAGAGAAGAAGCGGAAATTAAGTGCAATGGATGCTGTGGGTCCAGTATGAGAACTGGGAGATCTGTGTTCATTTTGTAGTAGTAGATTTTCACTGGAACTGCAGCTGTTGACTTTAGGTAAAGCTGCAGTGTGCAAGAGCTACAGCAGCTTCCTGCTGAGAGAGCATCCCTCAGCAGTGTAAAGAGCATGCTCTTCAATACCTCACTCCCCAATCAACCATAAGCAGTTCATCAACCGTATTGTGGAACAGGTTTTATACAGACAAAAGAATGTTGCCTTGTCAGTTGACATTATAATGTCTCATTCAAACCTTTAGTGCACGTTTCCACTGAGTACTGAAAGTAAAAGTGACAATCAAGTGTGCTCAGTGTTTGTCTAGAGATGTTGTATTGACAGAAACAGAAATCTAATGCTGTGGTAGCAAAGCAGCTGGGAATATCCATAATACATATTTTTTATTATTTAATTATCATTTTAATAATACAGCTTGATTTATTTTTTTATATTTTACTTTTGTTGCCAGATATTCGGCAGCCCCTTTCCCTGGAGGTCAATGACCCCATGGTGCAGTAGTATGTGTTCATTCAAGTGAATTCATTCTTATTCATAAACACTGAAGCAAAACCCACAGAAAATGTTGTTATTAAAGTGTTAAAGTGTTAAAGTGTGTTAATTACACTGGGTGCGTGATACTTGTCGGGCTCGTTCATCAGACAGGTTTAGGGTGGGCACACGTCGTTCACAGATAAGTAACTTCACTTTACCAGTTGCCTTGAACGCCCCTCGGTCTGTGTTTGTGCGACGTTTAAACGCTGAGCAACGTTGTTGTTGTTTCGCGTCGTGCAGCATCTACAGCAGCTACAAGCAGAGGGGGTCGACACTGCAGCCGTGAGTACTTTAGTTTGGTCTAGATGAAGAAACCGGGATCAGCTTTAACCATCCAGTATGATTATGAACACATGGGCATGAATGGTTGAAGTCGGACACGCTGGCTGTCAGCCGGGAGCCTGCTAACCGGGGTGTTAGCTAGGTTGACTCTAGCTGTGAGGATGGGGATGAGTTTACGCTGCTTTTATTTGCTCGTCTAAGGTCAAATTAAAGCCTACACTTTTGTTTTTTTAAGTCTGGATGGATTGGGCGACATGTGTTTACACTGTTCCTGCCTACATGACTAGTTTAATAGACTTTATCTTCGTGTTTTTTTAATAAACACAGGTCTCACCGTGAGACACTTTGCTAGCTCCCTTTTAGCACTTTTATCATATTTCCACATTGTTCGTGTCATTGTGCTTTATTGAGTGTAGATTGATGGGCAAAAAAAGTTGTTGGCAGATGTTTTGGATTGTGTATTTATATTAATTTCATATCTAAAAGACTGAAATCAACTCCATAGAACCGTATTCTAATTATTAAGGTAATAAAATTGGTCACTAAAAAACAAAGCAAAGACCATTTTGCCCTTAAACTCGTGAAATATAAATAACATTGCTGCCATTTAATGGCTTGCTACTGTGAAACATGTTTGGTGATAAGTAGTAATCTTAATAGTCCTGGTGATAAGACGGGTGTAATTGATTGATAAGGATTGTTCAGCCACATGTTATATGTATTTTTTTTAATGATTAACATACAATTCAAAGATGTTAAAGATATGTGGCCTGTTACTTGGTCTAAGTCATTAGTTTTCTTATAGTTAAAATATCAGGACAGCTTTAGCAGGTGATCAAATCCTGCTTAATGTCCCATCAGGTTTCAATACATTTGAGTTAGTTTACTTCATTTGGAGCGGTGCAGACTGTGTTTACTGGTAAGGAGGAACATTTACAGTGACCTAAAGCGGAGCCCTCCTCCTCTTTGCTCTTCACTTCCCCTCGGCTGGTTTGCTCCTGAAGTAGCTGCTGGTTGGTCAGCTCAATAGAAAACAGTGGGTTTAAAGGTTTAGTTGCTTGTCTTAAAAAACATGCATGTTGCATGTTTGTAAAGCTGGAGCACGCTTGGTTGATTTGTGCTGCAAAGAAAAAGAAAAACAGCGTAATAGACTGTAAATGGACTTTGGTGCAATGCTGTGTTACTTTCTATTCATACTATTTAACATTTCTTTAACGGTTTTGTTTGCAGAAACTGGGTGTGAAAATACACATTAGCCAGCAGATAAATGCTAGTCAATGTTTTATCTGAAGACTGGGTTTGAGGGTTGAGACCCTGTAAAAGGGTCAAAGGTGAATTTAGTGGACACAGGATAATTAACTAGATTTAAAAAACATGAATGAACTATGACTCTTTTTAAGAACACTGTCATAATTTGTAATTTCATGTAATATACTGTTAGTTATGAATAGAAATGACTTGAATGAAGCAAACTGAGATGCTAAAAAACAGCTCAGATATGGAGAACATGTGTTCAACTTTATATGTTGAAAGAGGTCACAGGTACATGATTTAATTTTAAGGGGCCATAAGACAAATATTGCGGACGCTGCTGTGCATAAACAGGACATTTTTGAATTCTTAAATTCAGGCAGTGACATCCTTCTTCTGTCAGCCAGTCTTACCTGTGTGTGTGTGTGTGATCATGTTCATCTCCTGTTGAAGCCATAGGTTGGGTTTCAGGAAACAGAGGTGTATAAACATCTGTATAGCAGCCATACTTAAAGCGCGAGTGTGCAACATTTTTTAATGTTTTCAGTAGAAATATGCTCCAAAGCTTATCTGATTGTGTTTGAGTTTCTGTCAACACCTCTCCTGAAGTCAGACCCACAGAGCAGCCTGTAGGCAGATCAGAGATAGTAGTTTATGAAAGTTTTTGAGCAACAAAGTAGGGCAGCCTTTATAAAACCTGTGAATCAAAAACTTGGACAGATAGTCCGCAATGCCCTCACTCCACCAAACATTGGCACATTTCTTAATGTAAATCAGTTTTATTGTCATCTGGACTATGGAGTTCAAGGTCCGGAGACACTCCAGTGAGGGAATTCAATAAAAGCAACAGAGGAGGATTTAGAGAGGTGACGAATGTCACTTCCATCCCCAGTGAAAATGAAACCCTTGCATGTGTGTAACATACAGCACAAACTGACCATGTAGCAGGACACACACGTGTCAGAGAGATAGCAATAGTAGTCACGGCACAGTAGTTGACAGTTGCTAGTCTGTGGACTGTGTGAAATAAAATGTCTGCTCAGTAGGTGGCAATTGACTGTGGCCTTTGTCACATCTCAAAATAAGAGCAGTAACGTGTTCATATGAATCTATTTTCTTTCAGTGTTGTATCATTATGAAATTACTCATTTTCCCCAAACTCACTCCCTCTCTAGATCATCAGTGCAATGCTGCTTCTCAGATGCGTCCACAGCCTGAGTCGAATCAGCCCTCGGAGCGTTCAGAGGTACTGTGCAGTAATAAAATGACCATTTGTCTGAGGTATTACACCTGGTGGTTTAAGTAGAGTTAAGTTTTGTCTGCTCTGAGCTCCACCCAGTCAAAGGTCTTAGTTTAATGAAGAATACCAGAACAGACAACATAACCTGACTAACGGTGTTATATCACTTGTAAATACACCAGAACTGTATAATTAAACTTACACATACAGCTGCACTGAACATTTAGTTATTTTGATATAAGTAAAAATTACATTCCCTTTTTTCCCCCTTGTTTGTTTGTTTGTTTGTTTGTTTGTTGTTGTTTTTATCATGTCATAGGTATCAGGTGGCACCTGCTCTGGCAACATGTGGCCTTCATCGATGCAGCGGCGACCAGAGATCATACCAGCGTGCCCAGAGTCCCAGCTGGACGTATGCCCTGACCGGACTGCTGGCTGGGACAGGGGCTGTGCTGGCTTATGGCCTCCAACACCACAAGGTTGGGAGGAGATAAGATCTATAAAGAGAGTCAATGTTTGATTTGCTTGTGATGTGCCAATGCTACATTATGTCAGTTAAACATGTTTTAACTGTTAATTTGACTGTAATAACTTATATTTATTTATATGGACAAAAATACTCCTGTGGCAAAGAAGCTGAAGTTTTTGTTATAATTTGTTATGTGACATATATTATGAACAGTGTGTTGATGTTAAACTTGTAACATTGTTACTGAGTACAATACAACAATTTCCCCATTGCAAGTCAATGTG
The DNA here is from genome assembly GCF_900324465.2 of Anabas testudineus. Classification (NCBI taxonomy): domain Eukaryota; kingdom Metazoa; phylum Chordata; class Actinopteri; order Anabantiformes; family Anabantidae; genus Anabas; species Anabas testudineus. The sequence goes on along the minus strand of NC_046614.1, from coordinate 11,305,840 downwards.
CACATGAATCCTGAAGATACATAAATAAGAAAGGTCACTGGAAGTTTACATAAAAACACAGATGATGACTACAGATGCAGAAATGTTCTTGCATCATCCTAAATAGGTCTTCATGTAGTTTCCCATTTCTGTCATGCATTGTGTATTTCATATACCAGGGTGTAATTGTGGACACTGTTGAACTTCATTATTAAGGCAAATGTGATTTTTATCTACTCATTTACAGCATTGTAAATTGTGCTAAATGATCCATCTAGCTCTCACATGCACGGTGAGAAAACAGGCCCAAGTGTAGCTGTTCTCCACTGTATGAATGTGTGAATAATTAACACAGTGAAGCTACAGATTGTTGGTCTCAAGACTTTGTGTAGTACTACTGGCATAAATTGTATATTTGCTTCAGAAGCTTTCACAATCTGTTCAACTATTTAGTATATTAATGAGTAATTTGTATTTTTTTCAGTTATTAAAAAGATCAGGAACATGCTGTTGCTGTCTTCTCTCCTGTGCAGGGTCAGCAAGCAAAGACCAGTGAAGTGCAGACCACAGAGAAGATCTCTGCTTTCCCCATCTTTAGCCAGGAGGAAGTCACAAAGCACCGCTCTCTGGAAGACGGCATGTGGGTCACTTACAGAGGCAGTGTCTATGACATCACCGAGTTTGTGGCCATGCACCCCGGTGGGGATAAAATCTTGCTGGCAGCAGGAGGGGCTCTTGAACCTTTTTGGGCATTGTATGCTGTACACAACCAGGAACATGTGCTGGAAATCCTCTCAACATACAAGGTGGGCACACTGTTGGTTTCTGTATATAGAAAAGTTTACCTTAACATCAGGTTGAAAAGTTGTGTTTAAATCAAACTGCAGAAAAGGAACACACAGTTATCCCCAAAACATGAGTCAAAACAAATAATACAGAGTCTAGTGAGTACAAGCACATACATTTATTTAATAACAGAAACTTAGTATTTACTATAAAACCTTTCAACTGTAGATAAAATGTTGAACTCTGAGAACATTTTCAGCAGATGTTAACCAGTCTTGTGGTTCCATCAAACAGGGTGTAGCACAAAGCTGAGATTTCATTCATCTAGAATCACAGAATAAAGTGAAAGCTTGTGTGTAGATCGTTTAAACACTCTTCAGGACTTCCAGTCAAACACACTTTTATTTGAAATTCAAAAGCGACATGCAGCTGTTAACCAGGGGATGTGAGTTTAAATTTTCCTAAATAAACTTTTAATTTATTTTTTCTGTCTTGTGTTTGATCACTGAGGAGGCCGAGGTTGGAGCTGCCAAGAGGTCTAGAGGAAGCCCAAAGAGGAGATTTATGGATGTAGTGAGGGGACATGTTAGTTAGGTATTAGAGAAGAGGATACAGAGGATAGGATTAAATAGAGGCAGATGATTAGCTGTTGCGACCCCTGATAGGGAACAGCCGAATGGAAAAGAAGTAGGATTTGATCACTGAAGACACATGAAAAGGTCGACTGCGTACTGTATAGTAAGGGAAGAATGCTAAATCCTGGCACTCCCCCAAGTGGCCAGTAAAGAAAATGCTTGAATTTTTTTCTTCCTCTTTTCCTGTCGATCTGTATTTAGGTCATCTTTAGATTAAATTAAAAGTTTAGTTAAAATATATGATGATTTGTGAGTTAGTCCCATGTGGTCTAATACTGCTTTTATGTCTCTGTTTATTACAAGATTGGTGAGCTGAGCGCAGAAGACGTGAAGAAGCAGCAGACTGTGAAATCATCTGACCCCTACTCTTCTGACCCTGAGCGTCATCCTGTCCTGCATGTTAACAGCCTCAAGCCATTCAATGCAGAGCCGCCTCCCGAGATCCTCTCTGACAGCTACATCACCCCGTCTGCTTTCTTCTTCAAAAGAAACCACTTCCCAGTTCCTCAGGTGGACCCAGCATCTTATCGGCTCCATGTGGAGGGACTACCTGGAGGAACGCTGACGCTGTCTTTAGAAGAGTTGAAGACTCGATTCCCCAAACACACCGTCACTGCCACACTGCAGTGCGCTGGTAACCGACGGTCTGAGATGAATGAAGTCAAGCAGGTGAAAGGGCTGAATTGGGGTATAGCTGCAATCAGTAACGCCACATGGGGCGGTGTGAAACTCAGGGATGTGCTGCTAGCAGCTGGCTACAGGCCAGATGTAGCTCAGTGGGCTCTCCATGTTCAGTTTGAAGGACTGGACAAAGATATGACAGGGACTAACTACGGTGCTTCCATTCCTCTAAACAAGGCAGTTAGTGAGGAAGGTGATGTGCTGCTGGCTTATGAAATGAATGGTGAGGATCTTCCTGCCGACCACGGCTTCCCTGTTCGTGTTGTGGTGCCAGGCGTAGTAGGTGCACGTAATGTAAAGTGGCTGGGGAAGATCATAGTGAGTGCAGAGGAGAGCAGCAGCCACTGGCAGCAGAACGACTACAAAGGCTTTTCTCCTGGAACAGACTGGGACACGGTGGACTTCAAGTCTGCTCCCGCCATCCAAGAGCTGCCCATCCAGTCTGCGATCACCACACCGGAAGATGGCACTGTGATTGATCGCGACAGAGAAGAAATAACGGTGAAGGGCTATGCCTGGAGTGGTGGAGGCCGAGAGGTGATACGAGTAGACGTTTCTCTGGATGGGGGGAAGACATGGCATGTGGCCCAACTGAGGAGCAGTGACGAGGGAAAAGCTCCTGATCCCTCACCTCCATTAGGAAAAGCTTGGGCCTGGAAGCTGTGGGAGATAACAGCTCCTCTTCCTGCTGAGATTAAGGAGCTGGAGATAGTTTGCAAGGCAGTTGACAACAGTTACAACATGCAGCCGGACACAGTTCCTCCCATCTGGAACCTGAGGGGAGTCCTGAGTAACGCCTGGCACAGAGTGAAGGTGAAGATCAGAGAGGATCTCAGTGGGGAATAGACTCGCTGATCTGTGCCTGATCCAGAGTTATGAGAGAGTGGACATCTACATGGGAGTTAGAGTTGCTGAAGCCAAATGATGTCCAGTTTTATTCAATGATTCACTTGCACTTTGGTCTGACGTGAACATGAGATTCAGTTCACTCTGAAAGTTTGTGATTTATAAAAGACAAAAAACATTTATTTTTGTAATCGCTTGCAGCATTCTTAATGAATTAGTACGATTAATAAGTCAGCCTTTAATTGATAGAGTGAGATTTAATAGAAACATAGCCTGGTACTGTGTTTATTATATAGTTGTTACTTTAAATGAAGCGTACTGGAGTTGAATGACATTCACTTTATTTAAAAGCGAACAACTGGAGTTTTTTTTTTTTTTCCAGCTGCTGATGAATGACGTCTGCAGCTGAGAGCATCATTTAATATCTTTCCCTGGGAGAACTTTTACCAGCTTAAAGAAGATTTACCAGAGGTTACTGTCAATGTTTAAGATGATCACTGTTTGCTTTTAAACAGCAAATGAGAGGTATTAACCCCCCCTTTAACATTTTTATGAAGCACTTTTACATACAAATTTTCAAACTACAGCATGTTTCAGATTGACCACATGTTTGACCTGTTGTGGGTCACGCAGGCCTCTGTGCTCTATATGTGAGCAAAGAGTTTTCTGAGACAACCAAAAGCAATAATTTAGAGAAGGAAGGCAGTAATTGATGGTGACTCTCCACGAAGAGAGAGAGAGGAGTAGTAAATAATGTGTAAAGCAAGGTACGCCGCAGACTTAGCGTTAAGCTAAATATCTGCCTGTGTTTAGAGCAAGATTGAACTGGAATAACTGCACAGCTTTTCTTTTGGGAGTCAGGGAGATTTCTTAGTCTTATTCATGTTAATTTATTCATATTGACAGGTGATTCTGTTAAAGCTACTGACTTCCTGCCATGGCAGGCAGGCTAGTGATTAGTACTGTACACTGCATTGTGTAGAATGTATCTATGTATCTGCCAATGAAGGTGATGAATGAAGAGCTCTAATTTACACACGGACATACTGAACTCCTATTGACTTCATTAACTGATTTGTTAAAACTGGCTACCTCTTGTTTTGTGTATGAAAATGAAAAGTAGTCATTTTTAATTCTTAAAATAAATGTGTTAAAGAAAACCATCACAGTGCATCAGTGTATGTAACTCAGCTTTTTAGCGCTCACATTTGCCCACTCTGTAATTACTGTAAATCTGAAGATCAGGTAAACTGAAAATTGTGGACTGACATTCAAACTCGAGGTGATAATGGTTTTAAAATATGGTTAATTGAATGTTAAACCTGTATGTTAAACATTAGCAACAAAGACAATGACACAGAACGGAAGAAATGTTTACATAGCAGGCGCCTTGTTTGTCATTTTGTGTGGTTATTTTGTGTCAGTTGTTGAGTATAGGCCACTGAATGCATTTTCTCATAATCCCTCCATGGTTGATGACCGCTTTCAATTTTATTTGTGTGGTGCCAAATCACAACAAAAGTCATCTCAAGGCATTTTATAGTATAAGGTTTAGGACCTTACAAAGTATAGATAATCCCATATGAGCAAGTGTTAGGCAACAGTAAGTACCAGGCTCAGGGTGGGCGGCCATCTGCCTCGACCTTTTGGGGTGAGTGGAAAGAGGAGAGAGGTTCTCTTCTCTCTGGAGCAACAAAAGCAGGAACAACAACAAGCAGGAAAAACACTGGGCAGGTCAACTGGACTCTGAGGGTAATCTATAACAATACGAGATCAGAAAAGCAACCGGAGAGAACAGTAAGTGACCATTAGAAATAAGAGAGGAGAGAGGTCCACCAGCAACATCTATAGCAGCATATAGGTTCAAGTCACTATCATCTGTAACTGTAAGTTTTATTAATAAGAAAAGTTTTAAGTCTAGTCTTAAATCTATCGAGAGTATCTGCGTCTAACCGTAATGGGAACGGTTCCACAGGAGAGGGCTGATGGCTGAAGGCTCTGCCTCCTATTCTATATCTGGAAACTTTAGGAGCCACGAGTAGACCTGCAGTCTGAAAACAGAGAAAATATGAAACTATGAGGTCTTTAAGATAAGATGGAGCTTGAATATTAGGTGCTTTATAAGTGAGGAGAAGAATTTTAAACTCTATTCTATTCTTCAAAATCTCAAATAATGTAAGACTAAATAACCTCTCACCACCTTATTAATTATGCAGAAATAAAGTTTCAAATGCAAATATGAATTATGTTCAGGATATAAGTGTTGGCACTAAAACGTGTTATCCTGGATTTTGGATTTCGATCTCCTTCTGACGCTTATACTACGTGATTCCTGAGTGTTGTGGTTGAGGAAACAGGATATGAACTGACTCAGACAGTTTCCTGAACGAAGATGGAGCAGCTGGCAGGAAGAGTACAAGAGCAAAGATAGAGGAGGAACGTATGACAAAATATGAAATCGAAAAAAAAAAAAGAACTAATTCAACATGTAAACTACATTTAACTTGCACTCATCATTTGTGACTTCTGAATGAACTGGGAGTTAGGGTGTTGTCATGATGGTGACTAGTCTGCCCTATTGCCCCAGTGGGATGTTGATGTTCTGCGTGTTGTTTTCTCTGACTGAGTTCGTAAATGATAAAACAACACATATTCCAGCATTTCCTTTGCATGATAAACGCCACGTTCTGACCAGTTCACTAATAACCGGAGGGGATTTACCAAGTGGGAAGATGTTTGCCAGTCAAGTTTGTTATAAAATTTTTTCCTTCTTTCTGATCAGCGTCTGACTCAGAAATGACTAAAACTATCGTAAGCAGAGTTGCGTTGGATACATTTATAAGGTTTTGCAGCTAACCCAGGCTGTAAGAATCAAAGAATGAGTTTGATCTGTTGTCTCAAATTAGCTTTATTAATCCATGGTTAGATCAATAGTTGAATTTAGTTCAATTTAGTGCAGTCTATTTGAATAGTACCAAATCCCAACAAATAGATTTCATGGCACTATATTATATTTACAGTCCTGTGATGTTTTTCTCATCTCAGTTCCTGCTTTTTGTTTCTTCCTTCCCAGTTTCAGAAAGTGTCATAACTCATTCTCACAGCTATGACAAATCATAAAGCTGACTCTGGGCTTCTCTGCGTCAGTAAATGCAAAAAATCGTATCACGTTTGTGGCAAATGCAAACTGGTGCAAGAACAGATTTCCTTTAATTTCTCTGTGTGGTAAGTTGTGATAGAGTGAGGAATCTGCCACATGTGGACGGAGCCCGTACTGGGCTGTTTGAGGGTTTTACAGAAACCATTCAAAAAGAAAAAAAAGACTGTAAAAATCATTAACCTTGCCTAATATTGTTTGTATACATCATTAGCGCTCGATAACATCTACTGTAATTAGGAATTTATCTGTGGTTACTGGGATGTGTCACATCACATCAAGAATAAAGCTTGTATGAAAAAGGTTTCTTCCCCTCTCGCCTTGAAAATTTGGATTGAAGTTCTGCAGTTGGCGCACAAAGATAAACATTTGGTGTTAGTGTAATGTGTCGCGTTTTAGTCTGCGCGGTTTCTCTGACGCCATGTTATTCCAACTATGTCCTTCTTGACATCTTGACTCCAGCTGTTTGGTCAGTGAGTGCTACTGTAACATTTATGTCACTTCCATAGAGACTGGTAAGAAATTCTTCAAGCAGGTACAATGTAAGAGACCCTCCTGTCGGTCATAAATAAATAGTGTAACCATATATTATTGATGTAGACTTTACATATTTTGAGGGTTTGGATAAAATCTACTCAGTTGCAAGCACAGTATCTACATGGATCAAAAATCTAACCTTGTCGCTTCACTAACATTTGGCTGACAAAGCCAAAACTGAAATAGTAGCAGAAGTTGGTGAGACATAAATCAACACCCACACTTCTGGTTCATGTCAGGTGCTCTGTGATACAATGCAACATCAGCATGATCTCTTTCCTTACAGCTATTTAAAAAGTAACTGTGAGTAATTCAGAAAAATCACAAATAAAAAAAATGGACTCACTGATGATAACTAGGTCATCCTTGTTTGTGTTTGGTTGGAACAGGTAGAAAGAGGGGAAATGCAGAAACGTAACATTTTATTATTAACAAAATAAATGAATGAAATAAAAAAAGAAAGCGTCAACTGCTTTCTGTGTTTTTTTTTCATCTCTCAATATTCATCTCAGAACTAAGATTAGCCTAAATTGTAATTGTTGGGAACCACTGGTTTATAAAGTATTCACAACTAGCTGTTAACTGCAGATAACAGTTAACTGCTGTCATACTGTGCATATCTCATGCTTTTATTTTGTTAATAATAAAATGTTTCTGCTTTTTACCTGTTCCAACTAAACATAAATAACTATGACCAGTGCACCATATGCTGTGAAGGGTTTATTGTACAGAGTTTCTTCATTTAAAAAGTGACGGGACAGATAAGTGTAGAATCCACATCCTCTAACAGCTGTACAACTTAACAGCAGACATGTTGGCTACAGATCAACTCGCGGCTCTTGTAATCCTCATTCTTCAGAGGTGGGTCATCGTAGCCACAGGGCTGACTCATTGTGGGCTGAGTTAAAAGCTGCTGCAGAGCTCTGAGAACAAACAGAGTCTGAAGAGACACTCTGCTGAGCACTTCCAGCTTCAGTCTTGGACATTTGAGACTAAAAACTTTATGGACTATTCAGGGCTACTGATTCTGGTGCTCTACCTCAATGGAGCATTCAGTGCAGTGGTGCAGTGGCCAGAATTAAACAAAGCAGAGGTAACGTTGCTTTTCTTTTTCTCTATCAAGACAGACTCAGTTTTTGTGTTAAAGAAGTTGTCTTACTGAATTCTAAACATGAGAAATGTTTTTACAGGCATATTTAAAGCGGTATGGCTACCTGAATGAGCCTGCTGATGCACAGGATCCTCAGTACCTGGAGGAGATTATGGAAGCTCTCAGGTAACATAGATCACACCTAAAATAAGCGGTCTTAGTGCAATAGGTAAAATTCGACCTATAGTACATAGTAGGATGTTTTGGAAAGATGTTGAAAGATGGTGGACAGAGAATTCACTTTGCAGATGTTCAGATGTCACCTTTTGCTTCCAGTGTCTTCCAGAGGGTCAACGATCTGCCACCTACTGGAGAATTAGATGAAGCCACCCTGGAGGTGATGACAAAGCCCCGCTGTGGCATGGAGGACCCCTTCAACAAGAAGTTTCACAAATACAGAGTGATGGGTGAGTCCACATTGTAAACATCTGAATTTATGTTATGTTATGATACTTTTAATATAATTATAATAATAATTATATTGATTTACCTCCTAGGAAAATGTCTAGTTAAAAATAAAAGCATTGGCTTACACTCAAGACAAATATCAATATTAAGTTTCCTAAAGTGTACTTAGAAAATTAGGAAAGACAGCACCATTAGATGCGATCTTTACTATCTTTACTATGTGATGTTAAAAACAGAACCAGGAACTGACTATAAACCAAAAAACTTTTTTTTTTCTTGTTTTGTTTTTTTATTTTTTGAATTCTAAACCTTGTGGAAATATGAGAAATCTGTACCGGAAACTTCTTCAAATCTTAATGGTTATCAAACATCAAATTCTAGATGCTGTGAATAAGTAGCTAAAGATAGACTGCAAACTTTACAGATCATCATCATGTTAATGTGTAGTTATCGTTACTAATTGTTTAACAAATAAATGTAAATAATATAAATGATGTGCTATACATCCCATACTCACTCTAAACATTTTGCTTTTCCAGTCAGTTTTTTTTTTTTGTTGGGACTTATAAAAGGAGCTGCTCTCTTTCAGGTCGCTGGAGAAAGAGGAGTCTGACCTATCGCATCTACAACTACACACCTGACATGAAGAAGACAGAGGTCAGCGCAGCCATCAGCTCTGCGTTTAAGTACTGGAGCGATGAAGCAGGGTTGACTTTCAGAGAGGTTAACTATGGCAGAGCTGACATAAAGCTCTCCTTCCATAGGAAAGATGGGTCATGCTCTGTCCCCTTTGATGGCCGTGGTGAGTTTTCTCAGTTAAGATTTTTTCTCACTGCCACCAGGCTTGAACCCCTGAAACACCATTTTAAAATGTTTGTTTGTAACCGGCAGGTCATGTATTGGCTCATGCTGAGTCACCAGAATCTGGCATTGTCCATTTTGATGAGGACGAGTTCTGGACTGAGGGAACACGTTATGGCACTAATCTCCGTATTGTGGCTGCCCATGAAATTGGTCATGCCCTTGGCTTGGGTCACTCTGAGTTCAGCAGCGCTCTGATGGCACCAGTCTACTCTGGTTATCGCGCCAACTTCAGGCTGCATTTCGATGATGTGAGAGGCATTCAGAGGCTGTATGGTGAGTGTATCAAGAAAGTCCATCAAGAGGACTGTGTTAACACTGAAACATCACCGATGGTATTGTGTTGGCTGTTTTTAATCCCTGATGCATCAGCTTGTGCTAGTACTTACAGTAGATAATGTCTCTGTACTGCAAGTGTCTTTCCATGGTCCCAACTGAACTTTCCCAACTAAAAGAAAAAGCACACTTTCATCCCACAACTCGCGCCCTCTCTGTTTTACAGGCAAACGCATCATTGGTGGTTTAGGCAGTCCAACGACTCCAGACAGTCAGCCTCCAACCATCAGCAGCCATGATACTGAGATCATCCCTGACCCCTGCACTGCCACATTGGACGCCATCATTTTAGGTAATTTATAGATCAGCCGTTGTTTTGAAAAATTACAGGATAAATCCTATCTATCTACCTCACCAGAACACACACAAAGTAACGTAACTCAAAATAGCAGCTCTACACAAAATACAAAATGTGTCACGAATACTGTAAGGAACCTCACTGTATGTTCAACCAGGTCCATGGAGGCAAACGTTTGCTTTCAGTGGTGATTACGTGTGGACGATCTCTGATCTTGGGCACAATAAACCAGTAAAAATTAACAGGCTGTGGAAGGAACTGCCTGGAAACCTGAATGCAGCTGTGCACTCTCAAAGAACCAACAAGACATACTTTTTCAAAGGTATCAGATTTATTATGCAGTAACTCTGTTCTAAAACTTCTGTTCTCCAGAACCTTTGTAAATCTTTATATTGTTTCTGCTCCCAGGCGATAAAGTGTGGAGGTACACCAGGTTCCAGTTGGATTACGGTTACCCCAAACCGGTGACACGAATCCCTCCTAATATCGATGCAGCCTTGTACCTGGAGAAGAACAAAAAGCTGGTCTTTATTAAGGTAGCATTTATTAAAACATTAATATCAGCAACAATATAACAATAACATACAAGTCTTGCAGAAATCATCAGCTTTTCTTCCATCTCCTTGCTTGTCAACCTGTTTAGGGTTCAGAGCACTGGCAGTGGGATGAGATTAAGTACACCAACTTAAGTCTGTACCCAAAACCACTCTTCATGCTCTTTACTGGAGTGCCAACCAGCCCAGATGCAGCATTCACCTGGACCAACGGCAAGATCTTCTTCTTTAAGGGAGATAAGTACTGGCGAGTGAATGAGCTGCTGAGAGCTGATAAGGGATACCCGCTGAGCAAGAAGGAGCGCTGGATGCAATGCTAGGAGCAGACCGTCAGGTGGCAGCAGGCACTTAGAGGTCAGCAGGGGTGCTGGTTCCACTCCAGGGGCATTGACAACTTCACAACCTCAACAGCAGCGGTCAGCAGTAGTGCAAAGTAATTACACAAGTACACATACAAGCATATCTAAGTACAACTTAGAAGTATTTGCCACTTGAGTATTGCCATTTTATTTACTACTTGAGACTTTCAGAGTAAGAATACAAAAAAGAATATAATAATGAGACTTTATTGATTTCCAGTGTGAAATTTAAAAGGTTCCCCACAGTATGTAGTCATTTGAATTATAATAATAGGTTAAAATCATATGGTCATCAAACCAGCACAAGGGTTATTACCAGATGCAACAGTAAAGTGATTAATGAGTAATAATAACCATTCATTATAATCCAATAATATAATATTTACTTATGTGAAAATACTTTAGTACTTTTACTTGGGCAACATTTTGAATGGCACACTGCTACTTGTAACTTGAGTATTTCTACACTGTTGTTGTCCTACTTTTACTTACTAAGGAAATGATCTGAGTACTTCTGCCCCCACTGGTGATCAATTGTAGAAGATAATATGCTTTGAAAAAGAAACAGCAGGGAATTCATTTTACTCTGCTGGATTACAGCTTCGCTACTCCTTCTGACAAAGCAGGGTGATTTCGTGAGGCTTATTTCTTGAGCACAAAATGTGTGCTTTTGTCACTGAGAGAATTATGTAAGCTTTTGTATGATCTCAGGGAGAAATCAAGGGAGGCCTTGTGTTTTTCTCTCTCGCATATGTGTTGGATTATGTGTCATAATACTTTCAGCAAAATGTAATCTGATGATGGGAGTGTGCACTTTCTGTTTAACATTTTGTTAAACCTACTTCCTAACCCAATGTTCAGTTCTTCTAAATGTTACTAAACACTTCCATTATTTCATGAATCACACTGGCTTGTGAGCTGATTTTTTATGTGAAAATCTGTTTTGTACCATTAAACAAACACAATGTCAACAGTAAAACTGTCTCTGTCTCTGACTGCAGAGTCCAGTCACCAGAAAAGTGGCTCAAATTCCCATTAAAGAAGGACAGAAAAATATTTAAGTTCCACTATGATGAAAGGTTGGTCTGTTCTGCATTGTGTTTGTCTGCAAAAAAAAAAAAAAAATCTTGGAGGCACCATGGCAACCCCAACCAATTGCAGAGTAGGAAATCCTCCCCATGACCTCTTTATTGTCTATGAAAATCTGGTGAGTAATGCTGCCAGTGTTGCTAAGAGCCCGAAGAGACAAACAGTGCAATTGATCTCACTCGAGCAATGAGTAAAAACGGTTTTTGTATCAAACACGTTTATTTATATTTGAAATTTCTATCAACAGGTATGTACAAAGTCAGGTGAGAAGTTCCTGCAAAATTCAAACAATAATGTGGATAAAAATCTACAAATGAACAACAAACATGCTTTGTTTTTTTGTCCCATTTTTCAACACTACCACGTCATTATATAAATTAAATTATAAAAAGTTCACTCTGCAACTGTCTAGTGTATATTCTTTGCCTACTGAACTCTGACAGGAACTACACTGCAAAAATGAAAAACCAAAAAAAAAAAAAGTCACAGAATTGCTGCAAGAAACGTTTCTGATAAAAGCTGCTGTCAAAAGCTTTTAAATACAAACGGTTCTTTATTTGCATCATTTGTTTTGCTTCACTTCCTCACTCACCGGCCTTCATCTACAAAATACAGAAAAAACACAAATCGTATGTCCACGCGGTTAAACGTAAAGGCAGGAAATAACACTTCAAGGCAAGGACTAACTTAGTACAGTACATGTCAAACAAACTGCTTTGTCATATTCACTACCATCTAATTTTGAGGCTCGTACTTGCTGTTATGTATTTATGGCACAATGTAGGAAATGGCGGACCTTACTTTACTTTGTTAGCATCTGTCTTTAGTGTTTTACTGACAAACACAGTGGTTATAGCATTCACCAAACAGGAGCGTGACACCCCTTTCTTCTCTCCGAAAAGCAGCACTCATTCACTGGACACTCGAGCCTGACACACTCATAGGAGAAATCTGTCCTCAAGGGTAAAATCCTTAGCTGGGTGGAGCAGTCTATAGGTTCTACTCTACGCTAGGGAGACGGTTGGAGAGCAATAAGTAGTCCCTTCTTATCACTGTGTTGCTCAGACGCTGACGACTGGGGTTGTAGTTGTGAGGGGTGCAGTGGAGCCGGTGTCGTAGTCCAAGTCAATCATAGTGTGGTTGGCAGTGCCCAGGCTGCTAAGGGAAGTGCCTGTGCCTGTCTGTCTGTCCCGCAGACTTTGCAGGTAGCTCTGTGGGGAAGTGAGGGAGAGTAAAATGTGTGAGACAGACACAAATACGGCATTGTCTCAACTTAAAAAAAAGGATCTAGAGACACAGTGAGTCCGCTTTTGCATGTTTTTTGGCTTTGCTGATATTATTGCCATAAAAACACAACAACCAGCATCTACAGCACACGTCATGTTGGGTGACACTGACCGGTGCCAGTAGATCCCCAGCGTAACGTTTCACTGGGGTGGGTTTACGGCGGTATGTGCCATCCTGCCCACCTGCCTGCTGTCGTTTCTTGGCGTCCTTCTCTCGAATTCGCATCAGTTGGACTCTCTTCTGTCTCCGACTGATAACAACTATGAGGATAAGGAGAAACGTTCAAAGGTATGAAATGAAGCATGCTTGTAAAATCCAAACTGAAAAACATCTGGTTGAAAGTAAAATAGTATAAAAAAAACCCTTCACTTTAACTCCTTTGCACGAAGTAAAGTATAAAATGTCTGACACTTTTTACGAGAGCAACAGAAGTCATAAAACACCCCCTCTGCATGATCGTACATGGCAGACAGCAGCAGTCGTCATGAATACAAATCATTCTCTCTCAATACAAAAGTTTGCAAACAACAATGCTATTGATCACAGATTCGTCAGCCTAGTGATTAATAAATACACCTATTTTCCTGTAGAGTTCTGTTTGTGTTATTGACAGTGATTTTGTTTGAAATCATTTTTACTTAATCTTATTTGTGGCACTCAATTCTCCCTATGTCTTTTTACCCATATATGCATTATAAATAAATAAATTATTTACTTCACATTTGAGTCACTAGTGATTATGCTGAGGAGAAGAATAAAGAAGAAGAACATCACAAGGACTTTAGATCATACGCATGCATGCATGGATACGCATGATAAGTCTGAAATCAAAGAGTTAAAATGTCATCATATTTTTGTCTTACCCTCAGTGTGTGAGAAGCTATTATCCGTCAGTTTCCACTGGACTAGTACTCCTATGAGGCTGAGAGCTGGCCAGATGCCTAGGATGACCCAGCTGTACCAGCACAGAGGTGGTCCGGATGTCAGGCGCAAGCATTCATACACATGCTTGCCCAGTGCCAGCATCTCCACAAAGTAATCAGCACACACTGTCATGATAGCTCCCCCGAACACAGCTGTAGAGAGCATGGTGAAGAGTTTTTGCCACTGCAGCGTCAGCACAGCAAACAGCATGCCTGTTCCCAGAAGAGCCCCGAGGGGAACCCAGACTGTGGTTGGAGTGTAGAACTGATGAGTAACCAGCAGGGCAGCAAGGGCCAGAAGGAGGCCCAGCAACAGGCCAGTCATGAACAGGCCGACGCTTCGCACCAGCATAGTGACCAGACCGCACAGCAGGCCAATACCGAGGCCGATGCCTGCGCTGGCCTCAACGCTGAGCTGGGTGTCAAACACGTGCTCCTTGTGGCACAGCAAGAAAATGATGACAGACCCGAACATCAGACCTGACAGGAACATCACAGCCTTAAAACAGCGATAACCTGGAAGAGGAGAGATAGGAGAGATCTACAATTAGGAACTGAGCGTTAGTAGAAATAACGTAATTAGCAATTATCCCAGTGCATGACTTTAATGAGGTAATGAAGCGGAACATATGTAAACAATCAGTGTAATTGACATTTTGGTTGATGTGTGGTGGTGTCATCCTGTGTTTCTGCATGCTTTACGTCAAGGTCTGTGAGCAGGGCAGGGGATCCTCACCAAAGAAGCAGTAGATGATGCCGAACAGGCAACACATGGAGCAGATGACAGAAGGGATGACATCATACTTCCTGTCTATCTCCAAACTACAGACGTCGACTCCCACCCCTTCAGAGTTCAACTCAGTGGGATTTGCCATTCTGGCTGAATGTGGGAGGCAGTGGGGCTAGGTGAAGTTAGAGATAAGGGTAGAAGTTCTGGTGGCGTTATCTGAAGTCCATAGTAGGTTTGGAGACTGTAAGAGAAGAGAAAATGCTGATTAATAAAGAAATAGAAGGAGGAATGACTGCATCTGAAAGTTCTGTTCATCAAAACATACAACTACTACTACAAGGGGAAAAGGTGAAGTGTGAGATCTTAAAGTCAACTGTGACTTTTTTCTAGCTTCCCTTTATGTGCAGCTGTCACAAACCGGACACATAACACTTTGCAACTCAGTGCAATCATGTACAGTATGTCTGGGCAACCACACAAGCAGCTCATTCACTCATAATCATCCGTGAGCCAAGACCCCTGTCCAGCACTGCTCTCTCCGAATCATGTAGGGTCATGAACTCTCTACACTTATGATTTAATTAATTGAAAATTGTAAACTATGCTTATTGAAAAGATGCTAATGTTAAACTGATGATTCTATCATAACATGTAGTAGACACACTATCTATGTCCCAAATGTGACCGTGCTGTGAAAACCATCTAGTATTCTTAAAAAGTGCATGTGATATTTACGCTGGCAGGCGTGTAGAGAACCACAGAGGGGCTCCAGGATTATGGGTGGACTTCTCTTTGTGAGGCTGCCTCGTGTGATCTCACCACAGCTAAGATCCGATTACAGCTACCTCACGTTTTGTACTCAGGACACCCAGTCAGCTGGCCCTGCTTTTGCTTTTGGCCAGATCTTTCGGCCTCTCTTGTCTATCTTCTACCTCCCACTTTTTACCTGGAACTTAAATCAGTTTCCTTCCTAACACTAGAGTGTGAGTCGTCTCTCCTTTCTCTCAGACACGTCTGTGTAATTTGTATGTCCTGCCTATGAGTGACTGTACTTGGAAAAAATGAGAGCTCATTGGAAAGTTTTCTTTACTTCTTCAGTCCCTCACTGTTCTTCAGAACCCGTTTCTCTCTCTCCTTCCCTTTTTTGCTGTTTTCTGTCAGTTACAACTGTTTAATGTCTCTCCCTGAAAGACAAGACAGAATCTAGAGATGTCTACAGGTCAAATTATAGACACTGATGAAACGGATATACAGCATAGGATAAAGCCTAAACAGGCTAATCAAGTAGTCAGTTATATTTTTTATATGTTTTATAAGTTAAAAGTTATTAAAATTGCGAGCGCCGTCCTCATACTGTTTGTATGTATGTACAAAAATGTAAGGTGAGCGTAGTAATGTAGTTGCTTGATATTCATAAAATAAAAAAAGCTGTTCACAGAGGTGGAAGCAGCAGAGTACCTCAGTGGAGCCCTAAAGAAGAATGCCTGTATTTATCTGAGGGTAATCTCTATGTCAGAAATTGAGATTACATTCGAACTTTTAACATATGAATATAAACTTCAGTGTGTTTGTCTGTATGTGTTGTGATACACTCACTTCCAGCCCGTTTGACTGTGAACGGGATAAAAGGTTTTAAAAGGACGGACTGACAGTCACAGGGGTTTGGGTGTTACTGTAATCTGCCTCTCCATGTTGCTGTTGTTTCAGTCATACGAGAAGGGTTTTTTTTTTGTAATATTATACTTTATCAAGCTGTTAATATATTCAAAACCATATTTATGCATCTAAAATGAAAAACCAACCAGGTTGTCTTCATTTACGCCTTAGTAAAATTGCTAAATAGTCTAAGTAGGTTTATCTCAGGTCACCTGGCTGGTTTGGATATGAAACACCTGCAGCAGCCAGTTTCCTGCCAGTTTTCCTCACATTTGAATACATCCTTCTACACTATTTTGTGGACTTATAAAACAGAAAACACTTCACGTGTAGGTATCTTATTTTTAAAGTAATTTTTTGACCAGCTGATTAGATTTAGTTCAATCACGAGAAGTTGTCAATAGGAAAAATTAGTGCAGTGTCCTCCTTTCTGTGATTTGTTGTTAAACATCGTAAAAATCTACATTACAAGTGCTAACACAACTTTTTTCAACACATAGTATTTTACATGCACACCCCTGGACGCTTCTCTCTGTCTCTATGTCTCTGGGATCTGCCTCATGTTACTCTCCGTAAGTCACAATGGTGTCCTATGTCTAGCAGATTTGGAAGTCCTCGCTGCTGTAGAAGAATAGAGCCATTATGGGGCAAGACAAAGACTCTGAGGCCCATGCTGTGACCTCTAGTGGCACTCAGAGGAAACCGTGCAGACCAAAAAGGAGACAACATGAAAATGGCTGAGAGCACCAAGGAAACTGGTCGATCCCAAGTGTTTGCTTTAGGATGGGTGCCAAGTGTTTGCCTTCATAGGCATGGTGAATGATGGAGGGAGGTGGCCCTAACTAAAAGCAGAGCTATCTGTCTAAATGACTGGATCCCTGGAGGCCCCAAAATCTCCCAATGCTTTCTAGCTACATTTTTCAGACGTTAAAGTCGCCTGGCAACAAATCTAACACAAGTCAACAACACTTAAAGTCATACCACATCGACGCTCTACTTAGCTGTAGCCTGCTGACATGATGATGTTTTCCAGGTGACAGTCTTTTTACATGTTCGTCATCTAGGTTTAACCTCTTAACTCACTAAAATTCCTTAATTAGGACTAAACATGCAGTTAATGCCGATGAGAACGACATTATTTTTTTCAGGTTTCATGTGGTCATAAAACTAAATATTGGACAAATACAAATTCAGCTCTTATAGTGCGAGATGAAAGCTTACCTACTGTATGTGAATATTATGTTGCATTTGAAACCAACATTTTCCCAATAGTATATTCCCCCTAAACAAATGTTGTGGGGGGCTGAGCAGCACTGATTTAAATGCTCAGCTGCTGAGGAACAGGCAGGGCTGACTAGAAGTTCCCCACATAACTAATTTGGGTGTGTTTAATCAAGGGGTGGGCTTGGGTGATCACAGCCAGGGATTGTGTAAGAGCTCCTCCAACTTGACAGCAAGGGCCAGCTGAGAAGCTGAAAACCTGCAGTGTTATGACTTGGCCGTCTGACAGCTTCACTTGGAGGACTCTACCAAGAATGTGAGATGTGCTGTGCAGTTGCAGCCATAAATCATGCCACCTCCAGCTGAGCACCCCAACCAGTTGAGAGACTGATTAAGTCTAGACAACAGGAACCATTGGAATAAAGTGACTTTCGCAGTGGGGGTTATTAAAATGGATGCCACATTGTGCTGAGCACAAAACTGGATAAACATGAATAAATTGAAACTGGTCATGACAATAACATCTGCTATCACTCTGGAGCATATTGAGCAAGACATCATATACTGAGCTTCCTGCCCTTCCAAAGCAGGAACTCGGGACCAGATGAGGAAGTGGAACATCAAGTTTCAGCAGGAACTGACCCTGTGTTTGTGACACAACGCAGAGACAGGACCAAAGTGATGGATCATAAACACTGAGGACTCTTCTCAACTCTCAGTGTTCAGCTGAGAATCTGAGGATTTTAGAAACTTTACCTTAGAAATACAAATACCTGGATCTGAGAGAAGCAAAATGTCCTTAAGAAGCCCACGGGAAAGCCACTCTTTGCATATGAAGAAAATAAGCTCGTAATCTGTCTGGCTCGCAGACTAATCGAATTATACCACTTGTGTCACCAAGTACCTCTGCTTGCGTGATTGAGACTATTTCAACAAGCTGTTTGTGCACTGCAACTCCTGCCATGCTGGTGTGCTGCTACTACTTACATAATGAACAGAGCATCACATGACAGTCACTTTTCTGCAGTTTTTGTGATTCCTATACATACAATGGCAAGAAAGGGTATGTGAACCCTTTGGAATTTCATGGTTTGTTGCATTCATTTGTCCTAAAATGTGATCTGATTATACTTTTTCTTGCCACTGTATACATGGGGCTATGAGCCTTGACTTGTTCAGAACTTTCCTTGCCCACATTTCCTCAATGCTAAACAACTAAACAAAGAAAATAGACTGATAAAACTAAAACAATGTATGAATATTTTGAATCCAACTCCAAGTCTTAGCTTTAAAACCTTACCAGAGTGCATGGTATAAACAAATGCTGTGCCATTTGTGCTCCTCCCTGTGCACACGACAAAGTTGACTATGTGGAGAATATTTGCATGCACATTACATACATAGACAAGAGTCTCTGACAAACCTCTGAATGTGGCTTCAACGACTGGATCCCTGCTCACTGGGTGTATTCACAACTTTATAAACAGCTTTACACTTCTTATTATATGACTTGTAATCAGGAACAACATTAATAGGGCTTATTTTCCCTTAAACAGCTTTAAGACGCCATTATCACTACGGTTGTTTCTCTACTGTCAGCTGTCTTGTTAGGGCGTCTCATGGTTTCTCTAGTGATCAGCTGCTTAACCCAAAGCAGTAACCAGGGAACTCAATCAGACATTTACCAAAAGTCTAAATTTAGATCTTGATTATTACCCCAAATTATAAATGTTGACACTATTTTGCAATATTTGGTTGTTTTTGATAAGAAGACACAGTTGGCAACTGTTCAAATGAGTTAAAGTGTGGTTCTCAACTGAAGTGTCTTATCTATCGTGGAAAATAATTTCAGGACGATATTCTCATTGCCAAATGATTTGACCTGTGGCTCTAGTGACAGTGACGGTCACTAGTGGCAATAACTTATTAGTAATATCCAGCCTCTTTTTCCATTATTATCTGGCATGCCTGCTGGACTCATAACAATAGAGGCCTTTCAACTTAAGACTGCAGCGAGCTTCTTACAGTGGGTCATGAAAAAGATCAGAAACACAATGAGCAGCCTTCTGAAGGGAGTCACGTGTCAGTACTGCATGTGTGTGTAAAATGCACATCAGAACTACACAGGGCCATTTAAGACAAGGCTAACTTCAATCCACCACACTCTATGGCGCATTAAGTTGGAGTTGTGATTCAGCAATAAGGAAACGTGCCTACAGCATATACAGTATGTGCCAAGGAGGGGCAGCTCCACAACGCTCTATTAGGGTTTGTGGTGCAGGGCAGCATTTAGTAGGCGGTGCGGTGGAATCTGATGTCCATATGTTAGCGAGAGCATGAGATAGTGTATGCTTCTGATGAGCACTAGGTTGGCGTGAACGTAACCACCCATCGTGCACCAACGCCCTATCATCTCCAGGCATCTTCTGACCTCCCTGTGAAGCACTTTCAGTGAGGTATCATAATACTATTACAGCGCTCGCATCAGTCAAAAACAGAGCTGCTCGGCCAAAAGGAAAGTCAAATAAATGGTAGCTTGGTTTGCTATAGAGGCAGAAAGGTTGAGTCCGAGCACAGTAGTGATTCAGACCTCCGTGTAGTGCCTATATACGTCCGCAGCACTTCCACTGCAGCTCTGTCATTTCGAGCCACCATTTAACCCTCTTTGTCAAATTCCAGTCTACAATAATTGTACCTCCTACAGCGATCTCACAAGCCTAAAATATCACGCATGTCCTTCATTTTCCAAGCCAACTCAACGCCCCCTCTGATGTCACAACTATAACCAGTGTTTAAAGCGCTAAAAGTAGCCTTTGGATGAACGTTTCAAAATCACTGGTATCAGTTTTTTTATGTGGTTTCCATGTGACAATGGGTACCCAGAAACCTCCAGATCCTTCCAGTCTAACATAAACTCATTTTTTAGTACAGCCACTTAGAAGAAGACAAAGAAATTACACCCAGAGTTGGGTTCTTTAGGTTATAGTTACTATTTACTTTGTCAAAACAATATTCTGTAATCCTTCTTGATACATTACTCAAACTAAAAAAAACTGTTACTGTTACTTTCCTAACTCTACTGGGATCAGATAAAAAGTGAAAAAGTTGTATACATTTTATTAAGCACAATAAAGACCTAAAATATCTGGCACAATTTGATTTGTACTGTGTTTTCCCTTTAACTATTCCTAGATGTATCTATCAGACGAATGCACACATGAGGCACAGGTGCAGATCACAGAAGTCTCCTTATCAAACTACACAAATGAGTCTTGTACATATTATAAAATACAGCTTTTCTTTAACACTGCTCTTATTGATAAGCCAAGCTTAGAGTCATATACTTATCAGTTTACAGATTAGTCCACGTGTAGTGCTAATGGACAGACACAGGAGGCCCCTCGCAGCTGCTAACCCACCAATAGTGAAGACGTGAGATAAAGTCATCCAAATACTGCGATGTGTCATTGTGCAACTGATTTTCCCACTGCTGAATCAGCGTCTTGGCCTACATGATTCTGTCATTACTGTTAATATTCCTATTACTCGTGAATATACACGGTAAAACACTAAATATGACTAAATTTTGTTTTAGTCGTGAAGTTCATTTTCAGCTGGATCAACGTAATTCAGCTTTAGCCCAAGATATTTATCATGTTAACTAAAAAAAAAGGGGTTGTGTATTTTATTTGTACTCCTATTCAAAAGAGTTAAGCAGAGTCGACATCTGTTGATATAAAACAGGCCGGCCAGACAATACCTTACTTAGAAGAATAAACCTTAGTCTAGTCCATGACTCTGCTGTATTGAGGGGGGAAAAAAACGTCTTGTGTTTAAAGAAGAAAGCATATCCACACACAATAATTATCCAAACGTCAAATTAAAGCATGCACTCATAAAATGGGAATTTCTTTTTTGCTGTGCGGGGCAGCTGCTCTTACTGCGCAAACAGTCACTTCAGTAAAGTTTGTCTCAAATGTCGTATTAACGGTTGGAGATAAGAGATGTCAGCATCGTGTTATGGTGCATATTCTAATAGCAAAGACAACTGTGCTAATGAAAAGGAAGCGTTCCCAACAACATGTGCAGTGTAACTTTCATCAAGCCCTGCTCTTCATGCCTCCTTTCCTGCCTTCTCTTTTTCCCCAAAGCAGGGAAGGGCTTCCTCTCTGCTTTTTCAAAGGGGCATAACCATCTGGTGCAGGCTGACAGAGTAGGTCAAGTAGATGGGGGGGGTTGCATTGAGGCGGTGTAACTACAGACTGCACTCCCCAGTAAAGACAGGCTGTCCTCACACAGCCCAAAAAACCAGGCAGAGCTCCCACACTGGATCACACGACAGAACCACAGGGCCAAGGCTTTTTGCACGCTATGACGGGAGAGAGACATTAAATGTTGGTCGTACAGGACGAGGAACGCTTCTGTATAGTTTGTATAGAGAGAAGATGTAAATATAAAAGAATAAGAAAACAGAAAGTCTGTTTCTCCAAGTGCACGTCCAGTGTTCGCTAAACAACCTGTGGATTTGAGAACACAAATGTCTGAATTTAAAGAAAACACATCATAGGAGTTGATTATTTTTGATACAGCTTACTTACTGGAGCTTTAATTATCCTGAATCACTATGTCTTTGTCCTTAAAGGCTCAATCACAAGTTGCATTATCTCCCTCTGGTGTAAAAAAGGTTTTTGAAAGGGGAGCAGCCTGGAGAGCTACGTGTTATTCCAAACATTTCCAGCTGTAGAGTTTGGCACTGATCAGTCTGGATGAGGGCTTGAATTGCTCAACTGTAATCAATCATAATCGATAATGAAGTACGTGGCTCTTGTTCATATGGACAGACTGGATTTAACTCCATTCAAATATCCTGAGAGCAACAAACATGCGGCCAAAAGGAAGAGTGGCACAGGGATCCACACACACACACACACACACACACACACACACACACACACACACACACACACACACACACTATAAAAGATAAGAGTCCTGCTCTGGTTAAAGTTAGTTAAAGTTAGTTAAAGTGAGTTGAACACTTACCGATGAGTCTGGGAGCTCTACCCTTCACTTCTCCCCGACGATCCCTGTCAACGCGCCTGCGTTCCCAGACGCGCAAACGGCGGCAGGAAAGCTGGGGAAACCGGTTTTCTCCCAACTTGTCCCCAGGCTCTTTCTGGCTGCACTGTTCCTAAACCGACACCATCGTCTCGCCTCGACCCCTGCCTCATGCAAAACGTCCGAGCACAGCTGAGAGGGACGTTTCCATTCCGCCTCAGCCGCGTCCACACTGGTCCGCTCCACGTCCCAACGATCCTCCCCTCTTCCTTTCTCCCCGCTGAAGTTAATGCCACTTTAAAACAAAGGAGGAAAAGTCCCCCCCCCCCACTCCTCACTGCCTCCCTCCCTCCCTCCCTCAGAGGTAGTCCCCTCTCTGTGTCCGTCCTGCGTCCGTTTGGACCGTTGGAGGGGCCGGGCGCAGGGAGGGAGGGAGAGAGGGCTGTGGGGGCGCAGCTACACATGAGGCCCCATCTACATGAGCTGGACCCAGGGGCCCCAGGGGTCCCCAGAGGTTTAGGGTACACATACTTTTGTCTACAGAGTTTGATTATTCACAAATTACTTTTTGCACCACTTTTGCAGAAATTTGTCATCATAGCAAAATCTCACTGTCCCCTGATCCTGGGGGGGGGTTCACCCATCTCCACTGGCTTTGGCAATTTGATTAGTTGCTAAGGTGCCAAGTCATTTGCATCACAATCAACTAAGGTGGGCCTCTCAGCTAATGACCTGTGCTTGTCTTGTAGGGGTAAGCTGTCAAACTCTAGTTTTAGGACCTTCTGATGTATTTTGTTCTCCTGTGGAACATGTTCGTGAAATGGGAATAAAACCACCACAGACTAAGGCCTGTTAAATATTATAGCACAGGATGTCAGGACTTTATACGGACTTGGAAGCTGTCTTCACATTCATAGGGCAGTGGCTGAGTGCTCAAAGAGGCCCCGAAGTAAAGTATATTTTTGTCAGTAATGGTTTTCCAGCTCTTCCAACAATATACTAAATGAAAACACAGCATAGACTAAAGTTAATTAAGGCCCACACAAGCAAACTACGGCTGTTTTTCTTTTCATTTGAAGGATTAGATAAAGTGTCAGCTTTAACAGGACCACTCTCTTCAGCCCCTATTTCTTTACTTTTGTAAATACAGAGTTAGACTTAATTCAATTTCATTTTGTGAGGATAATCCAATCAACACCTTTCCAGGGATTCCTGGCTAAACACAGGGCAGACAATTAAAACATAATTACAACTGATTGTATTGAACTCATTAACATTTTATCTGCTTATCAGAAAGTGAGAACAGGTTAGAAATGGCTTATTAACATTTATCACTGTAATAACTATAGCTCCCTAACAGTGTTTGGACATATATTTTCATTTTTATATTCTTAGTTACACACTGAAGGTAACTGGGAATTCACTTGGTTCAGAGAGCAGCAACTAGTGACGCAAGACCCTGTGGATTGTGTTGGTACATTCAAAGGGAATGAGTTACAGCTGTGAGCGCTGAGACTGTAGGAGCACTTCATTTCTCTTCGCAGGGTCTCCCGGATAAGGAGGAGGTGGTGGCTGTAAGCGGTGTGTGTCACGGACAAGGTCTTATTTATTTATAAGCACCACCATAGAGTGTTTGGCCACAACAGCTCACAGCTACACCCACGTGGGAGTGTTGTTTACCCCTTTCAGGGTGTTCACATTAACATATGGATATGATTTTATGATCTGTTTAGTCACATTAAGACTTGTCTGAGCAAATCAGAAAGACTGTACATTATTATATCTTTGGCATGACTTGTAGCGTCAACAGTTTGGGGCCTTGAAGTGTCACACTAACTTCATATTTCACTGACACATCGTCTTAATTTCCAGAAAGATTTAGCAATAGACAGGTGTTTGGCTGTGCTGCTGATAATAAAATAAACTGCATACATTGCTCAGATAGCAGTGAAGTCAAGTCTACAACATGTCTCAACATAAGGCTTAGTTCCAATGTAAATGGGGTTTAAGAAGAATAGATGATGCAACAAACTAAGGATTTTTCTACCCCTCACAACTGGATAGACAAGTATACTTCCCTGAGAACCTTCTTAAGTATCAGACTGTGCCCCTGAGGTATCCCACAGCAGAAGTATCCCTGACAGGACGTAACAATTACTGAGACTCTGTGAGGTGTAGGTTTCTCTTCACATCCATTCTTTCCAACATAAAAACCTATTTAAGGAGGTTATGGTGAGAGGAGTTTCTCATCTTAGCCAACACAGACTAGATGGAAAATAGAAAATCATGCATCTATGTTTTCAGTGTTTCCTGATATAGATCATGTCAAAGAAAACTATTTTAAAAATGGACATTTTTCAAGTAAAAACCTTGAAGTTTTTATCTGAATATTGTGTTTGAACAGTTAGTTAGAAGTAAATATAAGAAACAATCGAGGGTGACATCTGCTCCTTTGTGAGATTTTTAAATGAACGTTTTGATTTGATTAAGACGAGTATGGTTTCCATTTACTTCAACAGTGTAATGACTGCATAAAGCATCTGTTACTCATACACAAACTGTTTCCAGCCTTTGGCTTTTGACTGAGTTGCAAAACAATGAATCATCCCTCTGTGTTTAACACATCATGTCTGAGTACAAATACCTGGGAGTGTACTTGGACAATAAACTGGGCTGGACTAAGAACTCATCAGCACTGTAGAAAAAGGCTCAGAGCCAGATGTACTTTCTGAGGACACTCAGGTCCTTCAGCGTCTGCAGCACCATGCTGCGGATGTTTTATGAGTCTGTGGTTCCGGTGTCATCTTCTATGTTGTGGTCTGCTGGGGCGGCAACATGAAGGTGGCCGACACTAACAGGCTGAACAAACTGATCAGGAGGGCTGGCTCGGTTCTTGGGGTGGAGCTGGATCCTCTACATGTTGTAGCTGAGAGGAGGATGCTGTCCAAACTCCCAAACTCCTCTTAATTCTGAACAATCCCTCCCACCCACTGCACGGTGAGCTGGCTGGACAGAGGAGGAGCTCTGTGCTCCACAGAGCGCCGCAGGAGATCCTTTCTACCTGTGGCCATGAATCTTTACAATTCCTCCCCCCTCTAAAAGGGGATGGGGAAATTACCATTTCCTGTCATATAACCTCTGTCATTCCACCCGGGTCCATAATTATTAACCTATTTTCATCAATCTTACATATTCTCTACATATACAGTTTTCTGTGTTGATGTTATTCTGTATTTGTGTTGGTGTGGATCCTTTCTGGTTGTGGTTCCTTTTCTTTCTGTCCGTGTTTAAAGCAACTGTAACAAGGCAAAACTATTTCCCTCTGGGATTAAAAAAGTTTTTTGAATCTTGAATGTCAAAGCCAGGTTAGGGTTAATTCATGGAGGAAGTGATATACAGTACCTTTAACCTTTTAGCTCCAGGAACTGCATCCACCCACCATTGTGCTCACATGCCTAGTTCTCAGCAGTATCTGTGAATTTTCAGGTCTGCCTCTGGTTCTGTACGGATGGGGGACAGAGCAGATGCTATGACAGGAAGTTACTAATATGGACCAGATGTGAGGACAAGAGACCACCTCCAACACAACTGGGACATGTGGAAAGAGGCAGAGACTGCAGGCGTACACATGATACAGGATCCCTGTGGTGAAGTAAGGCGTGTTCATGTCATTATTTACTCTGCCCCAACTCACTGCAGAGGAACAATACAAACATTCAGCTTAAAAAACAAAACAAAACAAACATATATATATAAAACATATTCTAAATGTAAAGCTGTGCCTGCTTACCCTCAGGAGTTACTGGGTTTCTGGGTCTGATCCCAGCTGACACTTTGTGAGAGGCAAGATACATCTTACACAGGTCACTAATCTGTCAGAACTGACAAACATTCATGCTCACACCTGCCAATTAGCCTAACCTGCATGTCTTTGGGCCATGGGAGAAAACCCACATGTACAAACTCCCCAACCTCAGACAATCTTCAAATGTCAATGTTTAACATTTAAGAGCCCTCTAGTGTTTAAAATGATGCAGTGCAACAAACACAGATAGAGAGACACTATGTCGACAACAATACTTTTTTATTTATTAGTGAACACCGTTTTTCATTCAAAATGTCTGACAGGTACAAAAGTATACATGCAGCAACTTTATCAAAGGTGAATTTAGAGAGTTACAAAGCCGTGTGATGTTAAAACCTTCTCCAACAAAAGTGTATGATATCCATGGTGGAAATGATAATGATGATAATGGTAGTAGAAAAAGAACCAAATAAAGAACAACAAACAAAAGATGGGCACAACACATTTATCATAACCTTATGAAGGCACCAATGCCACGATGCATCTTGCTGACATTCTGCGAGAGGCAGGGAACACACAGGCCAGTCAATCACAGGTCAAAACTGAACACAAAATGAAATGTGTAATTGGTTCTACGTATCCACAGGGGCACGTCTAAGTGCCTACTTCTTTTGAGCTGTTTGTAGTTCATTAAGAGAGCAGACCCTCCAGAGGGATGCAAGCACCTCTGAGCAACATGACAGACTTGTATGTCTACCCTGTCTGCAGTTTTTACAGTCCATTAAACAGAGTCGTTAATCTCGTCTTCCTCGTCATCAATCAAGACCATCTTCCGTCTGCGCTTCACAGGAGCAGAGATATCTTCCCTGTCTGAATCTGCATCACTGTTGGTATTCGCCTCCATTGCAATGGTGGAGTCATCCTCTGTAAAGACAGCATTGTGTGAACAGTGTGTGGCAAACTAAACCTGGTTCACTTCCAACCTAAATTTTACAGGTGCCCTCACATTAACAATTAAAGCAACACATTAAGATACTACTTTACACCAATGAGAAGAAAATACCATTGTCATCATCATTGTCCAACAATCTGCTTCTGCTTCTTTTAGTTGTGGTCTTCTCTTGGGACCTGATGTGAACAGATTAAGAATAAAGATATAAAAACAGACATTTCTCCATTGAGGTTTGGTTTAACAAAAACATCAGGCAATGCCTCACCTCTCAGTTGTACTGTCTGTATCCTCAGTGGGGCTGAAATCAGACACAGGGGCTAAAAGGCAAACAACAAATGCCATCTTAAGCTGTTACCCATCATGAAAAGCAGTAGATTTAAGCCATTAGATTTAAATGCTGCTTCTTAAATGCTTTAGAAACACCTAAAACATATCCCAGTGGTTTTAGCCATCCAACTGCATATTTACATCAAAAATATCCACTTTGCTATGAAAGAGCCAAGAAAGCCATACATTAATTGGTATTATTTTACACGACAAAGCAATGATAATGTCCTATTCTCACACATACTGTACCTGTATGCTTGCTGTTGTGATGTTTCCGTTTGCGTGTGAGCAGCAGAGCCCTCAGAGCCTGAGCTCTCTGTTCTCCCGAGACCGCCTCCTCTTCCTGAGGTTCTGCTGTTGGGCTCCTACTCCTCTCTTGCTCCTCTGCACCTTTAGGTTCATCCTCCCTGGGACTAAGAGCTGCAGCTGCACTCCGAAGCTGGGATGTGCTGATCTTTGCTGGGATTCTCCAGAAAGTCTCCTGATTACCAGTGAAAAATAACTTTGATTAACTGATGCATAAAATATGAACTACACTGGACTTCATTTTTCCTCATCAAACTCAACCAAACAAACAAAAAACACATTATTGAACAAATATTGGTTGTGAAATTTACACAAAAAACAAAAAAAGAAGAAAAACACACCTGTTCATTCGCAGGTGCTCGTAACCCCAGTTTCCGTAAAAGCTTCTTGAAGTGTTTGTTGTCCATAGCTTCTTCATTGGCCTCTGTCAGAGGGACCAGTGGCACAGGCTGGGAAAAACCTAGGGGATGGACCAAAATGATGTAATTATTTAATTTACTCACTCACAATTCCCCAAGCACGAACAAAAGTGTGCTTACCATCTTCTTCACGGTGATGTGCTGTTACATTAAGACAATTCTGTAGCCACAGCAGGGGTCCAGACAGGCCTGTTAGAAAAACAAC
This sequence comes from Anabas testudineus, assembly GCF_900324465.2. Classification (NCBI taxonomy): domain Eukaryota; kingdom Metazoa; phylum Chordata; class Actinopteri; order Anabantiformes; family Anabantidae; genus Anabas; species Anabas testudineus. Next base: position 11,277,275 of record NC_046614.1, on the reverse strand, counting down.
GTGAAGCAAGTCATTCTTTACTGTAAATAGTCAAGTATCAAAAATATTTTACTACCTTCTAATTTCTATTTAATGAAAAGTAAAATGCAGTAGACAGCACCGTGTGTCTCACCTTCCTGTCGTAGCGAGTTTACCACAGTGCCAACGTCAGGTCTCCTCTCCGCTGTAGAGTGGAAACTTTGGCTTCTTCTTATGCCATTTGGGGATTCTTCACCTTCATGCTCTGCTTCTTCTTCCTCTCCTTCACTCTCTTCAGACTCATCCTCCTCATCATCTCTGTCCACAGACTCACCTGGGAAATCCTGTGTTAGTTCTGCCAGGAACTCTTCCTCAGTCTGTGGCAAAGACAATGTTGTAGTTATATATATATATATTAAAAAAACAAACTAAAACCACAGTTTATAAATGGTCAGTTTCTTTTAAAACACCACTGACGATCTTAAATAATATTACCATTCCTTTGCCAGAACTTTTCCCTTGAGCATTGCGACTTCTCTTCTTATAAAGTTCTCGCCTCTCAGACACCAGGCCCATACTGAGCAGCTTGTCCACCACACGTGCACGGGACCGCTTGGCTGTGATCTTCTTCAGAATATTACCCAGCACATCTGTGACAAGACAATACAGTTCACTGAGGACAGTCACCATACAAACAATGAATCCAGGATGTACTGCTGACTACACTACTGTTGTACCACTTTATGTTCTCCTGCACTACAGAAAAAGTCCAGTACCATCAGAATCTTTGTATTCCTCAAACAGCATCTGCAGCTCGTGTTCCTGCTCCTCAGTCCAAAGAACAATCCGAGTGCCCTTCCTTTAAAAAAAAAAAAAAGTATTGCAGTGTAGATTGCAGATCCACTTGTTGCCTGTTATTCGGTAAAGACTACGTACTTCTGTTTCTTCAGTTCCTTAGAATTGTCCACAAGGCCCAGATGCACCAGCTGTGCTACCACCTGGCGCCGAGTGCGGGTGCTGCTGAGTAATGGCAGCAGTGTTTCCACGATATCTGGCACTAAAAACAAGAACAACAGTCAGTGACAGAATTTAGGCACACGTACACAGTGTGCAACTTCATCTTGTAACATTTGAAACAACAAACACAAAACATGTGCAAAGAACAAACTAGAATTCACCATCAGATTGGTGGTGCTCCTCATAGAGTTTGCGCAACTCCTCTTCCTCCTCTTCAGTCCATGTCGGTTTCTTTTCTCTGAAATATTTTGAAAAGTAAGATGCAATGGTCAATTTAACAGAACACAATAGAACACAGACACAAACGTTAACGACATACAAAACAAAGAGAACCAACCCCTCTTTGCTGTAGCCCTCTGTCATCTCATTTACAGCCCTCGTATTTTTCCAGAAGAGCAGTTCAACATATGCCTTGTCGTTTTGTGCTGCCAGTGAAAAGAATCGGTTCAGCACATACTTGGCAAACGTCACTAGTTCCTGTGAAAGAGAGTATGATAGGTAAGCTCTTGTGTCCGATGTACAGTAAAAGCTTGCTTGAAAACAATAATCTGATTTATCAAGATCCCAAATAGAGAGAATTAAAATGCATGTGCAGTCTTCAGATTATTAGACAATGTTTTTTTTTTTCCCAAACACATTAACATGAGGTCTTTCCAAAGACACAATCTTACTTGCACACCCTTACTTGTGCCATTTTTTGTGGGTGTTATCAAGTTTGCATTGAGTACACACAAACCTAAAGTAAATTAGGGCCTAAATGGTTATTACACTACCTTATAAGCAGCTGCAGCAGGGTCACTCAGGATTTTATTGAAAAGACTGAAGACTGACAGCTGGAAAAGCAGACCATCCATTTTGAGGTCGACAGCCAAGCGGTGCAGCATTCGAGCGATGCAGTGGTTTGTATGAGGTGAGTTTTTTGAGTATGATTTCAAAAGAAGGATATATGGGCGCACAATACTAGAACAGGCAAACCTATAGTCACAGGGGCACAAGAACAGAGTCAAAGGTTTTATTTATCATGAAGTGAGGACAGGCTACTTTATTGAAAGTAGCATCACAAGTAAGTTACTAGAACCGTGTGATCACCTCTTGATGAAGTCTAGAAATTTGAACTCCGTTTCAGAAACCTGGACAGACTCTAACTCTTCCTCTTCAAACTCTGCTCCATCATCATCATCCTCTACCACAGGCTCTGGAGGAGTGGACCCTGAAAGACAAAGTTAAGGTTTGAATGGCACATACATGTTGCAGTACATTAGAAGTGCAACAACTAAAAGAAGAAATTAAAGTTATAACTTGTGGTGATGCTGCAATATTCTGTACACTGTTGAGGTGGACAGTTTTATAAACCAAACATCTATTAACTGAGTAAATGCATACTGAAAATATGATTCAAACATGATGTAGCCCTAATACAAATGGTCACTAATGACATTTTAAAAAAAACTTACTTGGCAGGTTGGCATGCAGGATCTGCTTGAGGAGCTCCAATTCCTCTTCAGGCTCCACATCAGCTGAACCAAACACATCTCCATCCGGCCAAACTTCCCTGAGGATGACAAAAAGAAAATCTGTAATAATGTGTAGACCTAGAAATACAGTATGCAATTATTATCTATTTTAAACTTAGTGTTAAGGTTTCCACTTTGAGACGTTAGTCAGACAAAACGCCATTTTAAGAAGTCACCAGCAGCTCTCAGCACTTTTGTTAAATTCTTTTGCAAAGCGTAAAATTAACGAAGTGATCTAAAGCTTATTTGATAATGGCATGTCAGTCTCACCAACCTGGCAGCACGCAGAAACCCCAGTGCTTCTGGTCCCAGCCGAGCCAGCAGGGCATCCTGCACTCGCACCATCGCCTCAACCCGCTGCTCCTCAAGAGGAGTTTCAGATGTGGCATCGAATGGCACAATGCTTTCAGTTAAAGACTCTGACAACTGCACACAGAAGACAGAAACGATTTGATCATTTTCACACTGTTTATTGGTGTTGAACTGACTTTAAAAGGTTTCAACTTTAGAAATCATCTTTGCATAAATTGTACTTTGACAATCTGTTTCTACATCACAATAAATAATGACAGGAGGACATATGCTCTCTGCTCCCCCTGAGATTTATTTTCATACCGACCTGAAACCCTGTACCCTTCAGCTCTTCCTCCACAATCCTCCAGGTCTCTGCCAGGACTTCTGGAGTAGGTTCTGAAGTTGAAGGCTTTTTTTCACCTTTAGACCTTTTCCGTCTCACCTTCTTCTTCTGCAGTTACCAGAGAATGATGTTACATTTTAAGCGGGGACGGCAATTAGGCACACAGAACACTTAATCTAAAGACGTACCTGAACAATCAGGTTGTTGCGACCTTTGCAGAATCGCTCCAACATGCGCAAGAAGAGATGAGTAGACTCCACCAAGTCCTTGAGGTACGAGAGAGGCTGTCTGGTTTCATCATACTTCCTCAGCAAAGTCAAGAAAATCTCCCTGTATTCCATCAGGTAGAATATGTTACCTAGACATTGAAGGAAAACAGATGAGCCATTCAAAACCTTCCCCATGTGTCACAATTAAAGTGATAATTGAAAGTGGATACTGATTTAGTAGTAAAGCCATTTACATAAAACATAATGCTTAATATAAACGGTCTAGCTAACAAGTGTATTCTATCTGCACTAGAGCTAGTAGCATCTTACTTTTAATAACACTGGAACTCTGTTTGATGCTTTCGTCCTGTGAGCGGTCCATTTCATTCACAGTTAACAGCAGCTCTTGATACGCTTTTAGAGCCAGGTGCATCCTAGAAAGAACAAATGATATCAGACTGGGTCAGACTCATAGACTTGTTTCCATTAACCTGACATTAAGAGTCTTCTTACCTGCGGGACCAGGACGTGGTATCTTTCCGGTCAAGAAGCATTATCTCATAGTAGTTGGTGATGTTGCGCTCAATAAAATGGAAACTACGGATGGACATGGTCTCAGAAACCAAGTCAGCCCGGAACCCGTTGCCACGATTGAAAGCCATGAAAAAGCTGAGTGCCCAGAGATAATAGGTCTCATCATGTTGCTGAGCCTGCTCTCTAATCAGACTTTCCTATAGAGGAGACGGGGAAGAACAAAAAGTTCTTAATGAGTATAATGAGCGTTGCACACAATAAGCCTTGTGAAAATATCGCAAAATTAGTCCTAGAATGTACACAGCAAAAAAACATCTACTCATCTACGTCTAAACATCAACAATGCACTTTTATCAGCACACAGGCTGTAGTTTTTTAAGTTATCTTTCTCTTGGCCAATTTCAAATTGATTCAATTATTTTCTTGTGATTTGCCTTCTTGTCTACTGCTGCTTATTCAACTCTTTAAAACTGAGAAAAAAAACCTTAGTGTGCCAAGTTGTGTATCTGATGTTGTGATGTGGTATCTTGTTTCCCCATTTGTAAACTCATCAGTCCCCAATCCATCAAAAAGGGCCATTGTGTGAGCTCTGCTAGGAAAAACAAATGCTGTATGTGACAGCAGCTTACCTTGACAATGTGCATCAGATGATTGTAGCAGTTCTCCAAGAAATCCACACAGAACTCTCGCAGAAAGAGTCGAACATTTAAGGCTGAGCGGCGTTTGTCCCTACATTCGAGGGCCTGGCGATTCCTCTTGGGAACACGTCTCACTGCTTTTCCAACATCATGAGTGTAGTTTTTAAACTAAAAAGAAAAAAGAAGGAAAGAAAAACATAGAGACATTGAAATTAGTTGCATTACCTTCTCTATTCTTATCACTTGAATTTTTTCATATCAAATATTCTGGCAGCTGCACTACTCACATTATAGAGAGTTCTGTGGTAGATCACATCTTTGTCTCCAATTGACTTGAGACCTTTAACTACATAGGAGCCCCCAAAGCGAGAGTGTCTGACAGAAAACCAACATACAAACTATATTAATATTTTTTCAGTCTGATAGTATTTGTCATGCTCAAGTTCTTCTAACAAGCTTGTCCCTTTGTGTAACCAACACTAAAGAACATTTGCTTGTTTTTTCACCTGGTTCCTCGTTGGAAAGTGCGAGAACGTTTCTCTGCATGCTCTTTCTGCCTCAGTGACTCAAGCTCCTCAGAGTCTCTCTGCTTCTCCTCTGTTGAACGAGCATGACCAGCACTCACCAAAGACTCTGGTGTCTATAAGAAAAGGAAAAGAAGAAAATCAAACTGAAAAGACACCAGGGGATTTCTCCCTCTACCTGCAAAACTATCTTTAGACGAACCTGGTCTCTGAACATGAGGGAGATTATTTCCAGCACATGCATACTCCACTGCTGCTCACTCTGGGCTGATGCCAAGAACTTGACCAGGTCATCAAACCCGCTCATGTGTATTGCCCACAGCAGCCTGTCATGGACACTGGCATCATCATCTACTTTCTACAGACAGAAGAAAAACTAAAGGTGAGATAACAGATGAGATAAAGGACTTATGACAGATCACATTGGCACATATGTTAAAGTCAGACCTTCTCTTCACAGGGATCTGCAGGCACATGAAGCACATTCCTAACCAGCAGCAGGATCCTCTCTATCAACAGATTGTCCTCCTCCTGCCTCTGTTCCCAGTCCTGAAAGAGAAGAAGGTCAGTATGTAGACAAAAACAGAAACATGAATAATGAGAACTGATGTAAAGACAGTGATGTAAAACACTCACCAGTTGCAGAAGGTTATACAATGTCTCACTTAAAATGCCAAATACCCGTTCACTGGCAAAAGCCTGAAAATAAAAGGACAGGTCACAATAATTATATGCAAAATACTTAGTATCCCAGTGTTCATTGTACCAGTATAATTACAGCTATTAGCAGACTTAAAGGAGACAATACCTCTTTATAAGCTTGTAAGTGAGATGTAACTTCTAAAAAATGGTGTCTAAACACCGGATCATCTGGGACTTTACCAAAACAAAGCATAGCAGGCTGAGTAAGGTTGACCATGAGCCTGAGAAAAACAGAGAAGAGTCATATGTACACACTTTACAATTGATCAAAATAGAAAAATTACACAGTAAGCAAACTTACACACAAACATAACAATTCTATACCAATGGTATTTGTGTGTCAATAATGTGCTGAATAATTATGTATCATATGAAGTTTCAAGTGAGGGATTTTTACCTGATGCAGGCATCAAATAAGGCTCTATCTTGTCCATGTTGAATTACGATATGTAGAAGATCATTCTGTAAAATCTGTCCGGCACCCAGCTGCTGGCGGACATCACGGGAGTCATCTTCATGGCGTAAGTACCTGATCAAGTCCTTTACACTGTCTGCAGCACAAAGATCATCACGATCAATCAGAAAAGTATATTTTTATAGACAAATGTGTTTATTAGAGCAGCTAAATGTTTATTTATGTTTCAAACCAACTCACCTAAACAATCAGCCTCCTTGTGGTAGGTGTCTCCTTCAAGATAGCCAAGAGCACTGCACGTTGCCAAAATTTCACAGTTCATACTGAGTGTGTTGATAAACCATCGGCTAGCCTAAAGGTGAAGGCTCAGTCTTTTCAGTCTTACAACAGGATACAGAAAGAGAGAAATGAGGAGAGGGATTAATTTACTGTTCTCTTCACAAAGTATCTAACAATCAGCAAAACAACAACATTATGTAGAACACTAGTGCATTGTAACTGAGTACAAGTTCTATATGTGAGTATAACCTTTAACTTTAGTTACCAATTACTTTGCAAATTAATGGGTAAAACACAGACACAACATAGTATTGCCAAATGAGATTATATTCTATTAGGACTTTATTCCAGCTCAGTTTGTTTACTTATATCCAGTTTGATCAGAGAATAAATGCAAATGAGATGCATCATTTTGTTTTTGAGAGGAACTTCAACAATAAACACAATAATAACAAAATAGTTTCACAATCCCCTGTCACTCTCACAGTGAATAAGTGAATTTCAACATTTCTGATTATGATGTATAAATAGCTATAACAACGATGATTTACTTCAGCACTTAGTAAATACTTTAAGCCACTTTGCATTGTTGATCCTACTATTTTGAACTTTTCTTTAAGTGAATGATTCAAATGTAGAACTTTTGCTTCTACCGAGTATTTGTACTGTGTGTACTTAAGTAAAAGATATGTGCACTTCTACTGTAAATGAAAACTGTAAGGAACAGGTGTTATAAGGAGTTTAGCTAGCTGAACAGCTACTCTGCTAATGTTGTTTAGCCGAGACAGTTTAAAAACACTGACCGCGCTACGACTTCCGTCAATTGAAGTCATGATTCAAAGAAAGAAACACAACACAGATAAACGTACCAGACCTGCAGCCGCTGATAGTTATAAAGTTAAAAACCTTAAACCTTTTCCACCGGTGTAATGTTTGTGTTTGCTTCCTGTCTCTGCGCGGACAAGTCTCGCGCCAACAGAGCGAGCGAAAATTTAGGAAACGGAAGTAGAATGTCGTCACGCCTTTGCATTGTTGCCCTCGGCGTAGCTTTTCAGGCAGCGCCTTCCCGAGTGGTCTACCGACACTGGAGAGTTAACTTGTGACATGGTCAAGGTAGGTTCATATAATGCAGGTTGCAATTGAGACTGAGGCCGTGCGTGTGCTGTAATTGTCAGTGGAACTTCGTTTATGTTTTTTACGGTTTTTTTAGCACTAAAATGTCGCCTGAGAGACTATACACAGGGCAGCCTGAGTGAGGGACAGTGTCGAAGGAGAGGCCACGTTTAGAAAGTTTTGTGCTGCTGTTTATTCTTGACTCCAATCATCTGTGACATGTACACATTTGCTGTCCGGCATTATACATCAAATCATGTTTATGTTGTGTAAAAACGTTCTGATCAGTGTAAAGGGTCTAAAGTTGAACCTGATTGAAAGAGTTTTACAAAACACTGCACAGGAGCCTTTACAGGGAGAAACACCCATGGCATCATAGTCCTGGGGTGAAAGAAGAGTCTCAGTTTTATGATGAATTTAAAATGTTTCCCAAATATCTGATCTTGGACTTGACATGTCCAAGAAGACCTTGACATGTATGGAGGAAAAACTCTGGACTTGGGAAGACTGTAGCAATTAACAGGATGACATTTGTTCTTGAGTATGTGGACAGACAAGATAACACATTATTTTTGGTTTGCTCCATTTGCATTTATTTGCACTTACACATATTCATTGATCAGTCGCGCCAGATACTCACAGCATTGCAAAGCACATTGAGCAAAAGTCCTCAGTTGGTGACTGTCAAATTTTTAATATCTACTAATGATCCATGTGATTTGAATGTTTTTTTTTTTACAATGGAAGGAAAGCAACACTTACAATAAAAAGGCAAAGGTATTTAGTCATCTCGGTCTGTTTTTAAGGGTTGTTGACCAAAAGGCAGTGTCTGAAAGTCTGTTAGTAATTCATATCTACAACACAAACTTCTAAAATCCTGAATTTAAATTCTCTATAAAGTCTGTAGTTTAATGTAGTTTAATACTTGGCTACAAACATGTGGTTGTCTAAGGATTCCACGGAATTGCACTGTAACTCAAGGCCTCAGGTGGTTTGTTAGTAAGGGATGGTTCTTAACCCTACAGATCACACAAGTGGAGAGAAAATGTTGGGTGGCTTCAATAGCACCAAAGTGACGCTGTCTAGAGGGATTCATTGCACCTACTGTATACTGAAAGACTCTTTGCAACACATATAAACACATAACTAGTGGAAATGAAGACTATATAGATCAGAGTTTGTCTTTTTCTACTTTTTTTTCCTTGTATTTTTGTCTATTGTGGTACTGGCCTTTCAAATAATTTTTCATCTACTCTTCCTCATCATCCTTGTCGGTTCTATCAACGTGGCCTGAGTCTCTCTCCTTCTCCCTCCTGGATTCCTTCACCACCTGATGGAAAATGAAAACATGAATATTCATTTTCATTTTAGTAAAAATAACACAATTTTCTTCACAATTTCAAATAGTTATTTTTGCATTATTTTTTTTTTTACAAATCAGCGTACCTCTCCATCTCTAGTCTCGACTGTCTTTATCACCACAGTCCTCTTGCCCTGGCTTTCAGGTGCTTGTTCATAATCTATGAAAAAAACAAGTTAAAGCTTTATTAGTTGTTATTGCAGAATGAGTTGATGAATAATGGTTGCAACGGAGTCCAGAGACAGAGTCATATGTTATATTACAGCTTACCTCGGCCTCCAAGGTGATTGCTCATGCCAATATTTAAGATGGGCACACTAATCCTTAATACAAATATAAAATATTAGAAATATGTTATTTACCAACATTAACATTACATTTTTTTATTGTAGATAAAATATCTGACCACAGAGTAAACGTAGCAGTAACATTTTATAGCTTGAAGGTGAAAACATTTGCATCCAAAAACATTTAGAAACGTCCCAAATTCTTATACACAAACATACAAATCTACATCTATGAGCTATTTAGATTCTCCAGTCCATCCTTTCTACGTTGAACACCATTGCACCAATAACTTGACAAATGAACTCCAACCTTTTTCCCACCCTTTATGATCAGAGATTAAACATGGTATGTTCTCCCTCACCTGCTCTCCTCCCCTTCCAGCAGTTTACGATAAGTAGCTATCTCAATGTCTAGAGCCATTTTGACATTGAGCAAGTCCTGGTACTCTCGAAGGTGGCGGGCCATCTCCTCCTTCAGGTGACGGATCTCCTCCTCCAGTCTGCCTACGTTATCCTGGTAGTTAGCAATCTCATTACCAAACTGGTCCTCCATTTCACGCATCTGCCTCAGCAGAGCTTCATTCTGAAAAACAGAGGAGCACTTAGAGCTTAATATGTTTGATGATTATATGTTTTTTTGTGTGTATAATAGGTTAATGTAGAAATTCCCAGGGGGTGTTTAGTCTCACAGTGTTCTTCAGTGCATCAATTTCACAGTTGAGGGACTGAATCTGCCTCCTGGACTCATTGGCTTCCTGCTTGGCCTGCCTCAGAGCATCAGTGTTACGCTTTGCAGATTCAGTCAAATCAGCAAACTGCAGGAAGAAAAGATGAAGTACACAAGCATTAAGGTGTGTTTGTGTGACTATCATCATGTCTGACCATAGAAGGGATGTAGCATCTCTGTCAGTTTGTCTGCATACCTTGGACTTGTACCAATCCTCAGATTCCTGCATGTTCTTCAAGGCGATGGTCTCATATTGAGCCCTGATGTCCCTCAGAGCACCAGTTAGATCAGGCCTGGAGCTGCTATCCACCTCCATCTTCAACTGCTGGGTCTGGACACTCACTTGTACATCCTGGATTTCCTAATAACAAGAATATGGAGGCACACTAACATAAACATTACATAAAAAAGTATAGTCAAAAATGCAAAACAATCAAAGCAAAAGCATTTGTCTGGGTGTTCGATGCCAGTTTCTTCCAGGATTTAGCTTTAGGACACCTCTATTCAAGTTCTCATGTTGTTATTACCTGACATGTTCATTCCATTTATATACTAATGCTCATTTAAATGATCTTTTCTTTCTATTAGAACTCTGCAAATGTTCGCCTGTTTTATCAGACAGGTTCCCAGTGTAAATCCATTTCACCAACATCCAATTTGGGATGAGACCTTTTTAGATGTATCCAGATGGACACATTATTAGTGTTTACTCACTAAATATGACACTTACATTTAGCACTATTTAGTTACTTACAGCAAGTAAGCAACTAAGTTATGAGAATATTCTTTTGCAATAATTTCTACAAATTAATTTAGTCTGTAGAATAGAAAGTAACATGGATTTTAAATTGAAATCAGTTGATACCTGAAAATCACATCAATGCTTGCTTGGAATGTTTATACATACACAAGTTGAGTTTTACCATTATATATCTTTAAATAACATATTGTGATTGGTGAATCCTAAACAAAAGTACTTTTCCATTCAACATAAATAAATAAATATGCAGAGTTAGCATCTCTTACTTCATCGTGGAGCTTTTTAAGAAATTCAATCTCATCCATCAGGGATTCAATCTTTCTCTCCAGCTCCAGACGGGACAGTGTGGCATCGTCCACATCCTGTATTAAGTAAGACAGACATAAAATGCAGAATGCTTAGTTTTTAGGAGGTATCTGACATTACATTAAAATATGATGGTCTCTTCAGCTCTTGTAACTATCGGTTCTAAGATTATAATGTGTATGCACAAGGATTTATTTTTATTTTATTGCTAGCTTTATCTTTGTGTTATTGCTGGACTTTATGGGATAAAAACATAAAGACATAGAGTCCTGTTAGTCACTTACAGTTCAGATAAATTTTTTCCATCCTTCACAAGAATAAGAATCCTACACAACTGCCTGCATCAATTTTAGAATTCTGCTTTGTCATTTTACTGTAAAACTATTATAGACGTTTTGCAAATGAGACAAAACTGTTTGTTCTGACCTGTTACCCGAGCATGAGGACACTGTAATCAATATGATAATCATGGTCCAGTGAGTTGAGTGTTTACCTTTCGGAAGGCAGCCAGGTTACCCTCAGCATCTGCCCTCTTCTGGGCTTCTTCATCCAACCTTGACGACAAAGAGACAAAATATTTTAATGTACAAATAATTTTCAGGTTCCAAGCTTTTTTATTTATTTTTTTTACAAAACAGAAGATTGATGTTGATTATTTTTTTCCAAGGACACTCTCTATAAAAGGTTGCACCAGGGCATCAGCTGGCAAAAACCTTTCTGAATCAATTTGTTAATTCACTGTCCTGTAAAAAGGGTTTTGGGAGTGCACCCAGTGGGATCAGCAGATGCTCCTTTCAGCTAATGTGGTTTCACCACAGTTCAATAAGGTCATCCATAGACACTCAATAAGGTTATGTACACACACTTCCCCCCTTTTTAAAGATTTTAATGGTTGTTGTGGCTAGTATACAGCATAGAGACAAAACCTCTTGACTACAGAAAATGGGAGTTACATTTACAATGCGCTTTTGTTAAACCTCGTTTATGCTTCTCCAAAATCTGATATGTTATTTAATTACAGCCCTGACCTCTGCTTTAGCAAATTAATTTATAAGTCATGAGTCATTGTGATTACTCATCACAAATTATATCACAATCCACAGTACAGGAGTTTGCTCATTCTCTTTACTGTCTGTGTGGTCGATGTCTGAATGTGCGGTTGAATCCTCCTCCATTTGTCCTGTCAGACAGAAGTCTTCCCCATAAAGACATAAAGTAGATTAGTGGGGAGAGCATCACATAGTGGGCCCTACTTCCTCATCTTTAATTCATGTTGTGTTACACGGGACCCTTTTGTTCTAATGGGATCGCTGGCACCATCCCATCAGCACAGAGGAACACTGAAAACTCACCTAATGGAGTCAGTAAGTCACATTGATTTTTCCTGGCGCTATGCTCACCAAACCTGACATCCAACCTCTCTTCCTCTGGTCCCATTTCATCTCTCATTCCCCTCCCCACTCCTCAGCTGGCCCCACCCTCTGTCTGGTCCATCCTTTCTTCTCCTTTCCCATCTCATCTGTCTTTGTGCATATATGATGCTCAACATTTCTAAGTCTAACACCTTGTTTTGTGCTGAAAATGACCCATGGAAAAAAGACATTTTTATAAACATATACACTCATACATGAAGAGAGTCTGACACTAAAGGCACAGTGCTGACCAGTGGTGTCCAGTCTGCTGATGTGCCACACCCTACACCATTATGATTAGTGGAGCCTCTAGACTAGACCCATGACTCAACATATATGATTGACCAACCTACAACAGAGTGTATTTGAATCAAGAGGAGAGAAAATTGTCATTTAGATGTAACAAGATGCAACCTTCTGTCTTCACCCTTCATACAAAATATTGTAACCTACTTTATCACCTATTTACGTTTCTATTTATCTGTTCATGATCCAGTCATGTAACTGATCCCCATATCTCCATGCTCTACTTCTCTGTCTTATCTCAACATGTTGGTACCAACCTCTGCTTGAGCTGGGCCAGGTCCTCAGCCAGGTTGTCCCTCTCCAGCTGGTACTGGTCCCTCTCCTTGCCGATGGCATCCATCTGGCGCCGCATCTCCCTCAGCTCCTCCTGGAAAAGCTCAGTAGCACGGTTGGGCTGGCCATGCTGCTGCTGGCCCTTGAACTGATTGAGCTCCTGCTGCAGTGCAGAATTCTGCTGCTCCAGGTAGCGCACCTTCTCTATGAAGCTGGCAAAGCGGTCATTGAGCTCCTGCAGCTCAGCCTTCTCATTGCTACGGGTGGTTAGGAACTCCTGGTTGATCGCTTCAGCCAGGGTGAAGTCCACCTTGTCGTAGGTGAGGCGAGGTGGCTGGGTGCTAGAGCGGGAACGCTGTGGGTGGTAGCTGGTGGGGCGGGATGCCACCACAGGTGACGCTGAACGCACATAGCGCCCCGCAGAAAGGGGCATACGGGAAGACACAACAGAATAAGAGGACATGGAGACTGGGTGTGGGCTTCCAAAAGTGCGCCTGTAGGAGGTGGAGGTATGCATTGAAGAGTGGCTCATGATTGGTCTTGTTCTGTTCGATGTCGCTGTGAAAGGTTGAGATCTGAAGTCTTGGAGATGGCTCGTGAAGCAACAGGACATCAGACTGAAGAGTACTGGGGGTTTTTATGCTCTCAAGCTGGCTAACCCATCACCATGACGCCTCCCACATCCTCATTTCGCCTCTCCCCACCCAGATGAACTCTTCCTTTCTCAATCACTCATCAGTATAGAAGCTTTGGCCACTCCCAAGCCTCTAGAGAAACAACCTGCCTCTCTGTGTGCTTTCGCTGGTGCTCTGTCTCACTCTTCCACCTTTTTAACACGAGCATTTGGCAAGAGGCCAGACTGGCTTCCACATCACTCCTTTCATAGTTACAGATGTCTCCCACACCTACTTGCGCTCTCTGATTTATGTCCTTGTTAACATTGTATGTTGATGCTCGCTCACTCTGTCAGTAATTTGTTGTTTCTCCATATGATTCTTATTTCACACAAGAGAAAAAGCCACAAAAAGTACGTAGGTGATTTTTTTCTTGCCTGCACTTTTGATAATTTGGTTACTATCAAATGTGTCAAGGATTCTGTTACCTCTTTCCAATAACAAAATGTGAAATTGTAGTCTAAATTCAATCACACAGATACATTGATTTGATTCTTCACCCCCCCTTCCATTTGTCTCCCTCCCTCTCTCCTCTCTGTCTCTCTCTCCTTTTACAGTAATGGAATACTCTATTGATATTCTAGGCGTCTGGGACAGAGCAATGACTCTGCAGTAATTTTATCCTTTTTAAATGCAGTAATATCTGTGTGAGATGAGTTGTCAAATAACTATTTTTCATGAACAGTGAGTATTTGGTGCAGGCAAGTTATATAGGACAGGAAGATGAGGTCACAGGATAGTTATAGCAGCTCCATGAACCCAATGACTTATCCAGCACCAGCCTATATCCACCTTTTTTATAGTTTTGGTTCAATGAGAGTTTGAAAGCATAGTTTATCCATGACAGTTATGCCCATCGACATTCATAATACTGTATAGTGTTCTCATAATTTGTCTTTTTTTAGTACATCAGTGCAAGTTGCAACAACCAGGGACAAATGTGATTGCTATAACACAGGTAAACTATAAATTTCAGAGAGGCAAGCTTTGTGTATTCAAATAAAAGATAAATAAAAATAAATTCAAAGAGCTTCACAAAGGACGTAAAAAAGGGCATAACATTAAAGCACATTTAAACATTAAATGATTAAAAAAAAAGACACAATAACTGATATAATTGAATACAAATAGAGGTGAATTAAGTATGAAGTGTAATTGCGAGTGTAAGGGGTGCAACTTGATCTGTTATATCCCACAGTACCTTTTTCACATATTGAATCAAGCACTGACGATGACATGGCAAGCATGCAGGAACATCTGCTGCTTACAGGAAAGGTGCAGCATTTTTCTACATTGTTGTAGGTGTCTATTGTCTGTAGGTGTGTCTGTAGAAGTGAAATGTCTGACTGTCTGTAGAATGGTTTCAAACCATAGGTAAAAATGTGGTAATAGTGTGAAAACATTTGGTGCAGCCCTCACTACTTCAAAGTAAAATGGGAAGGTGATCAAGTGGTTTTAAGGTTAAGGGCTTTCGGTTTTAATGGATGCTTTAAATCGGTGAGGGTTCTCTCAGGTACATAAGACCATCATGTGCATGTCTGCACGTCTGTAGTCATTTTTTTTTTAAATTCAGTTCTGCAGACAGGCTGTCTTCCCACTATACAGTTGACGTCATTCTGAGCATGCTCTCTATGGCCTGGGTGTGGCATGGTCTTCCCTTTGTGTCCCCACTGATGCTTGATAACTTTAATCCCGGCCTATGAATTTGTGCTCTTGTATATCTGATACAACAGATAACCAAATACTTTTAAAGAAACTATGTATATTAAACATGCATGCACTGTGCTATATATCATTCACCAGCTTTAAAATCTTACTTGAATTCTTACAGAACACTTTTTCTAATTAAATCTAACTTTAGGTTTCCTCTTCCCAGTTGACCATCTGTTACACACCGTAGTAAAAATATAGTGCGCTAGTATGCAGTAGTAACTTCATTCACAAACACACATTTTCTGCAGATGCTGCGGCTGAGATCTGGCTTTCTGGGTAATAAATGGTCCATGTTGTCTGTAATCTAATCAACCTGCTTTATGATTAGAAACTCCTCCCTCCTCTGTATCACCCTCTGTTTCACTCTCTCGGCTTAGAGCATATTTTATTTTCTATTCTTTTTTCGTGCTATAACCTCCTCATATGGCCACTGTATTGGTGACATTTCAGTGTTTACACTATATCTGCATTTCTGAGCTATAATTAACAACATGTATGTCAGGAAAACACACACATATACCAAAAATGTATTACACAGTAATTATGGGCTGGGCTGTAGCAGTAATACTAACCAACAGGCAGATGTTACCATTAGTAATTGATCCTCCTGTTTCTTTGAGAATTCCCATAGGGGTCAAGAAATCAATCCAGCTTCTTCAACGGTGTCGGGCTACTATATGTAACTACTCACACATTAAACTCATAGTATGTGTGTGTCATGTTTCAGATCTAAACAGGCATTTAAAAAGCTCAGTGTTTTGGATAATGTGGGCTAAACATATTGTGTAATAATTCAGTTCTCAGTGGGGAAGGGATTCACCCAATTTTCCTGTTGGGTGTGGTCTCTCTCTCTCTCTCTCTTCTTTTCTTTTCTTTTTTTTTTAAAGAAGGGGCACAAAGTAAGAACTGTTCCGATTCTGCACTAAGTGGTTTTGATTTGAGGAAAAGTATGAATGAATGCATGTAGCAAAAGTGTTTGAGATGGTAAAAGAGGGGACAGCATGAACAGAAGGACTCAACTGGTGTATGGTGATTGCAGGCTGCTGTAAGACAGAGGTAGGTTTCTGCATTGTAGAGGACAGATCAAGGAAGCTGCATCCATTTTAAGATCTGTTGCTAGGGAGTGGTTAGGAATAAATTAAATTAATTAGAACTGTGTAGCTGCTCGGGTGCTGTCCCCTCTCCGTTTCACTATTCAGATAGTTGGAAAAAAAGGATTGTCACGTAACAAAGAAAAACTAACATCCTACCATTCAGTGCAGCCAGTAGAGGGTGTTTTGGTACGGAGAAAGGGTCAGGATGCTGCGAGCTATAAAAAGCTTCAGGGCTGGTAAGCTCCGGAAGGGCTGTCAGGGTCAAGACAGACATGATCTGTGGAAAATGATGGCCACCAAGCAGAGCTATTGGGTTCTGTTTTGGCTGCAGGGCAAGAGATGGTAATGGCCAAAGGTGATTAACAACTGTACTTGGTATTTACTGTAATGGATAATTCATGGAAGACTTGTATGTAAATAATAAGATATGAGTACACACAAAAGTCCACAGAGAAAGCTCCAGCCAGCTGGCATGTTGATCCATCTTATGAAAAGTCATCTATCCCTTCCCACTTCTCCAGCAATCCATATCTTTGTTTCTATTACACAGAGGCTAGACCTTAACTTTTCCATCAAAGTTTTTGCTGCAGCCACATCAGCTTATTTTCCTACACTGCAGTGGTTCGTATAATGTGAATGTTACTAGCAGCAGCTCTTTGTCTGCTCAACTCCAACATCATAGAGAATAATTTCAACTGAGCAGAGGCCAGAATGTAATTGTAATTTTATTTTGTACACGCAGCATCAGTGTATAACCATACCGCTTTCTGAGTGTATCTGTTCTGCCCTACCACATGCATACCCAACAGGAAATGTAATAGGTTTAGTGGTTTATAACCATATATCCGCAAACATTTTGGGTGAATATGAGCCTCTGTTCTATGTCCTCACTAAGGCCAAATTAATGCATAAATCCATGAAATTTCAAAGGGTTAACAGATTTTTTCTTGCCGGTGTATATGTATAATTGGTTGTAAAAGCTGTGGGCTGAAAAATCTAAACGATGTGCCAAAGCTGCACGTAGATACATATCCATTGTTAATGTTATTGTTAAGTGTAAACCAATTAAATCATTTGTCAGTAGTATATAAATATAAAAAAGGCACAAAAGGAAAAGTGCGGATAAAGATCCATTTTATTCATTTCAGGGTAGCAAATACAATATTATTCTGTGTTGTAGGGCATTTAAATTACACTACAAACAGAAATTTAACTGACTTTTGACATTAATTTTTCAGTTGGTTTAGTATGAGTAGGTAATGTCTTCTGTAAACTATTAGTACCAATTATTAAAAAATACTGCAGGTCAAAATAAATATCACTTTCCTCTAAAACGTCTCAACATTTTTATTACACATTTGACTCCTTCGTATTGTGACACTTGTTGTAGCATGAGAATGACTCAATAAATTGGTTCTGGTTTTATACATTGACTGGATGCTGTTGCTTTTCCACAGATAGAGTTTAATGTGTATATCTCGGCAGATATTGTAAATGTTGAGAGCTGATGTGATATTTACACAATCCTCCCCTGAAGCAGTGGGCGACTTTCTCCTGGCGACTGTCTGCTCAGCAAGTTCCACAACAACAAAGGCACTGATGTTACAGCTGATCGTCCTCCACTACTGACATCATCATCGTCTCTAAGTGGCCGGTACTGCTTAGACCTCCTGTTTAGATACATGAAACCAGTGAGACAGGTCAGGAGGTTTCCAATTATGAGTCAAACATGAGGATATACAGCATTATTTAAAGTCATTATGAAATTATTTAAATTTGGTAATATCCCTGATTTATTGCTAATACTTTAAATGTTGAGCCATTTTGGCACCAGTTACTCACCTGTACATCAAACCAACAGCACAGACCACACAGGCGAGCACCATCACACCCAGGACTATAGCTGCAGTTCCAGCTGGGGAACCACTGGAGGCTGCAATTCAGACACATTGCAGGATTAAGAAAGAATAAACATATATAGATTAAGTCATTTTAAAAGCAATAATACATTTTTCTTTTACTCACCGACTGCTACACTGACTCTAGCACTGGCCACAGCAAGGCTAACATCGTTGGTCAAGGAGACATTGAGGCAAAACACACCAGAGTCATTGAAGAACTGACGAAGGACCATCTGACAGTCTGGAGAGGGTGCAACTGTATTACAGATGGTTTCTACTGGTGTGATACAGTCAGCATCAGAAATGACTGTGCAGACCTCACTTGGCAGGCTGTAGGAAGAATAGATGGGAACAGGAAGTGTTAGATGATAGTGAAAATAACCATGAGGTCGTATCATGAAACGTTTGTGATAAATGTAATATTAATTAAAAATACACAACATAGTTTTGGTATGAAGTAATAAAAAGGTTGTATTATTAAGTAGGACAAGAGGACAAGAGTGAAGGCGAGTGAACCTCTTGACCCTGTGAGTGAACCTGTAAGTGAACTTCTTGACCCTGTCTGTGTGCTATGTGTTGCAGCCTCTTAATTGCCAGACCAGCAGAAGTTCTTAACATTTGTCAGATGATTATAGTGCAACCTTGTGGATTCTCTGAATTACTGCAGTAATGTGTGTCCTCTGAACGCTACCACTCACCTTCCCTGACAGGTAATGGTGATGTCCACAGCATTTTGATCCAACTCAGTTGCCACCTCTACAACATTGGACACCTCTACAATCTCAACACTTTCAATACCCTCTGCAGGAATAAATAGGGTAGAAAGAGACATTTTAACACAATTAAATCTACGGTTTCAAAAGAAGCTCAAAATCATCAATTCACACATGATCTGCCATTAAAAAAAAAGCATATTAACTTACGGACAACATCTACAGTGGTGGCAAGGGATCCGTAACGGTAGACTGTGCAGTCAGCTTCGAGCTCTGGAGCTTGTCTTTTAGCCACAACGAGGGCGACCTGTGCTGGATCTGTTTCCACCTCTGCTTGAACCTCACCTTCAGCTGGAGCCGCTTCTTCCTCAACTGCTGGTTGATCTGGAGGGAAAAAAGTATTATAACGCTTCATTTGAGCTGTCTTTTAATTTTGTCTATACTTAGAGTAAATACTCACCAGCAGCTGCAATTTCATTCTCAGTTTCCAGTACTTCGGTCTCAGCTGCAGCATCAGCTGGTGCTACCTCTTCTAGAGCTGCGGTCTGAGTGGCAGCAGGAGCGACAACGTTATCAGCAGGTGCGTCTGTTTCAGCTTGAACAACATCTGCAGCAGCAGTAGCAGCAGCAACATCAGCCTCCACAGCAGCAACAGTAGCATCAACAACAGCAGCATCGGCTTCCACATCAGCAACAGCAATATCATCAGCAGCAACATCAGCAGTAGCATCAGCTTCTACAGCAGCAGCAGCAGCAGCTGTATCATCAGCAGCAACATCAGCAACAGTAGCTTCAACAGCATCAGCAGCAACAGCAGCATCCACAACAGCAGTATCAGCATCTGCAGTCACAACATTGGCCTCTTGTTCAACTTCTGCAACAGGGGCAACTGTGACAATTTCAGCAACCTCAACTTCTGGTACAGGAGCAACTGTGACAATTTCAGCAACCTCAACTTCTGGTACAGGAGCAACTGTGACAATTTCAGCAACCTCAACTCCAGCTTCCTCTTCCTCTGTAACAGGAGCAACTGAAGCAGCAGCGTCAATGACAGGCACGTTTCCTTCGGCTACATCTGTTGCCACTGCTGTTTCATCTGCAGCAGCTGTTTCAGCATCTGCCGGTTCCTCAGCTGCAGGAGCAGCAGTTGCCGCCTCTCCTGCTGCAGCATTGGTTTCCTCTACAACAACATCACCCTCTGCAGGAGCGGCAGTGTTGGCAGGCTCTTGTTCTTCTGGAACAACAGCTACATCCACTGCTGGGGGCGCAACTGAGGCAACCTCTACCGCATCTGCATCAACTTCTGCTTCTCCATCTTCTGTATTTGCGGCTGGCTGCACAGAAACAACAACTGGAGTGGCGTCAGAAGCAGGAACATCCAGCGCAATTGCACCTTCGCCCTCTGCTGGGACAGCTGCTGGGGTGACTACTCCGGGAACAGCAGAGGCATCAATAGGAACAACTGAAAGAAAAGAATTAAAATGTAATTCAGACATCACATAGCTTTTGCATAAAATATTTTAAAAAAACTAAATCTCACCAGCAGTAGGGTTCTCGCAGGTATTGGGAATGGTTGCCGCGAGGACCACCTGAGGTTTGAAGCTCCCAGCAGCTAGGTATGTGTGTGTGACAGTGAGGTCTCTGGAGATCAGAGTTCCACTGTTGTCTCCAAAGTCCCAGGTGAAGCTGATGTCAGCGTTGTTGAGGTACTGGCTAGGATCATGGAGCTTGACGCTGAAAGCAATGGCTCGGTTCTGGACGAAGTTCTGGTCATCCTCATTTACATCGTTGACTTGGGCCAGTGAGATGGTGAAAGGAACCTTGTCTGTAGAAATGTTATGACAAGAATTGTTAAAAAATACAAATACAGAAATATTTTCCCTCATTTGGGATATAAATTGGCAGATGGGTCACCTGTGATGCTAAAGACTGTGGAGGCATAGCCAAGGGGAATGAAGTTGTCTTTGCCGCGACAGTGATAGATGACAACCTCCATGTTGTAGGAGCCAAGGGGGATGTTGTCTGTACCAATGGCGAGGGAGGAGGAAGGTCCATCAGCCACCTGCCAGTATCGTCCTTAAACACAACGGCAGTTAGATTATTTTTATAGTGTAGCTTTAATGCACAATTCAGTTAATTCATACAATTTAGAGGCTATCTAGTTGTCAGCTTCATGTGATGGTGAACAACAAATGGCTCATATTTAATTTGTTTGTTATTAAAGTTTTACTTTAATATGTGTTGGCTTCTTCTTAGCTCTACTGTTGACACAAAACATTAACATGGAAAAGATTTATGACTGGCACAGGTATGGCACAGCCCATCTAAAGGCCCAAACAATTGTCGTTGTATTTACACTGACTGCAAACAATGAACATGGGACCATGTGACGCCACTTTGCCTGTTTGGTAATCTGTAAGGTAAGAAAATTATCATTACAGCTCAACTTGAAGCCAAAAATGTGTTAGCAAAGACAAGCTGTTTACTGAGAATGCTTCATTTGTAACATTACACAACTTTATAGCAAGCAATATATAAAATATTTAAAGTATTTACCCCACGTCTTCCAGACAAACACATAGCGAGGTTTCCTGTCATTGGTCCTGAATGGTGTGCCATCAGGGAAAACTCCCGCTGATTCAGTGCTCTGCTCAGGATACACAGTCTGACCCTCCTCATACTGTTGTCCTTTAAAAGTTAAACATCATAAATTAACAATACCAATAATATACATGACACCTTGAATTACACCACTGCATATGAATATGTGCACCACAAGTGCAGTGTGAAATAAGAACAGGATTAAAGTCTAACAATTGAAGATACTATTTGTTCATTCAATTAGATGAAGTTGTCAGATATTATATCTGAAACCACAAGAAAAATTTTAATCATTACATTTTTTATATCATATTTATCATCATATTAACTAGGGATGCCCCCCGCTGCAGAGTTACAAACGCCATCTTACCATTGATGCTGCAGTTGCGTGCCCAGACCACCTGTCCATCAGAGCGCACCGTCTGGTTTGTTGGGAAATTAAGTTTAATGGTGAAGGTTGTTTTTGCTCCAGTCAGAGTGGGTGCATCGTTTTTAAGATCAAACGTTACTTCACCACCTGAAAAGAAGAGTACACACAGTTTAACATCTCCAGATAAGCATCCAAAAAGCATTTGTTGCATTTCTGTCATTAAAAATAAAGAAAAGGAACTCACCAAACCAACAGTTTTTGAATCTTGCATCTCCATCTTTCCACACGGGATACATCCGTGAGTTCCATGAGCGATAACGTGTGAAACGACTTTTTGACTCTAGAAGATATATTACAAACTCTTTAGGAAAAGAAACTACATAGTGCATTATTTTCCCCAACATCAACAACAAACTTTCTTAACTATTTATGTACTGTACTATATATTAGGGTTAGTAAATCAGTCATATGCAAATGAGAGGAGCTCCATATTTTTGGTGGTGAGTAAGGTGGGGGGGTGTTTGGCGGCAGGAGTCACAGGACCTGCAATCCCCCTCAATCCGTTTCATGTGACTATCAGCTGAGCAGCAACATCAGTAATCCCAGTGAGAGGAATGAGGGATCGTAGCCACTGGCTCACTGGCTTTCATCTCATCTTAAGATTAGCATGCATGAATCAAATTTGCTTAAGAAATAGTGTATTGGCATAAAATTGGCGTGTAATATTTTGTATATCTTCCCTCTCTTTAACAGAATGTGATTGCATTAAAATAAGCATGAAACACCAGATCTGTCTGTTCAAGTTGTGGCCTAAGCAAAAAAGTACAAACTTAAAGATTAAATTTGAAGCATAAATGTGTTGATTAGACACGGCCATTAAAATTAATTACATTTTCTATTGCTGACCTGTGCTTGCACAAAGGTCACACTTACAAAAGAAAATTTTAAAATAATCAGAATACATTATTAACTCAAATTCAGCTTCCAAACTTAGTGTTTCTCAAACAAACAGATGAGATAGATTGTGACCATAGTAGATAGTTCAGCGCTATCATTTAGTAGCTCCTGCATTTACTGCATTAAGAAATGTTCTGGATGGAGTGAAGCAGTTTCACTTAAGACTGAATTTTATGCAGTGCGGATTAAAGAAAACAGAACATTGCAGCAGAGCTGATAAAAACTTTACAAGAGTAAAAAACAGGAAGCCATATGACAAACTAAAGGTTATCTGTCATTTCTAATATACACACCTGTCGCATTGGCAGATGTAAAAGCCAAAACCAGCAGCACCACTGTCAGAGTCCTCATCCTGTATTGGGTAGTTAGTCTCTTCTGAGCCCTGATCCTCACCCAGCAGTCCTGAACCCCAACACTACTCCCACAGAACCTAGTCAGGCTTTTAAAGGGGGCCTCGGATCTGAATTACCATAAAATTTGTTGTCACCTCTGACATCACAGGGAGTCTGAAAGCTGCACCACCCCCTTTTTTTCAAACAAAGTGTTGTTTTATTAATAAAATTGTGTGAGTTGTGGTGTTTTTATAGTTTTACTTTATTATGTGTTGGCTTCTTCTTAGCTAGTTGACTGCTCCACTGTTGACGCGAAAACATTAACATGGAAAACATTCATGACATTTATTTTGTTTTGTTTTCTCTTATTCCGATGCTACACGTCAGTGTCATTAATGCAATATTTCCTAAATGTTTTAGGGATGTTGAACAGTAATTTTA
This sequence comes from Anabas testudineus, assembly GCF_900324465.2. Classification (NCBI taxonomy): domain Eukaryota; kingdom Metazoa; phylum Chordata; class Actinopteri; order Anabantiformes; family Anabantidae; genus Anabas; species Anabas testudineus. The sequence goes on along the minus strand of NC_046614.1, from coordinate 11,253,508 downwards.
TATGAAGAAGTGGATAAAGTGCATCAAGTAATTAAAATGAATGCAAACTAACACACATCTCTCCAGTAGGACAATATTTTTTGGTGCATTATTGGGAAATTCGATTGATGCTTTCTATACAATGTAAATGAAAATGTGGTATGTGCTTTACGACGGAGAGTCATGTCGTCAAAGCTGAAGTCATGCTTTTGCTTGATGTGTGACCTTACAGTTGTGTGTGCATGGGCGTCACAAGGTGGCTGTGTGAGCAGCAAATCAATAGCATCCTTTTATTTCCTCAGTCATTCCTCTGTATCCCGCTGTGCACCTCAGGCTGCTGGAGCTCTAAGAAGCTGTGCTCAGAGCAACACAGACACACCCGTGGTCAGTTTACGACACTTATCCCTTTTAATAAAGTTTCACTCCAATGAGAAATAAGAAGATATTTAGAGGAATGAGTTTATTTATTCTGGAAACTCATGAAATGAATTCATACATCATGTTATGGTACATAAGTATTTTGTGTGTTAATTCTTTTTTACTTATTTTTACTCTCAGCAAATGTGTCACATCTACAGTATGTAGCATTTTCAATTACCACATCCATATTAATACATCCATAAATCACTGATGTATCCCTATTAAATAGTTACGTCATCCTAATCACTAACTTAGACAAAAAAAAGGGAGTCAGAGTCACAGCATTCAAACATTTAACATATAATTTAGTAAAATGTAAAATCTATCTATATATATATTGTTGATCAGAAAGTTAATTCTAATACTACACATCTTTTATATGTCTCTTATAATGTTTTATATATTTATTTGTTTTATACTTTTATCTTTTTCGGTTTTGTGTTATTGCTACTACTGTACAGTTGGATGTGGGGTTTTCTGAAATACTGTGAGCACCTAAAGCAACATAAATAACAACTTGAAATAAAACCTCAGTGTGACTCTATATAGCAAAGAGATGCTTCAGTAATGATGTCTTACTAAGAAACAATAAAACCCACAACAAAGAGCTTCACTCTAAAGATGTGTGTGATGTTGTCTCATGCCTGTGAGGCTGTTCAGGCTGCACTGCATGTGACCCCTCATGTGCTAACAGCGGAGTTCAGGAGGAAAGAAATCCTTCCCACAGACCACCTGACTTTACATACCACTAACAAATTCTTTGCTAATTAGTCTCCACTCTATATTATCTTAATAACATTGTGGTGTTCTGGGAATTTCTGAATTAATGTCAAATTTAGGGAGATGGTTTTCAGACCGGGAAAAATAGAAAATTTTGCAACTGTGGTTTCCAGGACTAATGTATTTAACTATGTGTTGCACAGATTGATGAAATAATGAAATAAAATACTCTCTGGCTAAAAACACAGTATTACCAAAGCAAGGAATAATTTCATTCACATTTTCAGCTGGAGGAATACATTTTGTGTGAAGAATAATAAAAGGACATATTGTATAATTAAACATCATCACCGCAGTTAAGAAGCTTTAAAAAACAAAACACACACAATCTAACTGCTGGCACGATCTAAGACCAGCTTTCCATTTTCTAACACCAGCTCACAAAAAATGCAAATTGTATTTTTAAACCCAGATCAAAAAGGCCGTCTGGTTTGCGAAATGTCATTTCAAGATCAGGCCAAAGAGATACTGCAAATCTGTCTGCTTGGCCTAATAAAATCATTTACTGTTAGCTAAAACATAGGTCGTATAATTGTACCAAAATAGAAAAGAATTGTTGACCATATGTATAAAGAATACTGACTTGTGTAATTAGACAAAAAGAAACCAACATATACACTAACATATAACACTGTATGTTAGTTCCTCCTCCTTTAACTAATAATTTATTTGTGAGTGTCAGAGGCGTCATTTCACATACAGTATGAATGTGCTGAATGGAGATATGTCAAGCTCATGCTTGACATATGACCAAAGCTGTGCTTTGGTCATATGTCAGTATTGAGTCATATGTGCAGTATTGAGTGTTTTCATGTCTAGACAGACCAGCAGAGGCTGTTTTACAGGATATTGAATGCCCCATGACAAAGTCAGGCCCATATTTTGGATCAATAATTGGACCATTCATAAATGTTTTATTTGCACAAGATGAAACTGTGTAGAGTTACAATACGCTCAAGCGTTACTGATGTCACACAAATGCATGTGAGTAGAACAAAATTTAAAAACAAAATCGTAAAGGTCGAGGCCGACTCTCTGCAGCAAAAGAAACAACATGACTAACAGGAGAATGAGTGAGATTTCATCAAATACAGTCAAATACAGTTTGCTGCACTGCAATGCTTCCCAGAGCAAAGACTTAAATCATGTTAACATGGCATTCCTGCTCTTACAAATCAAAATGTCTGTATGAATGTGGTTATCTTAGGAATAACACAGACACATCTCACGAGTTAACAAGAGGACTGTTTTAGCCTCCACAGAAGAAGCAGTAAAAGGAGGACAGGAAAGAGGTGGGAACCTCTGCACCTCTCACTGATCACACAGCTACACTGATGTTCATCAGAGGAAGCAGTTGTCGCTCCCCTCATTCTCTCCAGTGAGCCAAAACAGTTATGGTGAGCCCATTTTATTAATTGACTACTGTATTTTTGTGCACAATTTCTACAAGAATGATCAAAACTATGAATTTTTATGTTCAGTGGGGTGTTTGTAATTTCTTCCTGCTTCGGCTTCCGACAACAAAATAGTAGACATAAAATGTGTTTGTGTTGTCTCTTATTTGTCATGAACTTAAGCACGAGTTCCCAGTACTAATCTAAAATGTTTAGATGTAAGAGTAGCAGCTACTGTGTCAGTACTGTGCTCATGTTTTAAGTTGTTGGTCTTTTTATAACCTGTTTATTTCAAAAATGATGAGAAAATATTCATAAATACAAAAATGAAACAAAACTCCGACGTCAGATACGTAAACGTCATCGTGGATTCACCACGTGACCTGTGAGGGGCGTTTGTTGAACGTCCCTGTCTCATCCCGATAAACACGGCTCGTTGTCCGCAGTTCCATGAACATATAATTACACATGTGGTGTGATCACAGCACATGTTATTAACTCGCCAACGCCAGTCAATTGCAAGTCAATTCACACTGAATGCGCAGATGGAGAGGCGCTAGCAGAAACTTTGAAGTGCCGCCCGGGATCAATGATCGGTGTGTGCGAAACACAAAAACGAGCGCTCCCGGTGAAACGCGGGAAACGCTGTAGTGTCGCTTCAGTGTTTTCCACGGAGGAGCCGCCGCCACGCTAATCCGCGTATTTACGGATGCTGACAGATTTCAAATGACCCTTTGTACTGTTTTAATAGTCTCAGCCTAACCTGACCAAGTTTATCCTCAACAGGGCCGCTGTGCTGAGGCCGTGCCGTGTCCAGACCGTTGGAGCTGGCCTGAAGGAGCACTTAGTGGACGCTATATGTCGGTCCCCGCGTCAACGTCTGTCTCCGTAGCCACCGACAAGTTGTTAGCTTCAGCACAAAGAGGCGTCCTGTCCTGCTAACTAGCTAAACAACCAGCACACGACCTGCGCTGCCTTTTCAGACATGGATACGTTTCAGAAGGTGGAGAAGATAGGAGAGGGGACGTACGGAGTGGTTTACAAAGCCAAGAACAAAGTCACCGGAGAAACTGTTGCTCTGAAGAAAATCCGGCTCGACACGTAAGTGAAGTTGTGAGTGATGTTGATTATCATCTAGCTAAGCTTAGTGATGCTAACTAAGCTAAGTGTGGTTCAAGTTTGATGAAACCGGTTCACAAAAAACAAAAAAAAACAAAAGCCACGGCTCCGTCAGCGTCTCAAACAGTTTCACAAACAGCCATAAATATACATACTATATTTAATGAGACACGTTCAGGAAATGATGTGGGAAACAAAAACTCTGCAAACACAATCAGAGTTGATTGTGTCTTGGTTGTTGCATAAAAACTTTCTCTCTATGATAGTAATAGGTGTTTTTGCACCAACACCAACATGGGATGAATATAAATAACCAATGAACAGAAAATCTGTTGCACAATTTATGTTTGCATGTCAGCTTTTTCTTTAGCTTTCTTTTTTTCGTATAAATAAATAATCAATAAAACTATATATTTTTTTTGTTTAAAATGCTCAGATCTTATGTCGTCTAAGAAACAACATTATTAGTTACTGTCAGTCTTCAAAAATGAAAACTAAGCCAAGAGTCAATTAATGGCAGTCAGCAAATAAAAGGATTTTCTGCTTTGCTTTGTCATCATAAATAACTAATAAACTCCTGACTTTTTGAGCAGACTGTTAATGTATAACTTGTTTATTTGATCAATAATTCTGTGCTGCTGTGCCAGCTAACATACATTTTGTGGGCGTCAGCAGGTGGCATCACTGAGCCACGGTGTTCAGTGTTTTCTGACTCTGTCAGACCAGAGAAAGCAAATTGATTAATTTTCTTTATCTTTATTTGTCAGCTGTATTGTCATTGGTGGTGCAGTGATATATTGAGAAAACTATCTACTGTAAAAGAAGCTGCTCTGTTACAGCTGATTGTATGGTTCATTTTGTCTTCCATGTTGCTTTGGTTGTGAATGCTGTGATTTGAATTGTCATGATACACAAAAAATACAATAAAATAAATCATGAACCACAAACAACTGGCGAACTGGTCAATAATATGACCATAAAGTATTCATTATTATTATTATTATTATTACTATTATTATTATTTTCCATTTATTCTATTTAGGGAAACAGAGGGCGTACCAAGCACTGCCATCAGAGAGATTTCACTTCTCAAAGAACTCAGTCATCCAAATATTGTCAAGTAAGTGTCTCAACTCAAGATAAATCCTGCTTGAACAATTATATTGTTGCCTCTTTTAGTTTGTAAGTCAGTGTGTTACGTGTTTCAGATTGCGGGATGTCATCCACACTGAGAACAAGCTCTACCTTGTATTTGAGTTCCTTCATCAGGATCTCAAGAAGTTTATGGACTCCTCCTCTGTCACTGGTATCCCACTGCCTCTAGTTAAGGTGAACATCAGCTACTTTTTCAAAACAGATCAGTCCTGGTCTCTTATCTGGTTATGTTATGTATAATTCTTTTTATTTTTGTTTGCAGAGTTATCTGTTCCAGTTGTTGCAAGGTCTGGCTTTCTGCCACTCTCACAGAGTCCTTCATAGAGACCTGAAGCCACAAAACCTCCTCATCAATGCCCAGGGTGAGATCAAGCTTGCTGACTTTGGCCTGGCAAGAGCCTTCGGTGTGCCTGTCCGTACATACACACATGAGGTAAGTTGCTGTCAGGTTTAGAATGAAGGCTTTAAAGTGCCCAGTAGGGAGGTTAACTTAAGTTATGTATCATTAGTGTTTGGGGTCTTGTAGTAGTTGAATTTGTCGACATTTAACAGTAAATTTGGCCTGAACAATAGTAGTGGCTCATTTGCTTTTTTATGCTGTCATTTGACAATATCAGTGTTTTATCTCTTGTTTTTCTGTGGCTAGGTTGGTAGGTGTGTTTTTTTCCAAAAATTTTGATACTACTTACTTACTTGTTCTATCTGACATTTTTCCAGGTTGTAACACTTTGGTACAGGGCGCCAGAAATTCTCTTGGGCTGCAAGTACTACTCCACAGCTGTTGACATTTGGAGTCTGGGTTGTATCTTTGCTGAAATGGTAAAGCACTTAATTTAATCATTCTCCACAGTGAACAGATAAAGTCTCCACACAAGACACAGTTCACCTACAGTCTGACATCACTATCTGTTTTCCTGCAGGTCACCAGGAGGGCCTTATTCCCTGGCGACTCAGAGATCGATCAGTTATTCAGAATCTTTCGCACCTTGGGCACTCCCGACGAGACCGTCTGGCCTGGTGTCACATCGATGCCCGACTACAAACCATCTTTCCCTAAGTGGGCAAGACAGGATTTAGCCAAAGTGGTGCCTCTTCTTGACGAGGATGGAAGAGAACTACTCGGAGTGAGCACATTTTTTGTTCATTCTTTTTTTTCATTTCTTTTTTTAGCACATCTGCGTTAGTAAGCATGATCATTGTGTGAAATCTAAAGACATAATCAAATGATCACACTTTCTGTTTTCCCTCTTTGCAGGAAATGCTGAATTATGATCCAAACAAAAGGTTGTCTGCCAAAAATGCCCTTGTACACAGATTTTTCCGTGACGTCACCATGCCAATTCCTCATCTCAGACTCTGAGTCATGCAAATTATCAAGCCTTTTAATGCCAGCAATATCAAAGCAATAAGAACCTCCTAAGCTTCCATTCAGATCCGTGAATGAAGTGGAGAAAACCAGTGGACCCTACAGGATATGTTGGAACTTTTAATAGATAGATATCCTGAAAGTTTCACTGTTTTTTTCAGCTCTGATGTTCTAATAGTTATAAATGTTTAACTGTAATTTTCTATCATTATTTTACATATTTATGTGCTGCTGCCATCTTTGATGTAAATGTTATTTGTAATTGAGATGGTCTTCTGACAGATTCCAGGTCAGAGAGATGCATTCTAGTGACATTCCATTAAATTTCTCAATTTTATTGATATATCATATTTAGGATGTCCAAATTTAAATAGTCAAATACTTAGAGTTGAATATGGATTGCAGAAGTTTGTGGGATAGTGCAAATAAGAAATGCCATGTTTTGTAATATTGAATGAAACAGAAACAACTCAGCACAACAGACACCATCAGCCTATGTTAAGTAGTTGGTGTAGTTGTGAGTTTATAACCGCCTTCTTCTAGGTTTATTTTATGGTAATTACATTCAGAAGTTAAATAAAGAGTATCTTGAAGTGATTTTAAAATTTGCGGCAACAAACACAAATGTTTATTGGACATTCAGATTCACTGGCAGAATAGTTGACCAGACTGAGGTTCTCAGCTTTGTACAGTTGTAATATTCAAATGTTCCCTGTAGTAATTCAAATTTTACAGAAGTTAATATGTTGTTGGGTCTTTCTTACTTTAAATTTTATCCAAATGTAATGAACAGTTTTAATGGGTTATGTATATTTACAGTGTGTAAAAAAGAAAAAATAAACGTATTAAATAACTGTTACTGATGATTTTGTTCTTAACATTAGGTCAGATGAGTCTAATATTAAAGCCACGTTATGTGAATAAATACTATGAGGATTTAGAAATAGCCGCTGTTGTAGATACATCACACTCTCATTACAGGGATCTGCTCTAACACAACTGAGTCAGCGGAACAAAACAACACAAATGACTGGAAATAATCAACCAGACGATGGTTAAGTTTTTATTAGTCACGACAATGTCAATCAAAACAGATATTTCCTGTACTTTATAGCAGAAGAGTAATCAGAAAATCAGGATCACAAAGCACTTAGTAGCGTCCAGCGTTGTTTGCCACGCTGCTGTTTTTGAAGCTGCCACTGGGGGCACCAAAGTCTAAAATGTACAAATTGTGAATAGTGGCTTTAATGTGTTTGTAAATGTACTTAAAGTGTGAAACAAAGGACAGACTTCTTGTTTTACTAGTTGAGGTTTGCTATTTATTTTTATAAAGAATATAATTAGAGCAAAAAGAAATAGTTGTCAAACTATTAAACAACGAGTTGATATTAAACAACCAGGAAGAAATTGATTTTAAACTAAAATATAAATTAATAATAAAGAATGAGTGGTGGGTGCTACAATGTTGGTGCTGTTTGATCATTTTTGCGATTTAGTAAAACATTCAGACCACAAATCATGTACGTGCTCAACTTGTAGGAAACGTACACAAGAGGCATACAAAATAATCTAACAGTGCTAGCCAGCTAGCTGCTTCTTGCGCATATTGTGATATCCACATCATATTTGCTATTGTGACAACATTGTTGTTGCATTATATGTGAACAGGTCACTGATATTTTAAAGATAATGTTTTTTTAATTTTTCTTTTATAAATTATTTGTTCATACAGAACTTTGTCAGAACATATATTAACAAAGCTGAAAGATGAAATGAAACTAAAGAAGGAAATGTCTATTTTGACTTTATTTTTATCTTCTGAATAAAATGTGACCTCTTATTATTTTTTATTGTATAATAAATGATATATCTAGACCAGTTCAGGAACACTAGGATTTACATAGTATGATTTGTTATGGTTGCAACACATATTGTTGCCTTTGTCTCAACATAAAATCACTGGGCAAAGAATAAATTCAATTAATCGAATTCATATAGAAACAAAAAAAAACAAACAGTTTTTTTGGTGCAAACCTGACTTTTGACTGGTGATACTACATTTCAAACAGACGGGATGAAAGATGGATGGGTACTAATGGTCATCATTATGTATATGCGATTTCTAAGGAACTAAAACTTACAAAAACATTGGTACGGTTCATTACGAGTTGGTAAGTAGTTTGGGAAAATGGGTGTTTGTACTATTTAGCTCAAACGTCTAGTTTCTTTTTCATGCTAAGCTTGTACAGGATCTGGTAGCCATCATCCCAGGCGTAGAGCAGCTGCTCCTGTGGGTTGTACTTCAGACTGGAGTGAGCTCCATAGCGTTTAGGAAAGTAAACCAGAGGCGCTTCTTCGTTGCTCACCATGTCATTGACGTCATACACACACTGCACACGTGAGCGACCGGGCTGCTTGGTGTTGTACACGACGTACAGAGTGCCACAGATGACAAAAGCTGCCTCTGCGTTCTCTCTTGGACAGTTTGTGTCCCACATCTGCTCGATGTCCAGCGAGTTAGAGTCCATTTTAGCCAAAGAGATGTGCCTCTCGTTCTGCTTTGTGGCATAAATGGCCCACAGCCCTTCTTCATCTACAGCCAGGTCCATCAGTGTCTCAGGAGTCAGGGTGTAAACAGGGACAGGGTCCTGCACTGGAAACACTGCGCTGTCCGTCACGGAGCTGTTCTTCATGTCATATTTAACCACCATTATCTCTTCAGCTTGGTTTGTATAATAGGCATGGTTGTTGTAGACGACATGTCCCGTTCCCCTCCAGGCAGATGGCAGCTTCAGGTCCGTAGACAGAGACATGCCCAGTGAGCGCGTGAAGTCTTGCACAGAGGCGAACTCACGGATGGTGTCGTCATTCGTCCCATTGAAAATGTAGACCTTTCCTGAGCTCTTGCTGGTGTCTTTGCTCCACATGCCCTTTGCCCCTCCTAATCGCTTCATGATCTTCATGGCTTTTATGCTGGAGATCATGTCACTGCAGTCTGAAAGAAAGAGAGCGAGAGGTGAGAAGTTCCTTATGTTTACAGTCATGGCTTGAGGATCACCTTAAAAAAAGAAAAGATTATGTTAATTAGTGCACTTTAGAGGTGCTGGCAGGTAGGTTCTGCGACCTTTCTTACCAGAAAACCCAACTTCTCACTTAGATGAGTAATGAAAAAATGATAAATTTTAGTTTTAATTGTTGGTCAGATTCTGATTATATTTCCACCTTGTTCTCATCAAGTATTGAGCAACAGATGATGTTACTGTAAGTGCCTTTTTATGAACGAATGTCATATCTCACCTGAGATTTTTGCATATTTGGCTTTCTGCTTCTCCTTCACCAGAGTCACCTGCTGCTCTATCAGCCTGTCGTCCACATCTACGCACGGCTGAGCCCCGTTCTGAGTCTCCAGGTAGTCCAGCTCACGCTCAACGCGGTCCACCCTTGTCCCGACACTGTCCAGGTTCGTTCTCAGTGTCTCTTTCTCTTTGTCCAGGTTCTCCAGCTGGGAAACCATCTGCTGCTTGAGCTCTCGCAGTTCCGAGGCATAACGGGTGGTCTGTTCGTGCCATAGAGAGATCCGATCCTGTTTTTGACAGAGGGCCGGAAATTAAATATGGGAATCTGGCCTTCAAATCAAATAGCTCATCTAGAGTATATGCCTAGCTTTTAGTCTTGTGAATCTACTGAACCTACTTTGTACAGTAAAGTGCAAGTTGTCCAACTGACAAGGTCATTATAACATTTCTTAAAACCATGTAATTATCTGTTCTTGTTCTTTTCCTCTCAAGCACATGAGCATTCAGATTGTGTGCTTCTCTCTTTCTTTCTCTGCGTCCTCTCTTTTCATTCAGGCTGTCTGTGCCGGACCATCGGCTGTCCCGGGACCTGTCTCCCTCACCTCACTGTTGCATTTATTCCAGATGGGTTGGATGGGTATCCTCTTCCTCCAGGAGGCCCAGCCCACTCTGGTTTTAGTCTCTCTCTTTCTCTCTTCACTTGGTTTTCTCATTGTTCTTGTCTCTCTCCCTCCTGTGTGGCCCTTCCCCCATGCTATGTGTGTGAATAGTGAGTGTAGGCTTTGCTTATTGTGTGCTTGTATTGTCTGTTGTCTTTCAGGTCTTCTTAGCGTCTCAGGTATCTGTTGGCAGCACCTAGAGTTTACTCAACCATGTTTTTATATTTATATAATATATAATATCGTTCTGGTTGTCCATAATGTAATCTGCAATGTTGCTCTGCTCAGTTGTAAATCTGTCCATCCTGAAAGAAGGAGCCCTCCTCCGTTAGTCTGCCTGAGTTGCCTGATTTCTTTCTTGTTTTTTTTCCAGTTTTTCCTCATCCGTTTCAAGGAACAAAGGACAGAGGGCGTCTTTCTTGTACAGACTGTAAAGCCTGTTGCAGCAAATTTGTGATGTGTCATATTTAGCTGCATAAATACAACCTGATACAGTTCAACAAAAACAAAAGTGGTCAGACTCCACCTTAATTGTTTGTTCCGTTTGTTCAGCAATGCTAGAAATACTTGGATGTTTGTGGATGAGCCAACGTGATGTTGTTTTTAGGCTCTGTATAGAATAGACTAGGACAGAAGAGTAAAATAAGCAGGAAAGTCATTCAAACAGTTCTTCAAACAACCAGGTTGAACCCACACGTGGCAAGTCTGCACCCTGCTCAAGTGTCTTTCAGCATAACACTGAATCCTGCCAACCCTGTGGGTGCTGCTCTTCAGCAGAACCTGACCTATGACCCCGCTGTGGAGAAGACAAATGAAATGTTGAAGTTTATCTCTACACGCTCCCACCTGGCATTACTTCACAGAGTTAGTAACCGAGGGCTGTAGGAACTTTAATGTAACAGTGTAGTTTGAAGGAGCTAATATGATAGTGAAAAGGGAAAAGAAAGTTATTACTGGTAATTTAGAGACAGCCTGTTGTTGAGGAATATTTGTAATAATAAATGGTACTTATGTCTGCAGAGCCAGGAAATGATCTGAACCTGCCATCGGTTGCTGATGAAATAATTACTTTTAATCAATCATTTTGAAAAATGTAGCTTTGTGCTGCCAAAATAGTACAAGACCATCACCAACAATGTGTAGTGTCAAATGATTTTAGATTTTCCTAATGATGTCATTTAAGCTCATCATACACGAGTTTAAGACTAGATTGTTAGTCAGAAAAAAAGGTTTTTTATGCCATACATATAAGGGAGTTATATTTTCCAGCATTTTACCCAGGATTTGCCCACATCTGCATTCCATTGCCCCTACCCTGGAAATTTCCTTTCAGAGGTACTCTGGAGCCCAGGGCTCCACAGGGAGGTAAAGGGAGTCTTACCTCAATAGCAAGCAGCCTTCGCTCCAGATAGTCAATCAGTGCTTGGTGCTGAGCAGAGGCCAGGCAGACCAACGTAACCAAGACAGCAAGTCCTCTCATTTTGCTTCAGCTGAGTCTCTTTAGCTCCTGTAAAATCTTGACTGGATGGGAGTGTGTGGACGAGCCAGCAGATTCCCAGAGGTGGGCTGGAATGTTTTACTAAGCTCTTTGGGAGGAGCCAAAAACATCTGGTGTAGATGGAAGTCCGCAGAGTTTCAGAGAGAGAGGACAGTGCTTCTCATTTTCATTTCCTCTTTCACCTGGTTGACAAAAACAATATACATAGTCTTACTGTAAGTGCATGTTTTACTTTGAGGTGGCTAAAGCTTTTTCCTAGGTCCATGTTTAAATGGGTCACTGAGTGTAATGTCAGTAGGAGTCAGTGAATGCATCAGGAGGCTGTAACACACTGTACTCCTGTATGAGGAAGACATTTTAAACTCTCCGACAAAGTTAGAAGAAAAAGTTGTATCTTGTAAATTTACAGAAATTTACTATAAAAATTACAGATAATTGTTTTTATTTTTTAATTTTGCAAGCATATACCTGTAATGTACAGTAAATCAGTTTTTCAATAGTGTTGTAATTTCTTTGTATTGGCCAGCATCTTAACAGCTTTAAGATACCAACTATAGACCTATCTATATTTGGGCATGTGAGTAGGAATAAAACCAGATGTAATTATTAGGTATTGTCCTGAACTCCAAAGGAACAGGAAGTACATTACCTTTGTTGGATGAATGTAGAATTTGATATCTGTGCTAAATGAATTGTATGTAAAATAGTTTCAGATGGATCCAGATGTTCAACAACATTCATTTATTTAGGATCAAAACCACCTTGAGAATTCATTTGAAGTTCTGAGCCGTTGTGTAAAGGTAACATTTATACTTACCCCTGTGTCTGTCTTGTTTTCAAGTTGTTCCTGTGTACAGGGAGTGTTGAAATAGTAGTAATAATGCCCATAGTGAAACCAAAACAGTAGTTAGCTTGGTAAATTACTAGGGGAAAAGGAAATAGTACTGATAAATAAATAAACTGTCTCCGTTCTCCCCTGTAATTTATAAGACCACCTTGCGATACAAAAGAAAGGCTCCAAATCTCGACTCAGTCACAGAATAATATGGTGTATGTGGATGTTCACTTATATAAATGCTATAATTAATAACAAAAAAACCCTCTTGTCATTTGGGTTGTACAAGTCATCCATTTATTTTGGCCAATGTAGACTTTAGCAGAGCAGAGGCATTCAAAAAGGCCCAGACATGGCAAAAGTTGTGGAAGTAAGTTTTTAAAAAGATATATAATAATATTATGAGACTGAAAATGTAATAGTTTGATCTCATACTTTGTTGTTGTGCAGTCTTTCTATTAGTTATACTCTCTCTTCTATATTTTTTATGTAAATGTCACCCTGTGCTTCTGAAGTGGTAAATGGCTTTTGCAAATCAAAATAGTATTATTTTCATTTAGTACAGTGGAATTACTTTGCATTTTCATATTTTCACCACCACTGCAGTGTGTCTGCCTACACACAGTCCATTAGCGCTGCCACCACTGACAGCACAGTGGCTTTTATCCTCCTATTATCAGCCAAACCAGAGGCTACGAAATAAGACATCTGCTCTGGTATAATTTGAATTCTCATTTCCACAAGACACATTCCTCTAGATAAAGGAATGTAAGTTAGTAGTAGTAGTAAACATTCAATTGTATTGGTTTGAGAACATGTTCTGTAAATTACATTAATTCACCTATAAAACGACATGTTAAGAAAAAAATGTTTTGATTGTTGTGCTGCTGCCTCACGTACAGCTCTGACACAGAGCTGTTGCATTAGATTGCACTTAAGTGAGTCAGTACTAATACCTGTAATGTTTTTACTGACACTGTCCTAGAGGTGTTCATCTCATCTAGTCCATTATGGCTCCAACTTTAACTCTAACTGTAGTAAGCATATATATATAATTTATATATAATACTGGACATTATGAGCTTTGTAAAGATAGATGAGTACAAGAATAAAAGACTTAATGTTTGCCCACGTCTACATTTTCATCTTTTACATTATAACGTCATTGTCACAGAATTATGTCTTGAAATATTATAATTCAACAAGACGCCATGTTCATGAAATAAAAAAGTCAGTAGTGTGCTGCTGAATCCATTTCCTCCTCCAAACAGTATTCTATTGTACAAAGTTGTAAATGTATTTGCCAATGGGCTCAAACACAAGCTCATCTCCATACAAACAGGTTACACCACCAACTATTTACTCTTGGTACTATTTAACGTGACTATAACTAAGGTTTATTCTACTTTTTTAGTTACTTGCAGTACAGTTATTTTAATTCATGCTAATGTAAGGAATACTCTTGACTTTTTGAGGTTTCTTTACATGTATTTGAGTAAATCTTGATGTACAGCTAACATTTTATTACAAAGAGGTGAGTATAAAAAGGACAGCACCGAGAACCTACATTACCCACCATGCAACTCAGCCACCAACAGTCAGGTTTGTTTTAAGTAGTAGAGGAAAACGATGCCTCGGGTTTCTGGCCTCAAACAGAGACGAGGAGCAGACTACAGATGTCTGTTAATCCTATTTCTCTTTAACTCCACAACCACAAGATTGTTTTTTTGCTGATTTGTTTTTTTCATTTTCAAACCTCTAGTCATCCGTACGAGCCAAGGATAACTCAATTGACGTCACTTGAGGGCATTCATCAGTCTTCACGCTGCATCCTCTGGAAATGCAAAAACCAGATCCTGACAGCAGAAGACCCTCCTCCTGACAGGATGGACCCACAGATTTGAGCTGACTGCTCATGTCTCCAGGGTGATCCAGCCGTTCCACTGTAAAGACACAACTATATGGATCCAGTCATACACATACATCTGTTTATGTGTAGGAATGAATCATATTCACTGATTCTGGCTTATGTAACAACAACAATAATACTAATACTAACAAACGTCTGCTACAACTATATCTAATACTAGAATTAGTCCTAGTAATAATGAATAATAATCACTATCTTTGTGATTGTCATTGCTATAATAATGAATTTGTTTTCATAAACCATTATTGTTGAATCTCTTTGACATCTTTGACACTCTGTGCAGACAGTCTTTCTACCTGTAGCTGTGCATATGTCCTTATATGGTGCGAACGTGTTGGTATGGGCAGTGTGGGCTGGGAAATGAATGGACGTGGCGATGATGATCAGTGTTACTGTGTGTACATTTGAATATGAGTCAATCCTTTTTTTCAGTACATTTGCCTACAGGATTGTGTGTCTACCTCAGTGATTGGGCAGAGCATTGTGAAAGGACATGAAACATGCAAACACAGGCAAATCTTTTAGGGTACTGGAGGGAAGAGGATTGAGGGCCTTTTATCACACAGGAAATCAGCTATTGGAAGATTCGCACACAAGAACCTCTTCAAATAAAGATACAAGGTACGTTATGTTTAATATTATTTCATGTAATTTTGTGCAGTTTATTAAGGCAAAAGATACTAAAAAACAAAAAGGTCTGTAAAGAAGGAAAGCAGGTTTCGTGCATAATACCTGAATGATGGAGATGGAGTTCGCATGACGATGATTTTAATGTAATGATTTTACAATGATCTTGTCTCAAGAGAAAGAAAACTGGGCAACGACAAGCGCCACTGGAACTGAGGACATCCGAGTAACATGGAGTTCACATTCAGAGCAATAACTCACAGTCCTGGTATTATAATCTGGAGAATTGAGGTAAACAGTTATTGTGCAGCAATCAAGCAATATGAGTTCTTACATCTGAAGTGCTGATGTCTTCATGGACATCAAGTAAAACCTTCTTCTCTGTGTGAACAGAAAATGGAGCTGGTACAAGTCCCTGAGAAGTCTTATGGAAGCTTTTACGACGGTGATTGCTACATACTTCTGTCTGTAAGTCTGAGAATGTGACCTGTGAATCATTGTGCTTGGTTGTAGACTCGAGTGTTGGGATATTTGCAGTGTTCTGTGTAATAAAAAGCACCAACATGCAAATGCACCTAGCACCTGTTGCCATGTTCATTTATTTCCCACCACTGCTTCTATCTGTTGTTTGTGCAGACCCAGAAAGTGAAAAGCTCTCTGTGTTATGATATCCACTACTGGATCGGCATCGAGTCCTCTCAGGATGAACAGGGTGCAGCTGCTATTTACACCATACAACTGGATGAATTTTTGGGCTCCACTCCGATCCAGCACCGCGAGGTTCAGGATCACGAGTCTGATGCCTTCAGGGGATATTTCAAAAAGGGGATAATGTGAGTGAAAAGGGTACACCTTTTCTACACCACCATTTATCTAAGGTAGAACAAACTGTAAATATACTCATCTTTATTTGCAGCTATATGAAAGGTGGAGTTGCATCAGGTATGAGGCACACTGAAACCAACACCTACGACATTAAGAGACTGCTTCAGGTCAAAGGGAATAAAAGAGTTATTGCCAAGGAGGTGAGTCACACTTTGCAGAGTGACTGTATGATTTTATGAAACATAGAAAGTCCAGTAGAAAGAGCGCCTTTTGATTCAATGTGTTACAGGTGGAAATGAGCTGGAACAGCTTCAATCTTGGAGATGTGTTTTTGTTGGACACTGGCAAGACCATCGTCCAGTGGAACGGGCCGAACAGTAACAGACAGGAAAGGCTTAAAGTAAGATTTCCGAGACTGTGTGGGTGCCTGTGTTTGGTGGTCAACTGGAAACAGGAACACTTTTGGTTCATTCAATAGTTAATCAACTTTTTAAAAAACAGTTCAGTATTTAAATAATGTATAATATTCTACTATTTGAGTTCTCTCCCATGAGGATGTGCTGATCATGTGAACTAAAAAGTGATTTGACCTGACCCATTTATTCCCTCTTAAAGTTTAGTTTTCAGCATAAGTAAAATTTTAGTTCAATTGAGTCTATTTGAACAGCACCAAATCACAACAAAAGTCCTCCTAAGGCACTTTAAAATGCAAGGTTTATAACCTTACAGACTACACTGCCGTCACCATAGCCAATAGCTATCCCATTGAATAATTACTGCATGGCAGCAAGTTCCATTCCATTCCATTCTCATCCGCTTATCCGGGGCCGGGTCGCGGGGGGAGCAGCTTAAGCAGAGATGCCCAGACTTCCCTCTCCCTAGACACCTCCTCCAGCTCTTCCGGGGGGACACCGAGGCGTTCCCAGGCCAGCCGAGAGACATAGTCCCTCCAACGTGTCCTGGGTCTTCCCCGGGGCCTCCTCCCGGTGGGACAGGACCGGAAAACCTCCCCTACAAGGCGTCCCGGGGGCATCCGAAACAGATGCCCAAGGCACCTCAACTGGCCACTCTCGATGCAGAGGGGCCAGTATCTCTAAGGGCCCTATCTCTAAGGGTGCGCCCAGCCACCCTACGGAGGAAACTCATTTCGGCCGCTTGTATCCGCGACCTTGTCCTTTCGGTCATGACCCAAAGCTCATGACCAAAGGTGAGGGTAGGAACGTAGACTGACCGGTAAATCGAGAGCTTTGCCTTTCGGCTAAGCTCCTTTTTCACCACGACGGACCGGTACACCGACCGCATTACTGCTCCCTTTTTCCCTCACTCGTGAACAAGACCCCAAGATACTTAAACTCCTCCACTTGAGGGAGGATCTCCCCCCCAACCTGGAGTGTGCAAGCCACCTTTTTCCGGTTGAGAACCATGGCCTCGGACTTGGAGGTGCTGATTCTCATCCCAGCCCCTTCACACTCGGCTGCAAACCGCCCCAGTGCCTGCTGGAGTTCCCGGTCTGAGGAGGCCAACAGGACAACATCATCTGCAAAAAGCAGAGATGAAATCCTGTGATTCCCATAGCGGATTCCCTCCGACCCCTGGCTGCGCCTAGAAATCCTGTCCATAAAGGTAATGAACAGGATCGGTGACAAAGGGCAGCCCTGTCGGAGTCCAACATGCACCGGGAACAAGTCTGACTTACTACCGGCAGTGCGAACCAAGCTCTTACTCCGGTCATACAAGGACCGAATGGCCCTTAACAAAGGGTCCCGAATCCCGTATTCCCGAAGTACCCCCCACAGGATGCCACGAGGGACACGGTCAAATGCCTTCTCCAAGTCCACAAAACACATGTAGACTGGATGGGCGAACTCCCATGAACCCTCGAGCACCCTAGCAAGAGTATGGAGCTGGTCCAGTGTTCCACGGCCAGGACGAAAACCGCATTGTTCCTCCTGGATCCGAGGTTTGACTAGCGGCCTAACTCTCCTCTCCAGCACTCTGGAATAGACTTTCCCAGGGAGGCTGAGGAGTGTGATCCCCCTATAGTTGGAACACACCCTCCGAGGAGCTTACTGACTACCTCGGTGACTTCGACCAGGGAAATGGACGAATCAACCTCTGAGTCCCCAGCCTCTGCTTCCTCAACAGAAGGCGTGTCAACGGGGTTGAGGAGATCCTCAAAGTATTCCTTCCACCGTCCTACAACGTCCCCAGTCGAAGTCAGCAACTCTCCACCTCCACTGTAAACAGTGTTGGCAGGAAACTGCTTTCCCCTTCTGAGGCGCCGGACGGTTTGCCAGAATTTTCTTGAGGCAGACCGATAGTCCTCCTTCATGGCCTCGCCGAACTTTTCCCAGGTCCGAGTTTTTGCCTCTGCGACCGCGCGGGCTGCGGCACGTTTGGCCTGCCGATACCCATCAGCTGCATCAGGAGTCCCACAGGCCAACCAGGCCTGATAAGACTCCTTCTTCAGCTTGACGGCTTCCCTTACTTCCGGTGTCCACCACCGGGTTCGGGGATTGCCGCCACGACAGGCACCAGAGACCCTACGGCCACAGCTCCGAACAGCCGCATTGACAATGGAGGTGGAAAACATGGTCCACTCGGACTCAATGTCTCCAGGCTCCCTCAGGACCTGATTGTAGCTCTCCCGGAGGTGGGAGTTGAAGACCTCTCTGACAGAGGGTTCCACCAGACGTTCCCAACAGACCCTCACAATACGTTTGGGTCTGCCAGGTCTATCCAGCTCCCTCCTCCGCCATCGGATCCAACTCACCACCAGGTGGTGATCAGTTGACAGCTCAGCCCCTCTCTTCACCCGAGTGTCCAAGACATATGGTTGGAGGTAAGATGACACAACCACAAAGTCGATCATAGACCTCCGACCTAGGGTGTCCTGGTGCCACGTGCACTGATGGACACCCTTATGCTTGAACGTGGTGTTCGTTATGGACAAGCTGTGACTAGCACAGAAGTCCAATAACAAAACACCACTCGGGTTTAGATCAGGGAGGCCGTTCCTCCCAATCACGCCCCTCCAGGTATCACTGTCATTGCCCACGTGGGCGTTGAAATCCCCCAGTAGGACGACAGAGTCCCCAGTCGGAGCACCTTCCAGTACCCCTTCCAGAGACCCTATGAAAGCTGGGTACTCTGCACTGCTATTTGGCCCGTAGGCACAAACAACGGTGAGAGACCTATCCCCTACCCGAAAGCGCAGGGAAACAACTCTCTCGTCCACCGGGGAAAACTCCAACACATGGCAGCTGAGCTGGGGGGCTATAAGCAAGCCCACACCTGCCCGCCGCCTCTCACCATGGGCAACTCCAGAGTAGAAGAGAGTCCAACCTCTCTCAAGGAGTTGTGTTCCAGAGCCCAGACTGTGTGTGGAAGTGAGCCCGACTATCTCTAGCCGGTACCGCTCAACCTCCAACACAAGTTCAGGCTCCTTTCCACCCAGTGAGGTGACATTCCATGTCCCAATCGCCAGGTTCCTTGTCCAGGGATAGGGTTGTCGAGGCACCTCCCCACGGCTGCCACCCAATCCACACTGCACCGGCCCCCTATGCTCCTTCCTGCGGGTGGTGGGCCTACAGGAAGTCGGCCCCACGTCGCTCCTTCGGGCTGAGCCCGGCCGGGTCCCGTGAGAAAGATCCCGGCCACCAAGCGCTCGCCTACGTGCCCCAACCCCGGGCCTGGCTCCAGGGTGGTGCCCCAGTGACGCCGATCCGGGCGACGTAACAGTCCTTGATTACCTTTTCATCATAAGGGGTTTATGAACTGCTCTTAGTCTGGCCATCGCCTAGGACCTGTTTGCCTTGGGAGACCCTACCAGGGGCTTAAGCCCCCGGCAACATAGCTCCTAGGGTCATTCGGACACGCAAACCCCTCCACCACAGTAAGGTGGCAGTTCGAGGAGGGGATGGCAGCAAGTTATTTAACCCTAACTGATGTAGAGAGTAGCATCCAAGGAGATTGATGAAACTACTAAAACAGGTTAAGAACTGTCCAATGCATTATTAAAAACTGGAAGGATAGAAGAGAACTATTATCATTTCTAAAGAATTGTGGTGGGAAGATCAGATTAATTGGTGATTATGTAAACACTTGGTGAAATCAGATCGTAGAAAAAAAAAAAAAAAACCAGAATAACAATATTCATATGACATATGTATATATGTATATTTACATTTACAGCATTTATATATTATAAAACCTTCATGAAAAATTATTTAAATGAAAATGGCATTTTCCATTTTCACTGTTCAAATCATTATAATATCAGAGGAGGGACTGGAACTTATAGATCCTTGATATTCATTTTCTGAGCATTCACATTGCAACATGTAACACACACTTAGATCCTGTTCAGTGCATAGTCAGCATACACGTTGTAGTACATGTCCTATAAGTTAATGAATAAGTCAAAACTGAAAATACAGTATCATAGCCCAAATTAGCTTGTGGCAACATATTATAGTACACTGAATAAGAATAACTTTGTCATATTGTTAATATTTTACTTTTAAAAAAGATTGTAAACTGTATATGATATGTTTTCAATATCTCACAAGAATCAAGATCGTAAGATCATAGCAAGTTTGAGTGAGTTTACGTCTTCTTCTCAGGGCATGATGTTGGCCAAAGACATCAGAGACAGAGAAAGAGGAGGTCGAGCAGAGATCAGAGTGATCGAAGGTGATGAAGAGGACACATCTCCTCAAAACATGGCGATCCTGAATGATGTTCTTGGAGAAAGAACCTGCACTCTGACGGATGGACCTCCCGATGAAACCATAGACCAGGAACAGAAGGCAAACCTCACGCTTTACCAGTAAGATGCTCCCTGACCTGTGAGAGCTAAAGCCCTACATGTCTCACGTAGATGTGGGTGAGAATTCATCCATATTCAGCTAAAGTTGGAATTTTATTTGCTTGTGCCTTTATTCCAGTGTGTCAGATGCAGATGGTCAGATGAAGGTCACAGAAGTTGCTACGAGACCACTGGTTCAGGATCTGCTTAACCATGAAGTGAGTTGTTATAATACTGATCAAATGAACCTGTGGATAGAAATACAGTGTCGGTATTTTTTATTTTTTTTTTTTTTTTTTTACTGACGTATGAAATACAGTTTTGTGTACTTAATATAATTATCCTTCCAGGACTGCTACATCCTGGATCAGGGGGGTGCAAAAATCTTTGTATGGAAGGGGAAGAAAGCAAACAAAGCTGAAAGACAGGCCGCTATGACCAGAGCTTTGGTGAGTGACTGAACATAAGCTTGTGTAATTGATCTGGACATATTTACTGTATTTCCTAGGTTTTATTTCACTACACATTCTAGGATTTCATCAAAACAAACAATTACCCCATAACTACAAATGTGGAGACAGTCAACGATGGGGCAGAGTCAGCTCTCTTCAAGCAGTTGTTCCAGAGGTGGACAGTAAAGGACCAGACTCAAGGCCTGGGCAAAGCAAATACAAGAGGGAAAGTGGGTACGTGTCACTTTTCAGTTGATTCAAACTTATTTGGTTGATGACCCTTGATTTTATTTTCTAGTCATATTTTCATATCTGCTTTAGCTCACATCACACAGGAGAAATTTGACGCCTCTCTGATGCACATGATGCCAGACGTTGCTGCACAGGAGCGAATGGTGGACAATGGCACAGGTCAAGTGGAGGTAGCTGTCACAATATATTCTCTACTTCATTTAGTCACACTGGTGGTTAAGTGGTGGTCTACTAGTATCAGATTGCTTGTTATGGATGATATTCTATCATCTTCTACTGTCTTCAGCCCCCTAGTGACTTTACTTAGTCTTAGAAAATTGGACAACATAGACCGCAGCCTGATAGCGTGGATGTGTCTCATTCGTACAGAGCAGCAAAGTTAACTCTCTATTTTTCATCCATTCACCTACAATTACAATCCTATGGGGCCACCACCATACCTACATTTTAGTGCATAGAAGAGAAAACATACTGTGTTTGGCTTGGAACCACACATGCAACTGCAGCAGCAGTTCGTGTAATTCTTGATTTAGTCTTAATTTCCTCTTTGATGTATCCAGGTGTGGCGAATTGAGAACCTGGAGCTGGTGCCTGTGGACCCTCAATGGTACGGCTACTTCTATGGAGGAGACTGCTACCTCATTCTCTACACTTACTTGGCTAATAGCAAGAAGTGTTACCTGCTCTACATCTGGCAGGTGACTATGTGCTTTACCGAACATGATGCTGATCATGTACATTTAGCATCATATACAAAGATTTTACAACGTTGGTTACAAAACATTTAATGTTCACTGCTCATGTTTTCTAATTTTCCAGAAAATCCCAAATTTTTACATAAACAATTTTGCCATCTATTGTTTTAGGGGCGTCATGCCACACAGGATGAACTGGCAGCCTCTGCATTTCAGGCTGTGGAACTGGATCGGAAGTACGGCGATGAGCCAGTTCAAGTGCGCGTGACCATGGGCAAAGAACCAAGACACCTCATGGCAATATTCAAGGGTAAAATGGTCATCTTTCAGGTATGACAACGTTTATAATAAGAAATATATCAATGAAACAATATACTTTGCTGTACTATATACAGTTTTTATAACAGTGTAGAATTAATTCCTTTCTTTTTTTAAGGGCGGCACATCTAGAAAAGGTCCTTCCATCCCAGATCCTCCAGTAAGATTGTTCCAAGTTCACGGCTCTGACCAATTCAACACAAAAGCCATTGAGGTTCCGGCTATGTCTGCCTCGCTGAACTCCAGTGATGTGTTTTTACTCAAGAGTGAATCAGGAATTTATCTGTGGTGTGGAAAGGTACAGTATCTACAGCAATGGACTGCATTGTGAAAGTATAATAAAATTAAAATCTACTAGAAGGACAGTGTGGCATGTGGACATCCACGCTCAAACTATTTTATGTATCTTCGTAATTATACAGCATATAATATCCCAGACAAGAGAGTCCATCCAACCTTTTGGCTAGTAAATCTGTTAACAATTTCTCTTTATTGTTTGTATTCGAACGTGAAACTTCAAGCTCCAGAAAAGTTAGATATAATTATCAAAGCAGTAATAAGGTGTCACTGAGCTATTGTTTACAGGGATCGAGTGGAGATGAGAGAGCCATGGCAAAGGAGGTCAGCTCTGTGATTTGCACAAACGCAAACAAAGGCTCAGAGGAGATTGTGGCAGAGGGTCAGGAACCCATTGAATTCTGGGGGTTGCTTGGAGGGAAAGCTCCCTATGCAAGTGACAAGAGGTAACGGTGATATAAATATAGAAGAAAAGGTTTCAAGAAAAAAACATCACTTATGGAGAAAACTTTTCTTTTTTACTCTACGTGTCCACAGATTACAGCATACAGTTTTAGACCACCAGCCACGTCTGTTTGAATGCTCCAATAAGACGGGACGCTTCATCGTGACAGAGGTGACTCAGTTCACACAGGATGACCTCAGTGAGGATGATGTCATGCTTCTGGACACATGGGACCAGGTATCAGCTGACGCCATTTGTGGCCATTTAGCTTTCATAGCCAAAAAAAAACAACTAAAAACTTAACTGTCAGTGCTGGAAAAAAATCCTACATTAGTACTGTAAAGGTGAATATGACCTTAACTGTGGATGTGATGGGAGAAAATCTCAGTCAAGAGCAGTCAAGAGTTGTCTCATGTTCTCAGGTGTTTCTCTGGATTGGTAAAGAGGCCAATGAAGTTGAGCGGACAGAAGCAGTGGTCACAAGCCAGGAGTACCTGCGCACTCATCCAGGCGCCAGGGATCCAGACACTCCAGTCGTCTTGGTCAAGCAAGGGTTTGAGCCGCCCACCTTCACTGGGTGGTTCACAGCCTGGGACCCCTCCAAATGGAGCGTGAGCAGTTTGAATAAAATCTAATCTTAACCTCTACATTGTTGAGTAAAATGAAACCCACTGACAAATATTTCTTTGTTTTAGGGAGGAATGAGCTATGAGGAGTTGAAGAGGGAGTTGGGGGATGTAGCCTCACCTGTTAATGTTACTGCGGTACGTGAAGTCACATTAGTTTCTCTAGTTTTTTTGCCACCAATAATAATCAATAAATAATTATTAATCTTGTGTGGTTCTTTGCCTCCACTAGCCAGTAACATTGTAGTTTACACACATCTGTCCAGACTCATATTTTAATAAGATTATACATCTAATTTGATGAACACGAGCTGACTGGGACTATCTAGCTATGATCTCATCAGATCGTCACTAAGTTCAAGTTGACATTTGTGCTAAATTTGGAGGCATTCCCTCCAAGCATTCACTAGATATCACGTTCACAAGATTTTGATAGACATAAGGATGGTTGAACGAAAAAACACAAAAACATAACATTGGCACAGAGGCATAAAAGTGAACTGAAGTCATTTTTCATTAACCACAACAGTAAGTAACACAAGATACAAATACTGTATAGACTAACCATCTTTACTGTGATTGAACAGGAGAAGAAGTCTGTTTGTGAAAGTGAGAAAACCTTTCAGACTTTTCCACCAGAAGCTCTGGTTAAGAAGATCGGCAGCGAGCTTCCTGAAGGTGTTGACCCGTCCCAGAAAGAGGTATGTGTGTGTAGGAGTGTTTGCATGTGTGTGAGAGTGGAGCAGGTTAATTCAGAGACAAAGCTAAAGGTCACACAGTTTGTCATCAGATCCAATACCAGCCCTCTGTTTTCTGTATTTCTTGTTCACTGTTTTCACTGTGCTTAACCTTTTCTACATTTTGTTATGTTCCAGCCTTCTTCCAAAATAGATTTAATTCATTATTTTCCTCAAACTTCTACAAAACATACCCCACAATGTCAAAGTGAAAGAAGTTTGTTTGAAATCTTTGCAACTTTATAAAAAAAAAAAAAAAAAAAGTATTCACAGTCTTTGCCATGACACTCAGATTTGAGCTCTGGTCCGTCCTGTTTCCACTGATCATCCTCGAGATGTTTCAACAACTTGTTTGGAGTCCAGCTGTGGGTAATTCAAGCCTGGAGTTTGCCAAAAGGCCCCTAAAGGATGCTGAGACCCTGAGAAACAAAATTATCTGGTCTGATTAAACAAAGATCGAACACTTTGGCCTGAATACTAAGCATCATACCTGGATCAAACCAGGCACCGCACACCACCAGGCCAATACAGTCCCTACAGTGAAGCGTGGTGGTGGCAGATTCATGCTGTGGGGATGTTTATCAGCAGCAGGAAATAGGAGACTAGTGTAGACTACTGTACAGAGACATCCTTGATGAAAACCTCTTCCAGAACTCTTTGGACCTCAGACTGGGGCGACTGTTCATCTTTCAACAGGACAACGACCCTAAGCACACAGCTAAGATAACAAACGAGTGGCTACAGGACATCTCTGTGAATGTCTTTGAGTGGTCCAGCCAGTGTCTGGACTTGAACCTGATTGAACATCTCTGGAGAGATCTGGAAATGGCTGTACACGCTTGTAGCATCATACTCAACAAGACTTGAAGCTGTAATTGGTGCTAAAGGTAGTTTAACAAAGTATTGAGCAAAAGCTGTAAATCCTTAATGTACATGTGATTTTTTTTTTTTTTTTGTAATAAGTTTGCAAAAAAAACTTTCACTTTGACATCATGGGGTATTTTTTGTAGAATTCTAAGGACAAGGCTGTAACATAACAAAATGTGGAAAACATTAAGCACTGTGAATACTTCGTGGGTAAATGAGTAAATGAGTGTGTGAGTGAATGAGAGCAAAGCAGCAGCAGTGGAGGGGGAAAAAAAACCAGATCAAAGCAAAAATCAAGACTGGGCTCATGACACTCAAACACAACCTTTAATATAGAAGGAAATTAATAATTTCGTAATGATTCATTCTGTTATGACTTTACTAGAAAAAACGTTCCTAAAAGAAAAATTCAATTTCAACACATTTACTACTTTATGATTACAAACTTCAGTCTCATTTTATGTTGAATGGTGAGCGTAGATGAATATCACACTTTTTAAGTGACATGACCTCTGACTTTCCCTATAATTAGAGTGAAATATAGCTATTTCTAAGAATACGCAGAATAAATCTCTCAAATTTCTCAAGTCTTTAGTTCTACCATCTTTGATTCTGTTACTCCCATACACGACTGACTAAGTAATGAGCAGTTAATTCTTTATTAGTTCCCAGCACAGTCAGTATTTTTTATCTTATGGTAATATGTTATTATGATGTAATGCTGCTTGACAGATTTTTTTTTATGTATTTTTTACCAATTCAAGATAAATAAAACTGTATTGTACGCAACTTGTTTTTACTTTTACCAAGTTTTGTGACTTGCTTTTCAGAGACACCTTTCTGACTCAGATTTCATCAAAGTATTCGGCATCACCAAAGACAACTTTGCAACCCTGCCACGATGGAAACAGCTGAACTTGAAGAAAGAAAAGGGGATGTTTTGATAACATTGTGTTCTCTATTTTATTTAAGCTACTACTGCTAAAAGTCAGCAAGGGGCTTCTCTTTGTTAGTGAGTCCCCACTTCTACTTCGCCATTCCCCTTGTTGACCTATCAAAGGACAGGGCTCACATTTTGTAGTAAATTTTAATTGTGTCTCTCGCCGCACTCTGTTAATGTTATGACTAAATTAATTTCAATTTGTCTGTAAGTCTTTAAACTTTATTATTTTTAACTATATTGTTGATTTCCTAAAAAAAAAGTTTGATTAGGGGCTTTTAAAAATATCTTAATTGTCAGTATAAAAAAAAAAACTGCATTGCTTATGCTCCTGATATGTGTGTATAACAACTGCAATCACTGTAAACTACAGCAGAAACATCCTGCCATCTGTTGGCCAAAATAAAATTACAACATGTTTAATTCATAATTGAGGAACCAAAATGAGTCAGTTTAAACCTTCGTTCCTTTATCTAAGAAGGAGTTGTATTGTTTTCTAATAGAACTTTCTATAAGCACAGGAATGTGATCACTTTGCAAAGGAAGTTGCCCTAAATCTACTTTAAACAGGGATTCATGTCAGTCGTGAATATTCAAATACATGCATACATACACAAAACAGCATCAGCTTTATTAACACCTTTTATTTTGATATGTCTGGAATGTAGCATCAGTTATAAGTATAAATGTATGTCATTTATTGTTACATGTGAACATTTAATATTAAGTCAAAAGTACCTAAACCCATAAAACATTTCAAATTACAGTAGGAACACATTTGTGCATTGTTGTGTGTGAAAACAAAATACAAAAACAATTTGACCACTTTATGAATGTCACTGATGTGTGCTCAAAACAACAGCACCAGCATAAGAGAGGCACATTCCCCTGATAATATGGAGATGGATGCAAAAAACAACGTGACTTAACGCAGTGTGAATACAGTAACTTTACTGTAAAAAATAACCCTTTGACATGTCAGGAAGTTAATAATAAACTGACAACAACTTTACAGGCCAATAAATGTGGATATTTGCTCTGAAATATTTGACCTTTACAAATTACCACCACAGCACATGTGAATTACAGTAACAGTAACCTCACTTAGTGAAAACAGCAAATCATCAACAGCGGTTTCTTCTTCCAATGATCTGTGCATCATGGCAGTCAGCAGAGAATCAAGTACTAAGTGAACCAGCATTACTTTGAAACAGGACTGTATGATAAACAAGCACAAATTAAAAACAAGACAAATAATTCATTAAAAACAAAATGCTGCCTTTAAGCCAAAACATGGAATGTAGCATCTTCAAATTCCCATAATTGTACTGTTGTACTTAATATTGTTTCTGCTGCAGAAACAGTTGTCAGCATTGTAGTACGAAGTGGCAGATTCCCTTAAACTCAAACCTTTTGTAAGCACCACCTTCAAACTGTGAAATGGTGATTAAAGAATGACGCGCGTTTTGCAAACTACATTAAAATCCTTTCATAACACCACATTTTGCAGTAAGTAACTTAGATCTAAATATGACTTAGTATGTATTTATGTGAAATTATTGCATGCAAAGGTACTAACAATTGACAAAGATCAATGCATGTGCAGTTTGGAAATTAAGTTACATTCATATGTGCTCATGCAAACAGTTCCTCATAAATGTAGTCAAAGGGTCTACTCATATCTCAAACATTGAAAATAGAAATGTAACCTTGCAAAAAACGAACATAACAAATTGCGCATAATTACAAAACGTATACAGCAATTGGAGACACCCAGGGAGACTAAATTCAGCAGACCTAACTGCAAATGTGCAAACATACCGTATCGCCATGCAGATAAAGAGAACACAGCCTGCAGCAGGTCAGCTGTTGAATGTCTCACTGATGTATTTGGTTGTAAAGGGAATGTGGTTTCTAACGTCTTATGACATATTTATGCCACAGTACAAAAACGTTAAAGTAGTGCAAATGCAGCCAAATCCATTTTCCTAAATGTTCAAAATAAAACAGGAAAAGGGGGCTGTATGAAAGGTAGAAAAATAAACGTTCTTAGGTAGATCAGTCAGGCAGTAAATAGATTTAGAAATGCATTTCGCTTATACTTCTTCTAACCTAAATAACAGCTGTTTTTGATTATCAATGACCATTGTCAAACATGACCTTCGTTACAATGAGCCCTGCAACTGACTGAATGTATTTAAATGCAATTTAGCAGGACGGTGAGGAAAATAAGCATTCAATAATTAAACCTATTTCCAGTGCAGCTATTCACATGAAATTAAGATCAGTCATTGGTATCGACTCAATAAGAGAACATAGACGTTATTACAATCCAATCAACAAAAAAGAAAAACGTACCTGTTAGCCGGTTTAATGCATGTGGCTGTTACTACTTCCTCTCTAGCCATTTGTTAATGCATCATTTGTTACCAAGCTATCACATGCTGAAAACTTATTTTGCCCAATGTATGAGAGGCTGTACTCCTATTAGCTCTTACTGTGCAGCAGTAGTTACCTGAAATGTTCCTCTCTGAATGTCTGTTTTACTAGATGAGTAGATACAGTATAACTGGAACAGCAACTGTCCCTGACCAAGTACTTGCAGAGCTTGCTGTGTTTTGTACACAGATAAATCCTGATTTGTGTCTAGGCAGCTGTTAGTGTACAAACAAATGTTCTTAAAAGGTTAGCAGAGAGGTAAACAGTAAAAGCAACATGGACTATTTTCCATGTCTAAGGTTAAGACAGATATGAAAAAGAAATTATTGGCAAATAATTATAAGAATTAGCGGAATTCCCATTAAAACCACCTGGATCCTGAGTTCCCTTTGTTGAGAATTTAAAACTGAAACTTACATTCCTACTACAGTGTCTAGGAACTAACAACATTTGCTGACATTTTCATTATTGGTCAATCTGCCAATTTCATTTCTCAGTTAATCCAAATAGCTAAAGACTCTATTCCATTTAGTCTATAAAACTGTCCTATCAGCGATTACAGATATTTAACTATCACGTGTGACAAAAAAGCAGCAAAGTCTTGCATTTGAAAAGCTGAAACCAGAAAAAGTTTGGCATTTCTTGCTTGAAAAATGAAAATATGTCAATTATCAGAATAATTGTTAATTTTCCTTCATCATTGACTAATTGTTTTTTCATTGCAGCTCCAATTACAACAACTTCGAGCATTACTGATAGCCTCAAAGCTTTCTAAGAACATAAATATAAGATTAGTGGAAATTTAAAATCAAACATAAAACAGATAAAGTTAAGACACAACGCAGGCCTCAGGGTTTTTGGGGTCTTCAGTCTTGCTCTCGCTGTCCTGGCAGCTGGCGGTCGGACTTTTCTCTTTATTCTCAGAATCGTCGGGCAGATCCAAAGCATCTCCTTCACCTGGAAAAATCTTGTCCTGCTCTGGAGTCTCAGCAGACGCATCTTCATAGGCACTTATGCTGTCTGAGTCGTTCCTGTCAGGTGAAGGATCTCGTCCATCACTGACGCTGTTTTCGTAAGGCCTCTGGAGGACCCCATCTTCAGAAGCCTGGCTGTCCAGTGCAAGAGAAGGCATGTGGCCCAGGGGCTTACTGGCAAACTTCCGCAGCTTTGTCAGGAAGCTTCCCTCATCCTCTGCCCCTACACTCTGTACCACCTTCTCAGATGCTCCGCCTCTGCTTTTGCTGCCGAGAGGCTCAGACGCAGACGAACACGTGTCTTCTCTCTGTGCAGCTTCAATCTGTTCATTTTCCATTTGGGATCCTTGTCTTGTTGTCTCGCCCTCATTTCCATGTGCGCTGATTGGAGCAGATGGTTTGTTATTCCTTTCCTACGAGGAGAAATTTAATTTTCCATTACTAAGTATAATATCTCTTTTGTATAACACATTCATTTGATTTAATGCAATTAGCATTAACTTTAAAGTTGTTTGGACACTTGACGAGTTCCCCCTTGCTAAAATTTATATATGAAGAATGTGTAATGTATGATATTTTCCAATGAGCCAATAACACTATGACTAACTGCGCAATATTATACGATGTAAAAACTTTTTGCCTTAGTAATGTTATTTAATGTGTCACTTTACTTCTTTTATTCTCTCCAACTCTTGCATCAGGGAGCAGACCATGCTCTCCAGCTTCTTCTTGGCCTCTTTCTCTCTTTCCAGCTCCTACAAAAGCAGAAACACAGTCACGTCATGAGAGATTGCTCGTTTTCAAACTTTGTTACAATCAGTGAAGGTGAAGTGAAGTGGTGTTTCAGTTTTAGTGAGTCCACAACATACCAGATTAGCCTGTCCAGCTTCCCTCTGGGCCTCGGCCAGCAGCTCCTCTACCCCCTCCAGCGTGTCCTGTAGGACGTCCACCTGGAACAACAGAGCCTCTCGTTCGACCTCCAGCCCACGCAGCTCCTGCACCACCTCATCATAGCTGGCCTGCAGCTCTAACTAAGTCACAAACAAAGTTACAAATCAGTGTGGGCAACTTTAGAGGAATGTATGCCAGCAGTGGGTGGTTAAGTGTTCAGTGAGCTCTCAGAGGCAGCCATCAGTGGGAGGCCTCATCTGGAGCCATGACAATCCCTCCATATGTAAAGAAATATTTATCACTGCAGTGGGCTGATATTATACCTGACATTAGACAGTAATAACCAGCATTATATTCATAATGACAATAACAAGGACAATAGGAATGACAGGAGAAAATATTCACCATTTCTGGGAGTCCCATGTCGAGATCTTGGTCAAACTGGAGAAATAAATTACAATTTGTAGTAAGTTGCATGAACATTTTTACAAAAACGTTTTTTAAGCTTTTTCAAATGACTGACAAATGACAAATTGCGAGAGCTATAGAGAAAACAAATATGCACCATATAAACAGAGAAGGTCACATATATATATATATATACATGGGGTAGCAGAAACTGGAGCGCATAGGAATTCACATGGTTGTTCGGAGAAAACAAATGTGTGACCTTCACCCAATCTAAATGTGCCTCAGAACAGCTCTCGGGTGAGATAAAAATGTTTGTAGCAGCAATAGAGCTGAAATGAAGGTCACAGGATTTGGTGCAACACTGACATACTAAGATTTTAAGAACATTATTTAAATCATTGCCTTCAGCAAAACAAAAAATGACATGAATAACATGATATTATTGTAGGTAAGTTGACTGAAGGCAAGTTTAAATGCTCTGCAAGTAATCCTTTAAAATAAAAATAAAGAGTTTTTCTAAGTAAAAGTACAGATACAGTATATAATCTAAAATTACTCAATTACAACTGTGAGTTCTGCCTTCAACCTCAATTTAAATAACAGTAAACAAATTATTAAATATAAAAGTGTGTGCTGTGCAGAAAAATAAATGCACTCAGTGTTGGATGTGTCTCAAATATTTGTTTTTTAATCAATAACTATCATGTAGTTGTTGATTGAAGAAAAATCAGTCAGGTGAGAAATTTCTCTTTGGTGAAAAACAACTCATGACTGGACCATAACAAAAACAAACAACTAGTTTAACACTCAAACATGTTTCATATTGTATAAGCTTATACAGTGTCTGAGGGTTTGATAGGATATGATAACATGTAATAAAGGTGGTGGAGTACAACGGTGCATAGGATGCAAATACTCAAAACAGGTACAAGTATTTTACAACGTAGTTCAGTAAATGTAGTTTGTCAGAGCAGCTTAGGGTTCATCACACTGTGCTGCAGGTCACTGCAGGTCACAGCAGGTCACTGCAGGTCAGTGCAGGTCACAGCTGGCTCCTACCTGACTGTCACTTCTCCTCTTCAGGGTCCCTGCTCGGCTGTCGCTTCGTGTCAGGCGTCTGGATGAACAATCAGTCTGATAAAACAATCACACAAACAAACAAACAAACAAACAAACAAACACGTCAGGTACATCCCAGCATTACAAACAGTAAAAACACGGCAAAGTTACTTTAAACACTACCGTTAACGGGGAAGTTAGCTGAAGCGACAGGCCTGATAAAACAAATCAATTCATGATGCCGTAAATCGTCTCAAACTGACCTAAAGAAACTGACATTCACACTTACTGGCGTTAATATTCAAGAAGCGACACATTAAATGGTGAAACAGTCGTAGCTTTAGCTGTTAGCCCGACGCACGTCGTGATTTCTCCCTCACCTCCTTTATGATGCTGCGCAGAGACTCGTCCTCGCTCATTCCCCGAGAAAACGTCCGCTTCCTCGGAGAACCACTGCTGTCCAGCGTGACTGAATGCATGTTTTCTGTTTTATACTCTCTCTAGTCCCCGTTTATGTAAGAGACACCTCCGAGCTGCGAGCTGAGGTCTTGTTCGGTTGTTTGTTTCCGCCGTGAGTTCGCTACTGCGTCGACGCCCAGGCCCTGAACTACGGAAAGCCGCGGGGACCAAACGGGCTGCAACACCGCCCTCCCTCCACCCACAGAAAGTCAAAGATCAGACATGCACGGAGCAGAGGAGGTGTTTTGAAGCTGCAGGGAGTTTAGAAGAAACCTTTATGTATTTAGATAAGCTGCACACTAAAGTACTGTAGTTAAGAAGTAACTAAATACATTGATACTAGTACTATACTTTTGTGTATTTTCATGGTACTGCACATTTTTACTCCAGTGTATTTATTTAACAGTTTTATCTATTTTGTTGTTGTTTGCAGGTAAATATTAATATATAAAATACAGCCATCTAATAAATGATGGTTTATTATTAGGATATTATTATCGATTAACCAGCTGTCACTACATTAAAAGGTTAAAAGTGGATTTTATTAATTAGTAGAACTTTGCTTTACCTTAATTTTCACCTTTGAAAGTTTGTTGAACAAATCAGGAGTAGGCAGATTCTTTCATGGCATCGACAGACTCTAATTCATTACTGTTTCAAATAGTTTTCTATTTTGTGCTTAAAGTAAATAGATACTTCAACTTAAGTGAAGAATTTGCAATTGTACATCTACTTGTAGTGGAGTACATCTATTTTTTTAGGCAAGTACTTTCTATTTGAGGAATGAACCTACTCCTACCACATCTAGAGCTTAACACACATTTCAAGTTGCCAGTCACATTTTTTATTAGCCATCTCCCCCTTGCTCTTCTGTAATGGGAACCCCGATGCTCTAAAATTTACTTTGCACAGTCCTGGGTACATAAAAACGCTCACAATTGAACTGCCCATGTGATTATTTATGTGGTTAATCCATCTATCTATTATCAAATAGGAATACTCACATAAAGTACGTCCTTAGGATGTCCTCTTCTACTTTTCACCACTGACCACAGCACATGTCGAAGGTATTTTCAGGTAGGTTTAATGGTTTATTATAAATGTGACTAAATACATTTCCATAAGTACTAGTTTCACACCTTTCAGCCATTCACCTCTCATTGATTAGATTTAGAAACATTACACAAACAATACACAAAAGATAATAAATTAAGATGTACTGCCCATTAGAGATTAAACTATATGAAGTCATAAAATCATCCCCACATTAAGCCGCAGTATTAAAAATGAAATGGCAAGGCCCACACATGAATTCAAATCCAAAGATATCATATTCTTCAACCATTCTGCATAATGAGCATGTTTATTTTTGGTATGGTGGTATATAGTCGAACTTTTACTGGTAGGAATAAATACCTACTAGTAAAAGTAAGTACTTCTTAATACAGGACCTTTACTTGAAACAGAGTATTTTTTCATGTATGCTCCTGTGACGGGCGTTGATAAAGAACTGGAGAGGAATCAAAAACAGGAGCTAGTTTCTGGGACATGTGGACAACCACACCCTTTGCCCCAGCATGTAGAGAGGTGCAGTCATGAAATTACGGTTGCCATTTATCAGGTACCTAGCAGATGAATGTAAGTGCACCACTGAGGCCTTAATCCTGGTACAGCATTACTTTTACCTCCCACTCTCATATTCTAAGTGTCCTTCTTGACCACAAGCTGGCAACCATGTTCAAGTATGCTAAGTAGACGCACCACTTTAACTCTTAGATGACTTGGTCTGCCTGCAAAGTCCACTGAAGTGTGGGTTGGCTGAGGTGTTTTAAGAAGCAGCAATCATGATGTAGCCAACAATAATCTGTCTAAAGACGAGTATAAACCGAAGAAGTGTTGGTGCTTGGTTCTCCAGGTGAATCTGGAAAACTACTTGAACAGGTTGAACATGCTGAGTCACGGCACACAAGTCGATGCACATGTGTGTCCTGCCCTTCTTTTCTATATAAAACAAGCCTGTCCACGCTGGAGAGGACGAGGAGTGGATGATACCTGTGGCCATGGGAATACAATGCATGACCTCAGAGTTTCAGAGGGTATAACTGACCTGGGTGCCATTGAGAAAGTCAAGCACACAGAAGTTGGGTTGCTAGTCTTTCTTTTGTCCATTCTGAAGCCGGTGAACATCTCCACCATGTGCCTCTGTCCTGACATGTTGTTAAGGATTGCACTCTCCTGGTGAGCCCAGGTTGTGGATGGATGGGTTTCAGGTACATTGCTGGCCTGACCAAAAACCAGATAGAGACCTCCTGTAGACCTCCAGCCAGG
The DNA here is from genome assembly GCF_900324465.2 of Anabas testudineus. NCBI lineage: Eukaryota > Metazoa > Chordata > Actinopteri > Anabantiformes > Anabantidae > Anabas > Anabas testudineus. The sequence continues at coordinate 11,218,625 of NC_046614.1, read as the reverse complement.
GAGGAGAGTTGCTGCTCATGGGGGGGGATGGCATCAGATTGAGCGACAAGATTTTTGTGTTTGGGCACCAAACTGGTTGAGTCCAGTCTGGTCAGATTGTTCTGTGATGCCTCGGAGAATGAAATGGCATCTAACGCTGCAGTAGAAATAGTTTACCTTTATTATAAATATTGGTAAATTCAAAACAGGTGGTAAAAAAATAGTAAAAACCTGTTTACTACTCGTAATTACGAACTACAGCTGCACAATGTTACCACACTATGGAGGGTAAGTTGCAGCTCACATGAAATACAATCACCAAAACAGTTGCAGCTGAGTTTTTCTCCAGCAGATGACAGTAGTGGGTCAGTGATGCCACAGTGAATGAAGACAACTAGTCACTCTGTGAGAAGTGCAATTGTAGAACTGTGTTTTAAAATTAAAACAACTTTTTTTAAACGTATGACAGTAGTATATCACCATGGTTTCTAGTCATTTCTCCTTCTAGACCTCAACATTCTTACGTGTGTTGGATGAAATAAGGCTCATATGAAATCTAAAATGCCATAATGCCATAATAATAAAAGGTGAAACCACTTAGGAATTCATACCACTTCAACTAGACTTTCTACCAATGTCATAAATGAGTATAGATTAATTTTTAATCAGGTCAACATAGAAAGTATGCATCCTCCTGCTGAATGATACAAAACCTGGTGGTATATTGACCATTTATTAAAATGTATTATCATTGTGAATAAATGATTTAGTAGTTGTTAAATCTTAAATCTTTAATAACAGAATACTTTGTCCTTTCACTTTGTAGAGGATGACATATCACTTTCCTGGTTCATATAAGACTTTGACGCTCAGTTTAAAAAACATTGTTGAGAAAATGTTTAAATAATCCAAATAATTTGCATCTGATCACCTGGACATTTTCAGTGACTGCTTTTTGAAAAAGCATCCTAAATGATGTCATTTGTCAGATAATGTGAAGAATTCCCGCGGCTTTTTCCATTTATACCATGAAACAGTGTAAAACAGAGAGCCACTTTGTGCCATCATCATCATCATAGTAACTTAATTGGGCCATATCTCTAATGTGAGAGGTTGTTTGTGCACTGTAAAAACATGAATCCTCTCCTAACAGTGAATGCTCCCTCCCTTCGCTCTGTCCCTCTTGACTTGGTGACAGACCTAAAAGCCTTTTGTTGCAATCTTAGCCAATGGAGACGGATTACGACACCGGGCAGCAGAGATATATAAAGAGCCCCTATTTGGCCGCACTTGCACATTTTTCAGTGACACTTC